>NW_023416368.1:63244428-64444428 GCF_014108235.1 Myotis myotis
AAATAACAAGAGGGAAGAAGCAACCACTGCATCTTCATATCATCAGATTTATGTTCAAAAGCCTACAACTGAAGCATTCTATCATAAGAGGGTCATTGTACTCCTGGTTTATAATTATGCCCTGTCATGTCCCTCAGGACTGCAAAACCAACCAGCTAAACAAATCTCAAAAACTCTCAAGGACTAGCTTGCAAACCCAAGTGGAATTCTCCCTAAGTTTCTGTATTGACCTTTTTACTAGGGCCAAGGTATTGATCCAGGTACATTAATGTGTAGTAGTAAGTGTGAAGACTCTGCCTTGACCCTCAAGGAGAACTTCTAGGGCAATCCAAACAACTACAATGACCCTCACCAATAAGCTGAGATTGATCCGAATGCCTTCTAGGGCCAAGTGTTACTGATTACTTTAACCAAAATTAAGGACAAAGTTCACAGCACCTTTTCTAATTGGATGTTTAACATTGTAGAGATAACTTCCTGCTTAAATAAGGAGTCAGTTATTTCTCCAAGAAGCTTGCCCAATTAACCAAGCCTCAGTTTAGATGAGAGTCATCCACATGATTGATCATTGTAACATAATTTACTGATATTTTTTTTAAATCATTGATGGTGTCTTATGACCACCACTAAGATGTCCATCTCTAAGATGTCTACCTCTATATTTTCAGGAGGGAGGTAAGTTAATACTTGGCTTTGACACAAAATGAATAACACTGAGGGTGCATATGTTGGCCCCACAAAGAAAGGTTTGTTTAAAATAATTACCCTCTTTCAAGTGGGACCTATTTCACTGAGGGGACAAAGATTGACAGTACTGTCATTGGCCTCATGGACTGCTGTTAAAACTTGTACTTCCCAATTCACTTTTAAAAAAATAAGTCTAGTTCTTGATTTTGGAGTAAGAATCTGAGGACATTTGTCCATGAAACCTGTTGAATGACATTCATCCACCCCCATGAAATTATTGGGTGACATCTATGGGAATGAGCAGGCTATCTGGAGGTATTAACAGGTGTTCTGTGTAATTGGTGCTGCAATAGGGGACATTCTCTGATGTTTCTGATAGCCTTCTCAGTAAGATTAAGAAGAATGGAGATCAATTCTTGTTCAGTATTCTCTGGGGAGGGATAAAAAGCCAAGTCAGTCGAATATAAGCTGCTTGGAACTATTTGGGAGAAATATGCCAGATGTTTTCCTTCATGAAGAAGGTTTCAGGAGTGAGTCTGAAAGACAATGACCATTAATTTCCTTCTTTCCATATATCTTCCAGACTAGAGTGTTGTTTCTCTTTTTAAATTACCAAAACTTGGCTGTGCACCATTCTTGTAGTGCCACCTTCCTGTTCACATCCAGATCTTTGGTTTGAAGGAGTCAGATGCAAGAAGGGTAAGACCATTTTTATGAAACAAACAGAAACTGATTATATCTCACACTTTGACCAATATAGGCAATTGAAGGTGATTTTGGTGAGCAGTGTACGAAATCAAATGGTAATTTTCTTTATGATCTATGACCATGTTAATCCAACAAGAAAATCCAGATGGCTGAAGCAGGTTTAATTTTAGTTCCCTAGGTCTCCCTTTGGCCACACTGTCACTCAGAGTATTGTTAAGGAAATAAAGAAGCAATATGCCACGACGGAATTCCAAATTTTCAAAATAGCTCATTATAACCCTCCAACTATTTCATGATGATCATAACCCAGCCATTGGCCAAGTGAAGATGATCCCTTTCTGGAATATAGCTACATTCACTGACCAAAATGCCTTTCTAAGGTGTGTGTACTACAAGGCGGTGAAGGATGTAGAGTCAGAATATTTTGGGATCAATTTTTGATGAAAATGTTTTACTGTCTAATAAATACCTGTGGATTATATGGATGGTTCACCTTTTTTGTAAGGCCATTGTTGAGCGGATTTTGTTGAGAGACACCATTATCAGACTGAAAATAGCATAGAAATCTAAAAGCATGACACATATTAATTTCAAATATTATGACTGTGATCCTGAAATCAGCTGATTGGATTAGAACATCAGTATTTAACCTGAGAAAAATGTCAACAACATTAAGTCCCCATAATTAGCCCCAAATAAGAAGTAAAAGGTTGAGGTTGGCAATAGCAAGGAAGAGGCAAAGACCATGCCTCTTACAATGCAGCCATCTGCACAATGAGACAAATGTGTCAACTTCTGTCAAGAGTCTCAGTCTAGCTCAGGTAACCTCTGCATCAGAAACACAATGCTTTACTTGGATTCTAGTACATGACAATAGATTTCTTCCCATGCTGCATATGATAAAAGATCCAGTCAGCAGCAGGGCCTGGATAGTGAATCAGTGAAATTCTAGGATAAGGAGGTTCAATTAATAGTCAGTTTACATTTCATCTGATCAAAAAACTGGCTTTACATGGAGGCTGACATGAGTGTCCCAAAGAGGGTTACTTTTATCTGTCAGTTGGTAGTTTCCCAAGGGGCACACCAAACAGCTCAACTATTGGCAAAAGCCCCAGAGACATTAAAATATGACAAATACCATATGATTTCACTTATGTGTGGAATCTAATGAACAAAATAAACTGACAAACAAAATAGGGCCAGAGGCATGAATATATGGAACAGACTGTCAGATCTCAGAGAGGAGGGGGAGGGACTGAAATAAATTAACCAAAGAACATATAGTCATATATGCATAGCACATGGACACAGACAACAATGTGTAAAGGCAAAAGGGAGGATGAGGGATGGGTGAAGGGGGACAGATGAGGAACCCTATAGCAGCATTAATAATAGAAAAAAGAAAAAAAGAAAGGTCTACTTGGGGGGAGTGTACCTATAAGGGTGAAATGTACAGAAAAGGAAGCCTAGATATCTCAACTTATAATGAGAATGTGTGTGTGTATCTATCTCTAGATATAATGTTTATATAATGAGAATAAATAATAAATATTAAATATTTATACTGTATATTTTATTATATCATATAAATGTAATATAAATATACTAGAGGCCCGATGCACGAAGATTTGTGCAAGAATGGACCTTCCTTCCCCTGGCTGCCAGCACTGCTTTTGCTCTAGCTGTAGCCGGAGCCGCCTTTCCACCTTCCCACGCTGCCCAGAGGCTTGGAGCGGCTGGAGTGATGTGGGACAACTGCGTCATTGTCATGGCGACGATGCAAGTGCCCTGCCCCGCCCCCAACCCCTCAGTGCCTGTGTATGCAAATTAACCCACCATACTTGTTAGGTTACTTTGCATACTCACTCCTGATTGGCTGGTGGGCGTTGCAAAGGTACAGTCAATTTGCATCTTTCTCTTTTATTAGTGTAGATTGTTTATACATGAAAAATGTATATAATAGGCTCCACTGAGAGGAGTATAAGCCTGTATGAGAATGGTAACAGTTTTGTCCACTTAGCAGAGCGATTGCAGCCCATCTGTCTCTGTATAGCTGTTGCTGAGGTAGAGTAGCCAGAGCCACCCTATGGACTTCATTGATAATAAGTTTAGCCAAACCATCAGTGAATCATGCCCTGGCATCGAAGGGAACTTGTGTGAATTTGAGGCCCCGTTGAGCTGGTGGTTTTTCTCCCACTGACAGAATGAGGAATAACATTTTCCATGAAGGGAAAGTTGCTACTTCTTCATATAAAACTGAGATGTCCCTGTAGTCAGACCAGCGGCATTCTTGAATATATAATTCCTACTTGGGAAGTAAGACTTGTTGGGCCCTTCCTGCATTATTGGTCTTTGAGTTGAACTGACCACTACAGCCAGCCCTCAAAGGAAATATCAAGTCAGAGAGCCACAAGGCCCCTACAGGTAAGGACTTCAGTTTTGAAGAAGCCCAGCAGCAAACTGCTTTTCCAAAGGTGTACCTAGTACCCATGTCAGGGAGGTGATGAGTCCACTCAAGGGGTACCTCTGGATGAGGGCTGTCTCCTTTACCAGCGACTCCAATTGACAGAAATCATCAGTCATAGAGACTTGTGGGTAAAAGAGGCAATTAGGATTGTGGGGTCTCAAAAGTATAGAACTTCTATACTTTTCTGATAGGGAGCTCTTTCTGATAGGGAGAATGGCTTCATGCACAGTACAGGTATGTAAAACATCAATATCAATTATATATTCAGTGCATGTAACCACAATCATATGATAAAAAACTGGTCCCACACAGCTGCATTCACTTCTCCACTACTGCAAACCATAATCTAACAGTGAGGCCTAACTCAATCACCTATATGCTGGTACAGTTGATCCCACCACCAAAGGAGAGAGTGGATGGTATTTGGGTGCCAGTACTCAAAAGAGCCATAAAAGTTTAAGACTCTCTCCTCCCTGAATTACTTCACAAATGCATATGGCCTTTTGGGGACAGACTTCAGCCCCACCCAATTATTTTCTCCTTAAATAAGTGGAGCCAGAGTTAGAAAGGAAGTGAGGGGTCAGCAGGCATAGGAGGAAACAGCAGCTATATCAAGCAAGGTTAACCGTGGAAGCTGCTCAAGGCTCACAAAATGAATTGGCCATGTTTTTGGTGTCCCCACAGGCACAGCAAGGTCATCTTTATTGAAAGCATCTATTTCAGTCTCTGAATCCCCTGATTCTGCAGTCAAAGCCACATTGCTTTGGGCCAGAGCTCCAAAGTTTATGCCCTTTGACTGACTTAGTCTTGACTCACAGGGTGGCAGAATTCTATTAAGGAGCTCAATTTAATCTGGGAAACTTTCTGCTTGATTGTCATGATGATAACTCTTAAATATAATCCCTGGTTTAAAATAAAGGCTATGGGAGTTGTCAAGATGACAAAGCTCACCACTGTAAGAAAGACTTTTCCATAGATTACTCTGTGTCACTTTCTCATTTTCTATTGGGTTTGTGATATGCATGGAACAGGTGAATGAATAAACACATTGGTATGTCTATACAATGAAATACTACCCATCAATTAAAAGGTATAAATATTTGATACATGTTATCAACTGAGTGAATCTCAAAATATTTATGCCGAGTGAAAGATGGCAGACCCAAGAGACTATACACTACAAGACTATATTCAATTAAAATTATTTACTTCAAATATTTAAATAAAATGTAAATTAATCTATAGTGACTAGGTCTACCATATAGACATGCAGGCATGAGGTCAGGCTTCATTCCGAAATTTTGGCCTCACCAGGGCAGTGTATCCACCTCAGGTGTTCACAGTCCTGGACTTTATGCTACGGAGTGGGACAATAGCCATGTAAACAAAATCCTAGACCAGCCATACAACTGAGCTTCCCTACCCAAAAGCAATCTAAGCATTTGATATTTTTTCTGTCTAAAGCACCCGAAAGCATTCAGAAGGTATGACTTTGAAGACCATTGTCTATACTCTCATTACACAAAAGTCTACTTAAGCAACAGAAATTAAAAATGTTAGTATAATCTCCATTATTCCTATAATGCAAGCATATAAATAAAAAGGCATAGTTGCTATCTAAATGAGTGAGGTAAAGGTAGAGGCAGAAATAACAATACATTTCATAACAAAACAAGGCCATACATTTACAAACCTCTGAAATCAAATTAAGAATGGAATTGATGTAGAATATTCTGTGGGATTGATAAATTAAAGTGGATAAAAATTTAAAAAAATAAAAATATGTCAAATAGAGAAGGATTATGGAATATTAGCATCCTTTTGCATAGAGAAACAGGTTCATTAAGTAATTATGAAGAAGCATATCATAATCAGCTTATTTCACCTTTTATTTATGGATCAAAATAAAAAAAAGATGTATTTTAAAAAGCTGTCCAACTGATGCCTAATAATAAGAGAACCTAAAAATAACCTATGGTTATTTTTCAATTCTATGAGATTTTAAAAAATTTTAAAAAATTAGAATTGTCTTCTCCTTAACTCCATATTCTGTCATAGTTATGAAAATTAATGAGGAACCATCCAGATCAGTAGCACTCAACTGGATGCAGTTTTTCCCTCTCAGAGATATTTTTTGACATTGTCTGCACATTTTTATTGCTACAACTGGGAAAGGGAACGTGCTACTGGTATCTACTGAGTAAAAGCCAGAGATACTACTAAACATTCTGCAAACTACAAGCTAACCCCCACGGTAAAGAATGATCTGCCCTTAAATGTCAATAATGCTGGGAAGGACACCCTACTCTAAATTTGTACAAAAATGATATGTAAATATTCATTATCTGATAATAAACACCTATTAAGCATATTAATAGCTTGGAATTCAACAAAAATTCTTCCTTCAGGCAGCTACTTATTCAACAAATATTTATTAAGGATCTATTAAGTACAATGCTGCTTGTTGAGCCTTCAGTAGAATGAAGAACATCATCATAATTATGTTCTCTATCGCCATTATGTTCTCCTAGGCTTATAGTGCTTCTGCTCTATTACCTAACAACCTGGGATTGGCTCACCAATGAATAAATACAAAGATGCTAATCTGAACTACTAGTGTTAGATAGCTTGGATTGGAACCTACACTAGGGAATATATTTTAAAAACCACTACAACTAGATATCTATATTTCATCTCTAAGCCATCAATTTCTAGAAAAAAAAATGTCAAAAATACTAATTCCAATATATGCAACCCTATATTCATTGCAGAATTATTTACAACTAGAGGCCTGGTGGACGAAATTTGTGCACGGAGGGGGTTCCTCAGCCCAGCCTTCACCCTCTCCAATCTGAGACCCCTCAGGGGATGTCTGACTACTGGTTTTGGCCCAACCCCTGTGGGTCCCTCTCACAAGCCAGGACGACTGGCTCCTAAACACTTGCCTGCCTGCCTGCCTGCCTGCCTGCCTGCCTGCCTGATCACCCCAAACCCCACTGCCTGCCGGCATAATCATTCCTACCTTGCCTCACTGGTGGCCTGATTGCCCCTACCTTGCCCCCTGCCAGTCTGATTGCCCCTACCTTGTGCCCCTGACTGCCTGATCGCCCCTAACCTCTCTGCCTGCCTGCTGATCACCCCTAACTGCCCTCCCCTGCAGGCTTGATATCACCCCCAACTGCCCTCCCCTGCTGGCCTGATCACCCCTAATTGCCTCTGCCTCGGCCCCCACTACCATGGCTTTGTCTGAAGGAAGTTGGACATCTGGAAGATGGCTGGTCAACCTGGTCTAATTAGCATATTACCCTTTTATTAGTATAGATTGCCGAGATCTGGAAGCAGCCCAAGTATCCATCGGTGGATGAGTGGATAAAAAACCTATTATACAATTGCATAATGGGAAACTACTGGGTTGTAAAAAGGAAGGAAATCTTATATTTTGCAACAGCATGCGGACCTGGAGGTTATTATGCTAAGTGAAATGAGCCAGTCAAGAAAGACAAGGTTCACATACTTTCACTCATATATGGAATCTAATGAACAAAATGAACTAACAGGCAAATTAGAGACAGCCTCATAGAGAGATGGCTGACAGGTACTGGGGCAAGGGGTTGGGGCAGGGAAGGATTGAGCCAAAAAGGGGGGGGAAAAACCCCATGAAAAATAAAATATTTTTATCTAAGGAAGAGTGTCATCCTGTTTTGAAGTTTTGTAATTATCACCAAAAATATTTCAGAGGTAATGAATTTAAAAACATGTAAGACAATAATTTGGTGATGTCTCAGACCTAGTAAGCACACAATAAATATGTGGTTAGTAAACAAGTATAATATGTAGGCTATAATACATGTAAAAATCATGTACCATATATGTTTTATATGTATCACATAACCTAAGTTTTGAAAGATACATATGAACTTACTTATTTCAATTATAAATGGGAGAATTAATCTCTGATTCCTTTTTCATGTCACAACTAAAAATGAAACTTATGGTTACATTTTCAAAATTAACATAATTCACAGAAGATAAAGAATCATTTTCCTAATTAATCACTGCATTCTGAATGAAAAAGGAAAGCGAAGTTAGTAGTCTACTCAAAACTTAGTAAGTCTGCCTTTGAGGAAAGATGTGCTATGAAATGAAGAGTATATAGACACCACACATGTCAGTCTTATATTGCTTTGAATTTAATGAGGACTATAAAGATTGTTTTAAAAGTTATACTTTTTTGATGTCTATTCCAAAATCAACTTCCTAACAATGTGTTGAAATATAATGAACAAAAGAGCCCTTTGATCTCCCTCACTTAGAATATATCTGTATTGTTATGAATAGGCATATCATTATCAATAGGAACAATATCCAGAGGGTGAATATTTCTAATATCCTATGGCTTCTATATCAACTCCAAAATTTTCTAAGGCTCATATCTATTGACAAATCTGAGACATTTCATAAGACTTGGGTGATAATTCTTATAAAAACATTCAGAGATCAGTAATTTCCTTATCACTGTTTTAATAATTCTATTATTATTTCCAATAATTTATCACAGTGGTTCTCAACCTGTGAGTCACGACCCCTTTCACAGGGATCGCCTAAGACCATCGGAAAACACATATATAATTACATATTTTTTGTGATTAATCACTATGCTTTAATTATGTTCAATTTGTAATAATGAAATTGGGGGTCACCACAACATGAGGAACTGTATTAAAGGGTCACGGCACTAGGAAGGTTGAGAAGCACTGATTTATCAGGAACTTAAAGGCATCGAAGAGGGGAAATCACAAATATAATGTAACCTAGAGTAGTCCATAAATTTCGTTATCCCACTTATATTCAGTTTAGATTTCTTTGTCTTTGGCTGAAGAAGCAAGTAGAATCTTTGTAAAAAAACAAAGCTTATTATGAATTCAGCTAGTCAGCTATAGGGGTTTAGATTACTATAACATATGGCATAGAATTTTTATTTTGTTTCGTTTTTCAAAATAAAATTACTTTACAATTTTATTAGGAAATTCTCTAAAATTAGGTATTTTACCAGTGAGTAAAGAAAATCAATGACTTTGGTCTTGGGCAGTTGATGAGTTATACTTCATAACAAAAACAAATAACAAACATACTAAAGTTAGGAATCTTTTGGGGAGAGTGGTTGATTATACAAATCTACCATGTGTCCCTTAGATCATCTTTAGGGACATAGAAAATTAAGTATTCAGTCTGTACTTTAGAGTACATTTTTTTCAAAGATTTTTAAGTGGCAAAGAAAAATAGTAGAATTTGCATGCAAGGAAGATTTTTATAAAGGATCCCATGAATAATAACAAAAAGAACACAAAATTGAAACCATTCTGCTAAGAGCAAATAGAAACAGACCTAGCTTCTGACTAGAATAAATCTAATTGAATCTTCCAAAGATAAGATATCAATTCAAAAGACTACATAAAACAATAGAACCTAGAAACAACAATCAGAGACACAGATTTTCATTTATAAAGAATTCAGATCCTGCCAGGAAATATAAATCAATACAAACATGCCTCCTCTCACAGCATCGCTCAAATACGTCAGTCAATATATTTGAATGAGTCAAGAAAAAAATATATTAAGTAATTCATCTGCAAAGAAAAATGGTTTATCTATATTCCACCCGAATAAAAGTTTGAGTTTCTCAAAATTATTCTGACTCTAAATCAGGAGGATGGGTTCATTCAAAATGTAACAAAAATTGTTTTTCTTTTTATAGACATATCTTTTTTTAATAATATTTTTTATTGATTTCAGGAGGAAGGAAGTGGAAGAGAGAGAGAAATATCAATGATGAGAGAGAATCATTGATCGGCTGCCTCCTGCACACCCCCTACTGGGGATCGAGCCCGAAACCCGGGCATGTGCCCTTCACCAGAATTAAACCTGGGACCCTTCAGTCCATAGGCCAATGCTCTATCCACTGAGCCAAACCAGCTAGGGCTAAAGACATATCTTTATGTAGCCTCTTTGAAAAGGATCGTGAACACAATAAATTATAGCATACCTTTTGCAATAAACTTGGATAATAATATTAGTTCTTGTCCCTATTACATACAACTTAGATGCATGAAACAAATGAATGTCTACCAAAAAAAAAAAAAAAAAAAGTGAAGGGTGGAGGGCTAAAGCAACGTCACTTGAAAGCAGAAACAAATGCTCTGCGGGGTAGGTTTCCAATGACTGAAAATGAAACACTGAGAAAGATCAATGAACCACATTGCATGAGAGTGTAGTGACAGCTAGAGTATAAGAGGTAAAATTACTTTAAGGAAGTAAAATTTATATAAAGCATCAGAGATGCCATTGCCAAAATGTTATACACATTTAGATGGTGAATATAATTACTCTAGAATTTGAAAATTGGACTGCATATAAAAATGATATCAAAATGGAATGTTTTTTATCCAAATTGGCACATCAGAAAAATATTTTAGAGATTGTTTTATTAAAATAGACTTCATCTTTCAATCTGATCCCTATTCCCAATTGGTTAATTGAGAGAAATCTTTGATGAGCATTCTCCCTTTATCTTAAAAGTTGTGTATAAAAAATAAAAAAAAAAGATTAGTTTGGACTGCATATAGCAGGGTTTCTTGCTATTCTTAGCTGCATAAATCTTTCTTGGGGTGTGGGCAAGGGCTGATCTGTGTATTGTGTAATTTATAGGAGTATCCCTGGCTCTACCCACTAGATGCTGGTAGCACTTCCACCCCAGCTGTAAGAACCCCAAATATCTCCAGGTTTTGTCAAATTACCCCAGTTGGTAACATTGGTAAGCATTAAAGCTTGTTAAGTGTTAAGAATGCTGGAAAAATTAAAATATCTAAACAAATTCAGATAGGCACATTATAGCTAGGTTGGAAAACACTGGATAAATATAAATATTGGCTTACTAAATTGATCATTTATTTGCTTCGATATGTTTATATGGAAAGAGACAGACTACCAAGCTGAAGTGAAATATATAAATTAAATTAAAAAACTATAGAATTCTTAAAAAATTAAATGCTATAGCATTATTGCATTTGTTAATAATTAAAATAATTACAACTCATTGAAAATATTTAAATAGAAAATAATATTTAATTTTGAAACTCTAACAGTCTTTACATTGTGTCATATTATAACAGGATTCATTTATTCCCATGGAAAATGTGAGGCAGAATATTTCTCTAAGAAAACAAGGTCAAGCATTCAGGTAAGGATCTGCATTTAATAACCTAGACTGCTGAAATGTGTTACAATGAGGGAAAGAGGCATAGACTCTCCTTCAAAAATATTATGGTCTGGTGGAGGTGGTATGTTATTTTTTGAATTAAAAAAAAAATAGCTAAAAAATTGCAAGTTAGTGAACGGGGAGGTGCCATGGATACAATACAAGAATATGATTCAGAGAAATATAAGGTAGGGCAAAAGTAGGTTTACAGTTGTGAGTACATAAAACACAGTCTTCTATTTTTTATTAATTATTGTTTTAATTATTGTATTATTTTCCATACAAACATCTGTAAACCTATTATTGCCCCACATAGAAAGGCTTATCTTGTGAGATCAATTTCACAATTGATCTGTGACTGAAAAATTACTAGGAACTTAGTGGTCAGTAGAGGGGAGGAAGTGTTCAAGTTGACAAACCGATACGTGCAAAGGACCTATGGTTGTGACCTTTGAGTGTGACCTTTTCGGAAGCTACTACAGAGGGGCCACTTTACTCATGTGTAGTGTGAATGAGTTTGGTATAAGATGAACAAAAGTGTATCATAAATAATACAACATCAAAGAACCAATAAAAAGGACTTGGGGCTTATTTAGAAGAACAATGGAAAATCATTAAAAGTTTAAACAGGGACACATAATATGATCAAATTTATAACTTAAAATGAAGTGACTGTAAAATTTTGAAGGAAAATAACAAAATGGAGGAATAACACTGCCTGACTTCAAGTCTTATTATGAAATGACAGTAATCAAGACAATGTGTCGTTGGCAAAAGAATAGACAAATAGATCAATGGAACAGAATAGAGTCCAGAAAAAAAGATCCCCACAAAGAAGCCAATGCAATAAAATGAATGATAATCTCTTCACATATAGTGCTAAACAACTCAACATTCACATCCAAAAATATGAACGTAGAAAATGACCTTACACTTCACAAAAATGAACTCAAAATGAAAAGCTGATTCGTTGGAAATATCAATGAAATTGAAAAAAAAAGTGACTTTGAAATTATGTGTAAGCCTATATAACTGGGCACATTGATCCATTAAATATGTAACTGTGTAAATGTTTAAGGTCATATCTGTCTAAGCATAAAGGTTACAGTAACAAAATCATTCATCTCAGTGATGACCATAATTTTTTTACCCTGATGACATGAATTTTGTTAAGTTTGTACTGCTATTATACTTTTTTTCAATTTAAAAATAAATAATATATTTATTATGAGGCAATAACAGTCTAATAGAACTACAAACATTTTTTCTTGTTTAAAACTGGCACTTTTGTTTATCTTTCTTTCCTTTTGCTTTTTAAAAATCTTTCTGGAATATTGTGTAAAATTACTGCAGATTCAGGAAAGCCACTATTAATACCACAAATATGTTTTTTTTATTTTTTTAAATGTTTTAGTTGATTTTTAGAGCGAGAGGAAGGGAGAGGGACAGAGAGACAGAAACATCAATGAGAGAGAAATATTGATTGGCTGCCTCCCTCAAACCCCTTACAGGGGATCAAGCCTGCAATCTAGGCATGTGCCCTGACCAGGAATCAAACAGGTATTGACACTCAACCACTGAACCACACTGGCCAGGTGCTGCAGGTATTTTAATAAATGTTATGATATTTAAAAAGCAAAGAATAAATAAAAAAAACCAACACACAATACACTAAAAGTATGCTAACAAGGAAATCATCCTATATAATAAAAGGCTAATATGCAAATTGTCCCCTCAACTAGAATTTTGACTGGGAGATCAACCAGAGGGGCAGGTCCAGCCAGATGGAACCCGTCCATGTATAAATTTGTGCACTGGGCCTCTAATCTGGAAAATAAGAAATCACTTATCTATGATAGCTAACATAACAAAGAAGGCTCAGATAATTGAGTAACACTTAAACTAGTTTTATCTAATCTATTTTTTTTAAATGAGGCATTCTTATTTACAGTCTGCCTCATAAATTGAAATTTTGTGTGGACTATGGAAACTTGTACATAAATATATACTACAGACAACCACAGATCTAATATAATTGCATTTAGACATTCCACAAAAAATATAAAATTTCCCATCTATTTGATTTAAGTACAGAGAAAGATGAGGGCTTTTAAAATTTGTAAAATGTATTTGTATGTATTTGCATGCATGAAAGATAAATTATAGAAATGAGGGGCTTACATCTCCTTTGTTTAGAATATACAATTAATATTCAACCAGATGTGAGGAGATTGTGGAGTCCAGGATAAGAGTTAAGAACACATCAGAGTTGAATCTTGGGAGAGATGTAAAGACAAAAATTTAAGGAAGCCTCATCCTTGCTGACTGACTCAGTCTCCGGAGGAGTCTCCAATGCGCTATGAGAAAGCTACAGCTGCATATATATTCAACTAGTATCTGTGAGACCTATTCTGGGTTATAAAAAAGCACTCACACGATAGGATCTCAGAATACAACCAGCCAGCAGCCTCTGTGCCCTTACTTGCAGGCATCCCTGAAACCCTAGGACTAGATTTCTAGTTCATCAAGTCTCTCTCATTATTTTCCTATTCTTTTTTGTTTTGTTTGTTTGTTTTTCCTATGAATGGTTTCCTTTTACATTCTAGCTCTAGTTTCATCTAAAAACTGCTAATTTTAATCTTGCATATAATTGTGCCCACACCTTGAATAGTGCCTTATTAGAACAAGACCATTGTCCCCAACTCAATTATAATATTTTATTGATTCTTCAAGTTATAACTTATCTTACTTTATTAAGCCCAAAAGTGTAAAATACACTTAAATACATTGCCATGTGAGTCTGTGAATGGAGAAAACCCAGCATAAATGTAAGAATATCGGTTTGAATCTCTTTAAAGTTGAATTTTGTTAGGTATTAAGAAAGGATATTATGATACTATTTAAAAAATTTCAGATAATCATCAATAGAAAGAATAGATCATAAATCTTTGTGATTTATCTCAAAAATGATGAGGTAACTCATTTTTTCCCAAATGACTGACTCCCATATAGATTTTGGAAACGTAATATATTATTTTATCACTGTTGCCTAATTTCTAAGCAGAAAAACTCAGGTATTTGTGGTTTCCTAACTAAAATATAAATAAGTATTTTCAAAAATTGAAAAAAATATGTAGCTATTATGTTTTCTTTAGTCCTTGTTCAACAATATTCACACGAGCAACTAACATTTAGCTTTTATTTGCAAGAATGATTCTAAATTCACTTAATACGGAAAAGACATAATTTAAGACTTGAAACTGTAGGTATTCATATTTCAGATTCATTTGATTATAAATATCCCAAAACTCATTGTTCAGAGCAGTTTGCTTTTAGTACTGCATGCTTTCTTCATTAAGGTTCTTTAATTATAAAGGCATATATTCCACTTAAAGTCTGGCAGACATAAGGAATTTTTATGAGTATAATAAAGATAAAAATACCACAAGTAGGTTTTCAATATGGTAAATACATTAAATAAGGTTATAAAAACATCTTCTGTGTTGTGGGTGAGAACTAAAAGTATTCTTTAGAAACAGAAGATAAAAAAATGTGCTGTTTGAAGAAAAATATATGTATGCATTGGGATTTGAGAGGTGAGCAGGCAAATTGTTGCTGGAGTAAAATGATGAATGATCAAAGAGCTGTAACCATAGAATTCTTTTTTCAGAGAAATAGAGTTTTCATATTTGAAGCTGTGAACTACTTCAATAACTAAATAACTTTTAATTATTTATAATGAGCAGGTCATTCTTTGCAACAGGTACATAGAAAAAGTTACTAATTCATTGTTAATCTATATTTGTTAATGCATCTTGCACACTTTCAATCTTTTTACCCCAAAATATGCAAATATATAATGACTGAGGAATAAAAAATGGTTCTGATTGAATAAAAAAGCCTTTTCATCATCAAATTTCAGGGGAAAATTAAAGATAAATGTTAAATCCACTCGGAATTTAAACGTTCAACTGTGCTAGAAATAAGTATATGTGGAGTACATACCATGTGTGAGAACCTGCTTAAAGTAATTTATAAGTAACATCGCATTTAATTCTCACAGAAATGTTTTTAGTTTGGTCCCACTGATCTCACAATTTTGCAGAATGGCTAAGCATTTTATCCAAGGTTCCCTAGCTAGTAGAGAATGGATCCTGAGTTTGAAGCCAAGCAATGACTCAAGAGTTCAGTTTTTACTTAACAAGCAACTTTGCTTCTCAAAAGGAATTATGCTATACTGCCTCTTTGAAGAAACTGAAGTCCAAAACCTAATCATCTTACCCTTTTGAAATAAAGCTGAAATTCCAAATTCATAAATTATGTCAAAATCCAAAAATTAATCCACCCCAATTTTATTTTCTGGTCAAAGTGAGGATGACAGCAGAGGACATCAAACACTCCCTATACACATACATTATCTGTTTTCTCTGGCATTTCAGACCTACTTACTCAGTTCTGAGGGTTTTTTGTGTGTATTTTTTAAAATAACATTGATTTTTAATGTACTCAATTTATTATGAATAATGTTTACTTTCTGTTTTTCTGCTGGAATATATGTTTCATAAAGGCAGACATCATTTCTTTCTCTGATGTAGACCAAATGCCAGATGTCTGACCAAGTAAGTGCTAAAACAAAAGTTGAATGAATGTATTCTCATTAATGGCTATATAATTTTCCATAAATTTTTGTTAGAAATATGAATATTAGAAAAATTAATATGCTGTGTTTTGTTTTGTTTTTTAAATAGTGTTCCATAGCTGCACTACAAGATACAAAGATATTTACAATTTTTGTTTTGGTACAGGTTGAAAAATTGCCCTTTAAAGAGCTTGTATAAAAAAAAAAAAAAAAAAGAGCTTGTATCACTTTATATTTCTCCTACTCAGTGGTTTTTCTTCAATATGCTCATTAGCAGCAGTATATTTTTATATTTGCTGTGTGATAGGCAAAAATTTTCAATTAATTCATTTTTAACTTATCTTTAGCCTTTCCACAAACATTCTTTCAACTTTAGGCATTCTGTTGTGGCCAAGTGATGGAGTACAGGAAAGAGAACAACATTTTACTGGTCAAATAATGCCTTTACACTTTAGTAATCTTTCTAGGGGGTGAGCTTAAGAAAAATTAATACAATGTCTGAACTAAGTAAAAATATATCAGGATAATAAGTATGATTCTAATGATTGGGTAGCAATTTTATCTAGATGGACAAGAGAATCTTTCAATAAAGAAGTTGAAACTGGAATGACAAGAAGAAACCATCAGTGTAAAGATGGATAGAGATGGCAGGAAAGAGCATTCATGCAGTGGGGGCAGCTAAAACAAGGGCAACAGGCAATAACTTTGGCATGTTTGGGAAAGTGAAATAACAAGAATCAGTTTAGTAATGACTGAGACAAAGTGAGCTAGGGTGAGTTTACAAAGGAGGAAAAATAATGAGCTCTGAAAATCATATGATTGTTTGAACATAGAGGATGATTGAGCAGGAGAGAAGAAACATACGTTTTAAGAGGTGCTTTCATTTGCTAAATAACCAAGTATGCTTAACTGAACTATTCAATTACATTTAAGTACTTCAAACTATTTATCAAACCATTTATTCAGCAAATAAATAATGTATGTCAATTTCAGAACTAGTTCTACTACTTTGTTCAAGCTTCTAAAATGATCAAAGCTTTCAAGTCCAACATGAATAGATTTTAACATATTGTTTCATTTATTATATTTATTGCAAGTTAAAGGTAATGAAGCATTATAGGAAAAAAGCCTCTTATAAATCATGCTTATTGTTTAGTTGGCTTTGAATGATCCTAAATAATTAACCCATTTAGACAGAATTTACAAAGAAGCACATATAGCACTTCTACGTATACTATATTCTGCAAATATTTAACATGCTCCTATAGAAAAAATCCTCTAAAACCTATTTATTTCTCTTTATTTTTTTATTATAAAACCAACATATTTTTCTCTAAGGGAAAAATGGCTGTTGTAAAAGTACTATATAGGTTTAAAAATGTATCGTTTTCACTTCTTTGGAACAACCATTTAAGTTCTGAGTTGTACGCCATGGGAGGAATGAGGTCAGTAAACTAAAAGCAGGAAATACTGATGTGTTAAGTAATAATTTAAATTTTTTTCCAGTGTTTTCTTTTTTGGTTATGGAGATAAATATTTTGTGCTCTGCTGAAATATTATAGTAGAGAGAATTTGTGGTAGAGATCTCAAAAAATAAATTGAGAGGTTTACTTATATTCAGGAGATTAAAAAATTAATGGGGAATAGAAGTGTATATTACCTAAATGCTGGTATTTTAAAATATTAATATTATTGACACATATACTGTTATGACAAAATATTATCAGCATGTATATGTGTGTTTAATGGAAAATATTTCAAGAAAACTATTAGAAAAACTTGTTTGGGGGTAACAATTCTAGTTATAATACTGAATTTACACCTTATTTTATATCTTAGAAAGATAAGTATAAAGATAGAATTTACTATCAAAAACTTTATTCCTCAACAAACATAAAAATCTTTTGATAATCCCACCTCAATATGTCAATCATGACTAAAAAATGCTTTTACTAAGGTACTAATGATGCGGTCCTCTGGACCAAAAGATACTGCGTAGTCTAAAAGCTCTTTTTGTATACGATTTGGCTATAAAAAAGAAGGGACTTTTACCTTTTGCAATAGCATTAAGCATATTAGTAAGTCAGTCATAGAAAGACAAATAACCATATGATTTCACTTTACATGTGGAATCTAATGGACAAAATAAACTAACAAACAAAATACAAACTGACTGCCCTAGCTGGTTTGGCTCAGTGGGTAGAGCATGGGCCTGCGGACCAAAGGATCCCTAGTTCGATTCAGGTCAAGGGGCATGTACATGATTGCAGGCTCCTCCCCGACCTGGGCCCTGGTCAGGGCTTGTGCTGGAGGCAACCAATCAATGTGTTTCTCTTCCATCCATGTCTCTCTCTCTCTTCCACTCTTCCTAAAAATCAATGGAAAAATATCCTCAGGTAAGGATTAAAAAAAAAAAAGATACAAACTGACTCATAAAAATAGAGAACAGATGGAGAACAGCTGTCAGGGGGATGGGAGACTGGAGGAGCTGGGTGAAAAAGGTGAAGGAATTAAACAAAACAACAAAAACTCATAGGCACAGATGACAGTATGGTGATTACCAGAGGGAGGAAAAAGCAGAGGAAGGTGAAGGGACAATAAATGGTGATGGAAACGGACTTGACTTTGGGTGAACACACTATATAATGTACAAATGATATATTACGTAATTCTAGACTTGAAACCTATGCACTTTTATTAACCAATGTCATCCCAATGAAGTCAATTAAAAAATAAAATAAATAAATAAAATATCTCCTCATAAATTATAGAATTTTTTCTTTAGAATATTAGTGTCAACAACATTTATGTAAAAGTTAATATAACTTTTATATAAAATATGATGTTTTAACCAAAAGTGAAAATATCTATTAAGAAAAAAATATTCCAGGTTTTATTATTTACCAGCATAGACCCAGTCATAATTTTACATTGCTTTTTTTCCCACTGCATCTTCAAAAGAAATAATATTCCTATTAAATAAAGCATTATACATTCATACACAGCTACTTAATTAATACATATGTTTTAAATAATCAGTTGAAATGGTAATTAAACTTGTTAAAATAATGGAAGAAGAACCGGCAGGCAGGACTCTTAAAGAAGTTTATCCAAGGACCTTTCACAATGCCAAGAATCAAGATATTTTATTAAAATGTAGCCTGATCAGAAGAAATTCAGGAGTAGGAGATTGATGTTCTAGAACCATTTTGCTTATAATTCAGTCACTGTGGATTTTTAAACACTCCCTAGATCCTTTACACTCTCTCTGTGAATTTCAATTTGTATTAAATAGTATGAAGGCTTTGAAATGCTTTGATCACCTTAGGAAGAAAGGGACTATATAATCTAAGAAGGTGCCTTGTATGTTATTTATTATCACTTTTATATTCATGTGCTCTCATACCTCAAATGATAGTGAGATTTGGGCCTACATAAGATCAAGCCCAAGATTCTCACCAGTATTTTATAGATGTCTCTACCTTTCCATAACATGTATCAAAAAACAGGGTCCATCTGTCCGAGTTTCTCCACTTCACAATACTTTTTACTTCTACCAACATGCGCCAAAATTGATCCTTAGACATAGAACATTTCTATCAATAGAAAGACTAAGATTTTGTAAAATTGTATAATTTAACTCTTAACCAGAGCACGGCAAAGCCGAGATTGGAATATTAGGATCTTACTCTTAGGAATAAAGCTAATAAATATCTGCAAAGGTATCTTGTGACTATGAACACGAGTTCACATTGTATAATATTTTAACTCTTCATAGTCAAATAAGCTGTTTAATTACATTAAGCCAAAAATAGGGATGGAGTTTGGTTTTCCATGTTTCCAGATACTATATTCTTTCATTATGATATTATAAACTACAAATATGTTTATGATTAGCTTCATTTGCAAATTATTCTGTATAATACAACTATACTAATGGGATTATTTTTGCAGTAGTTACTTTTAGGTGAAAGTAATAGTAAGTTTTTAAAAATTCAGTGGCATTAATATATTATTATTTTTAAATTATTTTTCTTTCCTTGGAAACTTCACACATTTCAAATAATAACTATTAAAATTTTTCAATAGATTGACTTTATGGCCCTTTAGACAACATTCTAACACTAATATTTTAATCCAGGTGATACAAACTATTTAATAGGTACAGTAAAATTAGTGATATGGATTAAACATCTTTATAATTTCATGATTTCAAAATCTAGACTTCTATAATTTCCCTTATGTCTCTCCTCAAAAAAAAAAAAAATCCATATACTTATTTTGTAATATATGTCCCAAGGAAGAACCAATTCACAATTTATATCAAAGGCAAGTAAATACCTTTAAACTCATAAAACAGCACTTTTTGTTATATAGTTTATTTTGTGTTGACTCTCAGACCACTTGGAATTTCCAGGCTGAAATGTCTTTTGCCCAAGTTCAAAGTTTATGAAGACTAAAATGTAAGAAATGGTCTTTCACTTTGGGTTTTAAAAATGACAGTCCAAAGATAAAAGGCAGTGATCTCAGTGATGGGTAAGAAGCCTGTGCTTATGGAGGATTGATGGTGTGTACTACAAATGGTGAGGATGGGAGCTTTCAGCTTAAACTCTGTGAGCTCCGGCCAAGATGATTCAGTTTTAGGACTCCCGTCCTTTATGATATACAGAAAAAAAAAGGAAAAAAAAAAGTGAACATGTCTTCCTTGTCCTCCACACAAACACCATTTTTATTTGTTACCAATTGCTACAAATAATAATACCTTTACATTTTTTGATTTTACTATATTTCATGTCATCTCTTTCATTGTACTTCAATAAAAAATGTATAAATGTCCATGACAGATACTTTTCAACCTCTGCCCCTTTGCAAAAATAGTCTAGCCCTGCCATTAATCACTTGATTTTTATTTCAGGTGTCTGAGATGCAACATTGACAACTTCATGTTAAGTTTATCAGGACTGGACTTAACATGGAGAAAATATCCAAAATAGATTATTACTATGTTCCCCTAGTCAGTAAGACAAACACAAAAACTTTAAACTTCATGCTCTGACACTGGATTGTTAGCTTACTGAGCATCATAGCTCCTCAGAATGCTCTAATTTTAAGTCCAAGTATAAGCACAGATGTCTAAGGAATTATTTTTTATTAGGATTATTTGATTGCATGCAAGAAAAACTAATTGGTTTATTAAGATCTCAGAAAATCAGCAAGGAGCCAGGAAAAAAAAGTTTGTAACTTAGTAGGAACAATGAAAGCTTTGGAAATCTATAAAAATAATGGCTAACCTTATGTGCCTTTTTTATCTTAGTTATTCATTTAGGTGAAAATGTACTTACATGTAGAGCTATTTGCTACATGTAAGCCCTTTGAAGTAGCATACTATTTTGAACTCACATCTTCTACAATTGCCTTTTTTTTTTATTGCCAAAGCTGCTAATTCTAACTATATACAAACAGGAACTGGGTATAAACACTAGATGAATTTGGAGTCCTGATAGACTTAACATGAAGTTGTCAATGTTGCATCTCAAGCACCTGAAAAAAAAAAATCAAGTGATTAATGGCAGGGCTAGACAACTTTTGCAAAGGGGCAGACGTTAAATGCTTTAGGCTCTGTAGGTCACAAATGGTCTCTGTAACATATCTGGAAGACAGATATAAGTGTCTCTCATTGGCCAAATATGGGACAGTTAAACATAATAGATTATATCTCATCGAATACAATTGATACTGATAAAAATAAATAATGAATGCTAAAAATAATTTAACAAAAATGGTCTATTTACATAATCCCAATGTGTATTTCCCATAAAATAATTATTTATTATTAATTTTTATTATTATTTTGTCATTATTAATCCTCACTGGAGGATATTTTTCCATTGATTTTTAGGGAGAGTGGAAGAGAGGAGAAAAGACAGAGAGAAACATTGATGCGAGAGGAACACATCGATTGGTTGACTCCTGCACGTGCCCAACCAGGGCTGGGGAGTAACCTGCAACTGAGGTATGTGCCCTTGACCAGAATCAAACCTGGGACCCTTGGTCCACAGGCCAACACTCTCTATCCACTGAGCCAAACCAGCTAAGGCCCCATAAAACAATTATTAATTACAAAGGGAAAATGGATAATTTTACAGTAGAGAAAACTGGCAGCCACGGCTAAAGTCTGGCTTACAACGTTTACATAACCAGTAATTGGACCATAGAATTTGCATAGCACCTAATAAAATGCAATTCAAAAGCAATAAATAAACTATTTCATGTTTGTGATATTTCTGCCCAAATAAAATGAATAAACTGGATTTATTCATGAAGAAGCATTAGACATATCCAAACTGACAAACATTCTACAATTGTTCTTGAAATGTGTCTATGGAGTTGAAATCATATTAACATAAATAAGTAAAAATAAAACAAACTCCTGTGGCACAGGCCAGAACAAATAAATCAGAATCCTTGGAAATGGTACCCAGAAAACTGTATTCTTTTTTTTTTGAAAAATATACTTCTATTGATTTTAAAGAGGAAGGGAGAGGGAGATAGAGAAATAGAAATATCAATGATGAGAGAGAATAATTGATCAGCTGCATCCTGCACACCCCCTACTGGGGATTGAGCCCGCAACCCGGGCATGTGCCCTTGACCAGAATTGAAAATGGGACCCTTCAGTCCCCAGCCCAATGCTCTATCCACTACCCAAACTAGCTAGGGCATAATGTATACATTTTAATTGAATTTAAACCATTTTAGTGTCTGTAAAGAACATTATGTGTGTGAATACAAGTAGATATATTCTTTATATATATATCCTACGTATGTATGAACAAATGTATGCTTGCATGCATAAATTTATCTATTTATCTACCTATCTATCTTACCATTTAGAGTATGTGCACTGCCCAGGTATGTGCCCTTGACCAGAATCGAACCTGGGACCCTTCAGTCCCCAGGCTGATGCTCTATCCACTGAGCCAAAACTGCTAAGGCTAACAAGCATATTTTAATCTTTTCTTTAAATTTCTAGAAGAATTTCAATGAGTATACCTATTTTTAATATATACTGTTAAGTCATATGCACATTTTAGAAACTACATATAAAGATTTTATACTTGATTATCTATTACCTTATGCCCTGGATAATATGGGTGTTACATTTGACCCAGTGAACCCACTTCTAGGCATGTGTCTAGAAAACCCAAAAAACTAATCAGAAAGAATATATGCATCCCTAAGTTCATAGCTTTGCAATTTACAATAGCTAAGATCTGGATTCAGACCAAGTGCCCATCAATAGATGAGTGGATAAAAAATCTGGGGTACATCAATGCCATGGAATACTATGCAGCAGTAAAAAAGAAGGATCTCTTAACTTTGAGATATCATGGAGGAGGGACCTTGAGAGTATTATGCTAAGTAAAATAAGCCAGTCAATATGCTAAATAGAATCTCGAGAAGTTAACAATTCATATCACTCTATTTTATTTGTGCCATTGGTTTATTTATACACAGTAAACTGCACCCATTTTTAGTGAACCACTTAAGAAGCTTTTAGAAATGTATATACTGATATAATCAACATATAGAAAATTTCTTTATTCCAAATATTTTCTTATGACTCTATCTAGCCAACTGTTGCCTAAATCGCAGAACCTTGGCATTCATTTATCCAGTTTTTCTTGATATAGGTTGGTTTGTTTTGCCTTTTTAAGAATCCTATATAATAAAACCCTAATATGCAAATCGACCAAACGGCAGAATGACTGGTTGCTATGATGTGCACTGACCACCAGGGGCAGATGCTCAATGCAGGACCTCCCCCCTGGTGGTCAGTGCACTCCCACAGGGGGAGTGCCACTCAGCCAGTAACTGGGCTCATGGCTGGTGAGCACAGTGGCAGTGGTGGGAGCCTCTCCTACCTCTGCAGCAGAGCTAAGGAGCCCTCGGGGGATGTCTGACTGCCAGCTTAGGCCTGTTCCACTTAGGCCTGTTCCACGGGGAGCGGGCCTAAGCCAGAAGTCGGACATCCCCCAAGGGGTCCTTGACTGCAAGAGAGCACAGGCTGGGCTGAAGGACCCCCCACCACACACACACACACACACACACACACACACACACCGGGCACAAATGTCATGCACCGGGCCATGACATTTTATATAAATGAGAATTTTGACTTTACCAAATAATGGTGTTTTTTTTTTTTTTTTAAATTAAATACAACAGCAGTAATTTGTGGTACAAACATAGAATATGACTTTTAATAATGTTAACAATGTTGCCTATAGAAGCTACCTTCATATTCACTAGAAAGACGTTCACTTACCTTGCCCCTTCATCTTTGCCAATGTGGATGAAAAGGGGCCACATACCAAACCTGCTAAGCCCAGGGGAGGCCTGTGTGGCAGCGTTACACACTCAGAGACCTAAAGTAACTACACAGAATGGTCTGTATTTAAAACTTTTTAACTAAAAGCAGTTTATGGCAGGTATTCATGTCCTAGCTAGTGTTATAGTAATAAGTTTAGTTAGTATAAGTTAGCATAAGCAAACTCCATTTTGTATTAGTGTAGGTTAGCATAAGCAAACTCCATTTTGTATTAGAGTGAATTTTAACTTTACTTAGAAGTGAAACTTAAATTATGTGTGTGTGACCCTGATAAGAACTTTGTAGCTCCCTGTGTGTGCACTCCTGATAAGTACCTTGTAACCCCCTGCATGTGTATCCCGATAAGTCCAGAAGGCACCACCAGAGCACACTGATATGAGACACTGAAGAAGCCCATCCATTGGGTATAAAAGAAGGACCCTCACACCAGCGGCCAGACGCCTGTCTGCCCTCCACAGATGAGACGTCCTCCCTACCCTCCTGGAACCTGCCGTTCCTGCTCTGCCCTGAGCCCAGATTGTTAGAGGCCTCTCTTCATGTCAAGAGACCGACCACCTGCAGCTGCGTATCTGACGACCTCTGTGTGTCTCTGTCAGCGAGTGTCTCTGAGTGGCCTGCCAAGGACTGAAACCCATCAGCTCTCTGGTAAATAAACCTGTGTGATTCTTGCATTCTGTTTGTCTCCTGTGTCACCTCTCTTCTTAGTTTTGGTTTAAGCTCGGCCTAAATAATAAAGTACCCTTTGACGTCTGTATTGGTATATCCAAATGAGGTGCACTGGGTCACCTGTGCATACGTTCCCATAGAAGTGGAACAGCTAGAATCTTCTATGATGAAGGTCAATCTTTACCTTAATTGAGCTTATCTACTGTCTTTTTGCATCTAAGATAACATGTCTTTGAAATGTCAAGGTAACTTCCCTTTTTCCTGATCCCTCAGGGCACAACCAGCCCTGGTTGGTTTGACTCAGTGGATGGAGCATTGGCCTGCAGACCGAGGGGTCCTGAGTTTGATTCTGGTCGTGGGCACGTGCCCTGGTTGCAGGCTCAATCCCCAGTGGGGGGCAGCTGGTCAGTGATTCTTTCTCATCATTGATGTTTCTATCTCTCTCTCCCTCCCCTTCCTCTCTGAAATCAATTTAAAAAATTAAAAAAAAAAAAGAAGAAGCCTGGTCAGGGGATGGGAGCAGAGGGGTGGAGAGGGTCAATGGCAGTAGAGGAGGACACCTAGAATAATTTCAAAAATGAAGATAAATTTTAAAAACAAAGAAATATATGTTTATCATTTTACTTTGTATCCAATCCCATCCTCGCTTTGCTTTCTTCCACCTTCCTAATCATTCACCAATCAATTTCATATAACCCCCTATCTCTTCCCCTTTGATTCTGATGTATAAAGTAAGTGGTAAAACTGCCATTTTCTGGAGTATATTCTTAATCAGTTGAGATTTTGCTTCCCGGCAAGCTCAAAGAAACTCATAAAAATTCTTACAGGTTTGGACATTTTTATGTTGACACTGTGTTAAAATCAGGGAATAAGACATGAAATCAATGCAATATACTTTTTTAAAAACTATTACGAGCCAGAAAAAATTGGGGAAAAAGAATTATTTTGACTATGTTATTAATGAAAGTATTCAGATGTAATTAACATATTTCTTGCATGAATTATAGTTAATAAACCTTACTGAAACACAAAAATTGAACTGGAACGCCCTGAATTCCCGGGTTATTGTCTCAATGGTTTCGAAGAATGAAGCCACGGATGAAACGTGATAGGTGAAAAGTACAGAGACTTTATTGCAAGCAGACACTACCTCTAAAACCTAATTCTAAATTCTAAGCCTAAGACCCTGTTCCTCCTGGACGGATAGAGGAGCCCCTGAGAAGGGTGGCCACTGCTTTCTTTGTCTTGAGGCATTAAATAGGCTGCAGTTCTTTGTCTGAATCTGATCCCTTCTTATTGGTCATTGTGCCTCATAGAGTTAGTTTTCAAAGCTCAAAGCCCACGTGGTGTGCCCCATATTCTGCCCTCTTATCTTGTTGGTTGGAGTCACTTTTGATTTATCTGATAGCTCTCCCAGTTGTGTTGGCAGAGAAAGCCTTACCTTATGGCCCTCCCAGCTACTCAGGTCAGGGCTACTTTTGGCCCAACTTACAGTCACTTTGATTGCTCAGGCCCGAGATGCCTTTTGGTTTATGACTGTCTTGAATTACCCAGGCCAGATATAGTTCTATTTGTCTATTCCATTTCTCTACTCTCTGTACAAATAAGATAAACACCCTGGCGTCTTCAAGTCTCCGTTATGTATTCCTCCCCCCCTAGACCATTCTCATTCCTAAAACTTTGTGAACCTGCCTAATTAAACTAGCTAGCTATCCCTTTCATTACCTCCTTTAAATTTCAGGTTAAGAAGTAAAAGAAAATTTACAAATTAGAATAATATTATGCTGAAATGAAATGCCTAGGCATTTATATTTTTAAATGCTCTTTAAATAACTTATATTACTAATATTTATAATATCTATGTCATATTAAAAGTTGTCAAAATGTTTCTGGGTTGGTATTATAAACATTTTACTACCTTACCAAAGGTTCCAAATATTTATAGAATTAATAGCTTCTGATTTTCATAGATCTTAGTACTCATATGATTATTCTTAACAAAGCTATAATCTGTACTCTAAATTACTAGTAATTCTTATATTACTATTAACTTAAGATTATGTATATATAATGTAATATGCAATATAATATGTATTATATATAATCTTAAGTATATATATAAAAATTTAGTGTATATATTTAAATTTATATATTATACCTAAAATTATATGTCTTAAGATTTTATATATATTTATAAAAAAAAGGGTTTTTATTTAGTTGTCATATAATAGAATTTTTCAGATAAGGTTAGATGTTATATAAATCCATGCACCTATATGTGCATATATATTATGAAATATATAAAATACCCACTAAAATCTTTCTCTCATTTTAATTAGAGAACTAAACCTTTGGATTTTATTTTAAAAGTGTATGCATATGTGTGAGTATAAGTTTGTAAAGGCATCTTTAATGTAAAATTGAGAATAATACAGGCATGTATAGCTAAGTTTATTCTTTTTTAATAAGCTCTTGCCATTCCTTTCGTCTTTTTAAAAAATATATTTTTTATTGATTTCAGAGAGGAAGGGAGAAGGAGAGAGAAAGAAACACCAATGATGAGAGAGAATCATTGATTGGCTGCCTCCTGCATGCCCCCGACTGGGGATGGGGCCTGCAACCTTGACCTGAATCAAATACAGGGCCCTTCAGTCCGCAGGCCGACACTCTATCCACTGAGCCAAACCATCTAGGGCTTGATTAAACTTTAGACAAGCTTCTTCCTGCCTCCAGGCCCCTGCTGTTCCCCTCACCACAGGTGACCTAACCACATGGGTCCCATTCCTCCCTTTTCCTACAGTATTTACTTAGGAAACGTGTAATTATTTGTTTTCCTCTTTGGGAAAAGACTTTTTTTGTTTATTTGTTTGTTTTTTTCTTAAAGTATTACAAATAGTAGTATATATGCTTCTTGCCAGTTTTATTACCCGGGACTTGTCTTTCTCAAGGACCTGGAGACATCCCTTTGAAATGTAATCCTCAAGAAAGACAGTGTTCCTGTCTACCAGTCAGTGTGTGAACAGGAGCATAGCTTGAACTTTGGTGGGTGCCTTGATAGAAGATACAAGGAAGTTCATTCTTTTATTAAAGCTAGTTAACAAACACAGTCGGCCTAGGTTTAAATGAAATATTTTATCATTTGAGATTTGTTATAGAGACCTACTTTATGTACATTTTAGTGTTTTCTGATAAATATTAAAATAGCTGGCAGATGCAGTTTGGCTCAGTGGTGGAGTGATGACACCCTGGACCAAAGGATCTCGGGTTGAATTCCAGGTCAAGAGCTCATACTTTGGTTGCAGGTTTGATCCCCCATGCTGTTGAGTGGGAGGCAACCAATTGATGTGTCTCTCTCACTGCTCTCTCTCTCTGCCCCCCCCCCCTCTCTTTCTCTCTTCCTCCCTACCACTCTCTGTAAAGAAAACCTAAATAGCTGGCATATGTTTTCATATGTTTACTGGATGTTCATTAAATTAATAGATTGATTCAATCACATTTAAAATACCTATTTTGTTATTTTAAAATATTACTATAATAAATTTAGTTCCTAAACTTATTATTTAAATTTATCTCTTATAATGTAATATCCAGTAAAATGTTTCTCTATTTTTTCTATTATATGCTATCTATATATTCTCTAAAATTCTTTCTATGTATGCTACAAAAGAAATAGACATTTTCTTTTGATATTTCTTTATACAAATTAACCATTAATGAAAGGAAATCAGAATAAAAGGTCACCTTTCATAGGTATAATTTCTATTCCAAATGTTTTATAAGAAAGACCTTGTTAAAATTCAGTGCATTAAAATTATTCTATATGCCCTTGTTTAAATACCTAAAGGCTGATATATCTATTCTGACATTTCCATTCAACTCAGGTCTTCACATTTTTTTCTACATGGTCTTCTTCATTTTTTTAAGAGTTCAAATGAAACTACTCTGATGATAAAACACCCACAGTATATCTGTGTAATAGATTCATTTTTGAATAGACTCTTCATCCTTTTCAGTTTTGATGCTTTGATGTTTTCCCAGATTGTTAACCCCACTAACTTTGCCTCTTTATTTCCTATCTTTTATCTTTGTCCTTCACTAATAACTCCATCTGCTGTTCAGTGAACTTAAGTCATAATCATATCTTACTTTAGTTCCTTCCTTCTTAGAAAAAAGTTATTTCATTCACCTATTATAGTTAATTTCTCAAGTCTAATATCTATAAGCATTTTAAAAAAGAGCCTTGTATGATACTTTTCAGCTTTCAAATCCCTTTATGTACACATGATAAAAAAATATATTTCTTTTTGTTTTAAAAAATTTCTCAGTTCTCATTTAAGGTAAAAGCTTAATTATGACACTGACACTATCAATTTTGTAGTCAGTCTAACATTAACATCACAGATAAATGCATTTTTGCACTTATACTAATCCTTGAAACATATTCTTACCCTCTTTTTGTTCAACATATTTTTTGAATTATAAGTAGTATTAGCAAGAGAACAACAAATAATAAGCCTTTGAGGCAGTTGGTGTATTGCTAAACAGCAATTTACTCAAGAGGCTGTCCATAATTGATTATGCTCATATACTTACTTACACAATGTTAACTTTATGGCCAGCTTAAATATTCTGAGTGTAAATATTTAACAAATCATGATTCAGATTGTAAAATTACATGTACCAGTGCACCATGGTTACTAATGCTATGTCAGACTAATATCAAAATCACAACCTGAAATACTGGTGCTGGTCATACATTTTGTTTAGATTCTCTCATTCTTGAAATATAACTATTTGTACAAGGCGTGCATACAAATTTATGTATTGAGATATACTTTAAAAAATAAATTTCCAAAGGTCAAAAAGCCATTATGATTAAGAGTGGTATCACTTATTATCATTATTTTATATTTTGACCTTTAGTTATTTTATACAAATGTTTTGTTTTTTTCTTTAGACTTTATCAGTGAGATACTAGTAAGTTCTCTGCATATATGATGTGGTACCATCCAGGGAAACTCTATGTGGTTTAATGTGGTGCTAAGCAAAAAGAAATGCTCTTTTTTTTTTTTTTAAATCATGTGTATGCAAAGGGATTTGAAAACTAAAGAGTATAATATAATCTTCATTGTCAAGTAGTTAGGATCAAAAAGGACAGTTCTTCCATATATATGTTGTTGAAATAGCAACAGAATACTTTGTTTTTATACTCACCCAAGAATATTTTTTCCATTGATTTTTTTTTTAAGAGAGAGTGGAGGGAAAGGAAGAGGAGAAGAGAGAGAGAGAGAGAGAGAGAGAGAGAGAGAGAGAGAGAGAGAGAGAGAGAGAGACATTTATGTGAGAAAGACACATTAATTGGTTGCCTCCCAGACATGCTCTGACTGGGGCCAGGGATCAAGCCTACAGCCAAGGTAGATGCCCTTGACCAGGATTTGAACCCGTAACTAAAGCATGGGGGTGGGGAGTAAGAAGAATTAGATGTGGATGTGGCCATCATAAAAAATATTACCTGCCATAGATGTCCTTGGGCCCTCTAACCACTGAGCAACCGGCCAGGGCACAACAGAATACATTTAAGAACCATTTCATTTACTGTAGAGCGCTCAAAGTGATTTAATTTAATTGTTAATCAAGGGATGTCTACCAAGTTGTCTATATAGAAAAGGAAATAACTAAAGAATAAATGCTAACTTTTAATGATTGTAAAATATATATCCTAACTCTGCCCACTCATCTAAGTCATTTCTGGTAGAAGTTTATGGTTGCTAAAATATTTCAATAAGGACAATTTTAAGGAAAATTATAGATACATCAATAACATTTACATAGAATGTGTGGTTTTTTAAATTAATAATGTCCTTTAGTTGATTTGTCATGGGTCAGAGAACAGAGATTATGTACTTTCTAGGGAATGGATAGTCAAGGCTCTGCTTCTAGTTTTTATGGCCTTGAGCTTTTTGGCTTTGTGCTGCATGAAAATGTTAATTAGCATATATATACATATATATGTATATACACATATTTATGCATATATATAATGCTGTCTTCTAATCAACTACGTATTGCTCTGTAACATGCCAATATGCATTGTAACAGCTTAAAATAATAACAGCTATATTTAGCTCATGTATCTCCAATGTAGACAGGGCTTGCAGGGAAAGGTTTGTCTTTGCTTTATGAGGCAACAGCTGGTCAGAGGCTGGAGATTCTACTATCGAGAGTGCTCCTACCTGTGGCTCACTAATTAAAGCTGGCTGTGGGTAGGAGTGCAGCCAGAATTGTGAGCCAGAACTGCCATCGGTGACCTCTTTGAGTGGCCAGAGCTTTTCAAAGGGTGACGGTAGCTGGTTTCAAAGATGAATGTTCCAGGAAAAATCATGTGGCAGCTACATCACTTTTGATGGTATAACCCAAGAAGTTACTTCCAGAGTAGTTACATTTTCACCCAGATACAAGCGCAAGAAATCTATCCCATCTCTCAGTGGGAGGAATATCAGCATCAAATTGTAACCAGAACATGGGGGGTAGAAGAATTAAATGTGGATAAGACCATCATAAAAAATACAACCTGCCACAGATGTCTAATCTGTGGGAAATTCTGATTTTGTCTTATTTGCTAATTCTGGCACAATACCCAAATTTCTGGGTACATTTCATTTTACTGAGTTCATATTTAAATATTTTATATTTAAATATTATATTAATATATCTCATATTCATAAATATTTTAGATTTTTGAAATACATATTTTTATTGTTGATAATATGACAGATAGCTCCCATTCCCCCTCACTTTACCCCCTTCCTCCCAGCCCCTACCCACCCCCTCAGGTCTTCACTACCCTATTGCCCACATCCATGGGCTATGCATATAAGTATGTAAGTTCTAATATCTAGTTTACTGAGACTTAATATGAATTAGAAATCAGATAATGTGAGATCCAATCCTGGTCCATAAAGATAATGGAGATTATTAGTATGATTTTTTTCCAAGTCTGCTGCCCCTCCCCAAATCTCTTCCTAAGGACCTGTGCATAATTTTTCATCCAACTCCCCTTTACTTTCTTTGCTAAAAACATTTCCTTTTAACAGGGAATTGGCCTCAGTTGTCATTTCTTTTTATTTTTTTTCCCCTTCTTGCATCTTCAACATTTCTCTACTTGCACTTCCTTCTTAACTGAAAAACATTGTGAAAACTTCCCAGATACCATAGCGCAATCAAAATACAGCAATATTATTTTATCCCACCTCTCATTCTAATAATTCTACAGTTTCTGTACTTCTTCACTCACATTCTTAAGAGAGTAGACGGCAATCTCTGTTTTAATTTTCTCTTCCATTTACTCTCCCTCCCAGACCACTGCATTCTGATATAGCCTTTTCACTCTATGGAAATAACTCTACTATCGGCAACGATTCTGTTGGCGTAAACCAAGTGATTTTAGTTCTTACTCACTGAGGCTTTCTGTTCTATTTGAACTGCAGAGTTCATTGCTTACCTATTTAAATTCTCTCTTCCGTTACCTTCCTTAACACCATACTTCCATGTGTCCTTTCAATTTCTCATCTATTCTCTTATGGTCATGTTTATCTGTCCCTCTTCCTCCCTATAGCCTTTACATTTGTGCTTGCCTCATGTTTACGTTTTCATCCATCTCTTTATGTATTGATTTATTTAAAAATATTAAGCTATTAAAACATTCTAGGGCTATGCTAGGCACGGAAATTAGAATGGTAAACAAGATATTAAATTACCTCCTGTCAGAATGTCAACAGGAATATATCAACCAAGCACCTAAGCAACCTCCTGAAAATCTAGAGCTGTGGTAAGTGCTATTTTGTGAGGAGGAAATCATTTCACATAAACACATGCGGGGACACCTGTCACTTCCCACTTTACCGGCTCTCATTACCTTTCTCCCGCAGACTCCTATCATCTTCTCTTGCATCTTCCTTTAAACTGCAATTACCTCACAATATTTATTGGAAATATTTTCCTGGATTTCTCACCAGAAAGGCAAGCTCAACATAATCAACATTAAATAACATCTGTAGGTGTGGGTCGGTTGGTTGAGCATCCTCCCATGCTCCAAAAGGTTGCTGCTTCCATTCCTGGTCAGGGCAATGCATGTGTTTCGGGCTCAGTCCCCAGTAGGGCACATGCAGGAGGTAGCCAAACGATGTTTAATTCTCTCTCTCTCCCTTCCTCTCACTCTAAAATCAATTTTAAAAAATATAAAAAATAACATCTTTACTTAGTCCCATGTCCTGCATTCCCCATCGGTGTCAGTGTTTGACCTTGTAGCCATCAAGCACAACTTAACTCCTCTCTCTCCCTCTCCACTCTCAGTCACAAAGTCCTTTTGCTTTTACTTCTTAATAGATTCATGATTCTGCTTCCTTCTCTTATCTCTAATACCATTACAATACAGCACTTGTCACTTGAGTATTCTTATACTAACTTAAAAACTTTTTTCTCTGGTAGTAAATTGTTTTTCCCTGAATTTATTGGGGTGACATTGTTAGAAAACAAAACAAAGAAAAAAAAAACAGAAATAAGACAACGCATAGACACAGACAACAGTATGGGGATCACCAGAGGGAAAGGGCAATGTGGGGAGGTAGACCAGGGTAAAGTGGGAATAAATGGTGATGGAAGGAGACTTGACCTGCGGTGGTGACCACAAAGTACAATATACAGATAAAGGATTACAGAATACCAATATAATTGATATGTATTGATATAATTGATATTGAAACCTATATTGTTTTATTAACCACCTAGAGGCCCATTGCACGAAATCCGTGCAAGGGGTTTGGCCCCTGCTACCACTGCGGTAACCTCTGCCTTGGCCCCTGCTGCTCGGCTTCGTCTGGAAGAACGTCCGGTCTAATTAGCATATTACACTTTCATTATTATAGATGTCATATCTGATAGTAGATTTACACAGTGAAATCCCTCCTCCAATGTTCTCTAGGCAATGTATTTTTTAAAAGTTCAGTTTAAGTCAGTATTTCCCTTAAGAGCTTTCCATCTGCCATCAGTTGGACATCCTTAGCGCTGCTGCGAAGGTGGGAGAGGCTCCCGCCACAGCAGCTGCACTCGCCAGCCGTGAGCCCGGCTCAGGGCTTCTGGCTGAGCGGCACGCCCCCTGTGGGAGCACACTGACCACCAGAGGGCAGCTCCTGCATTGAGCATCTGCACCCTGGTGGTCAATGTCTGTCATAGCAACCAGTGTTCCACAGTTCAGTCAATTTGCATATTAGCCTTTTATTATATAGGATGTCACCCATGAAATTTAATTTTAAACTGCTTCTATAATCCTCCTGGAATGATCACAAATCAATGGATTGAATCTGTGAAGGACTACTGTGAAACGCCCACATTTTTCATTCTTTTCTATTGACTATACCTCTATTTGTATGTCAATACCACAATTATTTGATTATTCTAGCTTTGTAGAATATCTTGAAATAAGATAATACAAGTTTTCTAACTTTGCATATCATTTAATATATTATTTTTGCTATTGTAGGCCCTTTGTATATACATTTTAAGTTGAGCACTTAGATTTATCCTGCTGAGTTTTTAAGGATTTTGATTGGAATTGCATTAAGTTTACAGAAAATTTGGGAATAATTGACATGTTAATTTTTGGTATTCTGGTCTGGCAGACATAATTTTTATCTGTGACTTATGGAACCATTTAATTGGAGTTGCTGGAAAAATAACTTTTCTCTAATTTACTGTTACTTTAGTTATAGAGACTATGCTTATAAATATTTTTCACATCTTTATTTGCTTGTCTATTTCACATGACTCATGCCCTCATGACCTCTTTTCAGCAGTCCTAAAATAAATAATTTGTTATTTTTTGCACACTTTAATCTGATGCTACACTGTATCAAAATGTTAAAATTAAAAACTGATTACACCAATTTCTCTCTTCCAACTTTCTCTACTCTCTTATATTTTTCAAAATCAAAATCCATCTCCAAACTATTACATACACCTTGCTTTCCGACCTAGCTCCTGTTGGATTATGTCTCATTAAGAAAGTTACTAAACTACTATTTGCAAATTGTCACATATTATGGGACATGGTTTGCCTTCTTACTTTCCCACAAGCTTTGTCCTCTGCCTAGAATGCTCTTCCTCCACCCCTACCCCAATTCATTATCTGACTAACTCACACCAATTCTTTACTATATAAGGCTCAGGCATACCTAACTGCCTTGAATTACGAAAGTGTTCTCACACAATTCTGCCTTCCCCTATGATATTAAATGCTATAGCACTCATTGCATTGCATGACGATCGTTAACTTGTCTTTCTCCCCCTTTAGACTGTGGAAGCTTTGAAAGATTGATCATCCCCCTCATTAGTATTTCAGTGCTTATGGGTGTCTGAGACATAGCTGTTTGATAATATTGATGAAATAAAATAAACAAATATAATTATTAAAATAAATGAAGAATACACTCTCACGTTGTTGCAGAGGACCCCAGAAAAACCAAGTGATGCTTTAAAGAAGTGGAGGAACACTGCTTTAATTACGCCCACAGACTCCAGGAATAATTTTCAAATCAGAGTGAAGAAACATGCAGACAGTCTGTTTATATATATCCCGCTGGGGTCTTTGTCTTGTAGATACCCACCCCCCCCCCGCCCCCTTCGTGGCCCTGCAGGAAGGCCCCCAGGTGTCAGGCCACATCCCATGGTCCTGGAGCCAGCATAACACAACACCCCCCCCCCCCCCGCCCCTCCTGCCCCTATCCTCCTCCCCCGCCCAGGGCAGTGCGTTATTCATAGGTTTATGGCCTCTGTAACAGGTTCTGCAAGACTAGGTTCTGGGAAGGAGCAATGACCTAATTATAGGTCATCAAGAATGCACACTGAGCTTGCTGGCATGAATTCCAATTGCTAGCCCCCAAAATATCAGGGTTACATTTGAATTAGCCCTTTTTAGCCTTCTCAACATAGGGATTATCACATCTCTTGAGTATTTTTTATGTTCCTGTAAAAGGCAAAAATAAAAACCAAAACAAAAGACCTCTAGAATCCAGGCTCACCCAGGGTAAACGTTATTACATATGTAAGATTCCTATTACATAAATAAGTACACTGTGGATCCTTTAGCAATGCCACTTCTATTCCCTTACCCCTCTGTTACATCAAGTAATCAGTTGGTTAACTGGTCTCCAATCTGTCAGCCTAATCTACATCGGTCAGGGCGGCACTTATATTTTTCTGTAATTGTTTTGTATCATTTCAGTTTTAGCTCTGTAAATACTTTGTAAATTATTCTAGGATCATGACATCAAATTAGATACAAAGTAGGAACTCAATAAAGTCTTATTGATATAGTGCCTGATAAATTTAGATATCTTTCTAATATAAATTTATATTATGTGTATCTCTATGGATTCAATTTTTTTGAACTCTTAGATAAAAGCTTCTGTCAAAATGTATCATATTTACATAAAATGCAGAGATTTGACTTTAAAATAATATATAAGTGAAAAAGAGGAGTCCCTAGATTAATTTAGAGAGACATATAGTAAGATATGAATGACAGGAAAAGATGAGTATTTCTACAGCATAATTTAAAGAAGACAGGAAAGTCAAAGAAATAATTTGAATTCTGGATTTTTTCAAATGACAGTGAACAGGCAAGTCAAAAAATAAACAAGTATAATCTCCTTGGGAAAGTAACAGGAGAACTGTATTTTGTAAGAAATGATATGGTAAAAACATAAGTGGATAAACAAAGTGGAGTCAAAAATCATTCAAAATTAATATGAGATACCTGAGAATAAATTATGAGGTGTTTTTTTAACATTATGAATATTGGAATTAAAGATGAGTTAAAGAGAAGTAATCTTTAAAATATTTAGCTTTAATTAAATTGGTAATTTACAAAATACATACTGAAAGGTGAAAGGAATAGCCAAAAAAACATACATACATAATACACGGACTCAGACAACAGTGTGGTAATAGCCGGAGGAAAAGACTGGAGTAGAGTAGGTGGAGGTGGCAAAGTGGGGAGATATGCGGACTGAAAGAGGCTTTGCTTGAGGCAATGGGCACACGATGCAGTGTGCAGATGGTGCTTTATTGAGTTGTACACTTAAAACCTGTAAGGACTGGCAAGCCAGTGTCACCTCAATAAAGTCAATAAAAATCTAATCTAATAACAGAGAAACATGCAAATTGACTGCATCTCCGCTACACCCAAGCCACACCCACCAGCCAATCAGAGTGACTATATGCAAATTAACCCAACAAAGATGGCAGCCACGGAGCAGGAGCAAGCAGGAGGCTTCGTTGCCCCGACGATGGAGGAAGCCAAGCTTTCCGTCTGCCCTGGCCGGCTGTGGCCTCCGCTCAAGGCAACAAAGTTTCAATTATAGAAGATAAATAAATCCCAGATACCTGCTTCCAGCCAGCCTCCACTGGGAGCTTGGGTGGCGGGGGCCATGGCCAGCCTGCAAACAGCCATCAGCCCCTCACCCAGGCTGGTCACACCCTCATGGAGTGAGGGTCCCTGCTGGGGGGCTTGGCCAGCCTGAAAACAGCCATCAGCCCCTCACTCAGACTGGCCAGGCACCCCAGAAGGACCCCCCACCCTGAAGGGGGTGTGGCCAGCCTGAAAATGGCCCTCTGCCCCTCACCCAGGCTGGCCAGGCATCCCAGCAGGGACACCCACTGGAAGGGGCTGTGGCCAACCTGAAAACAGCCATCAGCCCCTCACCCAGGCTTGCCACACCCTCATGGGGTGAAGGTCCCAGCTGGTGGGCTTGGCCAACCTGCAAACAGCCATCAGCCCTTCACCCATGCTGGCCAGGCACCCCAGCGGAACCCCAACCTTGATCCAGGACACCCTTCAGGGCAATCCAACCTGCCCCCACCCATGCACCAGGCCTCTATCCTATATAATAAAATGGTAATATGCAAATTGACCCTAACAGAAGAACAACTGGGAATGACTGGTCATTATGACACACTGACCACCAGGGGTCAGACACTCAATGCAGGAGCTGCCCTCTGGTGGTCAGTGTGCTCCCACAGGGGGAGCTCTGCTCAGCCACAAGCCAGGCTGACAGCTGCCAGTACAGCGGTGGTGGTGGGAGCCTCTCCTGCCTCCTCAGAAGCACTAAGGATGTCCGACTGCAGCTTAGGCCTGCTTCCCGCTGACAAGTGGACATCCCCCAAGGGCTCCTGGGCTTCCAGAGGAATGTCTGACTGCCAGCTTAGGCCCATTCCCCTGGGGAGTGGGCCTAAGCCAGCAGGTGGACATCCCCCGAGGGGTCCCAGACTATGAGAGGGCACAGGCCAGGCTGAGGGACCCCCTGAGTGTACAAATTTTTGTGCACCAGGCTTCTAGTAAATAAAATAATAAAAATACATACTAAAAACTTCCATATATATTTTTATTGATATGAAGATAATGTAGCATATGATTAAACTAGTGTAAAATTCAGTAGCATTTAGTTCATTCACAACAGTGATCAACCACCACCTCTCTCTAGTTTCCACCTTTTTTCACCACCCCAGAAAATATTCTGTGCATTAAGCAAACATTCACATTCCTGCCTCCCTCATCCTTTGGTTGAGAAGAAAAATAGGGGGGCAACTTTGGGGGCTTACAGCCTAGGTCAATCCTTCCCCATTCTAACTGACTTAGGCGGAGCTGCAAAGCCCACCTTGTGGGGCTCGCCACAAGAAAATATATGTATTTATCAAAACCTCCCCACCTTGGCAGTTCAGGCTTTGGATTAGAGCCCCCTGGACTAGCAGTGCTGTGTAATAAAGGTAACTTTCCTGATTCCTTTGGGTGCTGGCTGTATTTCTCCTGAGCCATTTGTCACAACATGGTAACCACTAATCTTTCTGGCCTACTCTGGGTATATCATATAAAGAAGTCATATAATAGGTGATTTTTTGTACCTGGCTTCAAAAGAGGAGAAATCATAATTTAAACTAACACATTTAAACCAAAGTAGATTCAGAAAATTTGAAGAAAAATTTTAATGTAAAGTTTCTGATAAAAATAACCAGAGTATAATTTTTCTCAATTTCATTGTGTGATTATTTTAAACTAATTTTTATTTGTAAACCAGAGGCCTACTGCACAAAAATTTGTGCACTCGGGGGATCTTTCAGCCTGGCCTATGCCCTCTCACAGTCCGGGACCCTTTGGGGGATGTCCACCTGCTGGCTTAGGCCCTTTCCCCAGGGGATCGGGCCTAAGCTGGCAGTCAGACATCTCTCTGGCAGCCCAGGAGCTGCTGTGAAGATGGGAGAGGCTCCCGCCACTGTCACTGGGCTCGCAGCCATCAGCCCAGCTTGAAGATGAGCGGAGCTCCCCCTGTGGGAGTGCACTGACCTGGTGGTCAGTACGCATCATAATGACAGGTCATTCTGCCGTCAGGCCAAAACTGGCTCTCTGACACCCTCCAAGGGGTTCTGGATTGTGAGAGGGTACAGGCTATGCATGATCAAGGCTGGGGAGGGACACGGGAGGTTGGCCAGCCGTAGAGGGACCACGGGAGGGCTGGCCCAGACCAGGGTATGTCTGGCCCATCTTGCTCAGTTCTGATCAGCCATACCCCAGCAGCAAGCTAACCTGCCAGTCAGAGAATCTTCCCCCATGTGGTCAGTGCATCTCATAGCTAGCTGTTGAGTGGCCTTAGCATAACATTGGCATATTACACTTTGATTGGTTGAATGGTAGACTGGATGACCGGACACTTGGCATATTAGGCTTTAATTATATAGGATAATCAATGTGATTTATCAACTGTGAGCAACTTTATCACAAACATAATTTAAACAACCTATGTAGGAATAGCATGGGAAAGAATATGATGACAGACTAGACCAGTGATGGCGAACCTTTTGAGCTCGGCATGTCAGCATTTTGAAAAACCCTAACTTAACTCTGGTACCGTGTCACATAAAGAAATTTTTTGATATTTGCAACCATAGTAAAACAAAGATTTATATTTTTGATATTTATTTTATATATTTAAATACCATTTAACAAAGAAAAATCAACCAAAAAAATGAGTTCGCGTGTCGTGACACGCGAACTCATTTTTTTGGTTGATTTTTTTGTGTGTCATAGGTTGCCGGGCCCCTACCTGGGGAAACAACCTTTCTCAGAGAGGTGACCTTGGTTAAAACACATAGTGCCAAGAAGGTGAGCAAACATATTAAGAACAGTATGCCATATATGCCAGGTCCCTTGAAACAGCAAGGATGGACCGGCTCCCAGCAATAGGTTCGCCATCACTGGACTAGACCCAGTTTATCATCTTCCTAGCAGGTTTATGGTGTATTTTGGGATAACATATTAAAAGTACCTATCAAACTATATTATAAAGGATAGCAACAACTAGTTAGCCTCATTTTTAGTTAATGCCTAGTCACACATAAACATCAATTTCCCTCACAGATATAACTGAAACAGTACCTGTTGCAAACAATTCTCCCAGAGACACAATACTTCCATTCAAATCATCACAGGGAAAAACAAGAAAAAAATATTTTATCTGAGACCAGTTCTAAGAATTTTACTTGTGAAATAAGAGTGAATAACATCAGAGCTCTGATCCCAAGTCCCTGAAATTGCAGTGGCTTTTCTGTGGCCAACAGAAAGGAAATGCATTCCATTTGTGAGCCTGTTAGCATTCAATGCACAGTAAGCTTGGAAATAATTTTCCAAACTACCACTCTGTGCAGAGTGCTGAGAAAGAACAACTGGGTTTGCTTGCTATGCAGGGGATTAAAACTCAGAGAAATATAGTGCCACTATTACCATATAAAAATTTTAACATTGGTTTGATACATGATAAATTATTTCTGTCAAATCCAAACTGCATTAAAACATACTAAAATGTCATTTGTATATCAGCGTTGAAAAATAAATAAATAAATGAATGAGCGAATTAATAAAGAAGTGTATATAGGAGGAATGGAGGCCACCATAAGAAGAGTTTTTTTTTTGGGGGGGGAGGGTTAATTAAAGGATTAAAGATTATTATTATTTATTAAATATTATTATTGTTAAAGACTATTATTATGCCTATAGCTGATTGTACTTATTCATGAAGATATTGTACCCTAGAAAGGTTTTCTCTTTTTCCCCAAATAATTTGACTTTCTGGAATATCAAGGTATTATATTTCAACATACATTTAAACTTCCATTTAAACCTTAATGCATTTCTTCATTCTCCTATATAAGACTGACCTCTCTTTCCTCTGGGCTTCTTTCTATCCCTCTGATTTCCCCCCCTTTATAGAGCTGTATATATTCCATTTATGGTTGAAATCTATGTCTTTAAATATAAGTGACCTGTTCTGTAAACTACGTAAGGAGAGGCATGTTGTTTACTGCTTCTGTCCTGATGTTTTGTTCAGCAAATGGCTCAAAATTGGTACTTACTATATATCTGTAGAAATGATAACAATATGTGAATGAATAAAAAGTCATATTGGAAAAATGTTATCAAGTTCTGTATACTTAATAGAGCTTGTAATATTTTTAAAAAGTAATTGCTGTACTAGTGTTTTACATTTAGTTTACATCTTTGAATCTAAGTTATTATTTTTCTCTCACCCATTGATTCGTATCTTTAAAATCCATTCTCAACTCTAAAAAATTTTACTAGAGATAACCTTTTATCTGCTTCTTGAAAGAGCTGTTTGAGGTGGTTCTCGTTCTGTATTTAATGACCAAAAAGTTTTCAGAATTGAAGGTCAAGGGTTGTTCTCTTTTCATTTAAAGCTCCATAGGAAATGTATATTTCTTCATGCACAATCATCATTCAGTTCATGATGCTGACTCACTAGTAGCTTTTTCAGGTGTTTACTTCATGAATGTTAGAAATGAGAAGTTAGGAGGGTTTTTTTTTTCTAATCATTAGTAATGTAATATGGTATTAAAAGAAGATGATGAAGAAAGGTAGAATAAGTGGACACAGACAGTAGGGGTGTGAGGACATATGCCAGGGGGTAGGGGTGGCCGGGGAGAGGTCAATGGGGGAAAAAGGAGACTCATGTAATACTTTAAACAATAAAGAATTTAAATTTAAAAAGAAAGAAAAGAAAGAAAGAAAGAAAGAGAGAGAGAGAGAGAGAGAGAGGAGAGAGAGAGAGAGAGAGAGAAAGAAAGAAAGAAAGAAAGAAAGAAAGAAAGAAAGAAAGAAAGATAGGATAAATGGAAGTAGAATTAACATCATTCATTTGCCCTTTTAATGGCAAATACATTAATTTTTTGTCTATAAAATTTTAATACTCATATGTTAATATTTATGTAAATACATTAATAGCTGAATCTACATTAAGCTGTTCCCTCATAATTAATTTCTAATAAGCAAATTAGAATAACCCTCATTCACTGAAAATGTGTGCACATGTATGGGCGAATTTCTGTCCTTTATGTGGTTGGAGATAGATTTGATCTTGCCAAAACTAAATATTTGTTGCTATCAGATTGCATTTACTTAAATAAAAGCATTAAGGCTTACTATTCATCATAAATAATATTTAATCATTAAACAAGTTTCAAGAAATTCAGTCATTATTTTTCTGAACTAGAATAATACAAATTAAGTAAGGTCTCAGATACTTGTTCATTTCTACTTTTATTTTTTTTTCTTTTATGCCCAAGTAGTTTATCTGATGGAATGAGTTTTCTTCACTGAAATTTTTTGGAAGGGATTTTTAAAATCTTTTCTGAAGACACTAATCCTTATTGGACAGTGTTCGAAAATCTAACCTCTATAAGATCGAGGGCAAATATTATGCAAATAAAGAGTAGAAGAGTGACTGTGATGGTGAAATATTCCACCAAAGACCTTTAGTAGTGCTGAGTTAACATTAGAAATCTCTGATAAGCACAGCTTCTGGACATATTTAATTCACCCTTAGAGTATGAGAGGTCAATTGAAATACAGTAGTTCTCCACATAACTACATTACATTGTTATTTGATTTCATAAGTATTTTTCTTGATACCAAAGTCACACAAGCGGGCACAGGTTAAATATTTAAACTAAATCCTTTTCTTTCGTGTCCACCTAGACAAGGGGTTGACAAGCTATACCCTCTTGGCAAAATTCCATCCAATTTCTATTTTTGTAAGGAGTTTTATTGAACATGGTCACACCCACTTCTTTATCACTGTCTGTGGCTGCTTTAGTTTACAGTGACAGAGTTGAGTAGTTACTACAACTAAAACTATCTAACCTGCAAAGCCTAAAATCTGTATTATAGGGTCCTTTGTAAAAGTCCCTAATTCAATTTAGACTGTTCATAAACACAGGGGTTTTTTTTAATCCTCACCTGAGGATATGTTTTGTTTTAATTGATTTTAGAGAGCAAGGAAGGGAGAGGGAGAGAGAGAGAAGCATCAGTGTGAGAGAGAAAGATTGATTGGTTGCCTCGAGTACACACACTGAAAGAAGATCAAACTGCAACCTGCGTATGTGCACTAACCAAGAATAGAACCTGTGACATTTCCGTGTACATGACGACCCAACCAACTGAGACACAATGGCCAGAGCAACATCTTTTTTGAAATTAGAAAGTGTATATGGAACCAAAAACAAAAACCTAACACATCATAATTTCAGGAAAAGAAGTAAAATATTTTAACTGCTTTATGAATTTGTTTTACAATGTGTTGTAATTTTAAAGCTGAGGAAATTAAAAATGTTGCTTTTTGTTTTTCAGAGTGGGTATATAAATTTATTGTAATATTTTACTATTTATACTCAAATTGTAGAGTGCATTTTGCAGGGTTTTTTTTATTGAAAATCTACTTTTTTAAGGAGATCATTTATTTGGAGTGTTCAGGAGCAGCTCTGTAGAGAAACACGCTAACAATAAAGAATTTTCAGAGTTTAGCATTATACTGTTTACAGTAATGCTTATTACTTAGTGCTGTAAATTTGTCAAACAAAATATCTTCCTCCATTTCAATAATCAATACTGGGTTAGAAAAAAATGTGACTCACCATTAATAATAAAAATTCCTCAGATTCCAAGAAAAGTTTTTGTTAACTATATAATTTAAAATTACTGTTGTGATAAGTATATTATTTTTAAACATTTAAGAATAATATCATACTCCATTTAAAATTATGAGAATGATCTTTTAAGGATTTAAGAATATGAGACCATAATAATTAGAGAACAATGACCATTTCTATAAGCTATGAGACATAGGACAGAAGCCAGAGGCAAGTGGGTAGGAATGATTACATACTTTTCTTTCCTTCAGTTCATTTCAATAAACTAATGCTGATAAAGAACCCACTAATGTCAGGCACTGCATTAAATGTTAGAGATATAGTGATTCGTAAATCACAGTCTATGACTACCAAGAGCTTTCACTGTATTTTAAATATGAGAAATTGGCTTACATTGTATTCATTTGTTGCACCAGAACAAGTCTATAAATAATGTTGTATGCTGGAATATATGACAGTGGAGAACTTACCAACTCCACAAAAACTACTGACAACATTCAATTTTCATTTAATTTAATTTAGTTCCTACAATATGCCAGGCAGGGTGGAAGTTGCAAAACAAAACAAGTGTTTTTTCATTAAAATTAGAGTTATTAAGAAAATAGGTTTGTTCAAATGTCAACGAAACACTTATAAGTAGAAAGTATAATAATTGCATACTCTACTACTAATTTATTTATACCCTTTAAACTGCTTTAAATCTAGAGAAATTCAACTAGTTAACATTTCTTTGGGTCCTAAACTACCAATGATTTTATTATCCCTTCTATATCTAAACTCAAGTTTCAGCATCTGAAACATTAAATATAGAGAAATAAAGGGAAGAAAATAGACACAAAAATTTCAGAGCATTAGTGAATAAATTAGCATGGGGTCAATACTTGTGAATATATGGAAAAGTTGTAGATCACCTCCAAGCAAACACCTTAGGCATTATGATTCCTAAGATACACTTTAGATTTTCCACCCACGAACATCCACAGACCACTTTATCTATGTTTCTTTATGAAACAGAAAGGTAATTTTTGCCCTTTCCCCATTTCATACACTTATCAACTCTCCTTGTCTCTTTTTCCCCCTCCTTTTATCAAAGAAAAACATTTCATTCCTCTATTTGCACATGCATTGATTTACGGGTTAGATGGTGACAACAATCTACGTTCACAAAGTATTCCTACAGAGAATTTTCATTTCTAAAAGGAATTCTGTTGCCAGCTACTACGTTCATAAAGCTCCCATTCCTAAAACTGCTAGATCTAGAAAGGACGCTGTCCCGTGAGTTATGTAATAGAGAAAGCCTACTACTTATGGAAGAAATATTTCAGTTGCTTTTAGAAGGATGCTTAGATTTTAATTAGAGGCTGCACACTTGTTTAAACTAATTTGAGCATGCATAACCCTCTGAAAGCCTTGATATTTATTACACAAACAATTATTGGTAGAGAACAAATGTGTTGGTACAACCTCTTCTCTCACTCGATGAAGTCCCAGCTCTCCGGCCTTTCTGATGCACTGACAACCACTGGAGTGTAAGGTTCACTATGGACATAAAGCGACATGCTAGAAGCAGACCTGTGTGATTTCTATCAGCCTCAGCAATCGGAAACCCTCCCAAGCCGATGGCTGGCCAGTGTAGTGAAGGATCGGTTCTCTGATAGCATCTGGGGAAAGAGCCGATCCTAGGTGGTTTAGTATTCTCAGAACCCGTATCACCCAGAGACTGCTTAGCATCCTGGTAATATTTGTGGTGCTCCAAAACCAAAATAAATACCTAATAGTAGAATGTATTATTTTTTTTATGCTCGCATAATTTAATTAGTACGTATGCCCTAATAATTTAGTATCTGTTTGGCTGACTTTGGGATCCAATGAAACACTGGCGCCTTAATTTTCTGTTTCACATCGATTTTCACGCAACACTTCCTTTTTGTTACAGCAATTTCTGAAAACCTAGCTTTGTAAAGATATGACAGAGGCATTGCGCCTAAGAGCTTAAGTTACAGCAATGAAAAAACATATGTCCCAATAGAGCTTACATCTTACTGGTTATGAGGCAGATTAAACAAACGCAAAAGTTGAACTGGAACGCCCTGAATTCCCGGGTTATTGTCTCGATGGTTTCGAAGAATGAACCCACGGACGAAAGGTGAAAAGTACAGAGACTTTATTGCAAGCAGACACTACCTCTAAAACCTAATTCTAAATTCTAAGCCCAAGACCCTGTCCCCCCTGGACTGACAGAGGGGCCCCTGAGAAGGGTGTCCGCTGCTTTCTTTGTCTTGAGGAATTAAATAGGCTGCAGTTCTTTGTCTGAATCTGACTCCTTCTTATTGGTCATTTTGCTACATAGAGTTAGTTTTCAAAGCTCAAAGCCCACGTGGTGTCCCCCATTTCCTCTCCCCCTTATCTTGTTGGTTGGAGTCACTTTTGTGAAAGGATTCAATTTAAAGCTTTATTACTTAAGTTTGAGCATTTATCACCTGATCAAAAATGGCTAGCAATAACCTGGGAGGGATAAAACTAGTGATAATATTTTACAAACATTTTACGAGCAAGCGGCCCCTCACCCTGTGGCCATATGCTCTCGTGGGTTTCACCATTTGCTCCACCCCGCACCCCACCCTTTTTACCCCCAGAGGACAGGGGTCCGGTCATCGCCCCTTTGCCTCTTGGTGGCTACTCTCTTTGTCCCTAGGTCCCTCCCAGCTGGTAACCTTGGCGGAGTCCCCTGTGCATTGGGGCGAGGGCCTTGTGTGGCGAACGCCCCGCCTCCCTTCGCCTTCTGTGACTTAGATTACAAAGTACCTTTATTTTTCCCTTTGGCTTCTGCCACCTGCCTCCACTGCTACAGTACTTCTAGATGTAATTTCATTCTACTGCCCTCATTCTCTTTGTGAGCATAAAAATAGAATAGTATAACAGTTTATCATTTTATTAGGCATATCAGTTTAGTAGGCACATTACCAATTTGTTTGTTTTTAGATATTCAAGGAAAATAATTTAAAAGTTTGTTTTCTATTTTAAAATTTCTATTGCAGTTTTTAAAAAAACATGTTTTTATTGATTTGTTTTAGAGAAAGAGGGAGGGAGAGGGAGAGAAGCATCGATGCGTGCTCCTACACAGCTCCAACAGGGGATGAAACCTGGGCCTGTGTCCTGACCAGGAATGACACTGATGATGTTTGGGTGCATGGGATGACACTCAACCACTGAGCCACACTGGTTGGGGCTCTACTCCAGTTTTTTAATGAATTGCTTATAGGTCCCCTTCTTTACATATAAGAAGACAAGCAAGCATATAAAACTGCACAGAGAGACTACATTTAATGATAAACTTTTTCTTTTCCTAAAAGTATGAACTATGTTTTTAAAATTTCTAAACTTGGATATTGATCTAATTCATTTATTCGCTATTTCAAAAAATTATTTTTCTGTGCCATACAATAAACTAGTAAAATAATCTCTGGTGATGAAGAAAAGAATATCATAACAATTCCTTCAATATTTAGTCTCATTTTGTAATGGAAAGAAGCATTTTTCTAACTAACTAAATAAAGAAGAGTCAGTGATGGGACTGGGGCTGTTGGCAGACAGGGGGCCAGGGGCTGCAGTGGGAAGGGCTGGACAGGGGGTAAGTAGGTGGGAGTGGGATGAAGTGGGTCAATGGGGGAAAAAAGAGGACATCTGTAATACTTTCAACAATAAAGATACATTTTTTAAAAAGTAAAGAGAAAAAATCTTTGATTTCCACACAAGGAAGTACAGTAGATTAGATACTCAAAGGTAGCCCCTGACCAAAGTACCTAGCACATACAATGTTTAATATAAAATAAAAACCAAAATATTGTAATGAATCACTACACTGGTGTATATGTAATTTATACATCATATATAATACATATTATATGAAATATATATGCACATATAGGACATATTTATCAAATATATGACATCTATATCAAATCTGCATGTATATAAGCAAATATATAAACCCCCAAACCATTCTTCAACACAGGGGATAACCCTTGGAGGTATGCCAGTATCAATGTTAACTTTGGCATAAAGAGTTTCTTTTGAAACTTGAGAAATATATCTTCATGCTCTTTTGAAATGCAGGAGAACAAATGATAAACAGTACAGCCTAACCAAACAGAAATCTAATGTTAATATATACATATATATATATATATATATATATAGAGAGAGAGAGAGAGAGAGAGAGAGAGAGAGAGAGAGAGAAAGAGAGAGATTCCCACAAGGTTACACCTTCATTGTAAGGGAAATGGAAAAATAATCTCTCCCCACAGATGCAACTTCAAAGAAACTGCTTGCTCCAAACTTGGCACTGGAAGGGGGTAGGGAGAATGAAACAGCAGTCTCACCCTTCATCATTCATAGTTACAAACTAACCCTTAGTTAGGTTTTAAGAATTCATCCATGTTCTCTGTGTGATTAGAAAAATATAAAAAGAGAATCTAATTAATGGCAGCTTCACTCATAATATTTTACAAACATTTATGAGCAAGCGACTTGATCACTAAACTCCAGAAAACCGTTTGGCAATAAAAACCTAATAGAAATGTACATATACATTCTTCAAGCCACATACATATAATCCTCATTACAGCAATATTCATAATAATAAAAAATTAAATTGATTCAAATATCCATCAAGAGCTGAATGGATAATTAAATTGTGGTAAATTAAGGCAATGTGATATTATATACCATTTAGAAATTAGAAATGAAAATTATAGACAACATCGTGGATGAAGCTCACAAACATTATCCTACATAATAAAAGGCTAATATGCACATCGACCGAACAGCAGAACAACCAGTCGCTATGAGGCGCAGTGACCACCAGGGGGCAGATGCTCAATACAGGAGTTGCCCCCTGGTAGTCAGTGCACTCCCACAGGAGGAGTGCTGTGCAGCCAGAAGCCAGGCTCGCGGCTGGCAAGCACAGCGGCAATGGCGGGAGCCTCTCCTGCATCCTTGGCAGCACTAAGGATGTCTGATTGCATCCCCCAGGGCTCCCGGACTGCGAGAGGGTGCAGGCTGGACTGAGGGACCTCCCTGAGTACATGGATTTCGTGCACTGGGCCTCTAGTGTCAAATAAAAGAAGCCAGACATTAAAGTGCCCTTGACTGTATGATTTCTTTCTATATTGTTTCTGATATGCAAAAGTAATACATCATTTCCCACACCAGAGCAGGGTGCAGCTCTACACAGGTGTCTGCGTTGATGTAGGAGCAGGGCTCTGGGAGGCTGGTAGGGTTCTCTTTCATGCACGAAGTGCTCATTACATGGATGTGTTCCCTCTTCAAAATGTGCTATGTTGTACAGTAATAATTTATGCATTTTTGGTATGTATGTTATCCTCTAATAAAGTGAAAAATAATAACCTTGCATATTGTTATCCTTCTTCCTCTTTTATCTCTTAACATGAAAATATTATTTTATTGCCTATATAAGAAACACTTATTCTGGTAATATTTCTAGATATCATTGTTAGATTAATGATACTATTTTATGAAACTTGATAAAATGCATTGAGATATTCAAACAGTGTGATTTAATTTTATGTGCAAGTTTAGTGATGACAACTTTATGGACACCTAAGGATTAGTATTTTTTCAACTATATCTAGAAAGATGTACATTAGGGAAAACTAGGCTTTCCCAAGTGTACAGAAAATAATGTGCTAATATTCATTGCTAAAAGTTGAAGGACATTTCAAAGTAAAATATCAAAATATATCATGAATAGGAGTTAACATATTTTTAAAGTCCAATAAAATGTGAGACAGAGCTCAGTCTGTGTGGCTCATTGGCTGAGCATTGAATTAGGAACCAAGAGGTCATTGGTTTGATTCTCCATCAGGGCACGTGCCCGGGTTGCAGGCTCCATCCCCTGTAGGGGGTGTGCAGGAGACAGCCCATCGATGATGTTCTGATGATGTTCTTCTTTCATCAATGTTTCTCTCTATCCCTGTCCCTTCCTCTCTCTAAAAATCAATAAAAACATATTTTTTAAAATGTGACAGATTTCAAATGTATTAATAATGCTTTTCTTCTAATTTGAACAAAAAACCTAAGGTATTCTATACTTTTGTTCTATAAACTTTACCAAAGACACCTTATCTTAGATACTATATATCTATTTTTTTCAAAACCACAAAAGCATTTTCATAAATTTAACCTGATTTAATAATTACAAGAATCTATAAAGGTACTTAATACATTCATATTTTATCCCTGTTTTACTTTTGAGCCAATTAAGCCTTCTAAACCTACACTGACTGAGACAAAGTTATTGACTTTCTACTTTGTGCCTCATTGTAAAAAATTTTTAAAAATTATTATCATTATTATTTTAAATCTTTATTTTTGAAAGTATTACAGAGGTCCCCCTTTATTCCCTACTTACCCCTTCTAGATTGAACCCACCCTCAACCCCAGGCCTCCATCATACTACTGTCTGTGTCCATGGGTTATGCATATATGCATAAAAGGTCTTTGGTTAATCTCTTCCTACTCACCCACTACCTGCCCTTCCCTCTGAGATCTGTTCCATGCTTCTATGTCTCTGGATCTGTTTTGTTCATCAGTTTATTTTGTTCTTTAGATTCCATATGTGAGTGAGATCATGCGATATTTGTCTTGCTCTGACTGGCTTATTTCAGTTAGCTTAATGCTCTCCAGGGCCCTCCATGTTGTCTCAAAGGGTAAACAAGCCTTTTTCACAGCTGCATAGTATTCCATTGTGTAGATGTACCACGGCTTTTTTATTCACTGATCTACTGAAGGGCACTTGGGCTGTTTCCAGATCTTAGCCATTGTAAATTGTGCTGCTATGAACATAGGGGTGCATATATTCTTTCTGATAGGTATTTTGGGTTTCTTAGGATATATTCCTAGAAGTGAGATTACTGGATCAAATGGCAGTTTCATTTTTTTTTTTTTGGAGGAAACTCCATACTGTTTTCCATAATGGCTGCACCAGTCTGTATTCCCACCAGTGTACTAAGGTTCCCTTTTCTCTACATTCTCTACAGCACTTGTCATTTGTTGATGACAGCCATTCTGTGTGAGGTTATACCTCATTGTCATTTTAATTTGCATCTCTCTTATGATCTGTGCCTTTGAGCATTTTTTCATAAGTCTCTTCCCCATCTGTATGTTCATTTTGGAGAAGCATGTATTTAGGTCCTTTGCCCATTTTTAAATTGTATTGTTTGTCTTCCTTTAAAGTTGTATGAGTTCCTTATGTATTTTGGATATTAACCCTTTATCAGATGTATCTTGACAAATATGTTCTTTCATACAGTGGGCTCCCTTTCATTTTTTTAGAAGCTTGAATCCATAAAGAATTTTGACGAAATATAATACACGTCTTGTTGTACATGTATTATATTATCCTGTTAATTTAATGTATTTTAAAATTTCTTTAATCTCTCACTTTTATAAAATTAACATAAGTGAAATAAACAGGTTAAAAAATACAGGTATTTTTCTTATTTCATTACAGAAGAGAGTTTGTTGACTTGGCTTGCTCTTTTTCTAACAATACCAATAATTTTGTATACTGATGGAATATAATTTTCTTGATATAGTACATTAAGAAGCCCTTTTCCACAGCATTTTAGGTCACAAACATGGGCAGGAATAAATTTTGAAAATTATTTTATTTCATTTTAGATACCCTACAAGTATAATTTCAGAAAAGGAGCCAGCATTAGAAACTCAGACTGAAATTTTTTTAATAAAAAATTTTATCTGTAACATTTTTCTTGTTTAGTAATTGCCACAAAAGTGGAACTGTCATGTTCAATGTTACTGTTCTCTCCTTCTTGAGAAAGATGTAGCAGCAATCATCATTCCACGCTATTAAAAAGAGTACTTGAACTTAATTGAGCCTCAAGTTTGATTTGCTAATTATCACAGATTGTTTCTTACTGCTTTTCTTCTTTGTTTTTTTTTATGCAAGGGGTACAGGAGAAAAGTTCTGAATAAAAATTGCCTTTTATATTCCATAAACTGTCATGCTGCAATCTGATGACAAGAATTTTCTAGGAATTGAGAATTTCATGAGGATATGTTGAGTATTGGAAAACAATGATTCAGGCAAAGACTATCAACATATAAAGTGAATATTGTGTGTTTATATGTGATCTCCATAAAGCAACACGTCTATGATTGTTTTTAAATATCATACATAACTATCAAAATATTGTATGTGTGTATCTATATCTCAGATACATAGATCATAAAGCAAGTATTGCTTTCAATAAGGTAGTTTTGCAATTAAGGCCAGGTTTAGTCATGTTGTAGTTACTTCTGAGTTTTCACTATCAAATATTTAACATGTATACTGAGTGCCTACTATATTATATGTTCAACATTTATATACACACTAATTATCCATGGCAGGGAAGATTATAAAAAATAATTGGTCATTATAAAACTCCTACTCTTGTGCTATACATGTATAATACTCAAGGTAACTAATATACTATCAAAATTTAACATGACATTTGCATTTTTGGAAATAAAATATATTTTTTGTTTGGCAGCAGCTGAGGACACATTCTACTGTTCTGTGTGCAATGTAAATGACTGAGATTGTCCTTGTTACACAGGAGCCTGAATTTCAAGCTTCCTTCAGTGGTTGACCTAGGACCTAGATGAGTATCTATAGTGATTACCAAGAGCACTCTTGGCTGGTTTTATTGGACTATGTGTTTTCCTACTTTCCTAAGAACACCATTAAAAGCTGTCTTTACTGTGGGACACAGCACCTGCGATACAACATGCAGAACACTAAACAAAAATATATTATTCTTACATAATGAGGAGAAATTCTACATTTATGGATAGGAAAAGAATTTTACAAAGCAATCATTTTTTCATGAATTTTTCTGTTTGTTGATTCCATGCACTTTAAATTGCTAACAGAGTTTTATAACACTTGATAAAATATTTCAAACATTTATATAAAGGACACACATGGGATGGCTTGCATTACAGCATATGAAGACATATGAAACCATGGTAATAAGTATTATATGTAATTACAATAGCTTAATAAGCAGGATTCAAAAATTCTTCCTACAGAATAGAACAGAGAGACAGTTTTTATAATTCTTTGAAATACAATGATTTAGCTTGAAAGATATGTGAGGAAAATGGGAAGTAATAAATTAAATAAAGCAGATAAATAATATTAATATTAAATTAAATTAAATTGCATTCCTTTCTCACACTACTAATTAAAGTCAAACTCACAGGAATTAAGAAATTAAGTGTCAAAAGTAGTATTTTTTAAAAAATTAACATAAAATTCAATTGGTTTTATTTCTGAGCTTTTGATAGTAAAGTATTTTTTAAGTAGAACAAATTGCTACTTATATAGCAAGAGAATGGCAAATGGAATTATGTTAAAATACAAAAGTCTCTAAATCAAAAGCTACTTTATAGAAATTGAAAAGCTACTTTATAGAAGTTATAAACCAGAGGAAGATATTTCCAATAAAGATATATAAAGAACTCCTACAAAGCAGTATCAAAATGACAAATATCCTAACATAAGAAATAAAAAAATACGTGAAAAGTATTTTACATGAGAAAAAATACATATGATTGGTGACGATTTGAAGGATATTCAATCACATTTTTTATCAGATAATATAAACTGAAACCAGAATAAGAATAGATTTTACACATTTTCAAATAGGAAAAATCAAGGAGTAAGACAATCCCATGTGCTTGGAAGAATGTGATTCATTCCAATTTTATAAATTGTTGTTAGAAGTTTGCAAATATTGAATAAAGCCATTTTGTACAGATACTTTAAAAAGCAATTTGACATTATCTTATAAAGTTTAACATTTATCCCCACCTTTACTATCCATGAATTCCACTTATAAGTACATCAGTATAAGTACTCAACCTTCCTAATGCCGCGACCCTTTAATACAGTTCCTTATGTTGTGGTGACCCCCAACCATAAAATTATTTTCGTTGCTACTTCATAACTGTAATTTTGCTACTGTTATGAATCATAATGTAAATATCTGATATGCAGGATGTATTTTCATTGTTATAAATTGAACATAATTAAAGCATAGTGATTAATCACAAAAACAATATGTAATTATATATGTGTTTTCTGATGGTCTTAGGTAACCCCTGTGAAAGGGTCGTTTGACCCCCAAAGGGGTCCCGACCCACAGGTTGAGAACCGCTGAAGTACATATAAAAGAAAACCAGTACAAATGTATCTAGACTAATAAAAGAGAAACATGCCACTCTGCTACACCCACAAGCCATGCCCACCAGCCAATCAGGAGCAAGTATGCAAATTAACCCAACTAAGATCGGGGTGGACACGGAGCTGGAGGGAGCAGGAGGTTTGGGTTGCCTCCAGTGATGGAGGAAGCCCAGCTTCCCACCTGCCCTGGCTGGCCCTGGGCTCCGCTCAAGGCTACAAAGTTTCAATTATAGAAGATAAATAAATCCCAGATACCTGCTTACAGCCTGCCATGGCCTCTGCTCCAGGAGGCGCTAAAAAAAAAAAAGGAGAGGCTGGTAGCTTGGGTGGCCGGGGGGCGTGTCCAGCCTGAAAATGGCCATCAGCCCCTCACCCAGGCTGGCCAGGCACCCCAGCAGAACCCCCCCCCCCCACCCCTGACACTGAAGGTGGTGTGGCCAGCCTAAAAACAGTTCTCAGCCCCTTACCCAGGCTGGTCACACCCCAACGGGTTGAGGGTCCACACTGGGGGGCTTGACGAGCCTGAAAACGACCCTCAGCCCCTTAGCCAGGCTGGTCAGGCACCCCAGCAGGTCCCCCACCTTGATCCGGGACACCCTTCAGGGCAAACCAACCATGTAGACCCACCCAATCAGTCATATGTATTTTCATATCTAATCAACATACCAAAGTCAACTCAAAATCTTTACTGTGGGCAGGAAAGCACATTCCACATCCCTTCTATCCTTATTCCACTTTCTACCCGCACACTGAGGGATGGCAATGCTGCCATACGCTGAACAAAAACAACAGGATGCTAGCATAAGGAAAGAATTGGTGTATGTACTGGGCCCTCTTCCCTTTTTCTTTTCTGCTCCTCATGCTGTTTACTTTGTTGTCCTTCCAAGGAGCTCTCTTAATCTTAAAATTCTGCATTTCCTACTTTTAGTCAAATTCTGTTACCTATTTCCCCTCATTGCATATTCTCCATCTTGAATTGGCAATTCTAGTTTCTGAAAATATAGTTGAGATACAAGCATTATTTCTGTGCTGCCCCCTTGTTTAATTGCCCAGGATTATTTTGCATAATTGAGACCTAATATGCTTCAGAAAGTTTAGATAAACACTGGCCAGGATTAAAGGGAGTAAAAATATATATACATATTAAGGTATGGAAAGGCATCCACATAGAGCACTTGAACCTCCTTTGTACTTGTTAGGAGAAAAAACATAAAGAGTGTATTAAATCTGAGGTTATTACAGTCTGGTTGTTTGAAATTCCACTTTTCTCTACTATATTTTCCCCACTTTCCAATGTACTCAAGAAGATTGAAAAATTGTAATGGACCAATTTAAAATATTTTTATTTCCTAAAAGCCTTTTTGCCTATTGTTATGTGCAGGACCCTTCTCTTTTCATGGGAGAGACAGGTAGTTAGTTATCTGAATCTAGGTTGAAAAGTTTATGTAAAAAGAAATTATAATAATAAAAGGGATACTCTGCTTAAAAAAAACAGTAAGTATAGATTGATGTATTTTTATTAAATCCATTATTAAATGTTATAATAAAATATGATGATGATGTTTATAATACCCAAATTTAGGCCACTAGGAGCCCTTTCAAATGAACTCCTTATCTTTTTGACATGACTCTATTAGCTGTTGAGCATTCCATATAATAGATATATTTCAGATATAACTCCTAAATTTTCATTCTCCTTTTTCTCTCTCAGTTAAAATTATGGCTTCAGTATTATCCATACACTTATTCAGTTAATCTTTTACACCATGCAGATGAAATAGTTTCAGAATTACAAACTGAATACCATCCCAACAAGATTACTTGGCAAAGTTCAAGCTTGTGTTCTACTTTTTCTTGTGCTTAGAGTATGTTCCATCAAAGGTGTACAATCAAATACAGTTTTCAAAATAATATTAATTTTTTCTTCCATGTATTTATATAAATTTTATATAAAGTGGGTATAAAGTTAGAATAGCATCTGTTTGTACTCAAGTTTAGGATCTATATTTGGGGGACGCATTTTGGCCTTTTTTATTTATTGATTGATTGGTCCTGGCCTGGTATCTCAGTCTGGGCCTTTTTTAATCATTATATCATTATTTCTCTGTAATGAATTTGTTATATCTTATGATATTAATATATTTAAGTAAATCAAATGCCTTTTCAAGAACTGAATTATCCTTAATCCTGAATATTGTGATGTTTTGTTTGAAACTCTCCATTTAGTATAATTCTATGATTTTGTACCGTGATATTTACCCTTTCTTAATTGTTATTCATAATACAGGTTTTTCAGTTTTTCTTCTATCATTCTGATTAACTGATTGGCTGACTTTTTCCAATAACTTTGTGAAATTCCAAAATGCATTTCAATTTGCAATGTAAAAATATATCTTTCTAGACATTTAAATTCCATCTTCACATTGAATGTAATTCTCCTTAATGTGTTTCTGTGCATATACACTTATATAATGGCATATGTTCATATAACTACACATATATGTGCATATTTCTGTGTTATGCATATGTAATACATATATATGTATGTGTATACACACATGCATTACTTTATGCTTAGCTCTGTTTTGAGCTAAATATTTTACCTTTGAAGGTGTTTATGACATCTAGGTATGTGTTTGTATTTAAAAATCATAACTTCAAAAGTAAAATAAGTCATCTTAATGATTTTAAGAGGTACAAACAGCAAACGCTTTGAGCTTGTCCAGTGTCCATTTTATTTTATTTTCTGCAATTGACTTAATGCCTATCTGAGGTACCATATTCTTAATTCATTGTTAACAATGCAATACCAATATTCTCTTTGAAAGCCTCAAATTGTCTATTGGAAAAAATAATGATTTTCTTTATTTTCTAAATTATAGAATTGGGCAAAATGGATCCCTTTCAAATTGATGTCAAAATTTACCCCATATATTACTTCTTTATATTTCAGGATAAAGATCTGTATTGACTTGGTAAAGCAGCATTTTGCAAGATTGTGACATAAAAAATACAATGCCATTGTGGAGGGAGTAAAAAGGGCAATTAATGTTATTAGGAGGGCAGTTTGGGCTGCAATATTTACTTAACCCTGTGGTTGTTTTCTTTGTCTCCTCTACTTTTTCCAAGAGAAGATTCCTTTTTATATGTGGAAACATCATTGTCTGGTAGGTTAACAGAAATAAGGCTTGTTGTGGCAATATCACTTGAAATATATCTTTAAAGTTTTAAAGGGCAGTTTAAAGTCAATCTAACTTTGTAAAAGTAGTTTTATACCCAAAATAAGTACATACAAGTGAAAAAGTGTAAGTCAAATATTGTCAATTCCTGTCATATTTAAATCAGGGACTGTTTAGTGGAATCCTAAAATGAATATACAAACACACCTAGAAGATACTTCAAGTTTAGTTCCAGGCCACCACAATGAACTGAGTGCCACAATAAAAGTGAGCCACAGGAATATTTTGCTTTCCAGGATCTATAAAAGTTATGTTTACACACTACTGAAGTCTATTAAGTGTTCAATAGCATATTGTCTACAAAAACATTGTACATATATTAATTAAAAACTACTTTATTGCTAAATGCTAACCATTATCTGAGCCTTCAGGGAGTCATAATCTTCTTGCTAGTAGAGGGTTTTGCCACAATGTTGATTAAAACCCAGTATCTGCAAAGTCCAATCAGGTGAGTGCAATAATGTGAGGTATGCCTGTACTTTATTTTGAAATGTAGGTGACAGTCTCTGGATATGTCAACTTGACGAAGCTGTAGTCCCCAGTGATTTAATCAAGCCCTAATGTATGCCTTTCTCTGAAGGTATTTTGTAGATGTAATTAAAATACATGATCTGTTGATTTTAAGTAAGGGACATTAACCCAAATAACCAGGAGTCAATCAGTTGAAAAACTTTAAAGGCAGAGCTGAGATTTTCCTGAATAAGAAAAAATGTTGTCTGTGCATAGCAGCTTCAGCTCATGCCCAGGAGTTCCAGCCTGCCCACCCTGAGGGCCTCCCCTATAGACTTTGGACAGCTCCATAATCACATACATGAGCCATGTTATTGCAATGAATCTTAAAATATATCACCTACTGGTTCTTCTTTTCCTGTTGAACTCCTACTAATACAGATTTTGGTATTGAAAGTGGTTCCATATTTATTTTTATTTTTCATTAGTAGCTATTTTTAATTATCCATGTCACCACTCAATTTCACTATATTTGGTATTTTGGAATTATCATGCATACAGATTTTCAAATTTTAATTTTGAATAAATCAACATGTGTCATTCCTCTCCTTGCTTATGCTTCACATTGCAGTAAGTTTGTATTTTCTTGTCTAAGTAGTACTTTATATCTGGTCTTCATGGTTGAAGGGTTTATATGATTTGAAGACTTCCACAAAGACAAGCCTGAATATTCCTTTTATTTTATTTCAAGATCAACTTTTCAGAGAGAATTCAACTAAATTACATTTGTGGAACTCTAGCATCACATTCCTTTTGATATGTTCAAGCCTATTGCAGACAACCCACAAACATCTCAAGTTGAGTGAATCTCTGGAAGGACTACTTATCTATACTAGTAATTCCAGTTAAACTTACAGTCAATGTTTATTACAGCAAAGAATTCCAAGTAAAAACAAATAATAAATGGACATATATTGGCCAAGTCCAGAGAAGTTAGGTGCTTGCTTCTAAGTCTAACTTTATCCAGGTCACATAACATGCATTCCCTTCAGAAGCCAACTGGAATCACATGCAAACTATCAGTGCCAGAAAATATGACTCTTCTCAGGTTCTAATCTAATTTAATAAAAGACACGCTTCCCATTGGCTAATCAGGGCAATATGCAAATTAACTGCCAACCAAGATGGAGGCCGGCAGCCAGGCAGCTGAAGCCAAAAGGAGGCTTGGTTGACCCAGCGATGGAGGAAGCCAAGATTTCCTGCCTGCTGCCGATGGGCTCTGAGCTGCACTCTAAGAAACAATTTTGCAATTATAGATGCTAAACAAACCCCAGATACCCGCTTTCAGCCAGCCTGCCTCAGAGCTGGAGCTGAAACAGTGTTTCAATTATAGAAGCCAAACAACCCCAGATACCTGCTTTCAGCAGCCGAGGCCTCAAGCTAGAGCTGGCCTCAGAGCTAAAGCCGGCTCTCAGCTCCAGTGATAGCCATAGAAGGTAAATAAATCCCAGAATAAAAAAAAAAAAAGAGAGAGAGAAAAAGGAGAGGTTGGGAGTTTCAGTCGCCCGCCAGCCTGAAAACGGCCCTCAGCCCCTCACCCAGACTGGCCAGGCACCCCAGTGGGGACCCCCAGCCTAAAGGGGGTGTGGCCAGCCTAAAAACAGCCATCAGCCCACATCCAGGCTGGCCAGGCACTCCAGTGGGGACCCCCACCCTGATCCAGGACACCCTTCAGGGCAAACCAGCCAGCCCCCACCCGTGCACCAGGCCTCTATCCTATATAGTAAAAGGGTAATATGCAAACTGACCCTAACGGCAGAACAACTGGGAATGACTGGTCACTATGACACACACTGACCACCAGGGGGCAGATGCTCAATGCAGGGGCTGCCCTCTGGTGGTCAGTGTGCTCCCACATGGGGGAGCTCTGCTCTGCCACAAGCCATGCTGATGGCTGCCAGTATAGCGGTAGCGGTGGGAGCCTCTCCTGCCTCCTCAGCAGCACTAAGGATGTCCGACTGCAGTTTAGGCCTGCTCCCCGCTGGCAAGTGGACATCCCCCGAGGGCTGCTGGGCTGCCAGAGGGATGTATGATTGCCATCTTACGCCCAACCCCCCGGGGAGCAGGCCTAAGCCAGCAAGTGGTCATCCCCTGAGGGGTCCCAGACTGCGAGAGGGCACAGGCTGGGCTGAGGGACCCCCTTCCATCCCCTGAGTGCACAAATTTTTGTGCACCGGGCCTCTAGTGATTTTATAAAAATGGAATTAAGAGAATTGTACTTCCACATGGAACAACTCAGACTGTGTTAACTGTGTGGTAATTTCTGGAGCTATACTGATGATCATTTCCTTGAACTTTAACTAGAGATTGCCATGCCCTTGAGCTATCTTTTTCTATCTATTAAAGCTAAATGTTTACTCTCAGCCTTGGACTCTACAGTTTCTGCTCCCCTCATGCCCTTCTAAATTTGGTCCTAAGTTTATCCACAAGTCCACTAGTCTTCTTTTTATCCCCTTGTATGCATTTCCCATAATAAGAAAAAATAAACTTCAAATATATTTCTTCAAAGCTTGTAATCTTCAACATTACTTTAAAACAATCATTTCATTTTGTAAATTAATATCTTATATTTTTATAGGATATCTCCTGCATATTCTATTACTTCAAACACTTAAGACATTACAAATTTTTTTTTCTGACTTTCCCTATCAACTTTAGGTATGCATGTTATGCATGCCACTTTCAAAAGAATTGCTCAAATTCTACAACATGGGATGACTTTTTCTTTCTCTCTTCACTTGCATCGACTTCATTAAAAACTGCATTCAGATTTCTTCAATAATTTAATACTTATTATGGAATAAATCATTCCCACCATCAATAGTATTGATGTCTACAATCACTATTTGGGCCATTACAGAAAAACTAATCCAATGCATCAAGTACAAATATTAAGATTGTGATGTTAATGACTAACCTAAAAACCAGAGAGTGAATAGAAAGATTGTATTTTCCAATTAAATGTAATGTGGTTTCAAAATAATTTATAGTAATTCACAGGAACTTAAAAACTCAAACCTATCAAATTAATATGCTGAAAATAATGATGGATAAAAAGGAAACATGTGATGTCTGCTCCTCTACTATAAGTCTGAGGCAGCAATAAATCCAAATATAATTGCTAGACAATATACTTGAAGTGACATCATTAAGAACACTTTGAACAAAGGGTATTCAGAAGAAGTAATAGACTTGATTTGTAAAATGTAAACTTATGATGAAATAACTAGACTTTAATTGCCTATTAGAGGAATGCATATAGTTTATTCTTTCATTCAATTCATATTATCAGGAGACCTACTACATTCTTGGTGCCTGAACAGTCTTTCAGAAATGCAAAAAGGGGCTTAAGAAAATAACAAAATAGGTTAACCTTAAATTCTATGAGATAAATTCTAAGAAACATAAAAAACTAGCATTTCTATAGAAAAGCAAAATGCTGTGGGTGAGAAAAAATAAATCACTATAGTTTCTGGTGGTGTTTCCAGAAACCACAACCCTAGATCTGGTCCTTCTACAGAATGTGGGGTCCCTGACTAGTTATTTAGTTGCTAATTTTTGAAATAGACTCTTAATGGAGGAATTAAAATTCTTGCCTGATTTTGAAGAGCAACCATAGATCAAAAGGAGGGCTGTCAGGTAAGTTACTATATATATATATATATATATATATATATATATATACACCTTAGGAATGTGACACGGAGGCCACTGAAAGAGGAGAGCAACAGAGTTTAGACCAGCTGTGGGCAAACTACGGCCCGCGGGCCGTTTGAAATGAATAAAACTAAAAAAAAAAAAAAAAAAAAAAAAAAAAAAAAGACTGTACCCTTTTATGTAATGATGTTTACTTTGAATTTATATTAGTTCACACAAACACTCGATCCATGCTTTTGTTCCGGCCCTACGGTCCAGTTTAAGAACCTATTGTGGCCCTCGAGTCAAAAAGTTTGCCCACCCCTGGTTTAGACACTAGAATTTTCCCTGATCCCTGCTTTTTATCTCCTACTTGAAAATTCCAGGATGGATAAAAGAGGACCACACAGGAACCGCATCAATGGGAGGATAAAATGGTGTGGTGGGTTAGAAATACAGGCCCTATGAAGGCCACTCACCTTTTATACCCTAACCCACTAGCTTTCTTACCTACTAGAAGCCATGTGAACATCCATTAAATTCACGTCTGAATGGGGCATCAATGGTATCTGAACTTGAGAATCAGCATTCCTGATAGTAACTAATCATGTAAAATACAGAGAAGAGAAAATGTATAGTCATTTAGAGGAGAAAATGACTATACAGAATGAAGTCTGAGAGAGAAATTTACTTTTGAAATAAATGATTTCTAAAAATAGACTAAAGTAAATGCAACACTTAGAAAGAAATATTATATATATATATATATATATATATATATATATATATATTCAGTAACATGGTGTCAAAAATAGTGCATAACATTATGCAATGAAGTAGTTCATTGACAGTGGAAAACAGCAATACAAAGAAAAGTGCCAGAATAAGGAGAGAAGATTTTTTTTTCCTTCCTGGCCCAAATATGTTGTGGAAAAAAGGGTATAAGAATTCTCTTCTTAAATATTTTCAAATTATAATGGTATCACATTTGAGAGAAAAGTACTCTATTTAGACTGATGAAAGAACCATCCATGGGAAAATGATGATTACTATTCAAGTTTCTTCTGCTCTTATAACAAATGCTATATAATGGACTATACAAGAAAATGATTAGTGAAACAAAAATCCAGAAATTATAATGACTAAGATGAAGACACAAGTGAGAAATTTACTACTTTCTTACTTTGGGTTATTGTGGATGAGATATAATCAGAAATTTAGGATTTAGACACGTGAGCTCCAAATTGAACTTATGAAATAGCAAAAGATAGTGAGACACAGAAAAATCCACCTTTCTAGGAACACTCCTAGAGGAATCACCGATTTAATCCTACACTTATGGTAATAGGGAAAAGGGAAAAACAAAGACAGGAAGCCTAGTCCCCTGAAGCCAGATCTCCCCAGAACTGGCCTTGGTGTCTCAGGTGGGCCAGGGAGTGCTGTGACAACAGGCACCCAGGTTCGTGGGAGCCACCTGGGCTGGCGCCTTGCACCAGGCTCCCTGCAAACCCCCACCACGTCTGAACCAGGTAGTTATAGGCCAGGCCATAGGCAGGGACTTCTGGGGAACTCACCGGGCTGCCAAGGTCCATCCCGCTGCTCCAAATTAGAATGGTCAGACGCATGAAGTCAGACTTCACCTGAACACCTTGGCCTTGCCAGCTGGGCCAGACAGGAGAGTCCTCTGATGAGAGACACCTGGGGGACCTGACTCACAGAGTCCCAGCACAGAACTGTTAGCAGTCTGGTTCCAACTCCTTTCCTAGTTCTGCATCAGGAATGCAGTGTGAGGAACCACAGGCCCAGGAAAATGGCCTGTTTGGGAGCAGAGGCAGCTGGGAGGCTGTCCATACAGCCTGGAGATCCCAGAAGCCTGAGCGCAGGGGCCCGGGAGGGAGGTGCATGTGTGTGTGTCCGGGGGCGGGGCGGGGGAGGGAGAGGGACGGATAGGGGGGAGGGGATGTGCTCAGAAGTGAGCTGTGCACACATGGGCTGTGAACCTTCATAGCTGGGCTCCCTGGGATTGGCGGGTGTGTGGGCCTTGCAGAGATGAACTGCTCAAAAGTCTCTAATCCCCCTGAAGCCAGGTCTCCTGGGGCCTTGGAAGCCTTCAGAGCCTGACGGGCTACAGCAGATGAGAGACACCTGGAAATCTTGATTGTCAGACAGGCTGCAGTTTTTTATGGATGATGGGGCCAAACCGAGTCTGACAGTAACCACCTTTCCAGCCTCCTAGTCAACTGTGCATTGTGGCAAAATCTCTGGCCCTGGGATGAACCTAATTCAGTATTGTAGTATTCACCGTTCTCTGAGGAACAATGACAGCCTCACAAAAGAAAAGGGTTGTTGTGAAATCATTAAAGGTGAGCAGGACTGGTAAGTTTGGCTTATATCATATACTCAACCACCCACACAGCTTCAGAGGGTTGAGCACTCTCTTCTAAGATGAAACTCAGCCACCATCTCTGCCTTTGGCACCCCTTTTCCTTCCCTATAGTTGACCTAAAGAATCTTGAAACCTGAAGTCAGCAGACAAGTTCTACTATACACCTGCCCTCTCCATTGCCTTAGATTAGACATGAATCTTTGTATACTTTACCAGAAACTCTTGGAAGTTAAAATTTAATTTTTTTTTTATTTAATGACATTACTCACTAAATATATAGTTTTCCCTATAACTCTGGTGCTTAGGCAAAAGCAATGTCAAATTTAGAATGCTGTGCTACCTTCTTCCATTTCAAAAATATGTATGCATCCCTATTTCTTTTTTTACTGAAATATAATTGATACATTATGTAAGTTTAAGGTGTACAATGTATTGATTTGATAAGTTTATATATTGCAATGTGATTACCACTGTAGCATTAGCTAACACCTCTAATCCTATATAATAAAAGCCTAATATGCTAAGTGTCCAATCGAACGGTCAGCTGTTCAACCAATCAAAGCGTAGTATGTTAATGATATGCTAAGGCCGGTCAACTGCTTGCTATGAAGTGCACTGACCAACAGCGGGCAGATGCTCCGACCAGTAGGTTAGCTTGCTGCTGGAGTCTGGCTGATCAAGACTGAGAGAGATGGGCCGGACACACCCTGGAGCCCTCCCGCAGCCCCTCCCTGGCCCAAATGGTGCACCAGTGGGGTCCCTCAGCCTGGACTGAACCCTCATGAAATCCGGGACCCCTCAGGGGATGTCAGAGAGCCTGTTTCAGCCTGATCCTGAAGGCCAGGCCGAGGGACCCTACTGGTGCACGAATTTGTGCACTGTGCCTCTAGTATATTACATAATTATCAATTCTTTTCCTTAGTGAGAGCAATTAAAATCTATTCTCTTAGGAACTTTGACAATTGTAATACAATATTGTTGACTATTGTTTTTTGTATGCATAAAAACATCTCCCCAAACCCCTGACCCCAGCCCCAGCCCCTGGTAACCACCACTTTTCTGTTTTCACAAGTTCATCTTTTTTAGATTCCAAATATAAAGTGATATACAGTATATGTTTTTCTCCTTCTGACTTATCTCACTTAGAATATAGGCATGCTCCATTTTATGGTGTTTTACAAACCTGCGCATTGTAGAGGGAGTTATAGGTTTAGCACTTGGGGCACTGAGGAGCCCACAGTCCCAGTGGGGGAAATCATCTTGTTAGATTCTCCCAGAGGTTCCTGGGTAGACTTCCCGTGGAAGTCTTGAGTGAAGTCAGCAGGTAATGTGTCCCTTTAATGCCTTTTGATATTCTTACCTTTTCTTTACCAATCTCCTTCCTCCTCCCAGTCATGGAGTTCCCATCTCAGTACTCTGGGTGCTGCCGGAGATCACCCACTCACCCACTCACCCACTCAATGCTCTCCCTTCCCCAGCATGAGAGGATCCCACACAACATCATCTTGGGGAAGGTGCTTGCTGGCCAACTTCCCATTAACATCTCCAGGGCATCCAAACTCATCTTATTATTATTTTTGCTCCAATAGAGTGCTGTAATCTCTCTTTGGGAAGACTGGACTTCTACAATTTCTCTGGTCTGTGGGTTTCTGCCCAAGTCAATGGCCCTTGCTTTAGCAGCCTGTACTGAGGTCTGTGTGCCTATTACACAGACCTGCATGGGTGTCTTCCTGGTTTCTTGGTTATGGTGTTGGATCCCACAACTCCCACACAGACACTTTTGTTTATGAATGGATGTCTAATTAGTTGGGAATAAAGGTGGACACATGAGGGATATCTTATACTGCCATAATACTGACCCCACTCTTCCTTATTTCATACAATTTACATTTATCTCAGTTGTTTTTTTTTTCTGAAAGGAATACAAGCTGATCTACAAGGAGGTACATTTTCTCAAAATGAAATTATATATGTAAACCTCTTTTCTGCTAGAAACTCCTGGTAATTTTATAAGAATGTAAACTCATTTATTCATATTTTCTACAATCTCTCTCTCTATGGAAATGTTATCTGCTATGACTGAATGAATATGTATGTCTCTTGGTCCCATTCCTTCTAATGGTAACTTTAAAACTGTATTTCTATGAATATAGAGTATATATATATATAGCCTGATTTCTGACTTATGATAATCATAAAATAATAAGATGAGTAAATTATTCCAATCTCACTATTATTTGTCTCTTTTCTGGCTCTATGATGCAGCAGAAATTCAAAGATCTGCATGTATCATGATTTGGAGATAGTGATGGCAGTGAGGGCAAAACATAACTTTTTTCATGAGTGATATGTGTCTATTCCAGATGATTTCATGCAAATACAAGAAAACTGACTCAATAATCACAGTTAAAATTGCATCCAATGTACTGGTTATCTTGCTGAGCTATTCGAGTAATAAGGCACTTGAAGTTTTCCAAATCATATTTTACCCAGTCAGACTTAAAATACTGCTCTAGTCTGTCTTTCTTCCTCTGAAGTGACACCTTAAAAGTGATGCCTTGTGTGTTATAGATAGAGGAAGGAGTAAAAGTAGATCCAATACACTGTCTGTCTAATTTACACCACACAACATCACCTGGGGACAGTGTGCAATAAGGCAAAAAAAGAAGAACTAAATACTGCTTCTGGCATTTCAGACAGTGTGAGGTTTTGAAGCCATAGGGACTATATTTTGTTTGCTGTTTGTGCCTCAATATCAAGAACCTGTCAGAGTTTAAGTCTCCCCCACTTCCTACAATTTATACTGCATCACAAAATCATCTAGGAAATATTTGCTATCAAATTTTAGCTTGCTTTCTTCCAGCGGTTCAGAAGTGAAGTATTTTTTAAATACTCTGAATTTAGAAGACAACATACAATGTTCTCTTTTGTTAATATAAGTTTTTCATAACCATCTTATGAAACCAGTTTGTTTTGTTTTGTTTTGTTTTTGTTAATATCACCTACTTCTCTCTCCTTTTCAAGAACATATACTTGATTCTAAATCATAGGAAAATAAACAGCTGGGTCGCAGTGATGAGCCAAGTTATATATTACAATACATTAAGTCATAGATAGCAAATATGTGTTTTTTTATATTCATGTGTAAGACATTGGATAGCAATTATAGATATTTTGCTGATCAATTATGATGAAATTATGGTAAGGCCAGTGTGTTATTCAAGTTTGTAATGCTCACAAAACCTTACATTATCTCTGTAATTCTTTATTATATCAAGGTGAACTCCATTTCAATCTGCAAAATAATGTCTAAGTTGATTTCATAATTTTTGAAGAAATAACTCAATACTATTCTGACATATTACAAATTCAAAGGTAATTTAAGGAGGTAATAAAACTAAGTAATTTAATATTTCAATTATTTGAAAGCTTGAAAATGATTAGATATACCAACATGCACTATAAAGAAATAAAAAGTTAGCAATAAACTGATTCAGAAAATATAAAAATATTATCGATCATGTGTTTTTTACCAAAATCAGAAGTTACATTTTTAGATATACTTAACCTCACCAAATGCTTTTTGATCATTTACCATAGTCTTGTTTTTCTACCTAGGCTTCAAAATAAAACAGGCCTATATGTAAAGAATATATTTCTTGGTATTTTCAACTGATTAAGAATTTACATTGGATCATAAGCATGACCTTCCTTTTTGGATGAGAAATTTTTTCATGATTCTCATATTCACCTTCTGATACGTAAGCTGTAGCCATAAAATAGAATAAAACTACTGCCCCAGGTATGTCATCTTACATGACCACATTTTCAGATAAAAAATGTGCAAAAAGTTAAGGGATATATTTATATTCTGAGTCAGTTTAAATAATAGTGTAATGTAACATATTTTATAATTGATATAACTGAAGATAACATTCTAATATTTTAATTATTATAAATTTTTAAATATTTTAAATATTGATCATTACCTTTAGAGAGCAAAAGGTTTATTCTAAAAACGTTCTTAAAATGAAAATACTTTAGAAATTGTTTTGCAACATGTGAATTATAACTCATATTTATTCATTCCTTTTTTGAAGATGGTCAAGTGTTTGATATTTTTTAATGGTTAAAATAGCTCATTACATGTGATAGATGATGCTATAATTCCTAACCTATATTTTATAAACTGCTTAGGTTTAGAAGGAAGACTGATTTTTAAAACTCTCAAAAATGTTTTTGTAAGCGTGTCTTTTGGAGCAGTTTTGGGTTCACAGCTAATTGAAGGGAAAGTGCAGAGATTTTCCCATATACCCTGTGTCCCCACACATGTAAAACCTTCCCCATTATCATCATTCCCCACTGGTGTGGTACATTTGTGGGTTTTTTAAAAAATATATTCTAAACAGTTTTATTGAAGTAGAATTCATATAGAAAATATATAATTGAAGGACCTACATTGACACATTATCACCCAAATTTCAAAATTTGCATAAGGGTTCACAATTGGTGTTGTATATTTTGATCAGTTTAGACAAATGTGTAATGACATATATCTACCATTATAGTAATATACAGAGCATCTTCACTGCCCTAAAAATCCTTTCATTATCTCTTGAAATTTTTTTCAAAATCATTATTAATTTGCAAATTAAAATATTTTACATGAGAAAATATTGACCATAGTGTTAGTATGTTCTGATAATATTCTTTCACCCTGGAGCAACTGAGCCTGCTTTCCCTGATGTTCAATCTGTAAGCTAGGAACGTCCAGCTAGAGTACAGTTGACCCTTGAACAATGCAGGGTATGGGTCCCTATCCCCACCCCTGATGCAGCCCAAAATCCATGCATAACTTTTAACTCCCAAAACACTTAACTGATAATAGCCTACAGTTGACTGGAAGCCTTGCTGATAACATAAGCAGTCTACTAACACATATTTTGTGTGTTCTATGCATTATATACTGTATTTTTACAATAAAGTAAACTAGAGAAAAGAAAAAATGTTATGAAGAAAATCAATAAGGAAAATTAATGTATAGTATTTATTGAAAAATATTCCCAGATGAGTTCACACAGCAGTCAGGCTCGCACAACAGTCAGCTGAACAAACCCATATTGTTCAAGGGTCAGCTGTTGACTGCTACAGAAACCAGGGGAAAAGCCTACGGAAAGCTGTTGGCTCTTCACAGTAATTGCTTTTTTGTGTTCTGAGGAGCTGCCTCTCACCACTTCTAACCAATAAAGCATAAATGTTGTTGCTTCTCTCTGCCTCCTAAATCTTGCTCAACTTCATTTTTAGTGAACCCTAACCCAGTAATATTTACAAGAAAGGAATTCTGAGAAATACAGTAATAGCATAACCAACCTGAGATAAAACAATCTGACACAAATACATTAAGATATGAAACTCACTATATAATACTCCCTCTGCCTCCAGTTCCTATTTATGGGCAAGTTCCCTCTCCACGAGGCAGAACAAATCTCCCTACACAAATGCTTAGGACTCAGTGTCCAGGATTCCCATAGAGATAGAATGTGGGCTATGAGTCTTCCACCAGCACATTGACTCAGAACCCAGAGGCATGAAGGACTAAGAATTAAGTAAATTATGTATAATTGACGTTGGTAGGGAGCAAAGTGTTGGGTGAAGCAGTGGCAACTACATTAGTTTTCTGGATGCAGTAGTAGCAGTTATTCTATCAGCAGCTTTTCTTGTCCAGAGCTCCTAGTCTAGGGCGGTAGAAATACAATTTGTGGTGTCTGATTCCAGTGCATAGTCTGTTTTCATTAAAAGATTAAAGCCCTATCCTATAGACCTCACATAGATAATAAGGGTTATAGAATATATTTTCTTTTGTGATTATTTGTATGTTATTATTTTAAGTTATTTGAATTCCTAAAATCCAACATGATTTGGTCATTTTGAAATTTTTATTAAAGTATGGCATGCATACAGAAAAAAGTGTACCTATCAAGAGCTCAACCTTCATTTGCAACCAGTACACAGATTAAAGAAAACATTACTAGTAAAACATTACCAGTAAATAAGAGGCGCCCATGGTGTCCCTTTTAACGTCTCCTGCTAAAGGATAATAGTTATCAAGGCTTATTATAGTGGTGATCAGTACCCCCAGTTTTATAATTTCATATCAATGAAATTGTACAGTAAAAGTGCTTCATTATCTGGCTTCTTTTTGCTAAACACTGTACTTGTAAATTATCCAAATTGTTAAGTGGTTGTAGTTAATTTGTGTGTTTTTTTGCTGAGTAATACTCAATTGGGTAAATATTTATTACAATCATTTAACTATTCTTGATAAACACTGGGTAGTTTTCAGGTTTTTTGCTATTCCATCCAGTGCATATACTTGTTAAATAGATACATTCTTCACAGTAATTTCCTAGGAGTGGAATAGTGAGGCATAGGATATGCATACATTGAGCTGTAGTTATCGCTGCCAAATTATTTTCAAAATTGATTTGTAATGTGTTCCAGTTTGCAAGCTAGAGAACTTTGGTTAATTATGTTCTTCAAATGCACTATATCCTTATTGATGCTTTGTCTGCTTGTTCTGTTAGCTATTATGAAAGGTATGTAGGTGGCGTCCACTATCTTTCAAGTTCTGTCAAGTATTGCTTTACATAAATTATGCTTACATAGTTAGAATAGTGATTTCTTCATAGAGGATTAGTTTTTTGTCATTATGATATTTTTTCATTATCTCAGCAAAGATTATCTGTTTAATGTATGCTGTCAGAATCTCAGCTAAATTCAAAAAATCTGAGCTATCAGGTATTAGCGGATCTCATTAAGACAATAAGCCAACATAAAATGAACAGTCAAGCCTTTAATCACCCACTGTGATAGTATATAGTATAAGATGCTAAGCCAGAGAAAGCAACAATTCCATCTCCTTTTTCTTCTATTTTCCCACACAGAATAATACAGGTGGATCAGCATAAATGTGGGGGTGGGGTGGGAGGAGCTGTCCTCTCACTGCAGAGAAAGCCCTGAACAGACACCTGTGGAAGGCCTCAGTCAAAGGTTTTAAATAAAGAGGCCTGCAAATGAGAACACTTCAGCTGGGAACGCAGGAATAGGTAAGAGCATGGCTGGCCAGGGCCTGAGTCCTGACTGCAGCTTGCTTCAGGGACTGAGATGCACTCATGTTTACAGTCCCCAGTGAAGGCACTCGCGGCTGACTTCAAGCTCATACAGTCTCTGTCTTATTAGCATTCCTAGTTATTGTTAACTAGAATATTTGAATGCCACAAACTATTTAATCATACCTGGAAACTGAGGTTTGCATCTAGGGAATGTTTTTATGTCAAATTTTGAGCCTTGCCTGCCCCCCTCACCTCAGCTGCACCCAGATTTAGATAAGTGGCTCATAGAAAAACTCAAATGTTTACATTAAAAATAATAATCCCTGCAATCCCCATTATAGATGCATTTGATGGATGGACCACATTTTGACTTACTACTAAAATCTACCTAAACTTTGAGGGAGAGCACATTAGATTTAGAGACCTTAAGAAAGTTTTGCAGCCAACAATAAGAAAAAAATTAAAGTAGAACATAAATTTAAATTCCTGTGCCCCATCTCGCTTCCCAGATCACAATAAGTAAAAGTTATGACTAAAAAGCCCAAAATTCAACTGAACTCATTGTTCATTATGACACAATGTCTCCTAGAAGACAAAGAAAGATAAAGGTTAATTTCATTATATTTTATTTTCAAGTAATAGTTTCATATTTTTAGAGTCTTAATATCTGGGATGACATCATAATATGAAAGGATCTTTTATTTATCAATACTTATACTATTATTACTTTATCTCATTATTTGTAACTTTTTTGTTTTGCTTTGTTTTTAATTATTAGTTTTAGCCTGCTTATTTGTATCTTTTTTGATATGTTACAGCATTTACTCACATATGTGTGGTTAAATAAAATGTTATGTTCCAGCCTGAAAATTAGGAACCAAGTTTATTATTGGTTATAACAGTGGCAAAACCTTAGACTTACCCTTAACTACAGATACAATAAAATGTTAATTTGTAGGCTTTCTATGTTCTATTTATTAAAATATTCCTGATCAGAGAATATTCTACAACTCTAGACTATAATTAAGGATTGCTCTTAGTCTTATTCTAATTGCAAAATATGACATTTCTTGGAACACATTGTGTATTCGTGCTCACAAATAAAATAATTACTTTAGCCAACTTTATAGTCATAATGTGCCCTCCAAATATTACCTGAAATTAAAACCCGCCTGATTACCAACCACATGGCATGAATACCAGACATATTCTGCCTTGCTTTACAAGATTCTGTCTCTTTCTGTCTCTTTTCTCTCTATCTCGTAAACTAGTCATCTCTCTCTTTTTCACATAGCTACAGATGCAGGCTGCATATTCCTCCAAATTGTGTGAGCCACAAGAAAATATAGCATGCAAAGAAACAAACATAAAATCAGCAGAGGGGAGAATATCAGAATATCTATTTTATGGACTCTTTTTCTGTGAGATCTCCTAAGACTGGCTTTGTTTCTCAGTGCAATCCACTGCTCCTAATGTTGTCTTCTCTGGACAATAACCTCTTACTTTAGGATGATTCTTTGGGACTTAGGAGTAATATAACTCGGTTGCTATTAAGCCCATGCTACAGCATTATAATTGCGGTTCCCTTATTTTCTCCTCATACCTTTTCAAATAGCCTTCCATCTTATAAATAAATCTCCGACAAATTATGACAAATTTAATGGGCCTTCTGCCTGTTAGAACCTGATACAAAGAGTAGATTTTTATTGCTAATGACAAAGTCTTCGGAACAAATAAAAAAAATTGAGTAAAGATTATTGGTGGCCAGAAGTTCTAGGAACTGAATAGACAGTATGTTGAAAAAAAAAATCTATGTAGTCACTGAACCACTAAGAAATATATCAGTGAGATCTATTAAGAATTTATGGGGAATGAAATGGATGTTGGGGATGTGTATAACAAGAAAACATAGTGATATAATCTAAGGCAAGAGTGTTAATGTCTGGCACAAGCAACAAAAATCACTGAAGGTATCTAGTTAACGCTGTCATAGACCAATGTGAGAAAAAAAGAACCATGCCTTAGAAGGCTTCTGGGTAATGTATTTCACCCAAGAAAGTCAGGTCCAGAAACAGTTATAACATCCAAGGAATATTTTACAGCTCAGTGAAAGTTTAAAAAAAATGGCAGTAGTGATATGTTATCACATATCACTTCCTTTTATATTAGTTAATATTTTTGAGAGATTTAATAAAGTATGTTAACTATATAGTAAAGTACCTGACACATATTAGGTAAGAGATAGCTGTGAATACATTTTGTTGTCAACTAAAAAACAACAAAATGCCTAGGAATAATCTTAATAAGAAACATATTTGAACCATATTTGAACCATCAAAAGAAAAGAACACAATTATTTGTAACAATAATGGAGAGGTTTTTCCCTTAAGTGGAAAGACTGAATATACTTTAAATAGCTTATATGTTTAATGTAATTTAAATCAAAATCTAAAAGAGTCATTTTTTTTTTTTTGAAGATTTTAAAAAGTTTTATTTTGTTAAAATTTCTGGTTTTAAGTTCTGATTTGTTTGTTGTAGTAAGTGTTAACATTCTCGTGGATATAACCAAGTTATCAAATTAATAAATGCTATATATTTTCTGGTGGCATCATAATTTATAGAAGAACTTATTTCTGAAACTAAAAGTAATTGCAGGTTAGTTATTGAGATGTTATGTGAGGCAAAACCAAATGTAGATAAATCTTAAAATAGCAGTTTTTGCTACCAACCTGAAAAAGCAGAGTCAGAGTAATTGCCATTTCTTTAAAATGTAGACATCCCAAGCACAGAGAGGCAACTGGAGTCTCAGAATCACTGAGACCATGCACGGCCTATGGGAATCACATAAATAGAGGCTGTGGATAGACAGTAATTGAAACACACACCCTCCAGGTAATATTAAAGAGCTGTTGAAGATTCTAAGTAAAATTCCAATACACCTTGAATCTATAATTACTAGAGGATTACTAGATGTGCCTTTAAAAATAACTACTCAATTTTGTACAAAAGCAGGTTTAATATTTGGGAGCATCAAATTAAAAAATATTTATTGTGCCCTGGCTGGTATACTCAGTGGTTAGAAGATTTGCCTGGTCACTGGCAGGTTAGGAATTTGATTTCTGGTCAAGGGCATATACCTGGGTTACAGGTTCAGTCCCAGCCCCCCTTCGGGTGCGTTTGGGAGGCAACCATTCAATGGTGTTTCTCACATTGATGTTTCTCTCTCTCCCCCTCCCTCCCTTCTTTTCACTCTCTGAAAAGCAATGGAGAAAAAACCCTCTTTTGAGGATTAAAATAAGGGTAAGAATAAGAATAAGAATAAGAATAAGAATAAGGATAAGGATAAGGATAAGGATAAGGATAAGGATAAGGATAAGGATAAGAATAAACATTCATTGAAAAGTCAATGTATGCTGGTGGTTATGAATATGATCTTACTACATAATTATAAAATATACTTTCAATAGCTAGGAGTTTGAAATAAAGTTATAATGATTTTAATATAAAGATGAATATATATCCTACCTTTAATCCCCCAAGAGAGAAAATTGCATATTCTTTTCCATTATAAAAGAGTCATTTTTAAATAGAAGAAATTATTTTTAGGGTTTGTTTTTGAATGAAAACCAAAAGGAAATAAGAACAGAAAAAAGAACTGAAGAGTTTTAACAAAATAAAAAAAGTCATATTTTGAATATAGAGTGCTTCTGTCTCATTTGAATAAAAAAATGCAATGATATACTTTTTAAAAGTGATGAAAAGAAATCACAGATATAACCCAAAAACTATTATTTCAATATTAGAGGACTGGTGCACAAAATTCGTGCATGGGTAGGGTCCCTAGGCTTGGCTGGCGATTGGGCTGATCGGGGCCTTCCGGCTGCCAGCCAGGGCCTCCCTTCATTCCGTACCACCCCCTGGTGGTCAGCGCATGTCATAGTGAGCAATCAAACTCACAGTCTCCCGGTCGAACTCCCGATGGGACACTTTGCATATTAGCCTTTTATGTATATAGATAAGAGCATAAAATTAAGCTTTATAGCTCTTTAAATTTGATTATCTACCAACATTTTTAATAGTTAATAAAAGATGGTATATGATTATAACAATCACAATAATCACAAATTAGAAGGTGTGATATTTCAAAGGTATAGAGATTACTTTTGAAAACTAAGGGTAACTGTCAAACATCTCTAGGGGAAAGCCAATTTTTTAATTATACAGCTAAGGAATATTTATTATTTCAATAAATATATTTTCTATTAACAAATTTTCCATGTTAAAATTTGCATTTTCAATAGGTTAATACCTAATAGATTTATAAAAATTAAGTGTGCTTTTTTAATGGTTCCAAATTTTTCACTAGTTGTTCTAAGTACAAGGGTTTGACAAGTACCAAGTCTTGGATATAAAATTCTAAATAAATATTGTACATCATTGATGAAGTCCTGAGAGTTCTATAAAGATTATTATATTATACTAGAGGCCTGGTACATGGCCCTAAACCAGCAGTCGGACATCCCTCTCACAATCTGGGACTGGTGGCTCCTAACCACTCGCCTGCCTGCCTGTTTGTCCCTAACCTATTCTGCCTGCCAGCCTGATCACCCCCTAACCGCTCCCCTGACAGCCTGATAGACACCTAAGTGCTCCCCTGCCGGCCCAATCACCCCCAACTGCCCTCCCCTGCCTGCCATCTTGTGTCTTATGATGACATGGGAGCAGCCATCTTGCGGTGGCCACCTTGTGATGACATGGGGGTGGCCATCTTGTAATGACATGAGGGTCAATTTGCATATTAGCTCTTTATTATATAGGATTAAAGTACTTTGTATATTAATTTTTTTGGAATATTTGTTATGTTATCATTGCTAATCCAGAATATGTTCGTAGGTAGCTGCTGTGCTAATCAACTGGTTTTACCATAATGCTGTGTTTTCATCACCTTAAAACTTACTCACAGAATAAATATTTATACTATACAGGTGTGTGGATTAAGACTACTAGTATAAGCTCTGCTTTAAAAAGCAGGTCTGCAGGCCTGTCGGAGAGATCTCTTCCACATATAGCATAACTACCGCATACATATTTTTCAAAATTATTTTTACAGACTAAATATCTAATGAAACGTTACAATTGTTAAATTACTGGCTTTCCTCTTGAGACAAAAATCTGATTCTATACTTGTAATTTTATTTTCTGCATGGTAATCTTTTCAATTATGAAGACAACAGTTTACTATTCATGGCAGATGAAAGAACACATGCCTATGGCTGCAACATCTCTCAGTCCTGAAAGTCTGAAATATAAGGCTTTTGACAGGAAAATCTATATCATTAACTTCTTCATTTGTATGAATATTGTTAAACATTGGGGCTATAATAGTTTCATCATACAGATGAGATAACAGTCATTCAAGTATTAGAAGATGGCCCCCTCTCTCTTCCTAAAACATCTATTAAATTATTATTAAAAATTTTCTGTGCCTTTCTTTGTCTAATTCAACAATATATCTTCCTAAACTCACTTTTCTTATGCTGTTTGCATTATAGTAGAAATACTAAAAAATCAGATATGCTTTATCAACTATTAAATCTAAATAATTACAATTTCAGAGTTAAAGACATTATGCTTTTCCCCCAAATTCAACTATGTATATAGTTAATCTATATATAAATATATATATACACACACATATATATATATACTTAAAACACAGATGATAAGACTAAATTATTTTCATTCATTCTTAAATCTTAGTTCTTTATAAATTGTGTAAATTTGTTTATTTCCACAAAATTATATAAAGATTATTATCTACCAGAGAAGGAAATAGAAATACGCTTTTAAAGTATAAAAGTCATTTTCTTTTTCATGAGAGAATCTCAGAAACCTAAGAAATGCAGTGACAATAAAATTGTTTCACCACTTGTTTATATTTAGGACTTTAGATCCAACTGTGATTTTATAAACAAACTAGAGGCCCAGTGCACGAAATTTGTGCACTCGGGGGGAGGGGGGGATCCCTCAGCCCGGCCTGTGCCCTCTCGCAGTCTGGGACCCCTCGGGAGATAACGACCTGCTGGCTTAGGCTTGCTCCCAGGTGGCAGAGGGCAGGCCCAATCCCTGAGTGCAGCCCCTGGTCGGGCTCAGAGCAGGGCCGATTGGGGAGTTGGGGTGCCACCCCTTGTCATGCACAGAACAGGGCAGATTGGGAAGTTGCAATGCCACCCTCAGTCACGCTCAGGGTAGGGCCGATTGGGGGGTTGGGGCACCGCCCCCTGTCACACTCAAGGTAGGGTCGATAGGGAGGTTGCGGCGCCACCCCGTCATGCACAGAGCAGGGCCGATCAGGGGGTTGGGGCAGTGGCCCCTGTCATGCACAGAGCAGGGCTGATCAGGGGGTTGAGGAGCTCCCCTCTGTCACGCACAGAGCAGGGTCAATCAGGGGTTTGGGGAGCTCCCCCCGGTCACTCATAGAGTAGGGCCAATAGGGGAGTTGGGACACCGCCCACTGTCACACAAAGATCAGGGCCCATCAGGGGGTTGGGGCGCTGCCACTGTCACACTCAGTGCAGGGCCTATGGGGAGGTTATGGCTCTACCCCGTCACACACAGAGCAGGGCCCGTGGGGGTGGGGGTGGGGTGTTGGGGCGCCACACCCTGTCACACACAGAGCAGGGCCGATCAGGGGATTGGGGCACCGCACCATGTCACACACAGAGCTGCAGGGTGATCAGGGGGTTAGGGAGCTCCCCCCTATCAGGCACAGAGCAGGGCTGATCAGGGGGTTGGGGCACCTTCCCCTGTCACGAACAGAGCAGGGCAGATAGGGAGGTTGTGTCCCCACCCCCTGTCACACACAGAGCCGCAGGGCGATCAGGGGGTTTGGTCGCTGCCCCCTGTCATGCTGCTCCCAGTGCTGGGAGGCCTCACAGCTCCACTGATCCCGGTGCTGGGAGGCCTTGCTGCTCCACTGATCCCGGTGCTGGGAGGCATATAACCATTTTTCTATATAGGATAGAGGCGTGGTGCATGGGTGGGGGCCAGCTCATTTGCCCTGAAGGGTGTCCTGGATCAGGATGGGGGTCCCCACTGGGTGCCTGGCCAGCCTGTATGAGGGGATGATGGCTGTTCGTAGCTGGTCACACACCCTTCAGGGTGGGGGTCCTCACTGGGGTGCCTGGCCAGTCTGGGTAAGTGGCTGAGGGCCGTTTTCAGGCTGGCAGGTGACTGAATCTCCCAACCACTCCTTTTTTTCTTTTTTTTTTATTCTTGGCCAGCTTTAGCTCTGAGGCTTGGCTCCAGCTCTGAGGCCTCGGCTGCTGAAAGCAGGTATCTGGTTTGTTTGGGTTCTATAATCGAAACACTGTTTCAACTCCAGCTCTGAGATCCTGGCTGGCTGAAAGCAGGTTTCTGGGGTTTTGTTTGTTTGTTTGTAACAATGTTTCTTAAACTGCAAGCTCAGAGGCTGGCAAGGCAGGCGGGGAACTTTGGAGTCCTCCGTCACTGAGGCAAGCAAGCCTCCTGTTTGCTTCAAGCTGCCTGGCTGCCGGCCGCCATCTTGGTTGGCAGTTAATTTGCATATCGCCCTGATTAGCCAATGGGAAGGGTAGCAGAGGTATGGCTAATTACCATGTTTCTCTATTATTAGATAGGATATTATACCACTAGAGGCCCAGTGCACGAATTTGTGCACCAGTGGAGCCCCTCGGCCTAGCCTGCAGGATCGGGCCAAAACTGGCTCTCTGATATCCCCTGAGGGCTCCCGGATTGTGAGAGGGTGCAGGCCAGGTAGAAGGACCCCAGCGGTGCACAATCAAGGCCGGGGAGGGACACAGGAGGTTGACCAGCCAGAGAGGGACCGTGGGAGGGCTCCAGGGCATTTCCAGCCCATCTCGCTCAGTCCCGATCGGCTGGACCCCAGCAGCAAGCTAACCTACCAGTCAGAGCATTTGCCCCCTAGTGGTCAGTGCACCTCATAGCAACTGGTCAACTGGTTGACTATCTGCCCCCTGGTGGTCAGTGAACATCATAGCGAGCGGTTGAGCAGCCTTAGCATATCATTAGCATATTACGCTTCGATTAGTTGAACGGACAACCAGACGACCAGATGACTGGACACTTAGCATATTAAGCTTTTATTATATAGGATTTCTCTTACCATATTTGGAAACCTCAAAAGATTTGACCAGTATTATATAATGTCACAAAAACAAATTTGAGTAAGACTCAAGTAATTTTTATGTATGACATACAATTAAAAACTAACAACAAAAAACCATACAAGCACTCAGGAATTTAGATAAAATCAATCTAAAGAAATATTTAGTTAGAAGTTAATTACAAATGTATTTCAAACTTGATAATGTGTATAGAAATACATATATTAGAGTAATAAAGATAAAATGAGTAATATAAGCATTATATAACATAATGAAAAAGAACAAAACAGATGAAAGTGTGGGTAGTAAAAAAGTTTCAAATTCTATAAATAATTCCTAAAACAGATAGTAAAATAAAAAAATCAAATATATTCACAAAAGAAATAATTATTTAAAAGTGAAGTAAGAATATAACATCAATATAAAAGTTTTCAATTGTTTAGACTAAAAAAATTTGAATCTTTTAATCAAAGTAAATGATGATGACTAATTTTGAATGAGCACATTCATATAAACAACACTTTCAATAGAATAGATGATTCTTTGTCAAAGGGTAAATATAAAACCATATAGAGCAGTTCCATGCCTGTCTTAATGAACATGTTAATAAACTAAAGAAATTGATCTGAAATATATGTATAGATAAAATATTTCCATATATTTTAAAATAATCTCTTAGCAAAATTACTTTGCTTATAGTTATTACAAAATGGCTTTGCATAACCCATTACAGAGATTTTATCCACTTATTAATAAAACCATTAATAATTCATTAATTAAAGTGTAAATCAAGCAAGTAATCAATTATCCTATGTTTTATAAAATACTTATAAAGATTCAACTCTTGACAGCCAATGAGAAATTTTTTAAAATATGTTGAGGGACCACTGATGATCAAAGAGTTTCAGAAACAAGATAAGGCTAAGGCGAGATGTACTAGTGAGGATGGAGGAGGTGGGTGTGACTGATAGATTCTAGAAATATTATTGTTTACTATTGGATTTTATGGTTCCACCAGATTATTTTGTAAATATTGGTAAATCAATTCAAAAGATTATCTGGAAAGATAAAAGGCCTAGAATATCCAAACCATTACTGAAGAAGAACGAAGTCAGAAAACTGACACTACCTAACTTTGACTTAATAAAAGCTATAGTGATTAAGATAGTGTGGTATTACTAAAAGAATAGAAAAATAGATCAGTGAAACAAAATAGGGAGCCCAGAAATAGTTCCAAAAATTCATTGTGTTTTGTCTGTGACATGCAGCTTTAAATAAGACTTAATCTGTACTTGATGAGAACTTTCAGTGCCCTTGGCTACATTCATTCTTGTGTTAAAATATTAAATCAATTTCCGGTATTGATTCCAAAATATTGATACAAGATTATTTTTGCATTTCTTTTCCACTTTAACTGTAACATTTTCCTCTTAGTTATTGTTTACCATTTATTTATTTTCTTACTAGAGGCTCAGTGCACAAAATTCTTCTGCTCAGGGGTGGGGGTTGTCCCTCAGCCCGGCCTGCAACCTCTTGCAGTCCGGGAACCCTCGGGGGGTGGTTGACTGATGGCTTAGGCCCACACCCCCGTAGAGTGGGCCTAAGCTGTCATTTGGACATCCTTAGCACTGCCACAGAGTCAGGAGAGGCTCCTGCCACTGCCTCTGAGCTTGCCAGCTATGAGCCCGGCTTCTGGCTGAGTGGTGCTCCACCTGTGTTGAGCACACTGACCACTAGGGGGGCAGCTCCTGTGTTGAGCGTCTGCCCCCTGGTGGTCAGTGTGCATCATAGTGACTGGTCGTTCGCTGTTCAGTTGATTTGCATATTAGCATTTTATTATATAGGATGACTGTTATTCATGATCAAAATAGGAAATTCTTTGCCACTTAGAGCAATGACAATGTTTTTATTTTATTTTTAAACTTTTAATAATACTTTTTTAAATTAATAATTCCTTAAATAAATTTAGTGTATTTTAATCCTATTCTTCACCTTTGATTTTCAATTTAGAAGAAAACTATGTTTAATTATGGAGACATATCTAATGTTTCTTTTCTATTTCCTCATTCACATTAAACTTAAATCACTACTCCTTGCACCTAACTGGAGAAGTAAATGCTAAACCAATTGAAGCAGCTGTGGCAGAAATATGAAGATGCTTTTGATATGACTATCCCATTCGTAAGTTAAAAATAAAGTTAAAAAATAGTTTCTTTGAAAAATACAAACTAATTCAGAGAGAGGCAAAAAGTTGCCAATCTTGAGGCCTGTGCAGGTATTTTCTCAGAGATAGCTGATTCCCATTGAGATAGTCCACATCAAATAAGCCTTCCATAATTATTTGTTTTGTCAATCAAAGGTGGTAAATTTTTCCAAGATTAATTATTTTCCTTGATCCAAAATGAATTTTCTGTGTCTTCTGAAATGTTGATGTGTATTTGATGTGAATTCCAAGCATTGTTTGAACATTTATTTTTATTTTTTATTTTTTTTATTGCTTAAAGTATTACAAAGAGTATTACGTATGTCTCCTTTTTTTTTTCCCCGCCCTTGACATTCCCCTGACCTCCCCTCCCCACCAGTGTCTTACGTCCATTGGTTATGCTTATATGCATGCATACAAGTCCTTTGGTTGATCTCTTACCCACCCCCCTCCTGCCCTTCCACCCTCCCTGGCCTTCCTGCTGTAGTTTGACAGTCTGTTCGAGGCAGCTCTGCCTCTGTATCTATTATTGTTCAAAAGTTTATAATGGTCTTTATTATCCAGAAATGAGTGACATCATGTGGTATTTTTCCTTCATTGACTGGCTTATTTCACTTAGCATAATGCTCTCCAGTTCCATCCATGACGTTGCAAATGGTAAGAGTTCCTTCTTTTTTAGAGTAGCATAGTATTCCATCCTGTAGATGTACCACAGTTTTCTAATCCATTCATCTACAGATGGGCACTTAGGCTGTTTCCAGATCTTAGCTATGGTGAATTGTGCTGCTATGAATATAGGGGTGCATATATCCTTTCTGATTGGTGTTTCTGGTTTCCTGGGATATATTCCTAGAAGTGGGATCCCAGGGTCAAATGGGAGTTCCATTTGTAGTTTTTTGAGGAAACTCCATACTGTCTTCCATAGTGGCTGCACCAGTCTGCATTCCCACCAGCAGTGCACAAGTGTTCCTTTTTCTCCACATCCTCTCCAGCACTTGTCGTTTGTTGATTTGTTGATGATAGCCATTCTGACAGGTGTGAGATGGTACCTCATTGTTGTTTTGATTTGCATCTCTCCGATGATTAGTGACTTTGAGCATGTTTTCATATGTCTCTTGGCTTTCTGAATGTCCTCTTTTGAAAGGTGTCTATTTAGATCCTTTGCCCATTTTTTGATTGGATTGTTTATCTTCCTTTTAAGTTGTATGAGTTCCCTATAAATTTTGGAGATTAGGCCCTTATCAGATATGATATTGGCAAATATGTTTTCCCACGCAGTGGGTTTTCTTATTGTTTTGTTGATGGTTTCTTTTGCTGTGCAGAAGCTTTTTATTTTGATGTAGTCCTATTTGTTTATTTTCTCTTTAGTTTCCAATGCCCTAGGAGCTATATCGGTGAAGAAATTGCTTCAGCATATGTCTGAGATTTTGTTGCCTTTGGATTCTTCTAGTATTTGTATGGTTTCCCGTCGTATATTTAAGTCCTTTATCCATTTTGAGTTTATTTTTGTGTATGGTGTAAGTTGGTGGTCTAGTTTCATTTTCTTGCATGTATCTGTCCAATTTTCCCAACACCATTTATTTAAGAGACTATCTTGACTCCATTGTATGTTCTTGCCTCCTTTGTCAAATATTAATTGAGCGTATTGGTTGGGGCTGATTTCTGGGCTCTCTATTCTATTCCATTGATCTATATGTCTGTTCTTGTGCCAGTACCAGGCAGTTTTGAGAACAGTGGCTTTGTAATACAGCTTGATATCTGGTATTGAGTTCCCACCTACTTTGTTCTTTCTCAGGATCACTTCAGCTATTCGGGGTCGTTTATTATTCCAGATGAATTTTTGGAGAGTACGTTCTAGGTCTGTGAAATATGCCATTGGTATTTTAATGGGAAGTGCGTTGAATTTATAGATTGCTTTGGGCAGTATGGACATTTTAATGATGTTGATTCTACCAATCCAAGAACATGGTATGTTCTTCCATCTCTTTATGTCTTCCTCTATCTCTTTTTTCAACGTCCTGTAGTTTTCTGAGAAGAGGTCTTTTACCTCTTTAGTTAAGTTTATTCCTAGGTAGCTTAATTTTTTTGGTGTGATGGTAAATGGGATTGTTTTTTTAGTCTCTCTTTCTGCACATTCACTATTGGTGTATAGAAATGCCATAGATTTCTTGGGGTTAATTTTGTATCCTGCTACATTGCCGGATTCTTTTATTAAGTCTAATAGTTTATTGATGGAGTCTTTAGGGTTTTTTAAGTATAATATCATGTCATCTTCAAATAAGGACAGTTTTACTTCTTCTTTTCCAATTTGGATGCCTTTTATTTCTTCTTCTTGTCTAATTGCAATGGCTAATACTTCCAGTACTATGTCGAACAGGAGTGGTGAGATTGGGCATCCCTGTCTTGTTCCTGTTCTTGGAGGAAATGGTGTTAGTTTTTGTCCATTGAGTATGTTGTTGGCTGTGGGTTTTTCATATGTGGCTTTTATTATGTTGAGGTATGATCCTTCAATTCCCACCTTGCTGAGAGTTTTTATCAAAAATGGGTGTTGAATTTTGTCAAACGCTTTTTCTGCATCAATTGATATGACTATGTGGTTTTTTTCTTTCAATTTGTTTATGTGATGTATCATGTTTATTGATTTGTGGATATTGTACCATCCTTGTATCCCTGGGATAAATCCTACTTGGTCGTGGTGTATGATCTTTCCGATGTACTGCTGGATCCGATTTGCTAAGATTTTGTTGAGGATTTTGGCATCTATGTTCATGAGGGATATGGCCTGTAATTCTCTTTCACATTGTGTTGTCTTTACCTGGTTTTGGAATTAGGGTGATGCTGGCTTCATAGAATGAGCTTGGAAGTGTTCCTTCCTCTTGGATTTTTTGTAGTAGTCTGAGGAGGATAGGTTTTAGTTCTTCCTTGAATGTTTGGTAAAACTCCCCTGTGAAGCCGTCTGGTCCTGGGCTTTTGTTTGCTGGAAGCTTTTTGATGACTGCTTCAATTTCTTCCATAGTTATTGGCCTATTGAGATTTTTAGATTCTTCCTGATTAAGTTTTGGAATGTTGTATTTTTCTAGGAATATGTCCATTTCCTCCAGGTTGTCTAGTTTGTTGGAGTAGAGTTGTCCATAGTATTTTTTAACAATCGTTTTTATTTCTGTGGGATCTGTTGTTATTTCGCCTCTATCATTTCTGATTTTGTTGTTTTGGGTCCTTTCCCTTTGCTTCTTGGTGAGCCTGGCTAGAGGTTTGTCAATCTTGTTTATCCTTTCAAAGAACCAGCTCTTTGATTCATTGATTTTCTGTATTGTTTTTTTGGTCTCTATGTCATTTATTTCTGCTCTAATCTTTATTATCTCCTTCCTTCTGCTCACTCTGGGCTTTTCTTGTTGCTCTCTTTCTAATTCTTTGAGCTGTAGATTTAGATGATTTACTACCATTTTTCCTTGTTTGTTGAGATAGGCCTGTAGAGCTATAAACTTCCCTCTCAGGACTGCTTTCATTGCGTCCCAAAGGTTTTGGATTGTTGTGTTTTCATTGTCATTAGTTTCCAGGATGTTTTTAATTTCTTCTTTGATCTCATTGGTAACCCAATCAATATTTAATAACGTGCTATTCAGCTTCCAAGTGTTTGAGTATTTTGAGTTGTTTTTATTGTAGTTTATTTCTAATATTATGGCCTTGTGGTCTGAGAAGATGCTTGGTATGATTTCAATCTTCTTGAATTTGGGGAGACTTTGTTTGTGACCCAATATGTGGTCTATTTTTGAAGATGTCCCATGAGCACTTGAGAAGAACGTATATTTTGTGGCTTTGGGGTGAAGTGTTCTGAAGATGTCAATTAAGTCCATCTGATCTAGTGAGTCATTTAGGATTGCTGTTTCTTTGCTGAGTTTTTGTCTAGCGGATTTATCCAGTGATGTCAGTGGTGTATTAAAGTCCCCTACTATGATTGTATTGTTGTCGATCTCTCCCCTGATATCTTCCAGGAGTTTTCTTATGTATGTGGGTGCTCCTGCATTGGGTGCGTATATGTTTATCAGGGTTATATCCTCTTGTTGTATTGATCCCTTTAGTATTATGAAGTGGCCTTCCTTATCTCTTGTTATGGCCTTCACTTTGAGGTCTATTTTGTCTGATATAAGTATTGCTACCCCAGCTTTTTTTTTCATTTCCATTTGCCTGAAAGATATTTTTCCATCCTTTCACTTTCAGTCTGTGTGAGTCCCTTCTAATGAGATGGGTCTCTTGTAGACAGCAAATATATGGGTCATGTTTTTTTATCCATTCAGCCACTGGATGTCTTTTGATTGGACCATTTAGTCCATTTACATTTAAAGTTATTATTGAGTTGTATGAGTTCCCTATAAATTTTGGAGATTAGGCCCTTATCAGATATGACATTGGCAAATATGTTTTCCCACACAGTGGGTTTTCTCGTTGTTTTGTTGATGGTTTCTTTTGCTGTGCAGAAGCTTTTTATTTTGATGTAGTCCCATTTGTTCATTTTCTCTTTAGTTTCAAGTGCCCTAGGAGCTGTATCAGTGAAGAAATTGCTTCGGCATATGTCTGAGATTTTGTTGCCTTTGGATTCTTCTAGAATTTTTATGGTTTCCTGTCGTACATTTAAGTCCTTTATCCATTTTGAGTTTATTTTTGTGTATGGTGTAAGTTGGTGGTCTAGTTTCATTTTCTTGCATATATCTGTCCAATTTTCCCAACACCATTTATTGAAGAGACTATCTTGGCTCCATTGTATGTTCTTGCCTCCTTTGTCAAATATTAATTGAGCATATTGGTTCGGGCTGATTTCTGGGCTCTCTATTCTATTCCATTGATCTATATGCCTATTCTTGTGCCAGTACCAGGCAGTTTTGAGAACAGTGGCTTTGTAATACAACTTGATATCTGGTATTGAGATCCCACCTACTTTGGTCAAAAAATGGGCAAAGGACCTAAATAGACACCTTTCAAAAGAGGACATTCAGAAAGCCAAGAGACATATGAAAACATGCTCAAAGTCACTAATCATCGGAGAGATGCAAATCAAAACAACAATGAGGTACCATCTCACACCTGTCAGACTGGCTATCATCAACAAATCAACAAATGACAAGTGCTGGAGAGGATGTGGAGAAAAAGGAACACTTGTGCACTGCTGGTGGGAATGCAGACTGGTGCAGCCACTATGGAAGAAAGTATGGAGTTTCCTTAAAAAACTGAAAATGGAACTCCCATTTGACCCTGGGATCCCACTTCTAGGAATATATCCCAAGAAACCAGAAACACCAGTCAGAAAGGATATATGCACCCCTATGTTCATAGCAGCACAATTCACCATAGCTAAGATCTGGAAACAGCCTAAGTGCCCATCTGTAGATGAATGGATTAGAAAACTGTGGTACATCTACACGATGGAATACTATGCTGCTCTAAAAAGGAAGGAACTCTTACCATTTGCAACGTCATGGATGGAACTGGAGAGCATTATGCTAAGTGAAATAAGCCAGTCAATGAAGGAAAAATACCACATGATGTCACTCATTTCTGGATAATAAAGACCATTATAAACTTTTGAACAATAATAGATACAGAGGCAGAGCTGCCTCAAACAGATTGTCAAACTGCAGCGGGAAGGCCGGGGAGGGTTGGGGGGCAGGAAGGAGGAGGGTAAGAGATCAACCAAAGGACTTGTATGCATGCATATAAGCATAACCAATGGACATAAGACACTGGGGGGTAGGGGAGGCTAGGGGACTGTCTAGGGCGAGGGGATAAAATGGACACATATGTAATACCCTTTGTAATACTTTAAGCAATAAATTAAAAAAAATAAATAAATAAAAAATAAAGTTATTATTGAAAGGTACTTGTTTGTTGCCATTTCTATTTTTTTTTTGTGGCTGTTTTCTTTCTGGGCTTTTTAGTTCTTCTTTTTACACCAGTCCCTTTAGCATTTCTTGCATTGCTGGCTTGGCAGTGATAAACTCCCTTAGCCTTTTTTAGTCTGTGAAGCTTCTTATTTCCCCTTCAATTTTGAATGATAGCCTTGCTGGATAGAGTATTCTTGGATTCAGTCCTTTGCTTTGCATCACTTTGTAAATTTCTGTCCATTCTTTTCTGGCCTGATGTGTTTCTGTTGAGAAATCATTTGATAATCTGATGGGGGATCCTTTGTAGGTAACTCTCTGTTTCTCTCTTGCAGCCTTTAAGATTCTGTCTTTGTCTTGTACATTTGCCATCGTTATTATGACGTGTCTTGGTGTGGGTCTTTTGGGGTTCATCTTGCCTGGGACTCTCTGTACTTGTGTAACTTTTTTCTTCCCCATATCTGGGAAGTTTTCTGACAGTATTTCTTCAAATAGATTTTCTAATCCTTGCTGCTCTTCTTGTCCTTCTTGCAGCCCTATTATGCATATGTTACTTCGTTTCATGTTGTCCCGAAGCTCCCTTAGGCTCTCCTCCTGCTTTTTAATTTTTTTCTCCAGTTGTTGTTCAGATTGAGCTTGTTTCTCTGCCTTATCTTCTAATTCACTCATTCGGTCCTCTGCTTCTTCTAGTCTGCTGTTGAAACTTTCCATGGTGTTTTTGATTGTAGCTATATCACTTTTCATTTCTTCCTGATTCTTGCATAGGTTGTTGATTTTCTCATCCATCCGGTGAATGAATTGTACAACCATTATTCTGAATTCTTTTTCTGTCATGTTGCATGCTTCAACTTCATTAATGTCCTTTCTTGGTGACTCGTCATTGTCTTTCCTCTGGGTGTTGTTTCGTCTTTTCATTCTGATTATCTCCCGATGGTTCAAACGTCGAGTTGCGTGGGCCTGGGCCGGGTGCAGTGGGAGCCTCCCACCACCCTACTGTCACTGAAGAGCTCTGACACTAAGATGTGTGGTTGTTGTGGGTTGGCGAGAACCAGGCTGGCTCAGAGTCAGTGTTGTCAGCGCTCAATGTGGCCTGGTACGCGCCCTTAGAACCAGGGACCTGACTGCTCAGTGCTGAAACAGAGACCCCCCTGAAGCCTGTTGAAAACCAGAGCCCCCTAGCGTGCGCCAGGAGTCAGAGTTCCCCAGAATCCAGTATCAGAGTCTCTGTTGCTTTGCGCGACCTTGCCTTAAGAATCAGGGTCCCTGTGTGCCCTTGCACCAGGAATTTGAGTCACTGGCTCTTAGTATGAATGCACAGGAAGGATCTCAGGCGCAGGTGAAAAGAAACACAGTCAAGTCACTGGTGCTTGGTGCTGCCTCCTGCCCAGAGAATCGGGGTTCCCGGGCCTGTGCTACGAGGGACAAATTCCTGGTGTTCTTGTGATTGCTCCCAGCCCAGGGCTCAGAAGCAGGCAGTGCACGCAGGCACAGTACCTGGGGTTCGCGTCTTTGCTCCCAGCCCAGGGCTCAGAAGCCGGCCCTATGAGGGATCAGTTCCAAGGTGCTCGAGCACTTCCAGGCTAAAGTTCCTGGAGCGCTGAGGCCCTGGCAAGGGGTGGGTCTATCAGTTAGTTACTCTGGCGCTGCCCGGGAGCCTGTGGGAAGGGGGGATGGGCTCTGTTACTCAAGGATCTGTTGTGGGGATTTCTGAACTTTTGGTGTCCGCAGGTCTGTAGCTGTGGTCACAGGTCTCTGTCCCCGGTGGCTGCAGGGTCCTAGTATGCGTCTGAGATCAGGCTGGGTGGTACTGAGGCCAGGATCCCAGTCTCAAGCAGCTCTGTTTCCCAGCATGGCGCAGTCGCAGTGCCTGTGCTGGCCGCCTAGGAGTGTCCGCACAGGGAGCAGGACTCCGCAGCCTAAGACTGCGCGGTTTAGCAGCCCCTTAGAAGACCTGCAGAATCTAACTGTCCCTAGCTCATACACACACACCACACGCGTCCACACACTCCTCTATCACTTCCTTGCGCTCTCACACTCTCTCCCTCCCTACCTTCCTGCTGGTTGCCATTTTTCTCTGTTTGAACATTTCTTCACATTCATTTTTAAGGTTTCAAAAGTTGCCACATACATCAAACATCCTTTGAACAAAGAATGCAGTAATAATGAGGGGGAAATGTTGCTTACCAAGTACACAGGATATTACAGTACTTGCTCCCTGAACAAGAAGAAAGAAACTGCCAGGCAATGGATCAAGCAAGTTGGTTTCCTTACTAACTAAATAATTTAGCGCTTCTCACGACTCCTATGGGCATGTTTCTATGTCATCCCCAGTAACAGTTCAAAACTGACTTCGTGCTTTGTATGACTAGGTATCAAAGTTCAAACACTATCTTCTTTCGTTTTCAAGGTACTTAGACTATGAATAAATCTGTTGGAGGTAAACCAAGATGCAGCTGCCTGAATTTGTGGTGCAGAGGTTTTATCAGGCCTATACATCTCACATACACGTTCCCAAATGATGTCTTGCCGTGTTACAGAGCAAATCATTCTCCCAATTTCAGTGTCAGATTCAATGACTGAGTAAACCTTCAAATTATTCTGGAAGCTAGTTAAGCAGATTTCAAGTCAGACACGATGTACATAGAAAACATGGTGGGGAAAGACAAGCTGGTTGGTGTTTTTATTCTTTTCTCTATTCCCTTGTTCATGAATGTCTGCTTGTGTCTTATCTTATCCAATCACCACACCCATTTTTTTCTGAATTTTGTTGTGAAATGTGTTAGGGTCACCAAAGGAGGAACGTGACTAGGGCAAAAGGGGTAAAGTATTATGAATTTATTAGGTCATCTGTGTACCAGATGGACTGAGCCCCAAAATGGCACAGCCCCCAAAGACGGGGAGTTGGAGGTTTTTAAAGGACTCTATGCGGGCTTTTCTGGGCAGAGCATTCTCTGTGCAGGTCCGGTTTCTGGGAAACTCCTGAGGGGAGAGATAACGGTCTTAGCAAGTGGAACGTCCATTGTGAAGTGGCCTGAAGGTCAGTTCCCAGGAGAGAAGGGATCGATTCAATTATTTGATCAGACCTAAGAAAATGTTCATTTGCAGCAGCTTCTGTAGTCTGGATTGTTATTGCAAATTGTCATTATTAATTCCTCTTCAGGTTTGTCTGCCAGCTCTAATCAAAATCAATATTTCTGAGAATGTTTAAATTAAAATAATCAAGGAAAACACACACCTGATCAGATGATCAGTGTTCCACATATGTTTGGAACACTGTTTGGAACACATATATTTTACATGTTCCATACATGTAAAATGCTTTTAATATTCAAACCTATATAGCCCTTCAGGTTCCTGACCCTCCAGCCTTTTATAGTCACCTTGTCCTCTTATCCAAAAAAAATGGCTCAGTTTCCATCCCAGGTCCTACTGAAACCCTCGCTTCCTGCCACTATTATTATTGATACTTCTTATGATGCCTGAAGAGTTGGTTATGTTTCTCTATAACTTCTCACCCTGATATTTGTTCCTGACCTAGTCTCATCGATTACCCAGCAGGGTCATCTTCTGTCCTTTCTGTTCTGTTTTGCTAGTGTATTTATTTTTCCTCAGCTTTAATTCATCAAAAAAAATTTTTTTTCAACTCTCTAGCAGTGACACTGACTGAAGTTTGAGGATAAAAGAAGTCTGTGGGAATTCTTTAAAGCATAGAGCCCTGTAGGACATAGAATAACTACATGATTGGACAGAAAAGAGAGAAAAATTGTCACCTTCACAAAGCAAATTGTACTCAGAGTTTTGTTTTTCTTGAAGCATTATAGAAGCTAATAATTGAGTTGAATAGTGATCTAGCAAAATAGAGTAAATGTTAATTTATTTGAAGGGAGTGGAGGCTTTGGGGGAAAAAGAAGACTGGTAAAATAATATCAGAAAACAAAAGTCATCTCACAAAAGGACAATGCATATTATTGGATGAGTGATTCAAAGGGTTTTCCAATATTAACGGAAGGTATTATGCATTAATGATTATATGTGTTTACTCTCTAACGTGGCATATTTTTTATTCCTATATATTATGTTCCATCCACAGATATAGGTGATAATATATGAGTTGGCATTTGAAGAAAAAGTAGGAGAGCTAACATACAATGATGTTAAATTTAGGAAAGTCTAGGCAGAGGAAACAGCATTTACAAAGACAAAGTATGGAATAAATGAGATATTTTGTAGTGGTTGGAATATAGAATAAGTGAATCAGGAATCAAATTAAGGTAACAATATTTGCTACACAGTCTACAACTGATTATAATGGATTTTGTTTTTTATGTATCAGATAAAATACAATTTTCCTTTAAAATGTTAAAAAATTGTATATGGTATTTTACATAATAATGATTGTAATATAGAAATATATTTCTAGTAGATTTTTGACTGAACTAAGAAACCCTGAAGATAATAGAGTAGTTTGAGAGATATTCAATTGTCCAGGTTATAATTGAGTATGTGCTGGGCTGTAATACTATAGGGTGGGGCAAAAGTAGGTTTCTCTTAAAATTCTGAGAACATGTGAACAAACCTAGGCTAGCATGCTGAAAATGAGATCACATGAGCTCCAAGCTTTTCAAGGTATCATTTTTGAATGGCATTGGTAAATAGCCCGGCCACAGCCACTAGCTGAGGATTCATGACTAGGCTCAGCCGAGATTAACAAACAATGATCCAATTCAGAAGAATCAGCCAGATATTTTGCCAACCTACAAAACAAGTACATGACCTAAAATAATGGCTTCTATTGCTTTAAACCGCTAAGTTTTAGAATGCTTTGGTACACTGAAAAGTTATCTGAAACAACAGCCTTCAAAATACACAAATATAATAATGACCATCAAATTTTTTACACGCACTTTCCTAAAATCTTGTAATTTAGTTATAATCTCCAAGTGGTTACCCCACTGGCAACTTAAATCTTTTAAATCCCATAATCATTATTCCATTTCCAAATCTTTTTCTTGTATTTGTTTTCTTCAGCCATATTGCTACAATACAATAGAAATCTGAAAAATTATTACAATTATGAATTTCTCTTTAATACATCACCAGGCAATGAATCATTTCAAATGTCTTATAAATGCAACATTTTCTTCTATGTATACTACATCTTACAGAACAGTTTCACTGACCTGAAAATCCCATGTTCCATCTAGTCACCCTTTTCTCCCTTTTTCTGAACTCCTGGCCAGCTACTGACATTATTATATCATTGATTTTGACTTTCCCAGAATGTCATGGAAATCACATAGTTGGAATCACAGAGAACACTGCTTTTTCAAATTGGCCTCTTTCACTTCACAATATGCATTTAAGAATCCTTCGTGTGATTTTATGACTTGTCGTGCAATGCAAGATAAGATTCCATTGTCTGGATGCACCACAGTGTATGTATCCATTCACCTATTGAAGGACATCTTGTTTACATCCAACTATTAGAGAATATGAATAAAGCTGCTATCAACTTTTGTGCGCAGGTTTTTGTATGAATTAAAAGTTTTCAGTTCATGGGGTAAATGTTGAAGAGTATGATTGTTGGATCTAATACAGATTTTTGTTTATTTTAAAAGAAACTGCCAAACGATCTTCTACAGTGGCTGTGCTATTTTTCATTTCCTCCAGCAATGAGCGAAAGTCCCTGTAGCTCCACATCCTCACCAGCATTTGATGTTGTCGGCGTTTTCAATTTTAGCCATGCTAATAGATGTGCTGTAGTATTTGCTTTTATTTACTGGTAAAATTATTTAATAACATGTGATGTTGAGCATCTTTTCATATGCTCATTTACCTTCTGGGTATCTTCTTTGGGGAGATGTCTCTTTAGATATTTTGCTCATTTATGAGCTAAGTTGTTTGATTTGTTACTGTCAATTTTTAACAGCTTTTGTATATTTTGTAAAGAAATTATCAGATGTATTTTGCAAATATTTATCCTATTCTGTGTCTTGTTTTTCATTCTCTTAATAGATCCTTTAGCACTTTCTGCGGTTAACCTTGTAGTACTGGTCTCAATTTACCCTAAATCTCCCAGAGACCATGGTTCACTTTATGAATATTTCACATAACTTCCAACAGCATTTCAGACTATAGGGATCATTAGGTGATTATTCAAAAGGTGAATGAATGAGAAAATAACTCAGCCTATAGGACAACAATTTAACATTACCAACACTGAAAGACAAGAAAAGCCTCACTCAAATTATTTAAATTATCTGAGCTAAAGCAAGGAATGCAACATAATAAAAGCAGGACTTTCCTATTTGAAAGTAAAACAAAGGTGACTTCTTTTCACACAAGGTCATTCATACACAGTATATAACACATGCTTATCTCTAAAATATATTATTTTAAAGCTTTTGAATTTCTGAAAGTGCATTGTTATTGTTATGCCCAGATTTCAAGATCCCCAACAGACCACGAGAGGGAGCCAGCCGTGTCCGATGCAAAAGCAAAGAGTCCTTTATTTCAAACTCGAGTCTGGCTCCCCTGCCCTTCTTACTGACACAGCAGCAGGTGGCAGAGAGAGAGCTAGCCCAATGGGAAGAGGAGTTTTATAGGAGGGTGGAGTAAGGGCAGGAGAGGGGACTGTGGGCCCCGCAGATTGGCCAGTCCCAAGTCGGTGTCTCGTTACACGGGATGTGGTCATATTGATGGCATGCACTTCCCTTGATTATCATTGGTTAGTCCAGAGAAATCCTGGGTGTGGCTAGCAGAGGCTTGGGCTTCCGGAAAGAAGCCTTGCCGAGCACATGGCTCTGCCCAAAAATGGAGGACCCAGGGTAAGATGGAGGGCGTAGTCCTCGCCCTTTCAGTTATCAAGCAGACAGAGCACAGCTTGTTTAATACTTTGATGTTGGATGACTAGTACTTAGGCCATGTTTTCTTTGTGGTTAAATCCTTAGTTGAAGGGTTTGCAAATAGGCTAATATAAAACTCAAAAATTTTAAATATGGGATAGTATAATATCTCTATATCACTAATCACTTTACTAAAATAAAAATACATTGTGATAATACATGTGAGAGAGGTTCACAGCTGACTTTAATTTGAATAGTGAGTTTGGTATTTTTCTTTGAAATACTAGGCTTATAGTATCCTATAATTCTTGTATTATTCTCTAGCAATAGCTAATGTATGTTATGTTAATTATGTACAGTATGTTAATTTAACTAATGCACATTTCACAATGCCAAACACAGTAGTGTTCTCACAATTTTGTTATAAATCTTATATTTGCAAAAAACTTAAGTCCCAGAGATTCTTGATAAGAATATCTATGAAATGTCTTCATCAGTGCCTTATGCAGAATCAAAGAATTTGGGGGAAAGAACATTTAGTTGCATATTTTGTGTGCAAATATATTGTTGGGGAAAATAAATTCATTGCCAACAACCTCAGCACACAAATGAATAGGTATTTTGATTGTTCCACCTCAGACCCGACTCTGTTTTAAAATGAAAATGAGTCAGAACAAATACATTTGTATGCAAATGTAATTTAAGCAAACATCCGCTATATAAATTGTATACATGTGAAATGCAGAAACGTTATATTTTTTATAAATTCAACCAAGATTTGCTGATAGTCTGGTGAAGTTCAGGCATTATAGGAATACAATCCCCTGCCTTTCAGTTCAGAGATGTGCAACCCTGGCTCCGTTTTATTATTACTCACAAAAGTATTAAGATAAAGAAGACACCTTGCCCTTGTTGGGTAGCTCAGTTGGTTGGAGCATCGACTCCATATGCCAAGGTTGCAAATTCAATACCCCGTCAGGGCACATATAAGCATCAACCAAAGGATGCATAAGTAAGAGGAATACAAATCAATCTCTCTCTCCTTCTTTCTCTTTCTCCCTCCCTCCTTTCTTCTCTCTTAAAAATTAATAAATTTAAAAAAGGTAATACCTAACCCTACTTTTTTTGAAAAATGTGATCTTTGAAATACAGCCTTCTTTGTAATATTCACTGTGTGAGGAAGACATAATAAAAATAATCCTAGGGACACTAGAGAAATATGCCCTGGATTCAGAATGTTTTTTTTTTAAATATATTTTATTGAGTTTTTACAGAGAGAAAGGGAGAGGGATAGAAAGTTAGAAACATCGATGAGAAACATCGATCAGCCGCCTCCTGCACTGGGGATGTGCCCACAACGAAGGTACATGCCCTTGATCAGAATCGAACCCAGCACCCCTCAGTCCACAGGCTGACGCTCTATCCACTGAGCCAAACAGGTCAGGGACAGAATGTTTTTTAATGATATCTATCTAGCTGAGACAGGATTTTTGAATTGGAACACATGGTGTTCCCTGGACAGGATGGTTCCCAGGCTCTCTGTCTGTCAGAGTCAAAGATGGTATAGTAAAGGTGGAAATTTATTGAAGAACAAGTACAGAGTCCCATGTAGGTAAGGGGAAAGGATCTCACAGCACATACTCCAACGTGGAGAGGGGAAAAGAGTCCCACCCAGTCCCTTCTTCCATGGTTTATAAAGGCTACAAGTCCCTGTGTCCTGATATCCCCTCTGTTTGGCCACTATCCCCCTTTTGATTTGGTCACTATAGCAACTCTTGAACTCAAAGGTCAAACCTCACATGGGACATGTGAGGCCCTCCTCCCTCCTTTTCTTCCTTTCCCTCTGGGCTTTCTTCCTCTGCCTTTATTTTGTAAACTTGAGGCCCAGTGCACGAATTTGTGCACAGGTCGGGTCCCTAGGCCTGCCCAGTGATTGAGGCCTATCTAGGGGCTGGCCGGCTGGGGGAAGGAACCCCGGGAGGTTGGCCGGCTGGCTTCCCGATTGGGGCCAATCGGGGGTACCAGCTGAAAGGGGCGAGGGGCCGTGGGAGTTGGCTGCGGGAGCACACTGAGCACCAGGGGCTGCTTCTGCGTTGAGCATCTTCCCCCTGGTGGTCAGTGTGTGTCATAGCGACTGGTAGACCAGTTGTTCCAGTTGTTCTGGTCGTTCAGTTGTAAAGGTCGCTTAGGCTTTTATATAGAGAGAAATAGACCTTTGGCTACTCCCAGTTTCCTTATCTTATGGAAATGTAACTGTTGCTTCTCCCTTGTCTTATGGAAATGTAACTTCTGCTGGCTCCCTGTTCCCTGTCTTATGGAAATGTAACCTTTTGCAACTCTGTAGCCCTGTGTTTTTGTCATGGACCCCTTAATTTAAAAAAATTCCCCAAAGCTGCCTATATCCCCTTAAAATTCTTATTCATAGTCCACTGTATTTTCCCAAAAAAACTCATTCTATGAATCTCAGGTTTTATTGATGTAGGTTTCCGGAGATAGAGGGTAAAAAAAATACAATATTTTTTTCTGCAAGTCATAGTTATAAAATAGATGAGGTTGGAAAGGAAACCACAGACTGATCATGAAGTGTGCAAAGCATTCTGGAATCTTCCTTGAGGGTAATAAGGACTCATTAAAGAATTTTAAGTAAAGAGAACTGTATCTGTATTCTAGAAAGCAAACTCTGGCTGCAGAGTTAACATCTAAAGTTAACAAGAGTAAATAGAGGCATATTATGAAAATTGAAGTGAGAGGTAAAGAAGGCTTGAATCCAAAAGGACTTGAGAGAAATTTGGACAGTCAACAGACAGAAAGTGGTGACTTGTTTTGGGGGCATACGATAGAGGGAAGAGTACAGATTAGCCCTTGAACCCCAGTTTTATTGTCACATCCCCAGAGAACTTCCCCCAATCTATCTATGTCATTTCTCTTTGAACTCTCCACACATATGATACTATTTCTCTCATTTCACATATCAAAATTTAAAACTGTCCATATTTCCATATTTATCAATGTATATTATCCTGTTAAAGAATATATCTAAGGAGAGAACCATGTGTTTTTTTTTATCATTCTGTTTCTGATATTAGAATAAATATTAATAGATTTGTAAGAATGTGTTGAGGAATATAAATGAAAAGATGAAGCTAAATTATCCATAATATAGTTCTATTCTGCTATCAGGTATTCTCTATATTTAGGCATTTTGAACTTTTATTTCCAGCCAATGTGTGCTGTTTGTGCTCCTCCAATGCCATTTTTTTATACTCTATTTCCTTTTCCCTCCTGTGAAAGTATCCTAATAATACCAGTCATTTAAGATATTAAATTTTCTTGTTTATTTGGGAAAGAGCTAGAAATACTAAATGAACAGGACCTAGTTAGAAGATAACCCAAAAGATGAATAAACAGGATAACGAAATAGGACATTGTCTTAGTGAATTCTGGGGAAAATGTGGTTTCTGAAAAGATTAGTGGGCAAAGTTCCATATTGATCCCAATACTAATGTGAGCATCGATCTCTGAAACCAGGAGAATTGTTGACACTAGAGCAGTAAAATGTGATGCAGCCACTTCCTCTTCTGTCAGTATGTATAAACAAACAGTCCTTGTCCTGGTCCTCTCTTTGTAAACAAATAGAAAGTGGAATATACAGATATATATGAAATTAATCAACATGGAACTTTAACCACTGAGAGAGGAAAAATGAACAAAGTGATCAGGCCCAGTTTTCTGCCTGGAGGGAAATTCTGGTCTGAAGTAGGGGACACAACCCATAAAGTGCTTTAGAGTCTTTTCAAATTAGGGAGAAACAGAGTTTGGAACAGTTCAACACAACTGGATATGAAGGGCAGAAATCAAAAGAGGAGATAATTATGTTTAAACTGAAGACTAATCAGTGCATATGTCCGATGACATTTCAGAAGGCCAGGAAAAAAACAGTCTCACTACTGGTGAGCACATTTGTAAACTCACACAGGACTGGGACATGTGGAGAGTTCCAACCAGCTAAGACTGAGAAACACCACTCTATATACGGAGCATTCAGAAGTTTTACCAGACGTGCCACGCCTTAGGACAGTGATGGCCAACCTATGACACGCGTGTCAGAGGTGACACGTGAACTCATTTTTTTGGTTGATTTTTCTTTGTTAAATGGTATTTAAATATATAAAATAAATATCAAAAATATAAATATTTGTTTTGCTATGGTTGCAAATATCAAAAAATTTCTATATGTGACACGGCACAGAGTTAAGTTAGTGTTTTTCTTTTTTTTTTCTTTTTTTAATATATTTTATTGATTTTTTACAGAGAGGAAGGGAGAGAGATAGAGAGTTAGAAACATCGATGAGAGAGAAACATCGATCAGCTGCCTCCTGCACATCTCCCACTGGGGATATGCCCGCAACCCAGGTACATGCCCTTGACCGGAATCGAACCTGGGACCTTTCAGTCCGCAGGTCGACGCCCTATCCACTGAGCCAAACCGGTTTTGGCAAGTTAGGGTTTTTCAAAATGCTGACACACCGAGCTCAAAAGGTTCGCCATCACTGCTCCTGTCATGGATAAAGTTGGTGCAAATTGATCCTGTGGTCAGATTGGAAATTAAAGTATATTTAATCATATGGAAGCTCTTTATGAAACATCTTTTTGTCACAAGCTGGTCTAGGTGCTGGATACTAACTATCTTGAACTCTAAGAACTGCATTCTAGATGGATTTTTGGAATGGATTATACCAAGAAAAGGAAAGGAAACCCTTTAGGGGACATCTACTGTCTAGTACTGGGAGAATGAGGGCTGGAATTTGTTTATCAGCATGCTGAACAAGAAAGTGATTTAAAAGGCTTTATTAAGACAGAATAGAATTTTGCCATTGACTGAATAAGCGTGAGGAATAACTCATATTAGATTTGACATTTTGAAACATCATGGAAAGAAAAAACATTATTGAGAAAGAAGATATGTTGTAATATATATATGTAAATAATTCAAGGCACTAACAGAACAAATTAGAAATATCACTGAAATAGGAATTTTAGGGTGATATTGGCAGGTTTAGGAAATTTCAAAAGATTAAAAAGGTCCATGGAAAAAAACACAGGTCTACAGACTGGGAGAAGTTACATTTCCATAAGACAAGGGAGAGGCAGAAGTTATATTTCCATAAGACAAGGGAACTGGGAGTAGCCAAAGGTCTATGTTTACAAAATAAAGAAGGAGGATGAAAGCCCAGAGGGAATGGGAGAATAATGAGGGAGGAGGGCCTCACATGTCCCATGTGATGTTTGACTTTTGAGCTCAGGAGTTACTATAGGAAACAAATCAAAGGGAATATTGACAAATCAGAGGGGATATCAGGACACAAGAATTGCAGCCTTTATAAGCTGGGTAAAAAGGAACTCATTGGGACTCTTTCCCCTTCCCCATGTGGGAGTCTGTACTTGTTCTTCAATAAATTTCCACCTTTTCTATACCATCTTCCATCCATGGTTTCATTCTTTGCCTCCGATGGACAAAGAGCCCAGGAACCATCCTTCCCAGAGGAACACTGTGTGTTTCAGTCCAAAAATCCTGTACCATCAAGAAAATAAATTGTAGGGCTAAACCATGTGAGGTCAGTATTGCACATTTAGATTCGAGAGTTGTTTTAATTTTACTTATGGTCTTCCTTAGTGCCTAAAATTGTACATAAGTAAGTTTTAGGAAAAATGTTTTTATTTAATTGATTAATATGATTTGTGTTTAAGTGTTGGTGAAGACTGCGATATTTTTCATGGTGAGTGATAAAAGGAGGGAAAGTCCTACATACTTGGAAAGATTTACTTTCAGGACTAGGGCCATAAACTTGAGAGTGGCAATAAGAATGCACTGCAAAAGTTATTATAGGTTAGGCATTTTATAGGAGATATTTTACATACTTTCAGAAAGCAAAGAAGTTAAAAGGTAGTGGGCAACAACTTTTGTTGAGTTTGGACATGTGGAATTGAACTGAGGACACAACAAACTGGTTGTTTATTGAGGAAAAGGTAAGGCTGCATATTTAACTAGGTCACAACATGAGAATAAAACTGATCTGAGCTCATGTATTTTCTCACCATCAACTTGAAATACAGACCTCATGAATATTCCCAAATGTTAATGCTTGTACAATATAATGTAGCAATGAAATGGGAATTTTTGGGGGTTAAAAAGACAGGTTTTAGGAAATTTTAGAAATTTTGGAAATTAAGGGGACCATGGAGGAAGCACAGGGCTGCAGAGAAACAGAAGGTATATCTCCATAGAATAGGGAAGCTGAAAAGCTGCCACAGGTATATTTCCATAGAATATGGGAGCTGGGAACAGCAAAAGGTCTATATTTACAAAATAAAGGGAAGGAAGTCCTTCATCCAGAAGAAGAAAGCCCAAAGGGAATAAGAAAACAATAAGGAAGAAGGAGGTGGGGGAGAACCTCACATGGGACCTTTGAGCCCAGGAGTTACTATAGTAACCAGTCCAAGGGAATAGTGACCAATCAGAGGGGATATCAAAGTACCAGAATCTGCAGCCTTTATAAGCCATAGGGAAAAAGAGCTAAGTGGGACCCTTTCCCCCTCCCCACGTGGGAGTCCATTCTGTGGGACTCTTTCCCTCCCCCCACATGGGAGTCTGTACTTGTTCTTCAATAAATCTCCACCTTTGCTATAGTACCCTCGGATTCATTCTTTGACTCCGGCGGACAAAGAATCTGGGTTCCAGTCCAGAGGAACACCGCATGTTCCAGTCCAAAAATTCCATATCAGCAGTGCATGGCCATAAAGTCTGCGATGCTTAAAACAGCATAATCATCTGATATTAAAAGCATTGATTAGGAGGAGGTAAGCAACTGTGGCAAAATCTATGGTACTGTTAACATTTCAAAGTATTAAGTAACACTGCAGTCTTTTTAATATGCTGCCTCAGGCAGCCTTGCCACTGCAAAATCTTGCATGGTGCATATGCATCTGTGGCACCGCCACTAGCCTCTGTCAAGGTTAATCCATCCAGATCAATCTTAGGTATCTAGAGGTTGTTTATAAAAATAGTACAGTCAAAATCCACAGTGTTTCATATCAATTGCCTTGAGAACTTTTATTTTATTTTGGTATGCAGGGCAATTCCTTTTTGTTTCAACAGTGAGAATTTAATATTAAAAATTGATAATTAGCCCAGCCAGCAGGGCTCAGTGGTTGAGCATTGACCTGTGAACTAGGACGTCACAGTTCGATTCTCTGTCAGGGCATATGCCTGGGTTGCAGGCTCAATCCCCAGTGTGGGGTGTGCTTACAGAGAGGAAGGGAGAGGGATAGAGAGTTAGAAACATCGATGAAAGAGAAACATCAATCAGCTGCCTCCTGCACACCTCCTACTGGGCATGTGCCCGAAACCAAGGTACATGCCCTTGACCCCAATCAAACCTGGGACCTTTCAGTCCACAGGCTGACACTCTATCCACTGAGCCAAACTGGTTAGGGCTCATCATTGATATTTCTATCTTTCACTCTTCCTCTCCCTTCCTCTCTGAAATCAATAAAAATATATTTCAAAAAGAATTGTTAATTAGGTATTGAAGAATTGAAAAAATAAAAATCTATAATAATAAAAGTAGAATATGCTACTTAGACCGGACAGCTGAACAACCTTCCGACATCCTCCCGGATGTCCTTCCGGACGAAGCCGGGGCTGCGAGGGCTGAGCCCCTTGCACGAATTTCATGCATCGGGCTTCCAGTGGAATAATAAAGGGTCATGAGGGTGGCAATTACAAGAAACACCTACCACTCCCTAGAGTTGGAGGCACAAAGGGAAGAGGTTGAATAATTAAAATTTAGGAGCTTAGAGGAGCAGCCCACATGGAAAACGAATCGGCTATACGTGATGCTTCTTAACTGATTCAAACTAGCAGAGAGTTCCTACAGAGTTGGGAACCAGCCCTCTGAGCCATCCGTGGGGCTGGATGCTGTCAATGCCTCTGCGGAGATAATGAGAGTGATTTGTGGTGGTTGGAAACACTACTATGACTAACAGCTTCTGCGGGAATGCGCAGAAGCAAACAGAAAGGAGCAGGCCCCTTCTTCCTTCTGACTGCGGCCCCAGCCTACATTCTCTACCCTAAACCATCGCAGAGACCCAGCTGGCAAAGGAGAGAGGGTTGGATTGGAACCTGAGGGACAACAGATTCATAACTGCCTTAATCTGATGACATCACTTTATGGAATTCATATCCTCTCTTTCTTGCTTTCTTATTCTTACCAAAAAACCATAAACGTTTCAACTTCTTACACTCAATGCCTTTTCATTTTGTTCTCTTTCCAAATTTTTGTGAAGTGATTTGTTATAGCCACAGTGTTTGTTTTATCCTTCTGGGGTCTAGAAAAGATCAGAACTGAAAGTTAGGATGCCTGCATCACTTAGTGCTGTGTCCAACTGAGCGAGTATCTCATAGAATTCTAGCCTTACATTGATGATAAACCTTGTCAGTCCCAGCTATTCAGATGATGGAACCATTTTAGCACTTTCAGATCCTGGCTTAAAGATTGGAACCTCAGACTCAACTCTCTATCATTTGCTATTTTTTAAAATATTTTTTATTTCAAGTTCAATAAATAGTAAGCATTTCAATGCAACAGTTATGCTAGTGATAAAGTGTATTCAATTTACTTTCTCTCCCTTTCTATAACAGTCATTGCTGATTTGATATAAATAGATGATAGATAAGGAGACACACACAAATATACATTCACACAAATATTTTGTTTTACATATATGCATACAATAAAGAAGTTTGACAGAAGAGATAACTTTTAACCAATATTATAAAAATATCATTAAAAAGTTATTGCTCACTAATTCAAGAGCTTCATAATAATTATGTCCTTTTTTTGGATATGGAAGCAGACTTGAAATTAATATAGGTATTTTATGGTTATTAAATATATACTGGTGAATGTGATTATCAATGCCTATATCTGTATACTAGTCATTGTTTATTTACTAGAGAATTAATAGATGCATGATATTATGCTATAACACCAATCTCTAGGAATATGATCAATTTTTCTTCAAACCAAATTTCTCTTCTAAATCAAATAACTATTGTAGAATTTAGTTTAAATATTAAGTTGTTCATGTTTCATTTTAAAAGATGTCATTGAAGTGAAAAAATAAAAAGACTACCAGTTTATATTGGCAATATATTTAAGAAGACTATCAGAGAGGTAGAAGAGGGTAAAAGAGGGATAAATGACTTTGGGTGTTGAACACACAAAACAATATTCACATCATGTATTGTAGAATTGTACACTTGAAACCTATAGGGTTTTATTAATGACTGTCACCCCAATAAATCAATAAAAAGGGGGAATATTAATCCATTCTAAACTCAATCTTGGAAACTATAATTAAATAGCAATTTGGGAAAAGAGAGTAAAATTAAGTGATGACATTATGGCAATCCAGTTAGTAGTTACAGATTCAATAACAGACATTTAGATTCCTTCTGATACTTTTGAACCTGGCTGCTACCTCTATAATTATCTTTATTATCTTTAAATGAATTTAAAATCAAGAAAAAATAATGACCATGGCTAGTATTTTACATATATCTTCTCTTTCTTTTTTGATGATTTGGGAAAATATCTGTTTGCAATAATACTCCTATGTAATAAGAATATTTGAGATTCTGATTATCAAAGATATAGTTTTTGACAACAAATATGACCCAAGTGTTAAAACCATTTTGGAGTTAAGTGTGTTAAACAAAAACAATTTTGGGGTTAATTCTGTAGAATATGGGGTTGAAGATTATCTGTAGAACACTGGAACCACTTAACTGCTTAAGAGAACTCAACAAATGTTGGAATAAGTTGATTAGGATTTACATGACTCATTATTATCAATAAACTTTTTCTTAGCATTTTAATTCTATTGTCAAGGATTTCACTTTAGTGTATTATGCCTTCAGACTGTTGCTAAGGGTGATTGCAGATTTCCATATATCAACTAATGAGCTTTCTCTATCCTGTATATTCTAGTCAACTCTTCATATGTGGTGCTATAACAACTTATGTTATACAATAACATTTGATTAAGTTATTCAATATACTATTTATTTTTATTTTATTCTTTAATAAATTTAGGTATTAAAAATAAACATTACTAATACTAGTAATAAGAGGTCTAGAATTCCTGTTGTTAATGTAATTATATGACCTGGAAATAATTGGTGTTCTAGTACACCCGCTTTTTATACTCATTTTTAAAATTTCACTGATTTTTCAAGCATAGTCTCTGCATATGCCATTGAGAAAAAATATATAAAATTGCACATATATAAAACTAGTTGCCCGGTGCATGAAACTCGTGCCCATTAAAAGGGAATTAATTAGAGGAAATATTTTAATATTGCTATTTGCCCTTTCTCTATAATAGAAGTGTCAGAGATGAAAGAAAATTAGTAAAATGTATGTGAAAATCTTCCTCTTGTCAGTGTCTGGGGCATGCCATGGGACCCAGAGTCAAGTCACCGCCCACCCACATACTTCTCAAAATTGTGTGAGACCCAGACGTGGCCAACCCCACCCCCATTGGGTGAGATCCAGACCCGGCCAGCCCCACCCCTGTCAAGCCCTGCCAGGTGGGGAGTGCAGCCTCAGGTCCCCCATCAAGCCCCATTGGGTGGTGGGCACAGCCTCAGGTCCTCTGGGACACCCTCAGGTCCCCCGGCCTGGCACCAAAGTGGAGGGCATGACCTGAGGTCCCCTGTCAAGCCCTGCCTGGTGGAGTTGCAGCCTTAGGTCCCCTGTCAAGCCCCACTGGGTGAGGGGCACAGACTCAGGTTCCCTGCCCCAGCCCAGCGCCATGCAGCCTCAGGTCCCTGCTGATCACTCATTATGGCTCGTTACAGGAACTCCGCCTCTGCTTTGGGCACAGCCATCTTGTGTTATAGGAACCCTGCCTCCGCTGTGGGTAAGCCATCTTGTGATGGCATGATGGAGTGAGGATCAATTCGCATATTGCCTCTTTATTATATAGGATTCTAAAAATACATTGTCAAAGATGACAAAAATTTCATAATATATTTCATTCTTTGAAGATAGATCCTTTTCATAACTTTAATGTCTATTACTTCACTTTGGCAATTTGATTTTTTTGGCATAAATTCACAAAAAGTCATGTAGTAAAAAAGGTTTTTTCCTTAATCAAGTATGATTCATGATATTTATGCTTGTAACCTATTCTGTTTTTTGTTTTAACAATTTAACTAGCTTACTAATAATTTGGTTTACTCCCACCTTTACTTGTAAAGAAAAGATGGAGAGAAAGAAGCAATAAGCCAAGCAATTTAAACAATACCCTAAAAGTTAATGAGGATGTTTACTGAGAGCAATACTACTGGTCACCAGGATCTCGAAAATGGTCTTTCTTTGCTTAATTGCAATGACATTTTCTGTCTGATACAGAACACTTTCTGGGGCAGTGGGGGTAACTACCAAAACTATGAGCTCCATTGGATGTCTCAATAGTTATGTTAGCATTTTTCCATCTGTTCACACCAAATTATCCTCAGGACCCATCAGTGTCACTGGTGATTCTTAAAGCTACGGATAGCTTACAAAATGCAAGCTGAAAATACAAAATGATTATAAATAATGTAAGATTTTGGTTTTCTGGCAATATTTCCTGCATATATACTAATTATTCTTCTACCACTTTTACTTAAACAGAATAATTCATAAAATATAAGTAATCACTGTTAAAAATTAATGTTTATGTATTTTTGCTATTTAACATTTAAAGAAGCTAAATATTGTAAATGATGCAATATTAAAAAATAAACCATATGTATACATTCTATTTGCATATATTATACTTTAAAATACTAGCATTATAAAAAGCTGATTGTGTCAAAATGCTAGCCTCTAAAGACAAAAAAAAAAATCAGTTATATTTTCTTGCCTTTAAATTTCTTATAGCATAATGGAGAAAACAAGATCTATGAAAATAAAATAGGATAATTCTAGTATTATAGATAGAAGTATATTTAGTGTTCTAATATTTGCTAAGAGAATTTACATAGGAAAGTTAAATTAAGAGGAAAGCAATGTAGGGTATGTCAAGTGACAAAACTAAACCATTTAGTGACTAGTTTGATGTCCTTATTCAAAGAAAAAATAATACGTGGATTGTGGGACTACAGTGAGTCACAAGCAATGGAACACTATTCCCAAGGGATCTGGGCCAAGCTTGATTTTTATAGAGAGACTCTTAGAAGAGGCAATTTGGAAATGGTGTGATTAGCTAGGTGGTTGGGGATTTCCTTACAAGGCTAGAAGGTCTTATTTTCTAGGGCAGCGATTTTCAACTGGTGTGCCACAATACCTGATTATTTAGTTAGGGCCTTGAACTTCATTCCCTTAGGTGGTCAAATAAAAAAAAAATAGTAATAACAATAGATGTCTGTTGTGAATGAATCAAAATTATACCTTTTTTTGTTATATCAGCAAAAAATATATTTTTCTATGGGCCGCAGAATTTTAGTAGTAGTCTACGTGCACCATGAGATGAAAAAGATTAAAAATTGTTGTTCTAGGGTAAGGTAATCAAGCTAGAGCTAAATTGGAGAACTGTGACTAGTATATGCTAGGTTTCTTTGATGGGTGTTTCCCAATAGTGCAGGCTGACTGAGGTTTAGATTTGTGAGATGGGCTGAGCTACTGGGTGGCCTCCGTTTTGTGGTCTTGATATACTAATTATCAGGTGGAAATGTTAAGGAAAGATACATTAAGCTAATTGTACCTAATGTACTTTATGGGACATTTGTGGCTAAGATTCCAACTAACCTTTCATCTTTTATTTTCTAAAGCCATGCATGCCATTTTCTTTCATATCAGTCCAAGAATGAATATCAGCACCTTTTTCATTCTCTTCAAAGTGTAACTAAAAAATTAATTGGGTAATGTAGATTTTACTAAAGTGTGTGTATAGAGAAGAAAATTTATATACCATATTTCTAAAATAGAAATTAATGTAACATTTTCTTAGACATCTATTTTCCAATATCCAGTGTCCCTACTCACATTTCTTCTCAAGTGTTCCCTAGACAGTGGCAACCTTGCTAGAAAAGTTTTTTTTTTTTTTTCCCTTTCCCAGATTTTGAGAACATCTCAGGGTGAGCTCAGGTCTTACCTTTAAATTTGCATATCCCAATTCAAACAATAGTGCCTCCTTTTTATAGGATCCATTTTCCTGTGAGTGCAATTTCAGAGTCTATCTTTGTGTCTCTAGGCATTATCATGGTTCTACCTTTATGTAAGTTAATTTCTTAAAATCAATATTGCTCAAGATCTTAGAGATGAATTTTGGAGTTATATATATTTTCCCATAGCACACAGACTGAATCACAAAAAGTGAAGGTTGAATGGAAAGATCAAACAAAACTCAGAATAAGAAATAAAAATGTACCTTTCAGGGTAAAATAGGAAATTGAAACTTTTCTAATAAAGGTTCTATGTTTGTATATAAGGAAGATAACTTTGATAATAGAAAGCCAGGAGATTTTTTTTTTTAACTTTTGAGGATGAGAAATGTTTTCTGAGGGATTAGAATCCAATGTGATAAGTATCAGCAGCACCTTAGCAATCATGACAGTTTCGAAGTACAAGAATTAAATTTAGAAGAAATGTGGTGACGGGTCACAGATTGGGTCAAAGGTATAAGAGAGTGTGAACAGATAGAAAAGAAGACTATTGAAGCAAACCAAACATGGAATGATTGGGTTTCAAATCAAGTAGGGCAATGGGGATAAAGAAGGAGAGTGAATCTGAAGACAGAAGAATCAAATTGCACACCATAGTATGACCAATGTTGGATTTATACATAACATTTAAAGCATTAAAAACATTTAAATTGCATACATGTTAACTCCAAAAGCAGTCAAGAGCAAACAAAAATATCTCATACTAAACAGTAAATCCAGAATTCAGGTTTCACAAGGTTGAACATAAGCTTAATCTCTTGAAAATTATGTTTTATTGTATAGTTTCATTCTTATCTGTTTTGAGTAGTAGGGGATTTTCCTATGATTTTTCACAAAACTAAAACATATTCTTATTTTATATATTGTTGTATATACTAGAATATCTGACTATAATTCTGAATTAATTTTACATAATTTTGACAGGGAGTTTCTTAAACCATATATATTCTGAGTGACCCCCAAATGAGGTATCCTTGTTTCAAAATGTAAATATGTTACCCACTTAGGCATGCTCTTTGTGGAGAGGAAGATATCAGAATTCTAATTATACATATTCCCAATATGCTTTTTAAACATCTAGTTTTGTATATATTAAACTTATATCAAATAGGGTTAATGTGCATATTTATAATTTATAAATGAATATATATTTGTGCAGAGTAAATATATATGTATTTACTATCATGTGTGTGTATGTATACATATTATATATTAATTCTTTTGCATGATGAAAAAGATCTGGGATCCACTATTAAGTGATGAACTAACCATGGATGATGATGCACATAGATAAATATTAAACTACTAGAGTCCCGGTGCACAAAAATTTGTGCACTAGGGGGGGAGGGGGGTCCCTCAGACTGGCCCTGTGCCTTCTCGCAGTCTGGGACCACTCAGGAGATAACGACCTGCTGGCTTAGGCTGGCTCCCAGGTGGCAGAGGGCAGGCCCAATCCCTAGGTGCAGCCCCTGGTTGGGCTCAGAGCAGGGCCGATTGGGGAGTTGGGGCGCCTTCCCCTGTCATGCACAGAGCAGGGCAGATTGGGAGGTTTCGATGCCACCCTCAGTCACGCTCAGGGTAGGGCCGATTGGGGGGTTGGGGCACCGCCCCCTGTCACACTCAAGGCAGGGTCAATGGGGAGGTTGTGGCGCCACCCACTGTCACGCACAGAGCAGGGCCCATAAGGGGGGTTGGGGCTCCATACCCTGTCATGCACAGAGCAGGGCCAATCAGGGGGTTGGGGCGCTTCCCCCTGTCATGCACAGAGCAGGGCCAATCAGGGGGTTGGGGCGCTTCCCCCTGTCATGCACAGAGCAGGGCCGATCAGAGGGTTGAGGAGCTCCCCCCTGTCACTCACAGAGTAGGGGCGATAGGGGAGTTGGGGCACTGCCCACTGTCACACTCAGGGCAGGGCCGATCAGGGGGTTGGGGTGCCGCCACTGTCACACTCAGGGCAGGGCCGATGGGGAGGTTATGGCTCTACCCCATCACACACAGAGCAGGGCCCGTGGGGGTTGGGGGAGGTTGGGGTGCCGCACCCTGTTACACACAGAGCAGGGCTGATCAGAGGGTTGAGGCACTGCACCCTGTCACACACAGAGCCACAGGGCAATCAGGGGGTTGGGGAGCTCCCCCCTATCAGGCACAGAGCAGGCCTGATCAGGGGGTTGGGGCGACTTCCCCTGTCACGAACAGAGCAGGGCCCATAGGGAGGTTGTGGCCCCGCCCCCTGTCACACACAGAGTCGCAGGGCGATCAGGGGGTTTGGGCGCTGCCCCCTGTCACACTGATCCTGGTGCCAGGAGGCCTCTCAGCTCCACTGATCCTGATGCTGGGAGGCATATTACCCTTTTACTATATAGGATAGAGGCCTGGTGCATGGGTGGGGCTGGCTGGTTTTCCCTGAAGGGTGTCCTGGATCAGGGTGGGGGTCCCCACTGGGGTGCCTGGCCAGTCTGGGTGAGGGGCTGAGGGCTGTTTTCAGGCCGACTGAAGCTCCCAACTGCTCCCTTTTTTCTTTTTTTTTATTCTGGGCCAGCTTAGCTCTGGCTCCAGCTCTGAGGCCTCTGCTGCTGTTGAAAACAGGTATCTGGTTTGTTTAGGTTCTATAATCGAAACAATGTATAACTCCAGCTCTGAGATCCTGGGCTTGCTGAAAGCAGGTTTCTGGGGTTTTGTTTAACTTCTATATTTGTTACAATGTTTCTTAAACTGCAAGCTCAGAGGCCGGCAAGGCAGGCGGGGAACGTTGGAGTCCTCTGTCACTGAAGCAAGCAAGTCTCATGTTAGTTTCAAGCTGCTGGCTGCCAGCCGCCATCTTGGCTGGCAGTTAATTTGCATATCTTGCTGATTAGCCAATGGGAAGGGTAGCGGTCATGTGCCAATTACTATGTTTCTCTTTTATTAGATAGGATATTAAATCACATTGATATATATTTCTCTTCACATCATTGTTGTACAGAGATAAAGCTGCATGTAGGCATATGTCTGTCCAGCCTCAACTATATTCTGCCATTTTAGAAGAGAGGAAGTTCCTTGGCTTCTACTGGAGGAGCGGCTATGAGCCACAGAGCAAGGTTGTTGAATAAAAAGGCCCCCAGAAGAGCCAGTTGCCTAAAAGAAGCCATCTCCCAAGCAAGCCCTTACGCACCCTCATCACCTTGGCTACCACTCCCCCAGGACTGAAATGAATATTGCTCAGAGGCCCCACACCATCCATATTAAACTGGCTTCCTGCCTTTCATATAAGAAGCTACCAGATTAACTCCATGAGCCTCATACACCCTATACACCATTAGAAACCCAAGCTGCCAGGTCCACTTCTCATTATACATTGATGCAAATCTGATGTAAATTTCTTATATAACTGTAAAATTGCCCTATGATGTATGTTTACTGGCAGATCTATAATCTGTAAATTTCCTCAAATTTTCAAATTATTCATTATGTCCATCTACTACTTTATAACAGAAACTCTGTTGTATCCTAACAACACTACTATTTCTAAAGTTCTCAAATGAACACCTTTTTCAAAAATTTCTTTTTGTTTAATCACCAATTAAATTAGGACTCAGAAACAGGTAAAATAAAACAAACAAAAAACAAACAAACAGAAAACTACTCTCTAAACATGGTTCCTATCATTCTAATTCAGTTTCTTTTCTACCAGCATTTTGACCTTATTGAAAAGTGTAATTGATTTTTTTATGAAATTCTTTCTCCAACCCATGTCTTTATTTCATTTGCTATTCAATGTAGATTCAGTGCTCCATAATTATACAACACCCTTGCAAACATTTTTAACTCCCATTCCCCTTTGCCATCTGTTTTTACCAGATATCTAATTACACTCAATTTTCTTCCTTCTCCATGACTGCACATGTCAGACTGATTTGTCTCACCTGAAGTTTAAGACTGCACATTCTAAATGATCACTTTGTATTTCTCAAAAATCTGACTATATTTAATATATGTTTTAAATTTTCTACCACCCCAAATCTTCATTGCTTATTTTCTATATCCCTTTTAATTTTCTTTTTTCCCTATTCTTTCTTCATTCTCAGCTAATGACCTCATCTCATGCTTCAGCAAGAAAACCATCTAAATTTCACTTTTTATCAGGAGCAACTGCACATTTTCTGTCTTTCATTTGATACCATGGAAGAAATATTCCTACACTTACCCTGCATTTATAAGTCCCTTCACTTATATTCCAGGTTCCCTCCTGTCACTTTTTAAAATATTTTTATTGAGAAGGGAAGGGAAGGGAAGGGAAGGGAAGGGAAGGGAAGGGAAGGGAAGGGAAGGGAAGGGAAGGGAAGGGAAGGAAGGGAAAGGAAGGGAAAGGAAGGGAAGAGAAAGGAAGGAAAGGAAAGGGAGAGAGATAGAAACATCAATGATGAGAAAGAATCATTGATTGGCTGCCTCCTGCATGCCCCACATGGGGGATTGAGCCTGCAACACGGGCATGTGCCCTGACCAGGAATCCAACCATGACCTCCAGCTTTATAGGTTGATGCTCAACCACTGAGCCATGCTGGCTGAGCTTAACTTTAAAAAAAAAAAGTTATTCCTGCTCTATCCTTTCATTCCCTACACTATCCTTCATTTCAACTAGCTTGTCAACATGGGCTATATGTTGGTGATTGCTGATTTTATATCTGAATTCTCTGAACCTCAGACTTCTCACTTACCATGTTCATGTAGACTTCTTTTAATAATCTCAAATTTAGTATGTCAAAAATGTATTGATTCCTGTTCCTGACGCTCTCAACTCATTCTGATTTAACCTTCCCCTGTTCAATCGGGGCCATCACATTCAATCAGTTGCTCAAGTTACAAGTTGATGAACTGTCTTTGAGTGCTACCTATTCCTTACCCCAATACTTCAGTAACTCATAGTCTTCCCTACCTTCAAAATCTACCTTAATGTCTAATATCACTACAGTGCACTGGCTCTTTAGCACTGTGCTAACCACCATAATTTCTTTTTAGAATAATTATGTGTTCTCTCTATGATCACATTTTACCCTTCCATACTATTCCCCATACAGTTGGATAAAACCCTTCAAAGTGTCTTCCACTGACACTTGAAATAAACCCTAAACTTTCTTTAAGCTAAAATAGCTCTAAATCATCTGCCTTCTTCATAAGATCTGAAAGATGATCTCACTCAATAATCTCTTTCTCTTATTTCTATGGTCCAGTCACACTGCCCTTCTTTTGATTTATTGAATGCATGGAGCACATTCTTAATTTAGAGCCTTTCGTTGGAATATTATTCTACTCAGTCTTCCCATGAATAGTTCTAATTTGGGGTATGAGTGTTATGTTCTCAGACAGGCCTCCTTTTTAACCACTCAACTTAATGAAGCCACACTGTGATTATACCATATCACCCTGATTTACATTTTGTGTAGAGCCTGAACATCTGGTCTAATTTCTTGTGCAGGTACTTATGTAGTTATTGAGTTATAAACTATCTCCTCCAATGGCATGCAGCTTCTCTGTACAAGGCTATATTCCCAATTCTTAGAATAAGGCTTGATATACTGTAGGGGCCTAGTAAACATTTGTTGAAAGAATCCTTTTGATATATTAATTAATTTTAAAATTGCTAAGCAGGGATCAGTAATTCTCAGAGTAATTAAGATCTATTTGGTTCTCATTTATGGTAATAGACTGAGAAAACTTTGCATGTAAACTTTGCTTTAGAATCTCACAGACCATCTCACAATAGAAAAAGCACTTTGTCACCCCAAAGTGAAGAGGACACTTTAAATATATATTTAACATCCTGACAGTAGGGGATAGGGCTACCTTCAACAATATTCAGAAGAATAGAATAATCTTATTAATAAGAGCTTGGCTTCCTCTATCGCCAGGCAACCAAGCGTCCTGCTTGCTCCAGCTCCCTGGCTGCAGGTCGCCATCTTGGTTGGGTTAATTTGCATATAGTCGCTCTGATTGGCTGGTGGAAGTGGCTTGTGGGTGTGGCTTGTGAGTGTAGCGTAAGCATGGTCAATTAGCATGTTTCTCTTTTATTAGATAAGATGATTGTATTATTTATTGTCTTGACAACAATAAATCTACTTTTGCTCACCCTGTATATAAATATCCATTTCTATTCCCTTGACTTTTTTCTACAGGCTGTTTTTCTGAGTATGTAACCTATGCTTTGGATTTGCTCTGCTTTTTTCCACACTGTTTCATTTTATGCATGTTGATTCCAGCAATACAGATTTTCTGTAATCAGCACAGCAGCTCTAGGAAATGGATAATCAAACCAAAATTGTCAGTTTACCACGTGGAGATCTTTACCAAAAGGACTGAGAAAGATAATTTTCTCAAAATAATTGTAGATATAAATATTTTTATGAAATAACCTAGACTCTGACTGATTTAAAACAAAATAATACTTTATATATCAAATAATTTTCCATGTTTAATAACAGATGATAAATTTACTAAATCTAAGCCATAATACATAAGCAGGGTAAATCTAGATTGTTTAAAATAGATTAATTTAGTTTACTATTTTCTCTAATTGTGTTAATACATATTTTTGAATTTAATTAGTCAATAATAGAAATATAAACTCACTAAATCTCTTAATTGTGAAAGACTTTCTTCTAAGATTTTATAAGTAGTTTTTCAACCTTAAGTCAGATGTAGGATTTAAAACATCTTATAGTAGCTATCAGGATAAGAAACAATTATTAGTGTTATGAGAACATGATTAAAAAAAAGCTTTAAAAAATCTTCTTTAAAAAAAAAAAGCTTTCTGAAAAGGACTTTAAACTTAATTCTAATGAAATAATTGATATTACATAAAAGTATTAGAATTACATGAGCTACATAAGGAATTTAAAAAACAACAACACTGGTTTTGACCTCTGATCTAGACTAGATTTCAACAGCTCTTAGCCCTACATCAATTCTGTAGTCTATCTTAACTTCAGAGTTCTCACTTGAAGGAGAAAGATCCTAATTCCAGTTTGTAATAGGCAGCAGTCAGTGCTGCTAAACTGAATCAGGTATGTGGTGCAGTAAGAAATAAAATGCATAGCCCAGAAATGTCTGGGAATATATAATACTTTGCAAGCATTATCAAACTGAGTTATGGGACTGGAACAGTAAGAAATTAAAAACCTCAAATGTTGAGCCTGATTAGAAAGGCTGACAATGTGTCCACCTCACACTGGACATAAATGGAAAGAGGACAGTATGCATTTCTGGGCTCATCTGTCCCAGTGGGTGCTCTCCCCATGTTAGCTGCTGATACCATTGAATTCAGAAGCACCCACACAAGAAATATGGAGCCTTGATGGAGAGGCCTTAGTTTCTAATGTGAATTTGATCTCCCATGTTACTTTTTCATTGCTTTCTAGGAGAGACAAAAGTTTAGAAAAAAAAAGTAATAGTAATTTTAACCAAGCTATAAATATAATTAGATTAGATTACACTTAATAAATAACTGAAATTTTCTTTCAAATTCAGAGATACACATAAATTATGTCTTTGCTCATTTTGCAACTGAGTTGTTCTCAGTTTTGTTTTCAAGTTTAACTTTCCATAGGAAGAGAGAGAGAGAGAGAGAGAGAGAGAGAGAGAGAGAGAGAGAGAGAGAGAGAGAGAAAACATGGTTTAACATCTTTAGCACCATTTATTAAACCTTTTGTAGATAATTTTTATGCTTACCATGAAAACCCATTCCAATTTTTTTGTAAGATGTGCAAACACAATTTAAATTCTACTTTCTTCTGAAAACTTATTTTATTATCTCAGCTCTTTAGTACTACCTTTTAAAAATCTGATAAACTTTAATGTGTTGACCTTTTGGGTTATATCAAGTAAAACTCTACTAATGCACTTGGAAGGCTGTTAGATCTATTAATAAGCTGTCAGTATTTTTTTAAAAGCAGAATGAAAGTATTTTTAAAAATCATTAGATTTGGATTTGTGGATGAAACAGACTTGGGAATATTCAAATTCTGTGTAGGCAAGATGAATCAATACCCATATACATAAATGTAGTAAGAAAAGTAAAATCTTCAAAATAAATTGAAATAGAGGAGAACCAAGATGGTGGCATAGGTAAACACCTGTACTTGCTGCCTCTCATAACCACATCAAAATTACAACTGAAAGACAGAACAACTATCATCCAGAGCCATGTGAAAGCTGGCTGAGTGGAAGTACTACAACTAGAAGTAAAGAAAAAAGCACATTGAGACTGGTAGGAGGTGCGGAGGCATGTGCAGAACAGGTTGGCAACCAGGTGTGCTGTTGTCTTTTTTTTTTCAATCAGGAGGGAGATACAAGCTTCCAATTGCTCTGAACTCCAGTTCCGTAAGGGTCCTGACTTTGCACCTCCTTGGAGATCCAAGAGCCAGTGTACCCAGTTGTCAGTGTGAGACCATACCAGATTACAACTCTTCATATCCATAAGTGACACATTCAAGGGGCAGACTCAGTGAGCACCACAGCCTCACTGAAGCAAGTCCTGCCCTGTAAGGGTGTCTACAGCACAGCAGTTTTTTCATTGTAGACACAGCTGGTCCTCACAGCTAATTGGCCTGGAGGTCAATTCCTCCTAGTGATACCAACAGCAATTAAGACTTAACTACATCAAGACTGTGCACACCGCCCACAAAGGCGTGCGCCAAGAGTTTCCACATCAGGTAATTAGGGAGGCTGAGTCACTGGGCCCTATAGGACACCTAGCACACAAAGCCACTCTATCAACACAGGGAAGCAGCCAAAATGTGGAGACAAAGAAACATGTCACAAATGAAAGAAATGGAGGAAAGCAAACTATTGGATATAGAGTTCAAAACCACGGTTAAAAGGTTACTCAAGAATCTTCTAGAGCTCTGACCAGTTTGGCTCAGTGTCAGCCTGCGGACTGAAAGGTCCCAGGTTTGATTCTGGTCAAGCGCATTTACCTTGATTGCAGGCACATCCCCAGTAGAAGGTGTGCAGGAGGCAGCGGATCGATGTATCTCTCTCATCGATGTTTCTAACTCTCTATCCTTCTCCCTTCCTCTCTGCAAAAAATCAATAAAATATATTTTAAAAAAAGAATCTTCTAGAAACCTCTGAGAAATTTATTGAGACCTTCAAGGATCTAAGTGAGAATGCCAAGAAAATGGAAAAGGACCAGTCAGAAATTAAGCATACACTGACTGAAATAAAGAATAATATACAGGGATTCAACAGCAGACTAGTGGATTCCAGGAATCAAGTCAAAGATTTGAAATATGAGGAAGCAAAAAACACCCAACAGGAAGAGCAAAAAGAAAAAAGAATCCAAAAATATGAAGATAGTGTAAGGAGCCTCTGGGACAACTTCAAGCGTACCAACATCTGAATTATGGGGGTTCCAGGAGAAGAGAGAGAGCAAGATATTGAAAACCTATTTGAAGAAATAATGACAGAAAGCTTTCCCTACCTGGTGAAAGAAATAGACTTACAAGTCCAGGAAGCACAGAGAACCACAAACAAGAGGAATCCAAAGAGGACCACACCAAGACACATCATAACTAAAATGCCAAGGGCAAAAGACAAAGAGAGAATCTTAAAAACAGCAAAAGAAAAACAGTTACCTACAAGGGAGTATCCATACGACTGTTAGCTGATTTCTCAACAGAAACCATGCAGGCCAGAAGGGAGTGGCAAGAAATATTCAAAGTGATGAATAGCAAGAACCTACAAACAAGATTACTCTACCCAGAAAAGCTATCATTTAGAACTGAAGGTCAGATAAAGAGCTTCACAGACAAGGAAAAGCTAAAGGAGTTCATTACCACCAAATCAGTATTACATGAAATGCTGAAGGGTATTCTTTAAGAAGAGGAAAAAGGTAAAGATAAAAAATTATGAACAACAAAGTGACAACAAATACCTATCTATCAACAAGTGAATCTAAAAATAAAATGAGTAAAAATCTGATGAACAGAATAAACTGGTGAATGTAATAGAATCAGGGGCATAGAAAGGGTGCGGGCTGACAATTCTTGGGGGGGAGAGGCGGTTAGGGGTGCGGGAAGAGATTGGACAAAAATCTTATACCTATGGATGAGGACAGTGTATGTGGGGGTGAGGGCATGGGGTCGGGTGAGAACCAGGTGGAGGGGAGCTATTTGGGGAAAAAAGAGTAACATCTGTAATAATCTGAATAATAAAGATTAAAAATTAATAATAAAAATAATAAAAAATAAATTGAAATAATAATAAATTTCAAGACAAGTATATCTACCCAGAATTGAGTGCTTCACGGTTTACTGAGACTGAGTATAGCTTACAATACAAAGGGGGAGGGGGGAAGTTATATGCTTCAAACTAAATGTATGGTCATAATGTAAGATGTGGCATGTACATAAAATACTAAGATTCAAATTAAGCTGGATTTCTCAAAGTACAGTATAGTGTGTGTGTGTGCATGTGTATGTGTGGTAAGTTATAGTCTTTGTGGATACCATTTCAAGATAATAATAAAAGGAACATCATAAAGTATTTGCTGTATATCTGATAGGGTTGAAAATCACAAAATTAAATTGATATCTGGCAACCTGACTTAATATATGTGATGCTTAGTATTAGCATCCACTTATTTCTCTGCTGGCCTTAGGACCAGGTTGGAGTTCCCAGTCTTCTGAGTATTAGATATGCTTTCGATGCAGTTCGGGTTCTTCCAATCTTGTATTGATTGGAAGGTTACATCCCTTATTATGCCTTGGTATTGCTGTTATTCCTAATTCTGTGTACAATGTCAATATTTTCTTCCCTGACTGGGATGCTTTGCATAGTGTACTTGACCTTCTGTATTCTTCTGGATTGTGCATTTGTTATATAGTCTGTGAATGTAAAAATCAGAAAGCTGATGTCAGCGGGATGATGGATGAAGTACACTTTTGGGTCTGGCAAGTTCAGCAAATAAGATCTGGGCTTTGACCCCCAATTTGTTTAGATTAGTTTCTGTAAATATCAGTCATTGGGTGCTTGAGTGAAAGATATATAATATAGTTAATTTAGAAAAGTTCCTACCTTTTCAGGGGTTATCAATCCACTTGGAACTCAGCATAAAAAGTATGTTTAATACAAAACTGTGCTCATGGTCCATGTACATGAGTTGCACAATGAATGGAAAATCTCTCTAGAATATGGTTCATGGCTTTCTGTTAATTAAGATTAGAATACTGACATCAACTATGATATCTCTGTGTTTATCCAAAGAGATATTATCACGAAGGGATGGGATACTCTATGTTACATATTGGTTGTCAGTTCTTGGGTTGACTTGGGAGTCACTTCTGCTTTTAAGAGGACCAAAATATCTTTTGTTTTCACAACTCTGCAGAGTTGTGGATGTGTCTGTTCACTGATAAATTGTTTCTTCTTTTAGTGAAGCTCTCATGTTATGTCACTTCATCTTTCAAAGTTCGACCTTTGAGGACTGATTTATTACAGGGACAGTCATTTTGTTTAATACCTCCTCTGTGTCATCGTTAAGACCCATATTTCTAAATACTACTTTCATTTCATAACTCTCTCTTCTAATAAATATGAGGCAAAATTTATATCAAAACTAATACTTTCATCCTTCTCTTAATAGCTTCCAAAGCACCCACTATTCCACATGTACCCATTTCAAATTTTAAAGGTAAGTCAATGTGATTATTATCCTTTCTGCATTGAATAAGTAATTTTCATGTCTTTTAAAATTTGAATCAATGTTCAAATGATTTACAATGGCCGATGCTAATTTTTAACATGAAAATACTATCTAAATGCTTGCTCAGAATGTAAATGTATGTACTATCATTTTAGTTGAATAGCTATACTTGCCAATTAAATTATAAAATAATGTAATCTATTTGTGCTAAATTGTATATTAGATATTTCTTCATGACTTTGAATGATGTGATTATTTCATCAGAATCCCAGTGGAATTGCTGCTTTATTCATATGTTACCACATCTGGAATCCAAATTTGTGAGAATTAAAGAAGCATTTTAGCTATAGAAAAATACCATAAGTGAAATTGTTAATGTTAAAAATCTTAGAGGTTTCATAATAGATTTAAATTTATGTATTATGCTTCAAATTATTATAATTATTTTACCTTCTTTTAGCCTTTAAGTTGCTCTTTCTCATAAAGTAACAGATACACCTCTTAAATTTGACACTACCTGCACTCAATGAGCTTATTTTTCTAAACTCAAAAGATTTTTGCCTTAGTCACATGTTACACTTAAACTTGTTATTGATATCTAGATTTCTTTTTAATTCAGGTCTTAGAAACATAGTTTTTATGTGTTTATTTTACATTTTTACATCATGCATAATATAGCTACCATCTAAGATTGAAGGTTTTAAGCCCTAGCCAGTTGCTCAATGGATAGAGCATTGGCCTGTGGACTGAAGGATCTCAGGTTCAATTCCGGTCAAGAGCACCTACCTAGGTTGCAGGCTCAATCCCTGGCCCTGGTCAGGGTGTGTGTGGGAGGCAACCAATCGATGTGTCGCTCTCACATCGATGTTTCTCTCTCTGTGTCTCTCCCCATCCCTTCCACTCTCTCTAAAAATCATTGGGAAAAATAACCTTGGGTGAGGATTAACAAGAATAAAAAATAAAACTGAAGGTTTTAAGAATTAGCAAATAATCTATACAATTTTAAATCTATTGTATAATTATGAAAATATAAACTTTAACAATTAATAGAACAGTGATTGTATTTGTTGAGGAGTATTAAAATGTCTACTTAAATAGAATAAAATACTGAGGGAAAACACACTTTCCTATGTAATTCTTATGCTCTGTGACAGTCCTTAAGAAGACTCCTAATGGCCATGCATTTTCAATTACTGTACTGTTGTTTTTCACTATTATTTCTTGTTTTAGTCAGTTGGCTTTAATTCAATACTGTGAAAAATAAAAACAATATAGATTTTGAAATATTTAGTTTATGATGGTTAAATTATTTTCAAGTGCTGTGAATAGTGAATCACCAAAGAAAAAAAATTAAGAAGGCTTTCCAAAAAACAGCATCAGAAATCTTGACGTTAGCCTGTATAGTTGTGAGGGCTGCCATGGTGTTGGCAGGAGATGGAAGAAACTGGAGGCCTTGGTAAAATTTTACAATTTATCTAAATTTAGTGCAGTTTTATAGCATCAATTTTGGTCACGAGAATTCTTGAAATCCCATAGTAAAGTAGATGTGTTTCTCAATCTTTCTGTTTTCCTCAAATCTCAAAGGGTCTAAACATTTAAAATGTGTGTATAAAAAAGGGAAGTGAAAAGAGTTAGTAGCAGTGAAAACTGTTTGCCACTTTATTACTGGTTAATTTTTTCCTAAATATTTTTAAGATTAATTCCTAAATCCTTGTATTATGTATCTTCTAGGATCTTAAGCTCCATCTTGAGGAGTTACCCCTGTGTGTGATGGGGGAAGGAGGGGTCATGTTATCTCAAAGAGAAGAGTCTGGTATTCATTGACAGATAGAAATTATTCATATCAACCCAAAGCTGACCATGATAGAGTGGCGCTGAAAATGTAATCCCTGCTGAAGGAGGCTGGTTTATTAATCAGTGTCTTTGACACTAGGTCTTATATAACTTTTCACTTTTCTAATCTTAGAATCATAGAAATACTCTCACCTTTAATTTGGGGTTTTAAGACAAATGAAAAAAATCTATGACTAAGCCCCTCTTCTAGGTGCATTTATTGGTTCAATGCCTAAATTAAGTGATATTATATGTTCTTGCCTATACACTTGTCTTTTGCCAGCAAATCACCTTTAGGGTGCTAGCCCACTAGACCATGATAGCAGACTAGCAATAGTGTATAAATAAGCAAGTGTGTCTGTAAAAGGAGTTTCTACAATCCAATTTGAAATCTAGAATAGAATTCAAACTCATAAATGGTCTCCCGGGAGTCTATTCTAAAATTTACAAGTTCCTCTCAAAAATAGTAGTTTTGAAACATACCCATAAATTGTTTAACTCTTTTAAAAGGCCATCAGCAAATATTTTCACCAAAATATACTTTCTTGATGTGACTACATATGACATCTTAAATTACAGGCTTTTAATAACCATTTTAAATGAAATATACAGTTGGGATAAGGCATTGCTGCCCAAGACCATATGTACTGCTTTGTTGCCTGCCAAAGTAATTGTGGTCGTGTAGCTTCGACCTCTCTTTGGGCAAGATATTTATCTTTCTTTGCTTTAATCTGTCCTAATTACTTTGGTTTCTTGCCCACCATCACTCACAAAGAACCTAATTGCTTTCTTCTAGATGTCAGCCTTACTTGAAATCACCAATATGCTTTGTCACTGAGGGAGAAGCTGAGCATCTGTTATCACATCATCACCTCCTCTTCTCATGAAAAAGCAGCTGCAGTTGTATTTAGTAAGATTTCTCATTTCATGTTCAGGGTTATGGAGAGGTTGATGTCTTTTCTTTTTCTTTTTTTTTTCCTGTAAGATGATCTATTGAAGGAAGACTGGGATTTTAAGAAGCTCCCCTACTATTCAATGTGGCAATGACTCACACTATACTTTCTGTCATGAAGTCACACAGAGGATTTTTTATCCTAGCTTTTCATGACGTGATATGCAACTTTTATCGACTACTTAGAAATTAATCCACTGTCTTATTTACGTTACACTATCTCATTTCTGACCCAAGCAATCAACACAGATGTGAAAGACACTCCTATTCTAGTATTTTCACCCCAGTTGTGATATCTCTATTTAATAAATCATAATTTGGAGAGTTTTTCCTTCTATTTCCTATGTTCATAAAGAATTGTAAATAATAGATTTTGAGTGCATCTAAAACACACACACGCACGCACACACACACACACATACACACACAGATTTTTTTGAAAAAAGATTCATTACTACCAAAATGTCTCTAAACATCACTTTATAGATTTTTGAAATAACTTCACTTGTACTCCTTTATCAATATAACATTTGAATAACAAAATATAGGAACCAAAAAACCTGCACAAGCATAAGTGACTCATTTTCATATCAAATGACTTATTCATACAAGTAGTAGCAGGCGAGTGTATCTATTAGGAAACCCTGGAGGCCTGTGCCCTGAATGTACATTGCCAGTAACTTCAACCTTAAGTTAGAAACTAAATATCTTTTACAGATCTTATACCATGAAAATAAGACGATTACTCATAATTGCTTGACGAAGATATAAATATTAAAATACTTTGGTCTCCTTTTGTTACAGGGGGCATACACCCCTGCATTCACACACATGGCTCATGGCCATGTGGGACCCACAGAATGGACTAATGGACTTTAATTAGCTTGGATGCTGAACTGGACCTGGCTGCAACATGGAAAGGAGGCTCTGGTCATTGGCCTTGCTTTGAGCTCTCCTGGAGGCCCAGCTGCACCTCTTTCAGGACTGGTTTAAGGGCCATGAGGCTTGGGAACCTGAGGAATGTAACTCCATGCAAATAAAGTCTTCTACCACACCTCCCGTGGGGGCTTCTGAGGTTGCTCAAGTCAGTGGTACTCAAAGAAACTTGCTCCCAAGAGCAATGGGAAGTTCAATTCTCCTGTAACACTGTGACTTTCTTAATGTTAACTGGGAACACAGGCAATAGAGTTTTAACAGAGAATAGTCTAATATGATTACTCGAGGCCTGGTGCACAAAATTTGTGCACGGGTAGGGTCCCCAGGCCTGGCCAGTGATCAGGGACAATCAGGTTCCCGTACCTCCCCGTCTACTCCTTCCCTCACTCCCTCAGTGCCCTGCAGCTGCAGCTGGTTGCTCACCATGTTCCATACCGCCCCCTGGTGATCAGCGCACATCACAGTGAGTGATCGAACTCTCGGTCAAACTCCCAAGGGGACACTTTGCATATTAGCCTTTTATATATGTAGATATACCCATCACTGGGACTGGAGAATTTCCCCTTTTATTCACCTCACATGGCACAAGCAGAAGTTTCAAGACAGAAACTGAGGATGGAAACAAAATAAAGGTAACAGACGACCTTAAGCCTCTTATTGATGTTAGAAATATTTTTTCCCTCTGTAGAAACCTAAATCTACCCCATGGTGTTACTATATCTTTATCACTAAATTCAAGTCCTTTGACCCAAACACAGATCTCCCCCTCCCCCGCCCAAATTTAATGATAAAATTAGAATCATCATGTATAAACTCTCAACCTTCTATCACCAAACCTTTATTATATATTATTCTCTTTCTGTTTCTAAAAATCTTAAGCTGCTAATGTATCTCTTTCATTTTTCTCTTCTATAAAACATTTTAGAAAGATATGTATATTTGCTACTTCAGATTTTAGTTCTGCACCCATTCATATCTGATTTCTCTTGAATCAGTTTAGGATGAAGATCACTTATGATCTAATTCTAAATCTACTATAACTGTATCAAACACTTCCATGGTGTTTACTCTGCAATATAGAATTAGATTTAGAATTTCCTTAATAAATAATATTGCTTTATTATTAAATACTTGAAGGCTAATAATCACAGGAACAAATAAGAATATAACTAAAGATCAATATACAAGGAGAAACCCATTCATGTTATACAATGGTCATTTTAATTATATTTCCACTTGGTTAAATATTTAATCTAAGATGTAAATGATTTTCTTTCAACTATTATATATTCAGCATGCCACAACATAGATCATGATAAAATAGTTATTAAATTTGAAATGATATTAGGCTAAATAACCTAGCACATTGAAATGCTTTTAGGGTAGTCATTAAAAAATCATTATACATGTTTTCTAAGAGAAATCTTAATTGAATGTACATCATTATCATGTTCTGATTGATTTAAAACAGGAACACTAAATACCATATTCCCCAGAAATCAGTTTCCAAATTCGGTGAATTAGATAAAGAAATTTCTTACAGAAGAATGTTTATTGTCAAAATAATATGAAAACCATATTCTTTGGAATATGTCCTCAAAAAGTATTTTGGATTCTTTGAATGATCAGTATACATGAAGCCACAGTTTATGAAAGGTGAACACACAGTGGGGAAGTGAGATGGAATAGTTATTTTTTAAAAGAACATATTTTACTTTAATATTTATTTTGTCATGCTAAAATTTTTCCAATTTTATAAAAGAGGAGAAGGAAAATATTAGAAGTTTCCTCCCTGTATCTATTCTCATTTGTTAGTTTCTAGATGTAATTACAGTTTCTGGTTTTTTGTTCCAAAACTTATGTTTTAATTTGTAATCACTAATGTAACAATTTATTTATTATGATTTACATAGAAATAAGATTATACTAAAAACACTATTCTAAAATATGCACATATCATAAAAAAAACTTTTCAGGTTAACCATATATAAATTGCCTTTATTCTCTTATAAGGACTACATATCACTTCATCTTTTGGGTGCCCCATAATTTATTTAAAAACCCCATATTGATGAATATTTATTTCATTTCTACAAATAGTTTATATATATATATGTATATTTAGTGATATACATACATATATATACTAGAGGCCCAGTGCACAAAAATTTGTGCACTCGCGGGGGGGGGGGGGGGGAGGGTCCCTCAGCCCGGCCTGTGCCCTCTCACAGTCTGGGACCCCTCAGGAGATAACGACTTGCTGGCTTAGGCCTGCTCCCAGGTGGCAGAGGGCAGGCCCAATCCCTAGGTGCAGCCCCTGGTCAGGCTCAGAGCAGGGCCGTTTGGGGAGTTGGGGTGCCGCCCCTGTCATGCACAGAGCAGGGCAGATTGGGAGGTTGCGATGCCACCCTCAGTCACGCTCAGGGTAGGGCCAATTGGGGGGTTGGGGCACCACCCCCTGTCACACTCAAGGCAGAGTCGATGGGGAGGTTGCAGCGCCACCCCGTCACGCACAGAGCAGGGCCAATCGGGGTTGGGGCGCTTCCCCTGTCATGCTGATCCCGGTGCCGGGAGGCCCTCGTGGCTCCACTGATCCCAGTGCTGGGAGGCATATTACCCTTTTACCATATAGGATAGAGGCCTGGTGCATGGGTGGGGGCCAGATGGTTTGCCCTGAAGGGTGTCCTGGATCAGGGTGGGGGTCCCCACTGGGGTTCCTGGCCAGCCTGGGTGAGGGGCTGAGGGCTGTTTGCAGCTGGTCACACATCCTTCAGGGTGGGGGTCCCCACTGGGGTGCCCAGCCAGCCTGGGTAAGGGGATGATGGCTGTTTGCAGCTGGTCACACACCCTTCACGGTGGGGGTCCCCACTGGGGTGCCTGGCCAGTCTGGGTGAGGGGCTGAGGGCTGTTTTCAGGCTGGGACTGAAGCTCCCAACTGCTCCTTTTTTTCTTTTTTTTTTCTTTTTTATTCTGGGCCAGCTTTAGCTCTGAGGCTCCAGCTCTTAGGCCTCTGCGCCTGAAAGCAGGTATCTGGTTTGTTTCGGTTCTTGAAAATCTGTATCAACTCCAGCTCTGAGATCCCAGCTCTGAGATCCCAGCTGGCTGAAAGCTGGTTTCTGGAGTTTTGTTTAGCATCTGTATTTGTTATAATGTTTGAAACTGCAGGCTCAGAGGCCTGCAGCGGCAGGCGGGGAACTTTGGTTTCCTCCAACGATCCTCCGTCACTGAAGCAAGCAAGCCTCATGTTAGTTTCAAGCTGCCTGGCTGCCGGCCGCCATCTTGGCTGACAATTAATTTGCATATCGCCCTGATTAGCCAATGGGAAGGGTAGCGGTCGTACGCCAATTACCATGTTTCTCTTTTATCAGTGTAGATATATATATATATATATATATATATATATATATTTTAATTGATTTCAGAGAGGGAGAGAGAGATTGATACATCAATGGTGAGAGAGACTCATTGATCAGCTGCCTCCACGGCCCCTACTTGGGATCGAGCCCGTATCCCAGGCATGTGCCCTTGCCTGGAATCTAACATAGGACCCTTCAGTCCACAGGCCAACACTCTATCCACTGAGCCAAACCAGCTAGGGCTATATCTCTATTATTTGTTATGCAACTATACTATGTATTTTTAGAAAGCATAACTGTCCTGCTCTATTTCACATGGCTTATCTATGTTAATACCACACTCACCACTAGTCTCAAGTTGATTTTCCCCATTGCTCTTTGTACATTCAAAGAGCAATTTCAGACTCTAAAAATACATTCCACTTAGCTCAATAATGAAGTTGTTCCCAATAGTCAGCTACATTTAATATTATCCAAACAAACTAGGCTTCTAAATTAGTGACAATATTTCACAACTGAAATTCATGACAACTACAAAGAATTTCCTATAAGGAGTAGCTGCTATATTTACTAGTATTACTTGTCCCACTTGTCAACTTTTTTTTATTTTTTATTTCTGGGAAACAAACTGCAGTACATATTTATTTCCACATGCAAAATAATTAGGTGTCAATACAAGCCTGGTAAATATAAAATAAAACATCTGCTTTCCTTAAACTGGATTTATTCCACAGATCTTTTTAATTTAATGAAAATCACCCAGCAGAATATGTTGAGGATCTTTATTAAAATTATAGCTATGTTTTATGACACAGTTGTATATAGCTCAATTATAATGGGTGGTGCATACTTTTTGTGAAGCTTTTTAAACTCGGTGTACTTATGCTTTGAATGACAATGTAGTGACAAAGCTCATAGAAGGCTATATGGCTGTGTCCTCTCCATCTGGTTTCTTTTTGACCAGACTTGGTTCTTTAAGGATGCATGAATCATAACTAGATATCTTCAAAGCAATTAAGTTTATAGTCAGATGCCAACCTAAACAGTGCTGGAAAAACAAAACTTAGGGTCATACAAGCATCTTTTCTTCCTCAAATGAATTAAGGAATAACAGACTTTTCTCTCTCTATGCCAATCTTTTATTTCTACTTTATTCTCATTTTCATTCATTTGCACTACTGCTGCATTCCGATGAGAATAAAATGTCTAATCCAATCTGTTCAGCCTGAAGGCAATAGTTTTGTGTACATCTTATTCCACTGAAATAAGATGACTAACAGGCCAGGACGCCCAGTGACCATCTGAGCAGCAATGAGAGGTGATTGTCAGTCTTTGTCTTTCTCAACCTGATTGATGTTGTTAGATGATGCTGTTGTCAAAAATATTTCTCCAGGGGCACTTTTGACAGGTTAGACATTGTGTTTTTAAGGCTGAAGTTCAACAGTTACAATATTTTCTTTTTTATAATTAATTATGAATTACAGAGATTTCAAATTGGAGAGCTCTGAATGGTCAGTAATATTATATTGATAATGAATATAAATATTAGACAGAATTTTTTTAAATAGCCAAGTAACTATTTCAAAGTCTAATCCAGTGTCAGTATGCTGCAATAATAATAAAGTGGCAGGAAATTAAATATTAAGGAAATGGGTGGCCAGATTGAAAGAATGTAATTACAGAAAGAATTTACTAATTTTGATTAACTTAAGGACTCGATAGGCACACACAGAACCTCACTCACACAAATGTTTTGTTTTGTTTTCTCTGATACCTAGGGAAATGTAGAAAATAAATCGTTCCTAATGGTTTTTCTTTAAAATAAAACATGGGATAATATAGGCACTTTCACACACAAAAGATTGAATCTGGCTGTTGATTCAACATGCCACCTTCATTCTGTAATGTGTAATTCAAAGCCCAGGCAACTTGACCATGTGTCATCATGAAATCAGTTTTTTTCATCCAACAAACGGAACTTCAATCCTGCATTCCTCCCTGCTGAAAGTGTCTGTCTGCTACTTGACACCGGTCACCCATGGGCTTATAATACAAACCCTCCACATTTAGCTAATAACTTTCAAAGTACATTTACATGTACTACCTTTTAAATCAATATCCTGGTAATCTCTAAAATTATTTACATGTTTGAAATGAGAATAGTGAGACTTTCAAGCAGATATGCCTGGTGTCAATATAGTAAGTATTAGGAAAAGACGTGAACTTACAGTTTCAACTTGGCCTTCCTCCCCCCAACAGATGGTACATACTAGTATCAATCAGTAACACTCTACCATGCAATCCTATTGACAGCTGAAGAATAATAATACAGAAATGACCGCTTGTTGGAACTGTTGTTTTTGGTGTAAATATACTATCAGGCTTTTCCTCTTCTTCCTCTCCTGAGACCATGCTTTCACTTTATAATTTGAGAATATGTGAATGAATTGACTGTGTACCAAAGCCTGACAGTTACATGTAAACTAGAGGCTATTTTATAATAATATGATGTCCAGAACTATTTCTCCGAGGATTTTTAACATTTTTATAGTGATTCCGTCTTCCTGGAGAGTCAAGTAAAATTAAAAAGAAAAAAGAGTAAGTCTTGATTCAATTTTTATAATAGTGCCCTTGAGAAATTTATTCTAGCTCCCTCATGTCATGAAAATACAGAAGAAAGTATGTTATTTCAGTTAAGTCTTCCCTATGGGATTCCCTTTCCAACTTCCTATTTTGAGAGTAGTAATATTATTCTGGTATTTTACTAGTCCCTAAAACTCTGTACTCTTTAATTTGTAATTTTTCCGTCTCCTCTACAAATTGATCAGATATCATGATTCCCCATTTCCTACCTGAGCAAATTCACTTTGCAACTTATTCTTCATTTGACTTTGAGCAAGTCAAACTCTGTCTTTCAGCTTTGCTAATGGTTAAATGGAGATAATAAAAGGACCCATCTTTTATGGATCTTATAAGAATAACTTGTTATTATTTCTTATATAGAGAGCCATTCACACACTATCTGACATATATTAAGCAATACATAAGATTAGCAGTCTTAGCCAAGTGCAAAATTCTCTGGAGCCTCATTCTGAAATTATAACAGTTCCCAGACACTGTATTCACTATTTCCAACTGCCGAACTGATCTTGTGAGTAGCTTCCAAATGATGTCTTTACAAATCTGTTGCCACACCCTTTCCCCAAAACCGAGTTCTTTATTTATAATGCCCTCTTCTATACTTAAATGATAACATTTCTAGTACTAGTAACCAGACACTTGAGGACACAGGCTAAATTTTTCAACTTTCAAAAGTAATGTTAGGCTTTTATTACAGAAAAATGTCTCCAAAGTCTGAACTTGTTACCTAATTTTAAGATTTTTGTGAGAATAGAATATGAAAAGCTTAGTCCAATGCCTGATAAACAGCAAATATTGAATAAATGTCAACTATAGTACACACCTATAACATATGTAAGTATGTTATATAGTCTCATTGTTACATACACCACCACTGGACTGTCCTGCATTGTCTTTTGAAATGTTTGCTTTTCTGTGGCTTTCATACTCATGTTCATTCTGTTTTCTCAATTCAACAATAGATTATTTTTAACAGATATTGTATCTTTGTGAAATTCATCAAATCTATGAAAACTATGATAAAGTATTATATATGGGACCTCTACCCAAGAAGTTCATTTTAAAATATGGCAGGTATTTCATGACCTAAATATGATCATATGGAGTATCAAATAGAATATTAAAGCCACATATTTTTGTAAAAGAAGCTTTGCCAGAGGAAATGAACAGCCTTTTGATCCATCCATGTGTTCATTATTTCCTGTCAGTGACTTTTAACAACAGTGTCATTAAAATTACAGGTGCTGGAAAGTCACCAGACTTATTCTGGTGGCCTGGAAATCGAATTCTTGAGTAATGGTATGCTTGGCCTCTGACCTCTTTTCAAACCCCAATAAGTTAGATGAAAGAGAACATAAAGGCACAGTGTAAAATCATCAATAAAAAATTGGGAAGGAAAAATATTAAATGAAGCCATGACTACCTGAATTTAAGTGTGTGTGTTGTGTGTGTGTGTGTGTGTGTGTGTGTGTGTGTGTGTTTCTCCAACTCATAGATATATCTATTTGATTAGATATACTAGTACTTCTTTCACACATTACCAATTTAAAATATCAAACATATGAAAATCCCAAAATTGGTAAAACAAAATTGGTCCTTTTAAAAAAATCTTTGATGTTTAGAAATTTTTATTCATAGAAGAATCTATAGAAAGAGAGACCTTTTCTTTCCCATGATTCTGGCTGAAGGCAGGGAGCATAGCTCACATTAGCATGCAGAGCCATTTGCTGACAAAGTGACTCCCTTATTCAACAGTTTTAATTACAAAAGACAATTAAGAGAGCAGGACTTTACTGAAGCCACCTAATACTTCCATGCGCAGTTTGTTTTATTAGTGTTTTTAATGCCTAAGGATGGCATCCGTTAATTTTTAATACTTGAATTCTCTCACCCAATGAAAAATTAGATCAACATCAGTTTGTGATGATACTTGGATGTAATTTTCTGCCCTCAGATTACAGGTCAATGCTCAACCTTCTCAACTTTCATAGTAGTGCATCTTCCCCCTGAATGGGGAGGATATATAATCTTAGGTATTAAACAGGTATTGCATTAAGGTGTATTTGTTTTCTAACCTCTCTTTGGGCTATTAATCACATAGAATGATTTATGCTACATGTAAACTGGAAATGTGTTTGTAAAATCTGACATGTGTCATACTTTTCAAAATCAGTAATGAAATAATAAGAAAATATTAAACACTAAAAGTGGAAGAAAATGTCAGAAATGTGCCTTAAAAACCCTTATTCATACTGTCTAAAATATTGTCAAAATCTTATGTCAAAGTCATAAATAATATCCTGGCCAGTTGGTTAGAGCATTGTCCTAACATGCCAAGGTTGCAGGTTTGATCTCAGGTCAAAACACAAACAAGAAGCAATCAATTAATGCATAAATAAGGGGAACAACAAACAAATCTCTCTCTCTCTCTCTCTCTCTCTCTCTCTCTCTCTCTCTCTCTCTCAATGAGTAAAGAGTTAGAATAGAAAAGAAATGAATATCGTAAAGCACACACAAATAGAATTAAAGGTAAATCAAATGTAATTAACTCTATGTTATTCAAAGTGATGAAGAAATACAGAGGCATGAATAAATTTAAAACATAAATAATAAAATAAAGACTTCCCTCATCATTTTAATTTGAATTCAAAATACATGCAAGGATTTTCTACATACACACATTTATGATTAAACTTTGTCCAGCCATATTAAATTAATATGTGGATGGTTTATGGTAACTTATAATTATATTGGTTGATAAAAAACAAATATAAAATATACTACATATTTAACATCTACAGATGACTTAGTCTGGATTATACTGTGCACAATACAGGCAAAAGTAAAAATTTGGCTTTACTCAAAGTATAGAAGGTAACGGTAAGGTATTTTAAATATTTATAATTAAAGTAGCCTTCTGAGAATTTCATTTGGGGAAAAAATTATCTCTAGAAGTAATGATTTTTAATAGATTGATTATACATCAAAATATATTTGAGTAAACTTCAATAAACCTCTAAGTGATCAGACAGTGTCCTCTAATAAATCAAGTTATCATGAAGTCTAGAAAGCAGAGCCCCAAATTCCTCACCATGTTTCCGACATCAGCAAGAGCCAATTGGGTATACTTAGTACCACTCTTCTACAGAATCACTGGTAATTATAAGATGATGATAGCATTAGATTTTCTGATTATCTACTAAACACCACTTTTTCTGATGTGTATTACCAAGGACCAACTTAAAATCAAATTTTCTTCCATTAGGGAGAGTGACTTTTCTATATAGAAAGATTACAACAAAATCAATCTTCAGCTAGAATCTTAAACAAGGTATCACATTTTACTGGATTTAGTAGTTTATGGGGTCATGTCCCTGCTGAACTCAAAGTGTTTGAGAAACAGAGTATTTCATGGTTCTCTCTGAATCTACTCAAACCTAGTTGAGGCACTTGCATCTAAGAAGCACTTGGTCTTTGTTGAATAAATCCCTCTGTCTCTTCTTTTCACTGAAGAATTAAAATATTTCATATTTTGTAACACTTGAATTCAGTAAATGTCAAATTTAAATGGTGATGTTTTTAATAACAGAAATTACATACCTAAGATCTGGATCTTTCTATAGTTGTGTGTATATGTATATATATATATACACACATCCTTACTACACCCCCTTTTTAAAAATAAAAGTATATGCAATCAAAATATACTCCAATAGTTATTTAATCTTAAAGTCTGTACAGTCTTAAAACTGGAACTTGGCATGGGTGCAGCATGAACAGATGTTAATGGAAGTTCCAGAATAGGATAGGCACTTAAAGATATTGAGTGATTCAGTGCACTGATTCTGCAAGCTGCTGTCAGAAAGCTGAAAGGCTCTATGGCCTTTCTGTGTATTGCTGTTTTCAGCAATAAAATTTGCATTTTAATCTGTAGGGATGTTCATATCTTTCTGCCAGCTAGTATCAGCATCCTGTCCAGAATCATCAAACTAGAAGCATGATGGTCTTGACAAATATTTTCATTTCACTTAGCAAATATTTCTTCCATCACTGAAAACTTAACGCCTCCATAACCAGAACTTATATTACTTTGGAGTGTCTACAAAACTTCATTCAAACAAACAAAAGTGATTTCATGAGGAATTATATTGCCATAACAAATCAACAGTTTGAATAAGGGAATAGTCATAGGAGTCTCCATAGCATCTGGAGCACATAGAATTCAAAGTGCTCAAAGGGGAAAACATTGTCCTTAGTTATGTTTGCTCACTTTAGTGGAAATTACACATGCATATCTGAGTAGAAGCAGTTTCTGCTCAACTTACTGAAAATTCTAATTAGAGAGATCCATACAGTGCTCATCCAATTATACCTATGGACTTTCTAAAACCACTATATAAGCAGGAATATAAATTAACATGGGTTGCACAAAAATAAATACAAAAAGATATCACAACATTGGAAGAAAGATTAGTTATTAAATCACTAATACTTTTAGTTGGTGGAGGGATATTTAAAATGAGATTAAAAAGAGAACAAAATAGACTCTCTACTACATTTTCTCAAAAGAAAAAAAAAAGGTTTTCCAAGAGTATCCCTTGACAAAATGCCCCAAAGGAAGCTATTCTAAATTCCATAAATGTGTTGAAAATAACTTTTTACTTTCTGATATTTAAATAATAAATAAGAACAAATTGCACAAATGTAAACATGAAACTTTACAGTGCTTAATAGTACTGTATTATATGGTTGTTAACTTCACAAAGTGAAGTGGCAATCTTTGTTCAAACAACATCAAATTGTAGAAATAAAAATTCTACAGTCTCCCATATTTCATCCTTAGAAAAAGTCTGAGAAAAATTTAATGAAAATATTATAAACTAGAGGCCCGGTGCATGAAAATTCATGCACTTGAGGTGGGTCCCTCAGCCCGGCCTGCGCCCTCTCACAGTCCGGGACCCCTCAAGGGATGTCCACCTGCCAGCTTAGGTCTGCTCCATAGGGGACTGGGCCCAAGCTGGCAGTCAGACATTCCTCTGGCAGCCTGGGAGCCCTCTGGAGATGTCCAACTGACAGCTTAGGGGAGTGGGCCTAAGCCACGTCAGACATCCTTAGCACTGCCGTGGAGGCGGGAGAGGCTTCTGCCACCACTGCTGTGCTGGCCAGCCGTGAGCTGGCTTCTGGCTGAGCAGCGCTCCCCCTCTGGAAGTGCACTGACCACCAGGGGGCAGCTCCTGCATTGAGCATTTGCCCCATGGTGGTGAGTGTACGTCATAGCGACCCGTCGCTCCAGGTCATTACGCCAGTAGGGTCAATTTGCATATTACCTTTTTATTAGATAGGATAAGCATATAGGTAGATGACAGAGTGATAGATGTTGATAGATAGATAGACAGACAGACAGACAGAAAGGGATTATCAATGTCTGTTTTAGAAAATGCCAATTGTGTCCACTTTAACAATTATTTTTTAAATTTAAATCTTGATGACTTTTTTCTCTTTCTGTATATCTTACTCATGATTACCTTCACCCTGTTGTTTATCAACATACGTAAAAATATCAGAGGATAATCATGGTCATAATAGCAAATAAAATGATTATAATATAATATTTTTAAAATCCTATGTTTCTGTACATGCTGCCATTTATAAAGTACCCACAATTTGCATTATAAAATTCCATTATGTCTATATTTTCAAAATGTATAAAACATAAAAATTTATCAATTTAGACGAACACATTCAAATTGTGTATCAGACAAATGTGGATTGTCTTATAATCCAGAATTTTCAAAAGGAAGAATAAGAGATAATAAACAAAGGGAGAAATGAAATAGTAATTCTTCCTCTAGGGTAAAGACTTTCTTAAGTTAAAAATTAATGTGATTGTAATAAAAATGATATAATTAATTCTACTTGGAAAAATCCATCTATCCATAATGAATCTGGAGATCTCAAATGTATCAAGCAAAAAATGAAATTATTTGAAGATGAAGGAGTCAAGGGGACAGTATTTGAAATTTCATTATAACTAATTATTCGCCAAGACTCATCTAGAGTAGTTAAAAAGAACTTTATCAGCAGCTGGAAAATTACTAAAAATATACTTCAGAACTTATGGCACAAATGACAAATTTATATGCAAGCATCATAATAAATTTACATAATATTATTTTACTCTTAATGTTATAACTGACAAATATTCTTCACTTATGTGGGACTTACATTTTGTGTATTTTGCTGCTAATAATTTATATCAAAATGAATATACATTGAAGCTCATAGTTCAGTTATATTTTGTATTCTATATGTTTATGTTATTTTCAAAACACCTTTAATATTTAGTAAGTATTAAACAGCGATAACAAACTGATATTAATACTCATAATTAAACATTGGTATTGTTGCCTTGCTCTGGCAATGCAATAATTAAATAATAATAATAGGACTGGAAAACGGAAAAGATAAAAAAACATACAAGGACAAAGGGGAAGGAGATTAAATATTTTTTATATGTTATATCATTTTAGAATTTACAAAACACTTTTACCAATAATTTCCTACAAACCAAATTATTCAATATCTAATCCACCTCAGTAACCCTGTGACAGAATCATAAATTGACCTCCATATCACTGGAAACAACATTTATTCCAAGACCTCAATACCTGATATCCCCTGTTACATCAATGCTTCTTTTCCTTCCAACTTCCTCTTTCCTTTATTTCTAATTTATATATTTATTTACAATATTCTTCTTTCTTATTCTTAGTACTTATCTAGAGTCAATATACTAAACAAGTTTCATTTGACTTGCCTTTATAATTTGTATGTAGTGGAAAGAAAGCAATGATGATCAATAAATGGTACTATTAATCTATGTAACTATTGTGAAATCAAAATGGACAACAATACACTCCTGAAGAAGGGGTCACTAAGAACCAAGTGAGATTCTTAAAATAAAATTAGTGGTAAACTCTTTAGTAATGCCTAATAGTTCTAAATACTGATTATGAAGCTAAAAGTACTTCATTATCTCAGTGAAGCACACTGATTTAGAGGTAAGTCATTGGTGGAAAAAGAGAGAAGAAAGGGTAGGAGTAAAAAAGAGAAAGGAAGAGTAGAAGATGAAAGAACAAAGAAGAGAATTTAAAACTCCCTAACGGTCTCTTCTGGAAATGACTGAGAGAAAACAATCATGTTCATAAGGATACAACTTATTGGGAGGAGAAGCATGCAGAATATTGGTAATAACATTGTTGGTATCTTTTTTCATATTAAAGGAATAGGAATCACAGATTGAGGAGAATTTTTTGAATACACTGAGTGGCCAGATTATTATGACCACCCCATCAGTGCTTTGTTGGGCCACCTTTTGCCTTCAATACTTTGGCAATTCTTCTTGGCATTGACTCCACAAGATGCTGAAAGGTGATGAAAGGAATCTGACACCATGCCTGATGAATAGCACTGTCCAGTTCTGTGAGATTTGATGGTTGTGGAACCAGCTGCCTGATGGCTCTTTTAACTTTGTCCCACAAATGCTCAATTGGATTGAGATCTGGTGATTGTGGGGGCCACCTAAGCAAGGTAAAGTCTCCCTCATGTTCTTGAAACCACTTCTGCACAATATGAGCACCATGGTACGGTACATTGTCTTGTTGGGAGAAGCCATCTCCATTGGGATACACCTTCAACATGATAGGATGAACTTGGTCAGCAACGACACTTAGGTATGTTGTGCTATTCAGACGTTTATAATGATCTGGCCCTCTAGCAACTTCAGTGAAAAAGTGTAGCTAATTAGCCTACAAACGTCAGGTGGTCATAATAATCTGGCCACTCAGTGTATATCACCAGTAACAAGGCAACAGGAAGAAGAAAATAACATATTCATTCAACTCATCTTATTCATAATATAACATGGAAGAAATATTGTCAATTTACCATATTGTTCCATAAAATGAAAAGCTACTAATGTTTCCACTCAAAAGATATTGTCACAGTGGACAAAAAAATAACTTCACTTCTAACATTTACATATAACATCTTAAATGATATGATAAAAAATATGTTGGCTATAAGTAGCATAAGCATTGGGTATTGCTTCTTTGGCTCAACACCATCCTATTCATTCATTCTCTCCTGGTACAGCAGTGACTGGAAAGGGCAAAACACATTTCCCTTTCTCTCTTGCAGTTACTAGCAGAGTTCTGATGTCACACAACTTCTGTGGATGAGGTGCAATAGCACGGAATTTAGAAGTGAGGTAAGTGCCATCTCCTTGCAGATGTGATTTCTGGCAAACAAATTTTAATAGCTATGAGGTTTTGTTTTTTTTTTTTGTTTTGTTACTGGGCACTAATTCCAGAGTCTGAATACCAGAGCATGAATAGTTGTGAAAGTGGAAGAAGAAGCAGTTTCCTATGTTCCAGATGGCCACTTGGGTCAGGTAACTTAGAAACAATAGTCTAGTGGTAATGCTTAACTTCCCCTCACTTACTCTTTCACTCATGTTTAATCACCAAATTCCTTTCAATTACCAATAGTGGTCTTTTACACTGAACTATGATAGATACAGAAGAGAAAAAAGAGGCCAGGAAAACACAAGTGAAAGGAAAACAATAGATAAAGAATTAATCAGGATTAAAAGCTATATTATGTAATGGCGTTTTTATATCATTGTACAAATTATATAATGCAAGAATGCATGAGAATGACACTTGCCTCCCCTCCAAATTCCATGCAGTTGTGTTATATTCACAGTAGTAGCTATTCGTAGCTACAAAAGAGACAAGAAAATGTGTTTTAACCTTTCTAGCCACTGCCATAGCAGGTGAGGAAGGCATTGATGGGATTGAGTGCCAGTGAAACAAACATCACCTCATACACATATACATATGCTCATTACATCAAACCTTTTTTGTCACTTTATTTTAGAATGCTTTGTATAAATATCATTCAACTGAAGTTCATTTTGAACAATTTCCATTTTAATAAGAAAATTTAGAATGTAATAGAACACACACATATATAATTTTATGTATACTTATAGAAGCATAAAAATATATAACTTTTCTGTAGTGCATGTTTATGGAAAATTTACAAATAATGTAACTATTGCATGTATTTGTTTGCAATAAAATCTTTAAAACATTTTCAGAACTAACCTTTTCAAGACATTATCTAATCCTGACAAGTTCCATTTTGAAATAAAAAGATGTGGAACAACGAATTTTACTATTTAGAAATGAAGAATCCATTCTTTTTATTAAATCCTCATCCAAGGATATGTTTTTATTGATTTTTAGAGAGAGAAACATTGATGCAAGGGAGAAATATCAATTGGCTGCCTCCTGCAAGAGTCCTGCCCGGGGCTCAGGCCTGCAACCTGGGTACTTGCTCTGACTGGGAATGGGACCAGTGACCCTTCGGTGCACAGGAGGATGCTCCAAACAACAGATTTACCAGCCATGGCCAAGAGGCCATTCTTAAATAACTGAGACTAAATAAATTAAAATAATACTAGAAAATTAAAATATCTGGTTAGCTCTAAAAAGGAGTAAGTTTCATAGAAAAATCATTTATTACAATGAGAAAATTTTTTAAAAATAGTTTTTAATGCTTTTGCCATAAAGGGACCAAAACTGAAAATAAATAAATTTAAATTTAGTACTTGTGATCATTCCCCTCGACACTCTGCTCTTCCTTGGCAGAAAAGAACCCTTGCTCTTTTCTTCCTTCTTTTTTGGAGCAAAAATTTGTCCTGCCTCAGGGAACGAACCACAATCAGTTCAAACCTGCAAGGCCTATGGGCCAAACCTGGCCCACTGCCTATGCTTGTAAGTCAACTTTGTTGGACAGCAGCCATGCTCTAGCACAGCTGAGTAGTTGCAACAGAGACTATTCGACTCTTAATGCCTAAAATACAACTCTCTGGCCCTTTACCTAAGAAGTTTGCCAATGCATGCTTTAAGCCATTTTTTATAATTCTGTTCTTTTTGCCTGAGGTTTAGAATTCATGCCTCCTTTGAGTCAGAACTGATTACATGAGAGTTCTGGACAATAGGACATAAGCGCATGTCTTAAGGAAGGCCTCTGGAAAGAATATTTTGTCTACAAAAGACAGAGGCAGAAGCAAGAGAAAAGTTAATGGCTTCACATTTCTCCCTTTCTTCCTTTCTTGAATTTCCTCAAACTGTGACAGCAATGTAATAGTACAATTCAACAATCATGAGAAGAACATTACCAAATCATTGTCATCATAAACAACAATAATGTCATATCAAAGGCAGCAGATTAATAAAATACTGTTTGGTCCCTGATTTCATAGATGTACTCCTTGCTCAGCTTTTTTTCTTTCAACTTCAATATATTGTTGGCAAAATAATTTTGTCTTTTTTAAAGCAATATTATTTTTGCACATCCTTTGTGTAAAAATAGAATGTAGCCTCAGGATTTTTACAGTCCATGATATATTTATTTATTGATCATGTTAAAAATCCCCCATTAGAATTTAAACTTAATGAGGACAAAGAAAACGCCAATTTTGTTTATCATGATATCGCTGGTGCATGGAATAGTGCCTAGAATGTGGTAATCCCTCAAAAAACCTTAACATGTCTCAATATGTAATAATGTGTTACATATTATAACAAGAAATTTGGAAATCTAAAGGAGAATATTTCTTGTAAAGCATATATTACCATAATTATCTCAGAAACTAGCAAACTTGATTAGACTAATTAATGTAGAACAACTAGAAGAAGAAAAAAAGATTGAATATTTAAAATTACCTAATAAAAACTTATGGTTCCAGGAACCCGTTAATAAACAGCCAGAAATTATTCCCACGGCAAATCTCTAGAAATGTCATATACAATTTTAACATTTCTTTAAATACATAGCTTTAAATAAAAAGTAACTAGATTAACTTGGTGCCAGAAATATAGAGGAACAAAAAATGGTTTGGTCAGCATACAGTTGAGGGAGTGTATTCGCTACTCTGGGATGGGAAAAAGGACTGGTCTAGTAACCAAAGGGTTGGTGCTTTAACGCCTCCATTGACTTGAGCTCATGAGAGATGCAAGTTGTAAGACAAAAATTCTTGAAGGGCTCCATAAAGGGTGGGCTTATAAAAGAATAAACAATTCAAATGTACCTATCTACCAGCAAAGAAAGACTAGAGAGTGTTTCTACGTAGTCTCTAGATTGAAAAAAAAATCTCTCCAGGTAATTGGTAATCATGAGCTGTCCCACACATGGTTTTGAAGTTAGAATGTACGTCCTACCTACTGGCATCAAATGGCCAGGTTGAGCAATTATCATAAAAATCAGTTCCTGAAACCCAGTGGGAGTGGCTCATTTGGTTAAACACTGTACCAGGCACAGAAAGGTTACTGGTTCAATTTGCATTCAGGACACATGCCTGGGTTGGGAGCTCAGTCTCTGGTAGGGGGCATACAGGAGGCAGCCAACTGATGTCTTGCTCTCACATTGATGTTTCGCATTTTGTTTCCCTTCCTCTTTCTCTAAACATCAATAAAAATGTTTTTAAAAAAGAATAAGGAATTTCATTTTCTAAATCTCCCAGAAGTAATTAAATACTTTGTAACTTAGAATTCAAAGAAATACACATTTATTTTATTAAAGTGAAAAAGAATTATGATGCTTTATTTGGAACCCAAAAGAATTAAAGTACAAATCCAAATGTGTTCATCTTGAACTAAAGCCTAGAGACATTGAAAACCAGCATCAATCCTCTGCAGTTCTAACTGCTTGGTCTCAGCCCCTGGCACCTCAACTCGATCCCCTGGGAAAATGAAATTGCCTCAACACTGCAGTCTGGGCTGCTTTTTCTAGAATAGTGTCTTCAAGAGAGTGAAAGTTAAATTAGTTCAACAGTAAGTCTTCCAAGTTTTCTTTTTTTAAAAAAAGTCCAAAAAGATAACCAAAATCTCCAAGACTATCTGAGAGCTGGTCTCATATTCACAAAATTTAGAAAAACAGCTTTTAGAGAAGTTATCTCCAGACAAATTTTGTTCATTGAACCTGTTATTATATTTGGGTTTGCCAGATATCGGAGGAGAAGTGGATTTATGCAGTAAATGTTTCTTCTTGGAAGGAATGTAGTTAGAGAAAACCTTGTTTTCAGCTTTTCCAGGATCACTGTCTATTTTTTTAAATCATTGTGTCTCTTTGTCTTTCCTGCCTTACTGATTCTGAACCAACTTAAACTCTACCATCTGCTTTCTCCTTTTACTTCTGAACTGCTAAGGGCTTCTGGAGTAATTCACAAAACTATATCAATAGCTTCTGCTACAGTTCCTGGTTTCCAACCTCTAGTGACTTATTACAGCTCCATCTGCCAAACTTTTATTCACTTTTTGCATGTCCCTCCAAACACTAATCCATATGTTTTCTAAATATTCAAGCTTAAAATTCCATACTCTAAGACTTTCTAAATTGTCTGACTTTGTATTTTAGAAAGAAATTATAAGAAAAAAACATACACAAAAATATCTAGGAATGAATCCATATATTTGCATTTTTTGTGTGAAAAACTTTTCAGATGCCATGGATTTTCCCCATAGGACCAGTTTTGTAAATATCATAAAAATTGGTAAGAAAGTAGGGATGATAAATTATTTAGGCTTATATCACCACTTTCACATTAAGAAACATAGTACATAATATCAATATTGGAACTATAAACACTCAAAAACATTTCTCTTAGTTGAGTTAAACAGATATAATGTTTCACATACTCATTTTGCACATTAATCCTATTTTATGATATTATCAAAGATACTCAACCAGGCATTGCTATTTTAGCTAAATGGTTGTAGTTTATTCCATATAATTTTCCTCTACTTTCCTTATAGGAGTCTTTTACTCAGTATCCCTGTTCTAGAATACACACACACACACACACACACACACACACACACACACACACACACACACACACACACACACACAACTTTTGCTTTATAATGCCTATTCACTGAAGAACAAGGCAATAACAGGACATTGTCCTTCATACATGAAAGTCTGCTCTTCTCTGAGCAGTTGGTTCAGACCCTATGAATCTCTGTCATACCCTAGATTTAAAACTACCAAGATCAATACCCATAACATTCCGGTGGTACCAAGTGTGTCTATCTATAAAGAGAGCTTGCAAAGGGCCAGCAACAACTCCCAGATAATAAAACTGTCCATTCAACGACTTTCTCAGAAAAGAAAAAACAGTAACTTCTATTATTCCATCTATAATTGCTCAGCTTTCTACAGTAAAAGAAAGTAACTGGAAATATATTGGAAAGGATAAAGGAGTCTATTTCTGATGTCAGCTACAGAGGTAAAAGCTACCATGTATCCAAAGACTGCTTCCTGCTGTTTTCTTCTTGTCCAGAAAACCATACAAATCCTACGTAGGTTTCTGAAATCTTTCTACCATATACAATTCTCTAGTTCCAAGACATATTTTTTCACTATAGGGAGAGAGGGAGGAGGTGAGAAAACGTCTACTCTCCTCTTGATGGAGGATTCATTTACCTTTTGCAAATATTGTCCTAAAGCTTATAGTTCAATGTCTTTCAACATTTCACACCAGAGATATTTCTAATATAGCCCTTTAGCTTCTACATTTTTCAGAAAATAATTATCTGAAGGGATTACTGGAATATAATAACATATAGGGCCTAAAATTATTACACATATTTTCACATCACATTTTTTACATAACATTTAAAAAAATAATTGATGGATGAGTTGTACAACTTTTAACCTCTTGGTGTATGCTCAAAATAGGGTCTGTCTGTGTCTTAAAGGTAACTTTCATTGTAATTGAGGCAGGATAGTAAGAAGCTTTGAAAATTCCTTGGCAAGTGGGATGAGGGAAACTGAGACAAGATAATTAAACAAGACTGAGCAATTAACAACCTGCTAATAAATAGCAAGATCTTATCTTCCCTAACCAAGGACACTTAGGAGAAGATGGCTTACACCTCTCCTCCCCAACCAGAGAGTGAGGAGCTTAAATCATTTTCATCAAGGAGAGAAGTAACAGAGACCCAGTTAATACCATTAGTAACAGATGAAGTCAGGGAAATAAATAACAAAAGCCTAATTAGAGCCAGACAGACTCACGATAAAAATAAAGCAGTGAAGCTGAGGAGAGAATGATCCCAAACACCCCTCTATGCTCATTTTAATGCATCACCATATACAAGAACACACCTGGAAAGCTATTGAATATTCTGTGAAGACCCTCCCCTAAAGCTCCTGCCTTTAAAAAAGAAAAACAGATAAGTACCCTCAAGACAAAGGACCAAGTGCACACTCTCCTTGGAGCAGGCCTGTGCTGCTCATTTTCTTGGGTATGTACTTTTACTTTCTTTCTCCTCAACTCCAAGGGTCCCCATGAGACTTACAACCAGGGGAGCAGGGGAGCAAGGGCAGCAGCAGCTCATCCCAGACTAACCCCCTGAACCTATCTCTAAAGGCTCTCCTTTTGCCTCCTTTCCTGAGCCCACACAGCGCAGCCTGGCTCATTCCTGTTACTGTGATCTTGCCTCTTTTCTTTTAAGACTTTCCTTTGTCTCTGGATCGGTTTTTGTTTATCAGTTTATGTTGTTCATTATATTCCATAAATGAGTGAGATCATGTGATATTTATCTTTGTCTGACTGGCTTATTTCACTTAATATAAATGCTCTCCAGTTCCATCCATGCTGTTACAAATGGTAAGAATTCCTTCTTTCTTACCACAGCATAGTATTAAATTGTGTAGATGTACCACAGTTTTTAGCATGACAATGGGAAATACAAGCTACATTCAAGCATTAAAAAAAAGAAAGAAAAATACTCTATTAAAAATCTTAATTTACTAAAAAAAAAAGACTTTCCTTTGGATCACTGTCCCTGGCTTTAATACATGTACTCTCAAAACCACCTGGACTCGTATCATGAATCCTTTCTTACATGAAGTCAAGAGCCGACACATTCCAAATTGTGCCAGGCAGACCTGCCTGGGTCCCAACCACTATCGTGTGATATATTGATTTGATTTTGTTAATTAACTGTTCTGTGACAAAGTCATCAAACTAATTCCCAAAGATCTTTTTAACTATGTCTATTTGACATTAATAGAAATGATTAATGATATTCTGGAAATTTTTACCCATATCAAATCTTATACTTGTAATGATTGTCATGATGTGACTAATTCATTAATATAAAAAAAACCAGGAAACATATAATATAGTGCTGGAAGAGCCCTGAGAGATCATGGTATAATCACTGAATGTAGTTAAGAAAACTACAACTAAGTAAGATACTAGTTAATTAATTATAAAACTCAGTTCCCGGATACAGTGTTAAATGCTCTTTTCAGTATGTATTGTTACTTTAAGCTTAGATTTTTGCCATACCCTTATTCCAAAACTGCTGTGTGTATGTGCGCGCACGCGTTTATAGGAAAAGTAACATTTCAGTAAAATATTAACACCATTGCTGTAATGAGTCCAATAGAAAAAAATTTTAAACTTCCAATTAAATTAATCAAGTATTTATTTAGTACCTAGTCATGTTTACTGTGCAACATTTCTCAAGGTTCTCATAAAGACCCTGCCTGATTGGCCTGAATGATACAATTAATTATCTAAATTATGTTTTGAAGGCCTGGCATTGTTAGCAGCTCTGGGTTACAGGCTAAATTTTAGACAAACCGTATATTTAGAGAGACACAGCCTATTTCCAATGGTAAATGCCCATATTACTCTGTTCCAATTTTTAACCTCTGTGATCCTTCCTACCTGCAGATGAGTTAAATGTATTCATTTTGCCCTCTTCCCAAAGCTGCATACTGTACTGACAGTATATTTGAGTAACTTATTGTTTCTGTATGTGGAGATTATCTAGCCCCTCAGGGTGGCTTTACAATGGTCATTACTCTGATGATGTTGAACTCCTTATTGATCTCTTCTTCCACTGAATGCGGAACTTCCTCTGAGAGTTTGACAGAATTTTAAATTCTAATTTGCTCTAGCTCTGTGTGCTTCAATGTTATTTACCTCCTTTGAGTTATAAAATGAGAAATTGAACATTAGCTAGGTATTATCAAAGGCCATTCACTGGTTAGCTTTCCTAAGCTCTAAGAAAAAGAATATTTAATAAAACTTGATTAAGTGATAAAAAATACATTCTGCCTTTGATTTAATCAATCTGTCAATATTTCTCTGTAGAATGTGGTTATAATCATTTTTCTAATATCCAAGGGCAATTTGGGAATTTTGGTTTGCCTCTTTAACTTGATCAATGTCCCATAAGATAGGGTGCTGAAGGGCTAGAGCAGTTTTGTTGATAAAAATTAGATTTATGTTACTATCTAAAATCAATGGTGTTTGGTTTTTATGCTGAAGACTAACTCTAATCTAAGCCTCCTTTAGTATTGCAAGAGTTTTATAAAATCTTTCATGATCATCTTGAGAGTTGCTTTAAGAACCATATCATTCGTGTGAAATAGTTCCTGATGAAATGTTTCCATGATAGTTGATAGTATTTTTGTTCTATGGTCTTTAAATACTGGCTAAGATATACAAAACAATTTTAGAGATAACCATTGATATTGTGTTGGAACACTCAGCAGACTTCTGCAATATAAATGTGTCTGCTGTCACTCACGTTTTGTTCATAGACATAGCACTAGAATTTATATATAGATGACTAGCATCAATATAGACATTGAAGAAGAACCTCAAGGATAATGTCTAAAAAGCTGATGAAATATCTACTCTGGGAAATGACTGATAAAATAATATGTTATATTATTATTTTATAGTTCAGAACATTTCATTGTAATTTTGAATTTATATCTGAACATAGTGGTAGAATACTAGAATTAAAAAATCAAAATATTAAATTAAAAATATAAAAAATAAAACACAATTTGGTGATTTATTTTGGCTGAAATTTAAACAACTTAACCTTACACAAGTATACTGAATAAAAATGTAAAAAACATGTTGATTATTGTCTTGAAGTCAGTTTCATTTAGAAAATCATTAAAGTTGATTATGTATTATTTAATATTTAATAAATTATATTTTATGAATAGATGTTCATCTTGAAGAAAGAGATTGATATTAGAGAGGTAGAGAGAAAGAAATAGAGGTAGAAGGAGAAAGAAAAAGTAAGATAATTTTTTTAGAGAATAGAAATATATATATTACAATATATGTAATATATTGTATAATCTTCAAATACAGTTGAAGATTATAAGGGTAGGTATAATGCCATTGTAATTATTATTTAACAGGAAAGAAAAAAAAGGAAAGACTAGACAATATAGGCATACCTATATAATGCTTCTATCTTTCTCTCCCTCTCCCTTCCATTTATACAGCTTTGCCAAAAAGCTACATTTAACATTCTCCAAGTCTATTCCCTGCTGATTGATGGGAGCAGGGAATAGACAAAGACAGTCTACTCTAGATGCAGGCCCAGTAAGGTCTGACTGATGTGGGAAGGTGCTTGCTTATCAGTCACACCTGGGAAGCGAGTCAGGCCCCAGAATGGACATGGCCACTGCAAGTGTGGTGAAACCTGAATATTTATTTTTTAAATATATTTTTATTAATTTCAGACAGGAAGGGAGAGGGAGAGAAAGATAGAAGCATTAATGACGAGAATCGTTGATCGGGTGCCTCCTCCACATCTCTTACTAGGGATCGAGCCTACAACCCAGGCATGTGCTCTGATTGGGAATCCAACCTTGACCTCCTGGTTCATAGTCAACACTCAATCACTGAGCAACACAGGCCTGGCTAAAACTTGAATATTTAAACTTCAAAACCAAGAAGCACACTCTCTTTCTCTCTCTCTCTCTCTCTCTCTCTGTCTCTGGTGCACCAGGTCCCTGGCTCTCCTATGGCAGGGGACTGTGCTCCACAATGGACTAATGGACTTTAATTAGCTTGGATGCTGAACGACACACGGCTATACCATGGAGGAGATGCTCTGAACTGTGGCCCTGCTTTTGGCTCCACCAGAGCCCCATCTGTACCTCTTTCAGGACTGGCTTAAGAAGGGGCAGGAGAGCCCTAACCAGTTTGGCTCCATGGATAGAGTGTCGGCCTGCGGACTGCAAGGTCCCAGGTTCAATTCCGGTCAAGGGCATGTACCTTGTTTGTGGGCACATCCCCATTAGGAGGTGTGCAGGCAGCTGATCGATGTTTCTCTCTCATCTTTACTTCTAACTCTCTATCCCTCTCTCTTCCTCTCTGTAAAAAATGAATACAATATATATTTTTTAAAAAAAGAAGGGGCAGGAGACATTGGAACCCAAAAAAGTGACTTCACACAACTAAACCCTTTTTCCACATCTCATTCTCCCAGGGGGCTTCTCAAAATTCTTATTTCAGAGGTATCCTAGGAACCAGAACCTCACGCCCACTCATGTCAGGGAGATCTGGCCCATTAATTCCTCTGGCAACAGTTAGAGACAGGTTTCAAAAATGACATAGGGTAAATAGAGTAATCAATAATGGAGAAGTAAGTAGAAAATAAATTATAATAGTCAGTTAACAGCTACCACACTTCACAGCTTGTTAAATCAAAATTGTGAAACATCTACCTGCATGCTATTTAGGAAATAATTTTAGTGACCCAGTATTTCTAAGAAAAATTTGCTGTTCATTGTGTCTCATACATATTAATGATAGAGAAGAACATGCAGAGTTCTGGGTTTTGCATTCATTATGAATTCAATTCCATAAGGATAATGACACATTTCTGGCAATATAATTCATAGTCATTTCACTTTTTTTATGTTCTTAAAATCACTTGGCCTATAGAAACAAAGCTTATTAGATCTTGTTTGAATGGTTATTACATGAATACATATTCTCTTGGATCATGTCTACAGATCTCAATTTTATTCAATTATGAAGATTTATTAGAATCATAATTGCCCTTATATACTTTATCATTCTACATGTGGAGCATAAAATAGTTAAAATTTTTATTTGCTGACTACTTTTGAAAATAAAGCTCGCATACACGTACATACCCACACCCAAACATTTGTATGTGTTTCTTATTTAAATGGAAACAAATTGAAATCTTATCTATAGCATGACTTTTTCACTATATGTGTGTCATACCACAAACTAAACGTAATGATGATGAGAGAATGTGGTGTCTTTTTTTTTTTCTTTCACAAAAAGTAAGTAAAAAATTGATACATTAAAATACACTTATGTGACATAATTTTTCTTTTAAGTTTTAAAAAAAATTGCAAGATGACTTATAGAGTACTTGGTATCCCATATCAAATTAGTTTCACTAAAGAGGACCCAAGAGAAAAAAGGAAAAAGAAAAAAAATTTTATATATATATATATATACACACTCTTAGTGCTTTGAATTTCTCTCCCTTATAAATGAAAGAAAGTTTTAGAATTCAGTAAGTTCCTACCTTACTGCATTGCCTCATTTAATCCTCAGGATGACAGTGTGAAGTAGATGGTAGCCCTATTATAAAATTAGGGGAGTAAAGGTGAGCCATAGAGAAATAAATTATCTGGCTGTATAGTAACATACATAGAACATAAAATTGGAATATTACCTGAATCAAAAGTCCCAGATTTTTTATTATATTGTAGAAAATCCTTTATGGAAGGAAGGAAGGAAGGAAGGAAGGAAGGAAGGAAGGAAGGAAGGAAGGAAGGAAGGAAACTCTAACATGTGAACTTTGTAGTGTAGTATTTTAAGAAAAGACAATGCTATTTAGCATCTGGTTATTTCATTTGCTTTTTCTGATTATAGTATATCTTGAGTGCTTATAAATATATGTAATATATATTATTTTAGCCCAAATAATAATAATAAAATCTCTCACTGATGTATTTTATTTTTATGTAAGGGAGGTATTAACACAGGATAATTTTTTAAAAATTCAATGTTGTTATATTTAGAAATGGAGAATATAACAGTGCCTGAACTCCAGTATTTTAGAGTCTTAGATACCATAATACAACCTAATTATAACATTTAGTGGGTATAAGACTTTGGCAAAGTTTGTTTTAAGTCCTCTAAGTCATATTTTCTCTGTAAAGCGGAGTTACTAAAGACATTTTCCAAAAGTTACAGAGAAAATAAATGGCTTAATACATAAAAAGCACCTAGTATATCAATTATTATTATTGTTTTTATTAGCAGAAAGAATAAAACAGCCTTAAAATTACAAATAAATTCAATTAACTAAATATGCAAAAACGTAATTATTTTTAAATCATAAACTATTTATGAAAAACTTGTTTGATATATTTCTTCTACATTTACTGTATGAGTACTTTGGAATATTGTTTTTCAATACTAATGAACTCCAAATATGTATGTTCAAATGAAAATATTTACTTAAAACTTTCTAAACATTTAGAATTTCATCACAGAAAACTATTTGGACTTTTATTTTTATTAATATTTTATTGTATTTCTAAAACCATTTGGCTTCTTTTTAGAAAATATTCTCTATTATTTTCTTATGCCAAAGATTCTTTACATAATAATGGGGAACCAAAGGAATTTATTTCTTTAGTCATGGAAGCTTATGAGTAGAATTAATCTATATTTCAAAGGTTCTATGTAAGATATTACAAATACAAATAATTTTTGTTAAGTGACTAATTTTTCAAACCCCTTGCCAAAAGGTATATTCATATTTATCTATGTTTATTGAGCAAATAGTTATTTCCTTTAAGCTAAAATATGATTAACCTCCAATGCTGAATTAACTCATAAACTTTCTACAGGTATAAAGAATTCCTAATATATTACATCATGTATGAATAAAAATTGTTAAATAAAAATTGTGAATAAAAATGTTATAGAGATTGTAAATGTTAAATAAACTATAGAAATATTAAATTTATATATAAAAACAGAATAGGAATTGTAGGTAAAAAAACCTAACTACATATTTTATACAAAAAACAGTCTTTAAATATAAAGATTCAGAGGAGTTAAAAGTAGAAAAATGAAGAAAGATATGTCATGCTAACATTAATCAAAAGAAAGCTAGAATCACTTTAATAATCCCAGTCAAAATGGGCTTCAGAATAAAGAGAATTATCAAGTAGAAGAGGTTTTACATAATCAGCAAAGGAAACAAATAGCAAAAAACAAACCCTCATGAAATTCTTTATCAAAAGCACATCAGAATACAGGAGACCAAACCCAATATGACTACAAGGATACCGAGACAAACCCATTATTATAGTTAGAAGCTTAACAATCTCCTTTCAGTAATTGGCAAATCGAACAGGTAGAACATCAGTTAGTACACTGTTGCCCTGAATTGCTCTCCATGTAATTACTATTTATAGAATACTTCAACAACAGCAGAGTGTACATTTTTTTCAAGTTCACATGTAACATGTACAAAGAAAGACCACAATCTGGGCCATAAAACACACCTAAATAAAATGGAAATAATAGAAATCATACAGAGTATATCCTCAGATGAAAATGGGATTAAACTAGAAATCAATAACAGAATAATAGATGGAAAATTCCCAAATATTTGTTGATTAAAAAATGCATTAAAAATACAGATCAGAGAAGTCACAAGAGAAATTTTAAAATATTTGCAATTGAGTGGAAGTAAAAATGCAACTTCTTAAATGTAGGATACAATGAAAGCAGTGTTTAGAGGTTAATTTAAAACATAGATTACTTACATTAATTTTTTTTTTAATATTGGCCCTGTCATTTTGAGGGGGGTTGAAGTAGAAAACTCAGTAGAGTACTCCAAGCCCAAAATCCAAGAAATCGATTTAAAGTCTGTTCTTATGATAATATTTCTCTAGTAATTGGATTTTTGTTTAAGGAATCAAGAAACAATTACATTTATTTTTAAAATTGGATTAAGGAAAGTAAAACAAAATAAAGAAAAATAAAATTATATATATTTATGTAGTTATAATAATTATTATACTATAAAACTAAATATCTGATTAAGCTGCAGAAAGAACTTTAGCAATCTTTAGTGACATATTGGGAAAGTATGAGACTAGATCTCCCTGTCCCAACTTTATTGAGATATAATTGACATTTAACGCTGTGTAAGTTTAAGTGTGCAGTGTGCAGATTTGATCCATTTGTATATTGTAAAATATTACCATCATAGTATTTGCTAACACCTCCATCGTATCACATAATTGTCATTTCCATTTTGTGGTGAGAACATTTAATTTACACTCTTAGCAACTTTCAAGTACATGATACATTATGATTGACTATCATCACGACGCTGTGCATTAGTTCCTCAGAACGTACTCATCATATAACTGGAAATTTGTACCCTTTGACCAGCATCTCCCTATTCCCCTCCTCACCCAAACCCCTGAAAAAAAATTCAAATTTCTATATCTATGAGTTCAGCTTTTTAAAATTCTGCATATACATGATAGCATATTGCATTTGTCTTTGTCTTTCTGAGTTACTTTACTTAGAATAGTGCCCTCAAGTTCCATCAAGGTTATTGCAAATGGCAGGAATTCCTTATGGCTGAATAATATTTCATTGTGTGTATGTGTGTGGTGTGAATATACATGTGTGTTTGTGTGTGTATCACATCTTCTTTATCCATTCAAATATTGGCTATTGTGAATAAGGATGCAATGATCATGGGACCATATTTATCTCTTTGAGTTCCCATTTTTATTTGTTTTGGATATATGTCCAGAAGTGGAATTTCTGGATCATATGGAAGTTCTATTTTAATTTTTTAGAAACCTCCCTACTGTTTTTTATAAGACTAGACCTTGACAGTCATTCTAGGTACCTACACGAAAAAGGCAAGTGTAAGGATAGAAAATACTGGAACTCAAAGATATCTAACAGAGGGAAAGGCCCTGAGAGAGAACCACAGTGTAATTTCCAGAGAAAGAACATAGACTCAAAAAATACATATTGAAAGTACTTCTTAAAAAAATAGGTGAAGCGTTCATAATAAGAGCTAATAGGAAATCACCATTAAAAGTTTCAAAAGTTTGGCATGGATATACCTGAGAAAGGGAAATCAGACAATCAGCAGAACATAATTACTTAACTTTCATTAGTTTAGTTATAACATACTATGTTATAAATATAACATAGATAACTTGGGTGTTCCCTAAGTGCATGCCTGTGCAATGAATGAATTTAAGATCTGGATTGTTCAGTTCAGCAGATTCAAGCATATGCTTAAAAACAGAATAGAAATAATGTGATACAACCAATTATGAGCAGAAACGCATCTAAACACAACTATTAAAATTTTTAGATTGAGTTTTTTTGAAGTTTATTCTTAATATAAAAAAAGACAAATCTATTACTTAAAAATGTTTGTGTGTTGTTTTTTTTATAAAACTGAAAATAGCTTTCATGGATCTTAAGATATTTATCTTGAACATCCAACCAAATATCATAATCCATGCCATTCCTAGGATTTAATTAGCTTTACTTAATTATCCTGATCATTAAGTTAATATGAAAATTATGATCACTGAAGCTCAGAAGGAAAAATATGACATTTTATTACAATTTATGAGTAGTTAACTTTTACATAAATATAAATCATAAAATAGAAATTGCACATACTTATAACTTATTAAAATATATTATAACATTATAACTTGCACGGCAACATAATTTTTGTGCTTGAAATAGTTATGTAAGTTAATTATGAGAAAATGATAACCTATAGTATGAAACAGGTTTCTGAATTGTATTTTACTATTACAAATAATTTTAATAAACATGGTTTTTCTAATGAATCTAATAGAATTCTAAATCTATGTCTTATGCCAACTTTACCTGAGTTCCTAAAACTTATATATTGTTTCCTAAATAATTGCCATACAATGGTTTCTATAGTCCTTATAACAATCATGAAACATTGATTTCTTAAATAAATATGCAAATCTCAGTAAAAGTATTGAACATTTTACAAAGTAAGTACACAATAAAATGTGATTATAGTAAGTTAAACTATTGATAAGGAAACTCTTCATAAGAATTTTAGGATTTTTACTTGAGTTATAGTAACGATAAGTTGACATTTATTTTTTAGAATTAAAATATGGGAAATACATAAACTTAAAATTACTAAGGTCAGATGTAGAAAATGAAATATTTTTCATGAAATTCAATAAAATGTATACATTTATAAAGGCATTAATAAAAATCAGATAATATTTTATTATATATTAACATTAAGACTAGTGAAATGAATAATAAATGCTAAAAATTTCTTTGAAGGTGTTATAGATCTTGTGATAATAATGAAAACATAAAATTGACAGTTTACATGAAATGGAAAAATTCCTCAAAAGACCCAAACTACCCAAGTGCAATCAATAATAATTAATCAAACCAAACAATCTTAAATCTATTTCTTGGGCACCTTGGTAATTTAAGGGTTGGGGATTTGAGAAACCTGAAAAAGGACATGTTGGCCTTTTGGTTAATTAGGCATGTGAATTACTGATTATTAATTTGTGAAAAAAATATATGAACGTGTGCAACAGACTGTGTTTATGAATTTATAAAGTTCTTCACACTGAGGTTCAGAAATGTTAAAACATTTCCCTAAACCAATTCAGATAAGTAAATGGAAAATTGGGTTAGCTTAATAGTGTTTTCTGACTGAAGTTGAGATATTCTTCATCCTATAACTGCATTCCAATTAATTTCAAGATTGCTATCCCAGACACTTGCACAATTCAGGAGCTCATGTGGCTTAAAAAACTTCTTAGGTCAAAATTATTGCAGCTCACCCATTGTGACTGTGTATTGCCATGGTATGAGTACTCTGCTGTTTGCTTTGGAATGATATTTACATGACAGAAATTTGATTTCTAATTTTTTTTAAAATATATTTTTATTGATTTCAGAGAGGAAGTGAGAGGGAGAGAGAGAGAGAAACATCAATGATGAGAGAGAATCATCAATTGGCTGCCTCCTGCACGCCCCCTACTGGGGATCGAGCCTGCAACTCTTGGCATGTGCCCTTGACCAGAATTGAACCGGGGACATTTCAGTATGCAGGCCATGCTTGCCGGAAGCCGGTCCATGCTTGCTGTTTCAAGGGACCTGGCATATATGGCATACTGTTCTTAATATGTTTGCTCACCTTCTTGGCACTATGTGTTTTAACCAAGGTCACCTCTCTGAGAAAGGTTGTTTCCCCAGGTAGGGATTTTCCCCTGAAGTTAGGGAGGGAATAAAACCTCTTAACTAAGTGCCAGGTGGGTAATTAATCACTTTAACTATGAACAATCATGCTTAAGCTACATAATCTTTACTCCCTGGAATGGAGATAAGAAACGCCCTAACCTGTGGAATAGAGATTGATAGGATTGGAATCAACTGGTATAAATACAGATGTAACAAGACAGAACGAAGAAGACAGAACCTACACAGAACCTAGAGACAGAAGAACTTCGCTGGAGAGAACATGGTAAAAGATCCTGAACAGAAACTGGCAACAGAACCTAGAGACAGAACCTAGCGAGAGAACCTGGCTGAAGAACCTAGAGACAGAACCTGGCTACAGAACCTGGATAGAACATGGCAAGAGAACCTGACTAGAACCTGGTGACTGAACCTGGCTGGAGAACCTGGACAGAACCTGGACAGAACCTGGCTGGAGAACCTAGTGAGGGAACATGGCTACAGAACCTGGCTGGAGAACCTAGCAAGAGAACATGGACACAGAACCTGGCTGGAGATCCTAACCAGAACTTCGCTGGAGATCCAGACCAGAACTTGGCTGGAGATCCTGGCTAGAGATCCTGGCTAGGCTGTTGATCAACTGAACACTGTCTCCGTATCATTCCTTCTTCACCAACTCCGTCCACACCTTTGGGAACCCCTGGACCTGCTGGGGTTGGACCCCAGCAGATGCTCTATCCACTGAACCAAACCAGCTAGAGCACAATTTCTAAATTTTGGTTTTATAACAAATGAACCCTTGAAAGAATCAAGGAAATGTTGCCTTAATTCTATTTTCTCAGTGAACAAAGAAACTGCAGGATTGTAAGTGGACACACAGAATGGCCACTAAATTAGTATAGTTTTAAAAAACTTGACAAAAATAATAATAAACAACATATCACACAGAGTTTTAGTAGTGTTTTCGTGAATCCTGACATTTTAGATGGAATTCTGTTCTCAAATTTTAGAAACCTAGTGAGACAGCCAAAGTTGTCTGTATCCTGTGGTTTGGATCCTGCCAGCTGTATGAGGCATGGCCAGTATCAGAGGTGATTAGATAAAGGCATTTTAACAAAACTCTCTTTTTGTATCAGTCAGCTCAGGCTGTCATAACAAAACACTACAGGCTGGGTGTCCTTAACAACGGGAATTTATTTCTCACAGTTCTGAAGCCTAGACGTTCAAGATCAAGGTGCCAGCAGGATCAGGGTCTGGTAAGGACTCTCCCTGGGTTGCGGACAGCAACATGGCCTTTCCTTGCCTATTATTTCTCTTATATTTTCTACAAAAAATATTTACTACATATACTTATATCTTCCACTAAAAGAATTAGAAATTGCAAAAGAGGTATTTTAAAGCAATTATAGTTAAAATGTTCTTAATGAATATTCATAATCAAAAAGTCCAATCTAGGGTATCCCGATTTACCAAATAAAACACAGGACTCCATGTTACATTTGAAAAAAAGTTCTAACTTCTGACTTTATATAATCTAATAAAAAAGTTGTATGTGAGGTATTTAGGGAGCCCTGGCAAATTCATCACAAGATGCAGAATGAAGCATTTAACTTATGACACATTCTGTCTATACTCTATACAGTATACCTACAACCCTACCTATTTTTCACCTTTTAGTTGTATTTTCTATAATATTCCAAAACCAAAGTTAATAATTAGAGTTGACTTTATTTAAAAAATATCGGAGACATTGTGTCTTCCAATGGACAAGCTTCTCAGCTTTTAAACATTTTTTTGGTCACATAATACCTGTGCAAATGTGTAGTAACAGAAATAAAGTACTTTGAAAAACTTGCTGACACTCAAGAGATTCATGAAGTCATCTTGTCACCAATTATATTTCTAAATGTTTATTGTCCTTTACATCTCAAGTAGGATAAATGGAAGGAATATGACCAAAATAGAGAGGAAAACAAATGAACAAACACAGGACAAGGAGAATTGACAGAGTCTGATTATATGAATTCTAAATCCAAAACTCTACTTGGTTTTAAATGTGTGGCTATAAGAGAATGAGGCGACATGACAAATAGATCTGACAATACTTGTTTTTGAAGCCATCTTGCATGTCAGAATTCCTGTGGCAAAAGCATAAAAGCTGAAGTGGGCTTGGGATCACAGAAGAAAATAAAGTGTGCCCTTAGCATTTACAGTAAGTGAAAGCAGACTTTCCGTCCACCCTGTGTTCCACACCTGGGAAATAAGGCTGAAGGCCGTTTCTACTTGGAAGGTAGAAGAGCACCTCCAATAGGAGTCTCTTTATAATTACTCAACACATCTGGATGTTACTGGGTGTCTTAAAGTTCAAGCTAATATTAGACATAAAGGTTAAGAATTCAACATTACTGAAGGTGGGAGAAACTAAGAAAAACTATTTACCATTAAGGAAAGTGAAACATTTAAACAAAAACATGTACTACAGAACAAAGTTAAACTGTATTTAAGAGAAAAAAAAACCCTACCATTTACAAACATGTAAATAATATTAGAAAGTTTGCAATCACTTTACATGGGAAGCACTTTCATTAAGTAAAAGCAGTGGAATTATTGAATCAAGAGCTGGAAGACATAAAATATGGACTAATTTGATCATTTCATTGTATTTACAAGTAATGGCACAATTGTTTGTAAATATATTTCTAAAATAATACTACAATTAAAAAATTGCTCACAGTAGAAAAATTTGGAAATAAAAGGAAATATAAGAAAAGAAAAAATGTAACATTCAAAAGAGCTTTCATTGTTTCCATGGAATTAGATCATATTTAATCAATTCTTTGGGTTTTAGAATTTGTATTGTAAATTGTACTATAATCATGGTACATCAATAAAACTTTAATATTTTTGAGTGCTCTGTGATAGTAATGACTCTTTGGAAAAGTACTATCTATTATCAGCATCTCTATTTTATAAAGAAAGATACTGACATTCAGGATTTGCATTTAGACTTAAGATATCTGGTTTCTATGCCTATAACTTTTAAATTTATATTTATATTATTTATATTTATATTTATATTTATATTTATATTTATATTTATATTTATATTTATATTTAATTTATATTTATATTTATATTTATTTATATTTATAAGACTGTAGTGGAAACCCATCAAGAAAGTTGGGACGTCAATGGCCCATGGCCTGGTGGGTGAGCACATGAAACTGGTGGTATCCACATTACCCATAATTGTGTCTTTCAAAAAGAAACTAGCAGCAATGTCCCATGGAGCGCTAGCAGCCTTGAACAACACTAGTAAAGAGCTCAACCAGCAGGTACCGCCGAGATGGAGATGGTGACTTGGAAGCTGAGAGCCACTTCCTGCCAGATACCCCCCTGACCAGAAGGTAGTAAATAGTAGTCTGTGGAACACCGAGGGAGCAAATCTTCATCAAGGAGAAAACTCAGAGTTCTGGGACCACTGGAAGCCCAGGCACAAATAGGGGGGTGCTCATCTTGTCCTGCGGGGCGTGGTTATTCACATGTTTATTCTTAGTAAAATGGAGGTAATACAGGGTGTTGGGAAAACGCCTGTGATTTTGAGAATCACACTCAGGTGACTTGGGCAGGACTGTGGTGCCACCTCATCCTGTGCAGTGAGTCTTCTGCCTCTAGCCCCTTCCAGACTGCTCAGGTGGAGTCAAAGCAGGGCCCACCTCTGTCCCCTCTAACTCAGGCTGCAGGAGTTCCTGGTGCTAAAACAACAAAGCCCAACTCCTGGTCTTGCCCTGCTCCTTTCCCCTGTACCATTGGGAACCCTACTGATCCCCCCAGGAACTGGGCTGGCTTAGCTGTGGCTCAGAGAAGAACTGCTTCAGGAACCTTTGGCCTCAACTCAGACTCAAGTTTAGGAGAGAGGGCCATAGGATGGGTCCCCGTCCCTCAGCGTCCAGTGGCATATTTAATTTTAATTTGCTTGTAAAGACTAAAACTGCTCTTCTAATTGTAAAATGTGTGTGTGTGTGTGTGTGTGTGTGTGTGTGTGTGTGTGTGTTTGTGTGTATGTGCTTGTGAGTTTGTGTGTATGACTTGCCTGTGATGTGGTTGCAGCTGGCTTATCCCAACTCAAGATAACCAATAATTAATTTTTCAGGAATTGCTGCAATCCTATTAATTTGTAGTTAGCAATCAGCCATTCTGGGGATTATTTGCCTAATGGAAAATAACAAACTATAGATCAGAAAACTCTGTAAATCAGGGTTTTCAGTTTCCCTGGAGAGTTCCTGTCCTGTAATTTTGCACATTTTACCAATGAGGAAACTGAGGCCCAGAGTTACACTGACACATTTATGGTCACATGTAGGTAGTGGCAGAGAAGCCAACCACTGAATACTGCTGCTGAACATCGGTCAATGTTGTCATCTGGGATAACTGATTTAGTTTATCTATAAGATTCTAAGTCTTTGACTATTTTCCGTCCTCAGAAGTAGTTAATACCAGCAGTAATGAGCACAAGCAAGTGTCTGGATCTTGGTTTCTGATACTATTCTCTACTAGGAAGAATGAGGTCTCTTTGGAGAAATTCAAAGGCTGGGACAAGGAATATACAAGATGAGCCTCATATAGGCCAGAACGTAAGTACTAATGAATCAAAGGAATGAGGGCATGTTAATGAGACACAGAAGTCAGCTGAAAGCGCTACCTGAAGCCAGAGCTGGAACAGTTTGGGCAAAAGAATAACACAGAAATGGATTATAACCCAAAGCTTAAAATAAACATTCATGCATCCATATTGGTATAAATAACTGAATGAATGCATAACAGGGAAGAACAGATAAATACTCCATACAGAATAATTTCAGATAACTTATGCAGTTAACTCTCCTCCCAAGGAGGTAGAACACGCCTTAAGTGTGGGCTTCTCAGAGTGACTCCCTGTCAAAGAGAACTGCATGGAAAGAGGGAAAAGGAACTTTACAATAAAGAAAATAAGAAGCTCTACTTCATCCAGTAACATTGTTCGTGATAAGTAATGTTAACATGGCATGATGTGATGAGATGGCACTTGGTCTCAGTGGTCTTCCTCCCCTCAAAAAATCACCACAGTCTAACAGTTAAAGAAAAATCAGGCAAACCTTAATTGAAGGGCATGCTACGAAACAGCTGAGCAGTACCCCTCAAACTGCCAAAGTCATCAGAAACAAGGAGAGTCTGAGAAACGGTCACTGTCTAGAGGAGCCCAGGGAGTCATGACAAGGGAATATGGAGTACGTAGTGTATCCACTCAACTAAGTATGTAGAAACAAAGCCAGCAGCAGCAGTAGCAAGAGCACATTGCCTGAATCTTTGCTTGGAAGTCATAATAAACTATTTAAAATGTTCTTTTTTTTAGCCAATTCAAATTTTCAACACTTGGTTTTTCAAACTAATCAAAGCTTTTTAAATATTATATAGCAAATATTTATTTTACCTTTCCCTGAATACTTTCATATCTGGCTAGATAGCTGCTCATTAGTAAACCCATTTAAAGAATAGTATTTTTGTAAGAGAGGAAGAAGCAATCCAAATCAGTTACATTTATTGGCTCAGAGAGAGGGAAAAAAGTCAATGGCAGAAACAGGTGATAGCTAATAGTGAACAAGAAATCTGAAGAATGACAACTATTCAATTTTATGTATTTAAAATTTCATCAGATTGAAATAGAAAATTGGCAGCAGACTTCTTAAAAATATATTTTGATCTAACATTTTTCAAGTACCATAAATTTTTATACATTTTAATGTATACCAACTTGAAAGCTAGATGCTCACTTCTGTAGTTATTTGTAAAATAAGAAGCAAACACTAAAATAGAATCATGCAAAATGAATACTGTTAAGAATTTAATTAACTGGACCTTTTGCCCATATATGTGGTTATCTATGCATGTTTCCTGAATAAATAGCCAATTGGATTCTTTGCGATTCAAAAGACTGAAGGAGACTGTTAAAAAATCAACATTAATTTCTCTGAAGTGGGAAATTTTGTTAAAAGTTTCTTTTTAACTGTCACTAGTAAAAAAATTTTCAGAATGATTCATAATCAAATGAAAATTATATACTAGATTAAATATATATATAGCTCTTTGTATATAAACTAACATAAAAGTATTTTTATAATAGAAAAATATATTAATCAATGACAAGTTTCAAATGATATCTAATGAGCTGATAACTGCAAATTTTCCTTAACCTGAAAATTCAAAAGGAGTCATTTATATTGTGATAGACATTGCTCAGAAAAGATCTACTTATCTGTTTTTAAATGAAATTCCCCAACCTAAATATAAGATCTGAAACAATAAATTACACAGAATTTAAATTAAAAAAAAAGAAGACATACAAATAAGCAACAGATATATGAAAAAGATGCTCAAATCCACTAACTTTTAGGGAAATACAAATCAAAACCACAATGAGATACCACCTCATTCATTGCTGGTAGGACTGTAAACTGGTACAGCCACTAAGGAAAACAGTATGGGGTTCCTCAAAACATTAAGAATAGAGTTACTATATGACCCAGCAATTCTTCTTCTGGGTATCTACCCCCAAAACTCAAAACATTTATTCACAAAGACATATGTACCCCTATGTTCACTGCAGCATTGCTCATTGTTGTCAAGACATTGAGACAACCAAAGTGGCCTTCCATAGAGGGTTGGATAAAGAAGATGTGGGACAAATATACTAGGGAACACTACTACGGAATACTTCCATTTGCAGCAACATAGATGGACCTTGAAAATATTATGCTAAGCAAAATAAGTCAGTCAGAAAAGCTAAGAACAACATGATTTCTCTCATATGTGGGACATAAAACTGAAACTCATAGACAGTATGGTGGTTGCCAGAGCAAAGGAGGTGGGGATAGTAAAGGGTAAAGGGCCAAATATATGCTGACAGAAGATAGTCTAACTGGGAGGTGGGCACACAATGCAATATATAGATCATGTATCATAGAAATGCATACTTGAAACCTATGTGATCTTATTAACCAATGTCACCCCAATAATTTTCATTAAAAATAAGGTTGCCTTCACTATCTGAAATAGGAAATAGGGCATAACTATGCCATAATCATTACAGTTTGAAATTATAAAAAAGGAGGAGAAATGAATGTTAGTTTCAGATCTATTACTTCTCCAGAAACTGCAAGCCAGCAATCAGTCAATAGAAATAGGATATTAATAATTGATTTAATAGTACTCAGTGAAAATGGAGCTCAACAAGATTGGCAGCTTAAAGGGATTTAATTTAGATTCAAATCAATTGTCACAGGGTAGAGAAATGGCATATTTGTGAAATAGTAAAAGTCTAAGTATCATTATCCTATAATTGCCAAAAAGTGTTCAGAAACGAAATTTTTATTATACATTATTACCATATGCTAGGATGATTGAACATTTTCCTTGTTGCAGATTAGTATACCAATTAGAATAATACAATGGCTCATGATTCAAGGCATTTTTAGTCAATATTATATATTCTAGGGCACATATAACAAAGTTTTGATTATTTGATATATTTGGTCATATCTAGACACTTTGCCAATCATTCATAACCTTTATTGTTTATTTAATTACTAAAATTATACTTTATTAGCCTCTTTAGGGAGCATTGTCAATAAACTTACTAATTTTTATCAAGAGATTTAAGAACTGTCTTAATAGTTTTTGGTTGGTGGAAAGATATTATAGAATAGTCTCCATAAATATCTCTATTTTCTAGATTCTATGTGTGTTACACGTGAAAAAAAGGTTACAGGTAGCACTGTCATTTCCGAACAGAAAGATACCAAACACCAATGTACTTTTATTTCTTTGGAAGAACATCCAGACAGAAATAATGTTTAGAAGTAAAATCCTCTGACATGGAGGAAGTTCTCTTTAGAATCGCAGAAAGTCAAAATTGCATAAAAAGAATTTTGCAGTCTGTTTCTGCTTGTTCTCTAAAGTTCAAAAAAAGAGCAAAGTAAAATTTTAAACTCTAAATACAAATTCATTTTTAACAAATGTATCAGGAGGGTTCTATCTGAATTGATAATATCTTGTTAAGTTTAAAGATGACGGGTGGAACCTGAACAGTGTGGCTCACTGGTTGAGCATTGTCCCGTGAACCGAGAGGTCCCTGGCTCAATTTCTGGTCAGCACACATGACTGGATTTCAGGCTCAATCCCAGTGCAGGATACATAGGAGGCAGCCAATTGATATGTCTCTGTCATCGATGTTTCTATCTCTCTATCCCTCTCCCTTCCTCTCTTTCTAAAATCAATACAAACATATGTGTGTGGTTTTTTTTAAAAAAAAACTGACTAGCATATTTAGTAAGGGTCAGCTTTAGAGATGACAAAGTGTTGAATATTACATTTTATACAAAAATATATTGATCTTCAAGTCACTCGGACTAGAAGGCATGATAATATTTCCAGTCATAGATGCCACCTTGGATTGTGAGTTAAATTGGATTCCAAAATAATTATGTTGTTTTTCAGAAATGTTAATCATACCATAGTGCATTAACTGAATCATCTATCAAAGATGGATGAGAATGAGCTACCCTTTCTACTATGTAGGATGATAATATAAACTAGTGGAAAATCAGAATAATGTGTTTTTTTGTTTTTTTTAGGAATTCTAGGATTTGATTTCACAAATGAGGCATTTAAAGTTTAGAGAAGTCATACTTGTTTCCCTAAGAATCTGAGTAGGGGAGACTGTAAATGCTTCCAAATGTATGCTTATACAAATTGCTATAGATAGTACCTTTTTTTATTAAATCTTTATTGTTCAGATTATTACATTTGTTCCTCTTTTTTCCCCCCCATAACTCCCCTCCTTCCAGTTCCCACCCCACACCCCGCCCTCACTGCCCATCCACTGTCCTCATCCATAGGTGCACGATTTTTGTCCAGTCTCTTCCCGCATCTCCCACACCCCTTTCCCCCCCAAGAATAGTCAGTCCATTCCCTTTCTAAGTCCCTGATTCTATTATAATCAACAGTTCATTCTGTTCATCAGATTATTTATTCACTTGATTCTTAGATTCACTTGTTGATAGATGTGTATTTGTTGTTCATAATTTGTATCTTTACCTTTTTCTTCTTCCTCTTCTTAAAGGATACCTTTCAGCATTTCATATAATCCTGGTTTGGTGGTGATGAACTCCTTTAGCTTTTCCTTATCTGTGAAGCTCTTTATCTGACCTTCAATTCTGAATGATAGCTTTGCTGGATAAAGTAATCTTGGTTGTAGGTTCTTGGCATTCATCACTTTGAATATTTCTTGCCACTCCCTTCTGGCCTGCAAAGTTTCTGTTGAGAAATCAGCTGACAGTCATATGGGTATTCCCTTGTAGGTAACTGAGTTTCTTTCTCTTGCTGCTTTTAAGATTCTCTCTTTGTCTTTTGCTCTTGGCATTTTGATTATGATGTGTCTTGGTGTGGTCCTCTTTGGATTCCTTTTGTTTGGGGTTCTCTGCGTTTCCTGGACCTGTAAGTCTATTTCTTTCACCAGGTAGGGGAAGTTTTCTGTCATGATTTCTTCAAATAGGTTTTCAATATCTTGCTCTCTCTCATCTTCTGGCACCCCTATAATTCTGATGTTGGTACGCTTGAAGCTGTCCTGGAGGCTCCTTACACTATCTTCATATTTTCGGATTCTTTTTTCATTTTGCTTTTCCGGTTGGGTGTTTTTTGCTTCTTCGCATTTCAAATCTTTGACTTGATTCTTGCTCTCCTCTGGTCTGCTGTTGGGATTCTGTATAGTATTCTTTATTTCAGTCAGTGTATGCTTAATTTCTAGTTGGTTCTTTATCATAACATCGAGGGTCTCATTATATTTCTTGTAGATCTCATTAAGTTTATCGGCGGCTTCTAGACAGTTCTTAAGAGACCTTAAAAGTGTGGTTCTGAACTCTATATCTTCCATTGACAATTTTGTCCTGTTTCTTTGTCTCCGCATTTTTTATGCTTTCTTGGTGCACCCCCTAGTGGTCTTTGTGCGCAGTCTTGTTGTAGTTAAGCCTTGATTGTTGTAGTTAATACTGGGGGGATTTGACCTCCAGGCCAACTGGCTGTGAGAGTCAGCTGTGTCTGCAGTGGGAAAACTTCTGTCCTCTGGGGAGGTGCTAATCTAGCCTTTGCCTGAGGCTATCCAGCAAATGGCTCTGTGCAGGGCTTGGGCGGGGGGGCGGGGGAGGGGTCCCAGGGGATCAACAGGGCAGGCGGAGGGAGCAGTTATGGCTGCTCTCAGTCCTGTCCCCACAGGCTCTGCCTCTCAGAGTCCCAGCAACCGCTGCAAACCTCGGAGAGAAAGCTGCCCTCGCGTTCTGACCGATGCCAGACAGTCCCTCTTCTCCTGTTTGAGTCTGGGTCCCTAGAGACTCGCCCAGAACTGGAGCTCAGGGCCTGAGCCTCCCTCCCGATTGAAAACGACAACCGTGCCCTCAGCCACCAGCCCGCTCCGCGCACCTCCACACCTTTGTATTTTCCGCACTGTGCCTCCTCTGAGTCTCGGTATGCTGTTCTCTTTCCTTCTAGTTGAAGAATTTCCCCTCAGCCAGCTTTCCTGTGGTTCTGGGTGATGTCCGTTCCGTCTTTTAGTTGTATTTTTGAAGTGGTTGTGCGAGTCAGCATTCTCCAGTGTTTACCTATGCCGCCATCTTGGTTCTCTCCTAGATAGCACCTTTTGATTTGCCTTTAATCTCTTCAGCTAAATTTCACGAATGGTCAGCTTTCACTGTTGTTGAATGGTCATTCTGTTTTCATTCCTTACTCCTTCAGAGTTGTTTGAATCTGTCTAGCCTGCAGGCACCCTCTACAGTTCAAGATTTTACTCAGTCCCTGCTGCAATTGAATTTTGAAACAGATTCTGCTTTTCTGTACAATCTGATTTAGAAAACAGAAGTGGGGGGTGGGGGAGCTTTGATGATTTCTCTCCTGTTTAAACATTAATAAATATATCTGTTATTCTGCAGTAACAAATAATCTCCAAATAGCAGTAGCTGAGTACAGTTTCTTTCCTATGTTGTGTGTCCAGTGTGGTCAGCAGGTGGGCCCTGCTCATCATAGTCACTCAAGGACCCAAAATGGTGGAGGCTCTTGAGTGTGCTTGCAAGATTCCAGCAGCATTGGAAAGGAAGCTAGAGGATCTTGTTTTCATGACATCATATGACCCAGAAGTGACTTACATTGCTTCAGCCAGGACTAGTCCTGTGACCACAGTTAGCCATTATTTCTTGTACTGAAAAGGGAGAGCGGGATGTAGGTGAGCAGCCTTAATGACTTCCACAAGTGATGTGGTCTAGACAAGGTTTTTAAGTACTCACTGAGTTCAGTTCCTTGTAGGTATTGGGCATTACCCAATACCAGGGCCTTGTAGGTATTGGGCATTACCCAAGTATCAGTTGAATGAATGAATATACATATCTTAAAGAATATGGTTCCACCCCAATCTAATATGGCTGTGGGCTGGACATCAAATAAAAAATTATAATTTTCTCCCCCCAAAAAGAAGATGAATTACAGCAATATATTCTTCTGCTGAAAACTCTCCAAAATACTTCCCTAAGGTTGAAACTCTCTACTTCCTTCCTCTCAGTAACTACTGGCTAAACTTCTGAGCTGGTAAAATCTTTGGGGGAAAGATGTTGACTGCATTAACAGTTTGCATTAAAGTTCAGCACCAACACACCTATATTATCCCTGTAAATTTTGTAAACTGTGTCATGATTAATAGCACTGGAACAGCTTAGAAAATACAGTATTATCATTTAAAAAGCGCATCCAGTAATGAGAAGTATTTGCAGTTTGCACACAAGAATACTTGTGTAAATTCACTCGTGTGCTCATTTTGGATATTTCTGAGCATAACTATTTTCTCAGAGCTTTAACATTCATCTCTAATAAGGCAATTATTTTGATTCTTGAAATGCTTTTCATAACTCGGCATAGTGCCCCATGATTTTATATCACCTAATGTCCTACACCCTCATTAAAATAGATACTGTGCCGTATATAAATAATAAATATTGAATAGCAAAGTCTAAGACTTAGAAAATACCTAAATTAGAGCTCTTAGATCAATGGTAACAATCCTTTACCCATGTGGGCAGTCTGATATATTTAAGAACAAATAAACACTGCAATTACTGAGCAGGATAACAAATAAATAACATTTACAGAACCTTAATTTCACAAGTATGTGATTATGAAAAACTGATTTAATATTTTAGTACTGAAATTATTTTAAAGCAACTTTTGGAGACCTAAAGATTCATGGAATGCTGAGTCTTGAGGAAAATAAATGAGACCAAAAATGAATTTGCTGAACGAGGAAAAGAAACTAATTTGCTCCTTTTTGGCATCTTGGAAAGTCTGAGGAAGTTGAAATAATTAATAAGAATCCTCAGAAGACAAATTCAAAATATTTTGAATTGACATGTGACACAAATATATTATTTTTAGTTATTTATTGCATAATGATAGCAAATTATTCTAAAATCTAATGAAAATGATCTTATAAAAAATGCCCTTTAGCCAAGAGTTCAGATGTTTTTGAAATATATCAATGTGTCTGAGAAAGGGTGGTGGGTACAAGAGGTTTCATCATATAAATTAGTGAAAAATTATTTTTGGCAATATCACCACAGGTGTGGATTTGAGTTTTGTTGGCCGCCTCTCCCTATCCCACCAGAACTGTCATACACAGGTGACATCAATGGATTATACAGACTGAAAAGAACTTGAAAAAAGACCTTATAGAGTTATTATTCTTGAATGATGTGGCACTTCTGCTAACGTATGTGAGTTTTCTAAATAAACAACATAATTCTAATGATTTTGATGTAAACTCAAAGCTTTTATTTAATAGACCAGGTATATTTCTAGTGACCCTTTTCCCCCCTGTTACCCTTCTAATATAAAAAGTTGAACAGTTTTTAATATACTTAGTATGTTGCTTTTGAGATGACTTATCTAAAACATTTACGATAAGGCATATTAAAAATTTACTTTGGAATCCCTCAGTGCATCTCCAAGGAAGGGGCAGTCCGTAAATCTAACACTGAGAAAGAATGAGTGCCTAGATCAGTGGTTCTCAACCTTCCTAATGCCGCGACCCTTTAATACAGTTCCTCATGTTGTGGTGACCCCCAATTTCATTGTTACAAATTGAACATAATTAAAGCATAGTGATTAATCACAAAAATAATATGTAATTATATATGTGTTTTCTGATGGTCTTAGGCGATCCCTGTGAAAGGGTCATTCGACCCCCAAAGGGGTTGCGACCCACAGGTTGAGAACCGCTGGCCTAGATAATCATGATTAGGAGAGACACATTCAAAGTAGTGTGCTATGGAACAGAGAAAATTAACACTAGCCCAAATTAAAAGTCACAAAGAAAACTAATTGCAAGTCATTTTGCAACTTGCTTCTCATTTGTGCAACTCTAAGAAATATACTCTATGATGAATGACTGCAGAGATTTGTTTTTAATAAGACAAAGGTTTATGATTCAAACAATTTTTTAAACTAGCCACCTTAAGCTTATTTTAAATGGAAGAAGATACTTATGAAAAACAAGATACAGACACCCAGAACTTATAGAAAAAAGTTAAAAGAAAAAGAGGCCTTAACTGCATTGTTTCTACTTAAACTTGAAGATGTATCTTCCAAGAAGCTGTTGTCAAAATTTGAGCTGGAGTCAATTAATATAAAAAATATTTGAGCCTTGAAACACATTTATAACAGTGTGTTCACAGACCACTAAGAGGAGTAGAATGCATGTCTGGATTGATGTAGACAAAACAATAAAAATTCTCAGGGGAAAATTCTTTTTTCACCGAGTTATCAAAATTTGATTTATATATAATACTTCCACTTTATATCCCAATATATAAAAAGTAAACTGAAATACATTTTGAAATTAGATTGAATGCAAGATACAAGTAAACATTTACATTTATCTTCTTATACATTATAAAACAACAAATGCTCTCATCTATTATTTGATACAGTCTTTGTGTTTATTATCTGCTCAATATTCAGAATAATTGTCCAGGAAGATAAACTTTATTTCTATGCTGAATCAAATGTGTCTCTATTTTGTTCTGTTTAAAGCATAACCACAAAATTCAATTTCTCACAGATATAAGTAATAATAGAAACATATTTTACTACAAACTTTGTAATATTCTAGAAATAAACTAAACTTATATAAAAATGTTTTTAACCCTTTGAGGATTAGTTCATCCTCTTTCAAAAAAAAATAACGCTTTATTTTATGAGCAGTTTCAGGTTTACAGAAAAATTAATCAGTTGGTACTGAGATCACCTCCAATCCCTTTTCCACATTTTCATCATATTTAACATCTTGCATGATACATTTGTCTCAAGTAATAAACCAATATGGATACATTCTTATTAACTAATTTCATAGTTTGCACTGCAATTTGCTCTTGGTATTGTGCAGTGTCATGGGTTTTGGCACATGAAAGATACCACGTATCTTTACAGATCATTTCAGTGTCTGCCAATATAGCTTCAACACCTTACAAATCCCCTCCACTTCACTGACTCTCTCCTCTCCCTCCCATATCCTGCCAAACCACTGATCTATCTACTGTCTCTATTATATTTTGCCCTTTTCAGAATGTCATAAAACTGAAAATATATAGTGTGCAGAAGCTTTTTCAGACTGGACTCTTGCACTTAGCTATGTCCATGTAAGGGTCCTCTATGTTACTCCGTGACTCAATAACTCATTGCTAAAAGACATTCCACTATATCGACGTACCAAAGTTTGTTTATGCATTCACCTATGTAGGGGCATCTTGATTGCTTTTAGTGTTTGGCAATTATGAATAAACATGCTATAAATATGTGTGTGCAAAATTTTGTTGGGACCTAAGTCTTTAACTCATGTGTGTAAATACCTAGGAGTGCATTCGCTGGAATGAATGTAAGATTATGTTCAGCTTGTCATAAACTGCCAGTGTCTTCCCAAACAGCTGCATTGTTTTGCATTCCCACCGTAAGTGAATGAGAGTTCTTGTTGCTCCACTTCCTTGTCTATATTTGATACTGGCAGTACTTTGGATTGAAGCCAAATAGAGGTGTAGTGACATATCAATGGTATTTTATTTTGCAATTCCTTAATCACATATGATATTGAGCATTTTTTTCCTGATATACTTATTGGCCATCTGTGTATCTTTCTAGTGAGATGTCTATTCAGATCTATTGTCCATTTTTTTTTTTTATTTTAGTAAAATTTTCTTTGGCATTCGGGATTTTTAAATGTTCTTACATATCTTAAACATTTATGGAGATCAATATTTAAAATTTTGCGTTTTTAGTTTCTATTTTCCATATAATTTTTTCCAGTAATTTTGTTTCTAATGGGTATTTCTTAATATATATAGAAAATTACTCGGAATGCTCCATTTTCACATTCTTCCTAATGACTTTTCAGTTGATTTTCTTGGGCTTTGCTGCTCCACATCTGATTTGATCATCTCATATGAAGAGGACATCATTTGCTTCATTTAAGAATATAAAAGAATATACACATTTACGCTACATATTTTTCCAGTGCAAATACACCCATGCATTAATTTTGACTAACTGCATTTGTAAGTATGCCCAGGATGCTGCATGAAAATGCCAATCGGGGCCATGTTTGCTCTCTTTGACTTTAATGAGGGTGTTTCCAGTATTTCGCTAGTAAAAATTATCTTCCAGCTCTCTTCTACATATTTCTTTCCTTCCTTTCTCCTCTCTTTGTCTCCCACTGTTTATATCTAACTAGCCTACCTTCCTGTTAAGAAAAGATCCATCCACTTTCATTAGAATGGAAGTTAAGATTTTGTCAAATGCTTTAGGATTTTACAGACACAAAAAAAATATTGTCCCCTCTTTTATCATAAAAAATATGAAATCAGAAATATGTGTTCATTTTATCAGATAAAATCAGCATTACTTTAAAAATTAGGTATTTCACTTAGATATAAAAATACATTGCTCACATTCTGTTTATAAATCATTTCCTTTAGCTGTTTAGAAAAACTATGTACAAATCAAAAGACATAATCATGGAGGGGAAATATTAGAGCCTGGCTGCTATCTAATGAGGTTGAGACGAACAATTAACTCCAAAATTGACCAAGGTCAATTGTAAGTGGCAGAGTGCTGTATCATATTTTCCTTTCACTCAATGTGAGAGATAAAAATAGTATTTCTTCCAAATTATTTTATCACTGAGGTGGTCTGCAGTTATCTGATATATAAACTTTTACATTGAGGTTTATATTAACTGCAACTGCTTCCAATGGTTTGTTTAAGAAAGTTTTCAAGACTCATATTTTAGGAGTGGTAGGAAAGATGTTATTTAATAAAATATGGTAATGCTATTGTTTGCTAATCGTGTAAATGAAATTACTCGTCTATTTTTGTTTCCTTTCCTTTTCCAAAAATAATCTAAAAAAACCCTCCAACATTTTTATATATTGTGAAATCGCTGCAATATTGTGCTTTCTTCCTTTAGTAAAAGCTTTTAAAAGCAATAATTTTGCCAGTTTTTCTTCACATGGATATTTATTTTATTCTTTGGGTTATAATCCAGTACAACTTAATTTTTCAACCCTCAAATTGTTCCACCTTTGGTCACTGGGAGCTCTTTCAGTTGGCTCCCCAGATTTCTTTTTTTTTATTGATTAAGGTATTACATATGTGTCCTTATCCCCCCATTGCCCCCCACCCCCCTACTCATGCCCTCACCCCCCCTGGTGTCCGTGTCCATTGGTTAGGCATACAAGTCCTTTGGTTGATCTCTCCCCCTTACCCCCACCCTCCCCTACATTCCCTCTGAGGTTTGACGGTCTGATCAATGCTTCTCTGTCTCTGGATCTGTTTTTGTTCATCAGTTTATGTTCATTATATTCCACATTTGTGAGATCATGTGATATTTATCTTTCTCTGACTGGCTTATTTCACTTAGCATAATGCTCTCCAGTTCCATCCATGCTGTTGCAAATGGTAGGAACTCCTTCTCTTTTACTGCAGCGTAGTATTCCATTGTGTAGATGTACAACAGTTTTTAATCTACTCATCTGCTGATGGACACTTAGGCTGTTTACAAATCTTAGCTATGGTAAATTGTGCTGCTATGAACATGGGGTGCATATATCCTTTCTGATTGGTGTTTCTAGTTTCTTGGGATATATTCCTAGAAGTGGGATCACTGGGTCAAATGGGAGTTCCATTTTTAACTTTTTGAGGAAACTCCATATTGTCTTCCACAGTGGCTGTACCAGTCTGCGTTCCCAGAGGCAATGCAGGAGGGTTCCTTTTTCTCCACATCCTCTCCAGCACTTGTTTGTTGATTTGTTGATGATAGCCATTCTGACAGGTGTGAGATGATACCTCATTGTTGTTTTGATTTGCACCTCTCCAATGATTAGTGACTTTGAGCATGTTTTCATATGTCTCTTGGCCTTCCTTGTGACATGTTTTGAAAAGTATCTATTTAGGTCTGTTGCCCATTTTTTTGATTGGGTTGTTTATCTTCCTATTGTTAAGTTGTATGAGTTCCTTGTAAATGTTGGAGATTAAACCCTTATTGGTGATAACATTGGCAAATATTTCTCCCATGCAGTGGGCTTTCTTGTTGTTTTGTTGATGGTTTCTTTTGCTGTGCAGAAGCTTTTTGTTTTGATGAAGTCCCATTTGTTTATTTTCTCTTTAGTTTCCAATGCCCTAGGAGCTGTATTGGTGAAGAAATTGCTTCGGCATGTATCTGAGATTTTGTTGCCTGTGGATTCCTCTAATATTTTAATGGTTTCCCATCTTATGTTTAAGTCTTTTATCCATTTTGAGTTTATTTTTGTGTATGGTGTAAGTTTGTGGTCTAGTTTCATTTTTTTGCATGTATCTGTCCAATTTTCCCAACACCATGTATTGAAGAGACCGTCTTGACTCCATTGTATGTTCTTGCCTTCCTTGTCAAATATTAATTGAGCATAGTGGTTTGGGTCAATTTCTGGGTTCTCTATTCTATTCCATTGGTCTATATGTCTGTTCTTGTGCCAGTACCAGGCAGTTTTGAGAACAGTGGCTTTGTAATACAGTTTGATATCTGGTATTGAGATCCCTCTTACTTTGTTCTTCTTTCTCAGTATTGCTACAGTTATTCAGGGTCTTTTTTTATTCCAGATGAATTTTTGGGGAGTTCGTTTTGCATTTTCTTAATCTAAAAATTTGTGAGCTAGTTTATATTTCCTAATGTTAATGTAAGGAAGACTCAAAGCTCAAGACTTGGCCCAATCTGAGTGTCTGTCTAACCAGTCTTTGTAAGTTATCTCATACAATTAACCATTTGCAAACTGATGACCCTAAGATATGAAATCTGGCCCTCCTCTCTTTGTTGTGTTCCAAAAATACATAGTCAGTTGCTTATTCATCATCTCAGCATGGATATTTAATGACAATCTTACAATTATTTTGGTCAACAAAATGCTCTGTCCATTGCCCTATCACCAGCAGCTCCTTTATCAGCATTATTCCATCATCCAACTAGTAACATAGCTCAAAACATGCAGAATTATCCTCAATCACAATCTTTAGATACTTGGTATGCAAAGCGTACCTTTGCATCACCTTGGAACTTGTTTGAAATGCAATATCATGAGCCCTTATTCCAACCTATAGGTTCCGAATCTGGTTAACAGCATCCCCAGATGATTCATATAAATGTTAGTTTCAGAAATGCTGCCATATATCACTCTCTGCATTCAATTTGTCATTATTATTGCCTCTATATCTAAAACAAATTCAGAAGATAATAGCTTTTAGCATCTCCACTGTTACCATCCAAAGTCTTCATCCCCTCCGAATGATCTACTTCCCACGTCCACTTCACTCCCCCATGGTCCCTTCTTCCTACAGCAGGCAGTGTTCCTTTAGAATTATATATCAGACCTTGTTGGTTCACTATCTTATCATGCATTTCATTATCTGCTCCTCTGCCTTATTGCCTAATATTCTACCCTTATTTATGATATTAAGCTATGATAGCCTATTCTGGAGACAGCCATGTGCTACCTTATGATCAAAATTCTGTTTCTACCAGGGTCCACTTATGTACTGGGGGATGTTTTGACAGAGGTATATAATTCTCAATGCCAATGGTATGACCCTGTCCCACCTAGTGCCTTATAGACTTATTTTGTGATTCTTCCATTGGAATTTACCATAAACTCTAAATTGCACCTTTTCCCATCACTGAAACCTGCAATAACACAGTGTCTGGAAGTTCATACCGCCCAAGCTTCTGGGCAGCCAGCATGGTTGCGTGAACCTGCTGCCGAGTGCCTCATTGCTCTGGGCCTCACCTGAGTTCGGAAGCCTTCCTGTCGTCTAATATATGGGCCTGCACCGTATGCCTGTGGGGGAATGTGCTGTGTCCAAAAGCAAAAGAAATCTACCAGGTGCTTTTCTTTCTGTAATAATTATATGCAAGATACAGCAATGTGTCTCTTATTTGTAGGAACTATCTTTGCACATCCCTGAGCACGAGGCCCTATAATTTTACCAAGTCCCAGGTCCCTAACACTTCACAGAGTTCATCTTCCCAGATCTGTAGCACAGGCTTTACCAAGACCTTTGGCATACTAGCCACATATTGCGTGTCCTGCCCAAACAGCATGATGTCATCAACATAATGCATCAGTGTAATGTTCCGAGGGATGCACAGATGGTCCAGATCTTTTTGGACTCTGTTACTGCAGAAGGCAGGATAGTTAACCTAGCCCTGTGGAAAATCTATAAATGAATATTGTTGTCCATTCCACATGAATGCAAATTATTTCTGATCCTCTATCCTTACAGACTGAGGGAGTAAAAAAGAAATAAACACACAAACCAACACACTCACCAAAACAATGGCTAATATGCCATGTGCTAAGGCTTTATTAATCTGTTCCAACAATGATGCCATCTAAACATAGCTGCTACTCTAATGGCTCCTGGGTTTGTTTGTTTTTTAAACATATTTGCATTGATTTCAGAGAGGGAGAAGGATAGAGAGAGAGAAACATCAATAATGAGAGAGAATCATTGATCAGCTGCCTTCTGAATGCCTGACATGGGATGGAGCCTGCAATCCGGGCATGTGCCCTGACTGGGAATTGAACTCTGACCTCCTGGTTCATAGGTTGATGCTCCTGTTTGATTGAATCTACTCTCCTGGTCAAAGATTCAGTCAGTTTCTCTCAGTACCAGATTAGTGAATTAAACTGAGATGTGACAGGGATGACTTCCCCAGCATCCTTTATATCATGAACGGTAATACTCATCCCCACCATCCTTCTAAGGATGGAATTTGATTTCTGATTCACTCTCCTGGTTGCAAACGAAGGAGGAAGGAGGAGGGCAGTCTTAGAGCTTCCACTTAGCCTTTCCCCACTATCATGGTTTGTACCCCACATGTTAAGGATCACATTTGGAGTTTATTCCAATTCTCAAATATGTCAATGCCAATTATACACTCAGTGCTGTGGACTGAATTGTGTGCCCCTCAAGTTCACAGGTTGACATCTTAACCCTCTATGGATTTCATTCAAGTGTCAGCTCACAATCTCTTCCTCCTCAGCTTTTGTTTTTAGGAGGCACTTTCAAATATCTGGACTGCTGTACTTCTTTGGCCACTTATTTTATGCTTACTATTTGCATTTTTGGTCAATTTAACTTTAGCCAACTTTATAAGGCTACAATATACACACCACAATATTTAGCTACTTCATGTGTTCAATTTTATGGATTTGTACAAATGTTAATAGTTTTGTAAACATAACAATAAAATGTTAGAACATTTCATTCACACCAAAAATTTCCTAGTTCTCCTGTATATTTCATCCTCTCTTTTAACTCACTAGCCCTGGCAACCAATGGTCTATTTCTTGTTACTATAGTTTTTAGATGTTTCCCTTTTGTAAAACTGCATGCCATTCACCTGGAAGACCTAATTTACTTGGGATTTCAGTTTATCTTTTTTCTAAAAGGATTATTTTTATTGTCTCTCTTGTTTTCAGTATTGATAAAGACTATTACCTCTAGCTATAGCCATTCAACTATTTTTTTTTTTTTAGCTCAGAGTCACAAAATGAGTGAGATCCTGAAAATATTTTTTGCCTTGGGTTAGATACAAAAGTAATAAGGAAAAATTGAAACTTGTCGGCTCTTTCCTCAAGGGTGTTTACTGTACTTCTTGGTCTGGGTCTGCGTGTGTGTGTGAGAGGGAGAGGTCGGGGGGGGGGGGGGGCGCGGTTGGTGTCATTGCAGGGTTTTTGTTTTTTGTTTTCTTTTCAGGATTTCTTTTACCTACCTTTAATTTTTTTCTCTCTTTACATGTAGGACAGAGAAAGGAGATCTGAACTATGCATGGATAGAGAGACTTATAAAAAATTAAAAAATATTCTCTTTCAATGAGAAATGATTTTAACAAGAATAGAACATGAGGGTTGGCACCTTCTCTTTCTGTTTCAGCGTGTTTTCCTGGATTGTTTGTTTGCTTTTATTCTTCTTAAAATAAGTTCTATGAGGAGGAGATTTAGATGTCTGGCTTGACTCTATCATACTACCCTCAAATCCACCAAATTTAATTCAGTAATTTTGAAATCACATAAATTGAAGTAGAATGACTATTATTATCACCAGAAAATGATGTATTTAAAAATAATGGCAATAGAGATTTTTTAAAATAGTATTTGCATCAAAACTGTTTAGTTTTGTAATTTTGTCAAAAGAGATTTTTAAAATACTCCCACATCAATAATTCAAAATAAAAAGATGCAGAGACATTTTAAATATTTTGTCTTTATACTGCTCTCTAATAAGTCTTATAGGAATATCTTCATATTATGCTGTAATGTTTTTAAAGCATGTATATCCTTTGCAGCCCTAGGGACACAGTATAAGTTTAAAAAAGGATTTTTATTGAATGATTAGAATATTGTGATTTAAAAGAATGTTATGCCTTTACCATTTCACCTATTTTTAAAATTATAGCCATATGCATAAAAATTAATATATAATTTATGTTAAAGAATAGAATTTAAACTGTACATATTAGAAATAACGATTCCTTGAAATTTGTATATAACTTCTGACAAGGAAATTACCAGTGTAATTGATATAAGAAACGCTGATTATCTTACAGTATCCAATAGTCAAAGAGATTACACCTAACTAGAAAAATGACAGAAGACTCAATAGGACAGATATTATATAGCTATTTTATTTTACTATTTACTAATATTTATTTATTTATTTATTTATTTATTTATTTATTTGGTCCTCACCAGAGGATATTTTTCCATTGATTTTTAGAGAGAGTGGAAGAGAGAGGGAAAGGCAGAGAGAAAAATTGATGTGAGAGAAACACATTGATTGGTGATTGGTTGCCTGCTGCAGTGCCCCGATCAGGAGGAACCTGCAACCAAGGTATGAGCCCTTGACTAGAATCAAACCTGGGATCCTTCAATCCACAGGCCAATGCTCTATCTACTGAGCCAAACTGGCTAGTGCTATGTAGCTATTTTAGATTTTCTTAAATTCCCAGTGAGGATGAACAGAAAAGCAATAATTAAAGCCTCACGTTTAGTCCATACTTGTAGATGTTTTAAATTTATTTAATACTAGAGGACTGATACACACAATTTGTGCACTGGCAGGGGAGGGTCCCTTAGCCTGGCCTGTGCCCTCTTGCAGTCTGGGACCCCCCAGGGGATCAGGCCTAAGCTGGCAGTCAGACATCCCTCTCACAGACTGGGGCTCTCGCAGTCTGGGACCCCTCACTCCTTACCGCCCACCTGCAGTAGAGGTGGGAGAGGCTCCCGCCACTGCTGCTGTGCTCCCCAGTCATGAGCCTGGCTTCTGGCTGAATGGGGCTCTCCCTGTGGGAGCACACTGAACACCAGGGGCAGCTTCTGCATTGAGCGTCAGCCTCTGGTAGTCAGTGTGTGTCATAGCAACCAGTCATTCCCCCTTCAATTGATTTGCATATTAGGGTTTTATTATATAGGATGATTACTCCATGTGGATTGTACTACTCCCATTGAATGTGCTTGTAGCATTTATAAGACCTACATATTGATAAGGCCTTAAGGAAAATACTTAACACATTGCATACCAGTAGTTTTATTGCTAGCTTTACCCAGTAGCCAGGTAAGTTTCTACTGAAGGAGTACAAAAAACGTTTTACATAAATGTTAAAGGCACACTTTAAAATTAAATACCCATTGCATTTTGAAGTTATTTATTTATTTATTTATTTATTTATTTTTTAAATATATTTTATTGATTTTTTTACAGAGAGGAAGGGAGAGAGATAGAGAGTTAGAAACACCGATGAGAGAGAAACATCGATCAGCTGCCTCCTGCACATCTCCCACTGGGGATGTGCCCGCAAGCCAGGTACATGCCCTTGACCGGAATCAAACCTGGGACCCTTCAGTCCGCAGGCCGACGCTCTATCCACTGAGCCAAACCGGTTTCGGCTGAAGTTATTTATTAAGTGTTATTACAAGCTAATATCTTTTTAAAGTATGAGACTTTGTAAAACACTGTGTAATATGAAGCGAGAATTCTCATGATCTGTCCGCAATATGTTAAGCAGAGAGTACTGGCTAGTAATCAATTTCTCTTCTGTGTAGAGCCAGACTCATGGGAGAGGCATTATTGAGTGCTTCCTCCACACATAGCCCTTAGAAACCTCTGTGTGTCTGTTACCAGTTCTTTTACACTAGGATTTTACACCAGCTTCTCTTTCCTCAAAATGCTACGTGACCACCACTCCCATCCCACTCTTATCTTTCTTCCATTTCAACAAGGAAATCACAGAAAAGAAATTCTAGATGTACCCAGCATCCCATTTGTTAATGACTGAGATAAACTCTACCCTCAGGAAAACCTTCAAAGGCACATGTTGAAGAAGTTGGAGCCTCTATCAGCCCAAGTTTCTGAATCCTATTATAAAGAAAAATCTCTCCATTTTCTACCCCAACATATGAAACCAAAATAAATGTGCTGGTTTTAAGTCATTACACATCTGGGGCCTATCTGTTACCCCAGCCTACCTTAACTAATACTATCCTGACTCTAGTGTTATCAACCAAGTAAACCTCAGAGTTGTCATCTTATTTAAAAAAATCTGAATTAAACCTATTACTTTTGGGGCATATTAATCCATAATAAAATACGAACTTTCTGGTGTCCTTTTCCATATTAAAAATTTACAACATATAAATATTGATATATTCTAATATTTCATAGAGCCATTATTTCAACATAATTAAATATATTATTACAGCAACAATATGGAGAAAGAGCAGTAAAAAGTGAAGAAATTTTTTCTGGCCTCTTTGCCTCATGCCATATAATAAAAGGCTAATATGCAAATTATTCCCTCTGGAGTTTGACTGACCCGGAGTTTGACCATTAGCTATGGTGTGCGCTAACCACCGGGGGAGGCATGGAACAAGGGAAGGCCCCGGCCAGCAGCCAGCAGCCAACAGATGGGGGAAGGAAGGCCCCGATCAGCCCTGATTGCCAGCCAGGCCTAGGGACCCTACCCCCGCATGAATTTCATGCACCAGGCCTCGAGTACTCTTATAATAAATTAGAAGACTCTAGGTCATTACTTCCTAAACAAGTGAATTGACATATATATATGTGGAAGATGCTGCATAAAGTTTTTTAAAAAGTAAACACATAGCCACTGTATTCATGTTCTTTTAAACATCTGCTTTGCAGCAATATGTATTTTCTTCAATTTTAGAACTCATCGCAGGATTTAAATGAATTGATGAGCTGGATAAATTCTCTAGCCAAATCTTTTTGCTCCAGCTGAGAAATTAAAAATATAGTTTCTTTGTAGTACTTTCCAAATCCTTATATAATAAAAAGAAATGTGTCAAAAACTCAGAAGGTAGAAAATCAAGACAGAAATAATAGGCATTGTCACAAAACAGTTTTGATATATCACTGTAGCTGTGTTCCCTGTGGGGCAACAACAAGACGTTCAGCAGGAAATTGTACCAGTATTTAGGTCTTATGGATATGGTCATTAGAGGAAGCATAAGACTCATGTTCTGCAGAGGAGTGTGGCCCAGGGTGTTCTCAGCAACTTTCATCTCATTTTTAAAAGAGGAACATGCAAAATGACATGTGTATGCCTTGCCAACTTGCCCACAGGGCTTCATTAAAAGCATTTACCATGAAAAATCTTGATAGCAGCCTTTTGTTGGAAAAGGTAGCTGAAAGCTGTCAAATTCTGGTCTTTGGCGATGCATAATTAGCTACTGCTATTGCTATATTGTCCTGAATAAAGCTGGGTTTTAAATGGTTCTTTGGGAGTGAACTCCTACATTTATTTGTCCAATTTTATGTAATTTGGAAATTTTCTTTTGAATGTTTGTTGTGTCTCTCACCTAAGTTCTGCAAGCTGCTCATCTTTAGCTCATCCCCTGATGAAAAGGAAAGAACAGCACAAAAGACAAAGATGCTCCTCCAAAAATATACCCAACTCTCAGCTCTGGTTCTCATTGAAGTTAGTGATTTGCTCCGTAAGTCCTATTCCCATTGCTACAGAGTTTAAATTGTTCTATCTTCTTTGGAATTACCAGTCTCTTTATACTTTTACTGTACTTGTTCTTATATAGTCACAACTAACACCCATCCTCCAAGAAACCATTGTTTCCCCTATGAAATGGAAATAAAAACATTCTATTTTAATTCTTAGGCTATAGAAGTTGGGGTGTACTTAAAATGGAACGAGTAGTTTGAAATTACTTATATGCCCTGAGTACTTGATATACATCTTAAAGTACAAAACGGTTTTTTAAAAATGTGTATTCTAATGTTTATTTTGTGGTAAAACCAAAATTGTGTATTTTAAATGCTAAAGCATAATCAGGCAGAAATTATTTTCTTATACTGTAAATATTCTTTCTATCCCCCTGTTTTGGGGATTACTTTCTTAAAATATACCTTATTTGATGTCACTGGATTTCCCTGGGGAAATCTATTCAGGGTTAGCTCCATCATCTCTTGTAGTGACTTGACTCTACTATTATGTGTCCCCTCAGAAACTGATAAGACATTGATCCTGACACCTATTTTCCAGTCTTCAACACTATCCTATTCTCACTCGTCTCTACTCCCAGATTGGAATCCATGGCTTATCATTGTTATCGCTCCCTGGAAACATCCTCAGCAGCCTACATAATCTATTTGGCCCATAAAACTGTCCAGAGAATCCCCAGCCTGGGAACTGTCCATCAAGCCTGTGCTTGAAGAAAAATACCTGAAGTTGTTGACTGGACTCAATGAAATCATGACCACGAACCTCAGGTGGGCCTCTAATGTGGCTTAGTAATTGTAGGAGCAATTACCCAGCCCAGTACCTCTCCCACTCTAAGAAGGATTTTACACCAGCTTCTCTTTCCTCAAAATGCTACATGACCACCACTCCCACCTCACTTCCATTTCACCAAGGAAATCACAGAAAAGAAATTCTAGATGTACCCAGCATCCCAATTCCAACCCATCCACCGCTGTTCTCATATATTCTGTCCTTACACTTATAATAAGGATTGATGGTTCCACTTGTTCTTTAAATCCTATCTACTTTACTTTTGCTCAGGGGCAGAATTCCAGGAATCATTCTCCCTCTTGCTGTTATATTCTTTTCCCTTTGCTCATTACACATCTTATCTTTTTTTCATAAAAATTCATCTTCCTACACCATACTATTCCTACCTGCTGTATACTTTTTAAAAAAAAAAAAAAAAAACCTGCTAACTCCATGTCTTCTCTCAGTTTTTCTTCAACTCACTAATTTTCACTCTTATTACCCAACAAAATATCTCCCCTTATATCAACTTTGCTAAAGTCGAAGGGTGATTTTTTGTTCACCTTTTGCTTAAACTATCAGCTCACTCAATTCAACAGGCTTAACATATCATGTCTTTAGAATGACGGACTGATACTTTTGGTTAAGATAACTACCCAGATTTGCACATTAAGCCAGTTACTTGACATCTCCACTCAAATGCATTAAACTATATTCTGGATTTCCACCATTAAACTTTTTCCTCCCATAATTTTCTCCATCTTAGTAAATGGAAACTTAATCTTTCTAGTTATTCAGGCAAAATAAATCTTACATTTCTCTTAGAATATTCTCTTTCGTTTTGTACTTCATATCCAAGCTATGATGAAATCTTTTCTCTACACTAGTAAAAGCATTAAAAAAAACAACCTCTCCTCTTCATACACCCTCCACCAGTAACTACTTGGTCCAAATCACCATGTTGCTCTCCCACCTGAATTATTGCCATAACCTCCCAAGTGGTTATCTTTCCTTCACCCTTGTCCTCCTATATCCCTTTTTAACACAAAACCCAGAGAGAATGACCTAAGCCAAACCAGTACACTCCTCATCATTTTATTCTCACTGGGAGTAAAATGTAAAATTACTTGACCTATAAAATCTTGTAAGATCTGGCTACTGCTACAGTTCTGCTGCTATATTACTTCACTCAGCATTGGTCACTTTGCTCCAATCACACGGGTCTCCTCACTGTTTTTTAATCATGTTAGCTCCCTAGACTCCTGCCTTTGTGGCTGTCTTTCTCTCTTTCTGGAATCTTTTTGCCTCAGATACCTAGAGTTTATACCTTCCCTTCTTTCAGTTTTTTGATGAATGTTACTGGTAGCATATTATCCAGGCTTGTATTAGTATTTTATATTACAAATCTTATTATTTGTTCTACTTTGGTCTTCTCCCCTGCTTTTCTCTCTTCTGTATAATTTATCACCATATATATTACTATACTTTTTATTTTGTTATTATCTAGCATCCCCAACTAGAACATTAGGTCCCTGAAGGTCGTGTATATATTATGTTTTTAGTGGCTACAACAGGTAATATGTGTTCCATCTAACAGAGATGTCAATGTGTTTGTGCGATGAAGTAATGCATTTTCTTGCAAATAAATTCAAACAGCAATTATGCCCTCGACTGTTATACAGGATATGTACAGTGATTTACATTTCACTGACCATCATCAATGGAGAAATTGTCAAGTCCTTGATTATGGTGATTTCAGATAAACATGATATCATATTGGGAATTCTCATTGCACTTAACTTACATTTTTTATTACTACATCCACATCATTTTTTTCTTACACTCCTGTATAGCCGTTAATATGAAAACTGGTGGTGTATTCTCTCACTCCTCCAGTCCTGCTTTTTTGGGTACCACATTTGCTATATTAATTATTTTCTGATTTAAATGTCTATATGGTTTCTGCTTTACTAATTGAATGCTGACTAGCAAGCTATTTTAAAAATAATGTTTTGTACTGTTTTGACATAATTTTTTGGTCAAATAGATCATTGTTTTTGACCATATTTGAAGTAATTTTATTTTATTAAAACATCTGAAATTACACTATTAATTGTTTCTTGTGTCTAAAATCCCATTTCTGAAATTTCAGGCTTTAGGGGCGGGAAGCAGAGGCAATATAAATTTCTTTTAATTTGAGATTAAATAATTCTTCAATCACTATATATTAAAATTTCTATTCTTTAAACTTATTTTTGTCTTAAAGTCTTTTGTATAGTCTTTTAGTATTAACATAACCATCTTAGTAATTTTAGCTAGTGTATGTTTTGCCTTTTCCTATTTATTCAATCTCAATATTTTCTGTTTAGATTCCAGATAAGTCTTTGTTAAACAAAAAAGAGTTGAGCATTAATAAAAATGATCAAATCTGATCTTTTAATTAGAAATTATATTCTATTTACATTTATCGTGATTAACTTTTGACTTATTTTTATCTTATTCAGTGATCCCATATGACTAGATAGATTATAATCAAAAGCAAAGCAATGTGTTTTCAACTTGTCTATTATGCAACACTGGAAAAAGGAAAAGATTTAAAATTAAAAAGTTTATATATCATGCCCTCTATTCCATTGGATGAGTACTTGTCTAACTCCTCTAGTAGATACTCATACAATTGAGAAAGGTCTTTCTTTATCTGGTTCCTGCTTTGGGGAAGTATATTCCTTTTCCCTTTTCCTAAATGGACATATCTTACTTGGTCCTTGAGAGAGATTCTTCTCCTCAGACATGCAAAGTATTTACAGCTCCCTTTTTTTGGTATAAGTTTGAGAGCCAAGAAATGGGACTATGGGTTGAAAACTAAAGTGACTCATCACTGGGCCTCATTTAGCAATACAATTCCCTCAGTTATTTGTGTGTGAGTAGTGGGAAGCAAAGTTCAATTTGTTTAAGCATAACTGTGGCCAATTGTTTGATCCATACATAATCTTTAAAACTTACGAGTCTTTTATTTTTTTCAACAGGCTTGTCCCAACCCCCTAACATCTATCTAATGGCCACTACTCTGAGAAAATTGGAAACAACAGTGTCAGGAAGAGAGGCACATTAAGCACTCACTTATTCAACAGATTTTTATTGAGTAGTAACCTTGTTCCAGGCATTTTTCTAAGTACTAGAAATAGAGTAGTAAACAGAAGAGAGAAAACTTAATCTCCTCCTGGAGCTTAGACCACAGGGAAGGGGAATAGGAAATAAAAAAATAAGTAAGTAGCCGAAACCGGTTTGGCTCAGTGGATAGAGCGTCGGCCTGCGGACTGAAAGGTCCCAGGTTCGATTCCGGTCAAGGGCATGTACCTTGGTCGTGGGCACATCCCCAGTAGGGGGTGTGCAGGAGGCAGCCGATCGATGTTTCTCTCTCATCGATGTTTCTAGCTCTCTATCTCTCTCCCTTCCTCTCTGTAAAAAATCAATAAAAAATATATTTAAAAAAAAATAAGTAAGTAGCATACAATATGTCAGACTGAAAAAAACTATGACAGAGAATAATAAAGAAGGGGGAGAGAGTGTGCTTGTGAGAAAGAGATGTAATCTAAAATGCACATATAAGGATGGAGCCCAGATTACTCCAATGTGAATAGTTTAGGGAGGAGAAGAATTAGTGAAGGAGAATTATTAGGAGACGTTACCAGTGAAGAAGTAAGAAAACTAATTTAGTGTGGTATCTAGAATTCAAGGGAAAGAAGAGAGTGGCATCCACTGTCCCCTATGTTACATGTAAGCAATTGTAACATCCGTGGGGCAGTACTTGTTCAGCTGTAGGGAATCAGAACTCATTGCAAAATGTTTACTAGACAAAGGGAGGGGAGCATGAGGATACCAAGTATGGGCAATTCTTTCCATTTGTTTTCTACAAGACAAACAGAAGGGTTTATCTGGTGAGAGAAGTGGGGACAATAGGGTTTATGATGATGGAAGAAATAATATAATTCCTTTTAATTTTATGCTGAGAATGACAAATGAGAGAGGAAAAAAATATTAGATAGTGCACAAGACAAAAAATTAACATACTATATTCCTCTCACTGAGTAATTGAGAGAGGATGGGATAAAACATACACCTTGAGGTTTAAACCATTGATAGGAGGAGTACAGACAACTGATCAGTGTCGGAAGTGAAAGATGAATGCATGCATTAGGCATAAGGGCAAAGTTGTAATGTATGTAGAATTCCTTTTCTGATTTCTCTAATATCCCGAGTAAAATGGACACTGACTCATGAGCTGAGCGTGAGGGACAGGGAAGATGTAAAGGAAGTTGGAGGAGGCATGAAGAGGTATAGAGCAGACTTCTAAGAAAGCAAGAGAGTAAAGGAGCTAGAGAATGGCAGGGAGATTTTAGAGTCCATTTGCTATTTATGGTATGGATAGAAAGAGCATTCAGCTACCGGCCTGGCTAATAGCAACTATAAGACGGATAAAAGGGATTGATGCGTCTGTATCCAGAGGAAGAAGTACTTACAGAGGGATGCACATGCACTGTAGTTTGGCAGATTGCTTCAAGCCAGCCAGCCAGCAAGGAGCCCCATTAAACATACACCTTCATGGCTGGAAGCTTTTTTAAAAGGGTATATTTAGCCAGATGCTGGCCATAAAAAGGACCAGGTCCTGGGGCTTGAGGTCTAAACCATCAGCAGCAGGGCTAGCTGAATAAGAAAACATGTCTGCCCTCCTGGGGCTGACAGGGTTTTTACACAGTGATTTTGGGGAAGAAAGATGTAAGTTGTTTTCCAAGAATTTACATTCGCTATGGATAAGAAGGGGCAGGAGGTGAAGTGTAACCATTTTCATTCGGGGCCATCTTGAGCATCTAGCCTTGGTGCATAGTCCCTAAGGAAGAACTACTTGCTGCTTTTGGACTGGGTATGGGCAACAGTCCAGAAAGTTCATGTATAAGCAGATGTCCTGGTGTCCAGAGGTCAGATATTCTCTCTAGGCAAGAGCTGAAATAGCCACCGGGAAATTGATTCAAAGTTTCAACACACATTCAGGACTGTGAGCAGTCTTTTCTTGGTTTCTGCCCGCTATCTGATAACTGAGTAACTCATTGCCTCTTCCCATCCTCTGGCCTGCTGTAATTTAATTTAGAAATTTCTTCTTGCCAGCTGAATGATGAGATGTATCACAGAACAGGCAGGGTTAGGGACAAACTTACAGAAACTGCTTCTTATCCCAATGGTGGCATCATCACCTTTTGTGTCTATTTTAATGGGAAACATGAGGGCCATAGCAGCCACATCTCTGCTTGATTCAATGGTTCTGTAAATCCTATCCTGCTTAATCATTTTATACATAGAAGTTCTTGATTTCTTAGACCCTAAACTCACATTAAAATTCCTTATTTTATCTCTTGTTTGTGTTTCCTTCTGTCAATCATTGTCACTTTTATGACAACCATGACAACTCTATAAATACCCAGGGTATTTTTTAAAGTTACATTATAATTTCTAATCTTTGTTTACCCTTGATTCTGTATTTAAGCAGATTCACTGTTTACCACCAGTTCTTTTATTCTATTACTTTCCTGTTCCAGGGTTATTTTTTAAATGTTTTTAAATATTTGAGACAAAAGTTTGCAAGGCCAATAGAGTGAATAGACAGACACTCATCACATTACAGAGCTTACGGAATAAAAGAGTTTAAGGTCTATTTACACAACTCTCTGCACAAATGTTCTTCCCTCTATGCAAAATTATGATGATGCTCTACTTAGTGATTACAATATCCATGCATTTCTTTATACTTTAATACATATGGTAAGCTTTATCTTTTATATTTTAACATATGTTCAAACAACTTTAGAAGTATGCTTACCCCAAGCTATCATTTATGTGCATTGTTTAGCAGGATTTCAAACTTTATAAATGATCGTATACTGCATATATCTCCTTTAACATTCTCTATCCCTGTGTGCTCTAAAGGTTAATTCCCGCCACCCTGGAATTAACTGGAACTATTTTGCTACTATTCTTGCATGCGTGTCACTAACCTTGGTAACGTCATGGAACATACTGATTGATAGTGTTTCTTTGCCATCATTGGTACAAGGAACTTCAGGGTGGTTTGTGCCAGCTTCATAGCCTTGCTTATTGGTAACCGGAAGATTGATAATGGTAAGGCAGAGGTTTTCCCATTAAGCTAGCTGCATAGCAAAAATATGCTGTCTGAGTAATAAAAGAAACCAAGATTCTATTTTGCACTTTTTGGTTCCGAGGTCTTTTGTGCACACCTTGATGATTTGTGATCCAGGGGAATATATAGAAATATATTTAGATATTTCTTTCTTATGAAGGGAGCAAAATAGGAGGTAGAGCCTGGCATCTTAAGACATAATGCTATGAGACAGCTTTGGTTTATAAAATAAACCCTTCATTTAGTGTTGCTATGATATCATATCCCTTCCTGCAATAAACTGTAGATTTGTAGCCACTGACATCCAGGGACCTGTGTGTCCTCTTTAGCAACTGAATGCTGTCTACCTACCCCTGTTCACCTAGCAGCCTGATATTTGTGAAACGAAATCATTTTCATAAATATAGCACTAATTAATTCACATTCCTTACTGCCTACGAATTGCCATTGCAAGAAAATACTATAGTTTATTTTCCATTATCTTATTGAAAGATATTTAGATTGTATTTTATATTGAAAACAATGCCTCAATTTAGGATTCCAGAACATGCCTTTACCTACATTGTGTAAGAATTGAACTAGTAGGTCAGAGGATATAAATAAGTTCAATTCCATTAAATTCTGCTGGAATGCCAAGCTCTTATATCGATATGCAGTATGTGTTTTCATTCTTTTCATCCTAGGAAATTTTTTTTAGACTTTTACATGTTGGCCAATCAATGAAATGGTCATTGCATTAATACTGTAATTTTCTCAGATTACTAATAAGCATGCTCTTTATACTTATTGGCCATAAGTATGTCCTCTTCTGTGAATTATTTTTCAAAAAAATAATTCATTTTTTATTTTTCTCTTTTTCCTACCTCTTGCTTATTTTTTCTATTTAGGTTGCTTGTCTTTTCTTATTAATTTGTACAATTTCTTTACATCGTCTGCACAACAATACTGTTGTGTATATATACAGCATACATAAAGCTCCTTCTGTAGATTTTAAAAATGTATTATATAATCTTTGCATTTGCTTCTACTTGTTTTGTGTCTTCTTTAGAAAAAAATCCAATAATCTGAGATTTAAAATATTTTCTATATTTTCTTAGAGTTTCACATTTATATTTTCAACCTGTCTGAAATTACTTTATGTATGATGATAAGTAGCTGTCACTTCTCCCCTATAATTATAGTGAGTCTTAGATATTTTATTGACATTTCTCTTTAAATATACATATAAATCACATTACTGCATTTTGTTTTAGTTAGGGTTCTCTTTTTGATAAATTATGCTATATTGAAATAGTTTTTCATTCTTGAGATTAAACCAACTTCTTCATGACTTTTGGTTCTATTAGTATATTTAATTTGAGTTTTACAATGGTTGCATCTGTGATCAGAACTGTGATTTCCCCTGTTGGTGTGCCTTTATGGAGTTTTGGTGCTATAATAGTTCATGAAAGAAACTGATAAATAATTTTTCTTTTTTACTCTCTGGAAGAATTCCTATCAGTTTTAGGTTTTATGTTCCTTGAATATTGACAGGGCTAGTTAGAACAACTATCTGGAGTGGATGCTTTTGTTATAGGAAAATTCTTAACTATTTAAATTTATTTTATAGTTCTGGGACTACTTTAGAATTTCTTTTAATATGTAGTCTTTCATTCTTTTTCTTTCTTCCTTTTTTTAAATCCTCACCTGAGGATATTTTTCCATTGATTTTTAGAGATAATAGAAGAGAAAGGGAAAGACAGAAATAAATATCGATGCAAGAGAAACACATCATTGGTTGCCTCTTACACGCACCCTGACCAGGGCCTAGAACTGGGGAAGAGCCTGCAATCGAGGTACCTGCCCTTGACTGGAATCAAACCTGAGACCCTTCAGTCTGAAGGCTGATGCTCTAAACGCCAAGCCAAACTGGCTAGGGCTGTAGTCTTTCTTAAAAGATTGCTTATTTATCTTGGTTTTAAAATATGCATCACAAACAAAGTTTTATAGAATTTTCTTAGCTTCCACTATTTACCCACACCGGCAAATCTGATCTGCCATATTCTCCAGATGTTGTCTTCTCCAGATTCTTGAGTAAATTCTGACTGATAAAGTACAAGAAGTGCTTCCATGAGCCTGGATCTATTTTAGTTCATCAGTGTATGTTGTTCATTATATTCCACATATGAGTGAGATCATGTGATAGTTATCTTTCTCTGAATGGCTCATTATGCTTAGCATAATGCTCTCTAGTTCCATCCATGCTGTTACAATGGTAAAAGTTCCTTGTTTTTTACAGAAGTGTAGTACTCCATTGTGTAGATGTAGCACAGTTTTTTTTAATCCACTCATCTGCTGATGGGCACTTAGGCTGTTTCCAAATCTTAGCTACTATGAATTGTGCTGCTATGAACATAGGGGTGCATATGTCCTTTCTGATTGGTGTTTCTGGTTTCTTGGGATATATTACTAGAAGTGGAATTACTGGGTCAAATGGGAGATCCATTTTTAATTTTCTTTTTTGAGGAAACTCCATTCTGTTTTCCATAGTGGCTGCACCAGTTTGCATTCCCACCAGCGATGCTTGAGGGTTCCTTTTTCTCCACATCCTCACCAGCACTTGTAGTTTGTTGATTTGCTGATGATAGCTATTCTGACAGGTGTGAGATGGTACTTCATTGTCATTTTGATTTGCATCTCTCAGATGACCAGTTATTATCAGTTGTTAAAGAATAGTAGGAAACTGAATGACTTTGAGCATGTTTTCATATGTCTCTTGGCCTTCTGTATGTCCTCTTTCATAAGGGGTCTATTTAGGTCCTTTGCCCATTTTTTTATTGGATTGTTTATCTTCCTTTTGTTAAGTTGTATGAGTTCCCTATAAATTTTGGAGATTAAACCCTTATTGGATATAACATTGGCAAATATGTTCTCCCATGCAGTGGGCTTTCTTGTTGCTTTGTTCATGGTTTCTTTTTGAGGGGAAAGGGGGCTGCGAGGGAGAGTGAAATCAACCAAAGGACTTGTATGCATGAATATAAGCATAATCCATGGACACAGTCAGTAGCAGGGTTGAGGGCATGTGCTGGGGTGGTGGGAAGGAGCGGGAAGAGGTCGATGGGGGGGAAAGGATTCATATGTAATGCTTTAAACAGTAAATATATTTTTAAAAGTACAAGAAGTGATTATTAGGAAAGAGCCTTGTTGATAATAAAATATTTTCCAGATAACATAGCAAAAGAAAAAAAATAAAAATCCAACTATATGCTTTTAATTAGGTATATGCTTAAACCATAAGAAGATAGAATACAAAAAAAATCCAAACAGGAAGATAATACCTGTAGAAAACCATTTAGCTATAATAATACCAGTTATAAATTGTTAAAGAATAGTAGGAATCTGAATGTACTCAAGGTGACATTAACCAATGGAAAATTTTGATAGCTATATTAATATCAGTTAAATAATACTCAAAGTAGAATGGACATTTTAATGATATTAATTTTTTCAATATACTTATTTGTTTTGTCTTCTATTTCTTTCATCAATGTTTTATAGTTTTTAGAGTGCAGGTATTTTACCTCCTTGGTTAAATTGATTCTTGAGAATTTTATTCTTTTTGATGTAATTGTAAATAGGATTGTACTTAATTTCTCTTTCTGATAGTTCATTATTAGTGTATTGAAATGCAACAGATTTCTGAATATTAATTTTGTATCCTGCAACTTTACTAAATTCACACATTAGTTCTAATAATGTTTTAGTTGGATCTTTAGAATACAACTCAACAATCTGATTAAAAAATGGGCAGAAGACCTAAATAGACATTTCCCCAGAGAAGACATAGAGATGGCCTACAGACACATGAACAGATGCTCACTATCACTAATCATCATGGAAATGCAAATAAAAGCTACATAAAAGATCACCTCAAACCTGTTGGAATGGCTGTTATAAAAAATATATTCAAGAATAAGTGTTGGCAAGGATGTGGAGAGAAGGGAGCTCTTGTGCAATGGTGGAGGGACTAACAACTGGTACAGTAACTATGGAAAATAGTGTGGAGGTTCTTCAAAAAATTGAAAATAAAACTACCATAATATCCCATGATTTCACTTCTGGGCATTTAATTGGAGAAATTGAAAACACTAATTTGAAAAGATATATGCACTCCTATTTTCATTACAGCATTATTTACAGTTTATAAGATTTGGAAGAAATGTCATCCAATATAATAAAAGCCTAATATGCTAAGTGTCTGGTCGTTCAGTCATCCGTTCAACCAATCAAAGTGTAATATGCTAATGATACGCTAAGGCAGCCAACCACTCGCGATGATGTGCACTGATCATCAGAGGACAGTCGAAGTCTCTATGACGTGTACTGACCACAAGGGGCAGATGCTCTGACAGGTAGGTGAGCTTGCTGCTGGGGTCCAGCTGATTGGGACTGAGCAAGATGGGCCGGACATGCCCTGGAGCACTCCCGTGGTTCCTCACTGGCTGGCCAACCTCCCGCATCCCTCCTTGGCCCCGATCATGCACCAGTGGGGTCCCTTGGCCTGGCCTGTGCCCTCTCACAATCCGGGTCCCCTTGGGGGATGTTGGAGAGCCAGTTTTGGCCCTATCCTTCAGGCCAGGCTGAGGGACCCCACTCTTGCATGAATTCGTGCACCGGGCCTCTAGTTGGTACATAAGTGACTAAAGAAGATGTAGTGTAATACCCTAACAAATAAAGAATTTAAAAAAAAGAAGATGTGGTGTGTATACAATAGAATATTTCTTGGCCACATAAAGGAATGTGCCTGAGTGATGTGGGCTTGATGGAGTTCAGGTGCATGTAATTGAGTAGGATCGAAACCCACGAGAATGCTGTGAACATCTTGACCACGCCCTTACTTTGCCTCGTGGAATCTGGCTATAAAATACAGACATGGCTTGTAGTCCGTGGTGCTGTCTCTCCATCAGAGGACAGCGTCCCACTCAGACCCAGCTTTCATTCTCTTGTCTGTCTTTTCTCCATCCTTCACCGCCAACTCTCAGGGTCACTGAACCTGGCTGAGCTGGTGTGGCACATAAGGCGCCCTGGGGCTGAGTATGCCATGGCTGTGCTGGCTCGCCACAAATAATTCTACCAAAAAGGAATTATAATTAGTTAACAATTGAGCATTGCAAAAATTATTCACAATATCATCAACTTTTCCTTCTATCAAACTAAACTGAATAACTATACATTTACTAGGTAGGTTTTATATGAATTAAAATTTATTAACAGATACTTCTGACTTCCTTAAGGAACATTTACTATAGACTCTGTTGGGAATTTATAGTTAAGAATTAATAATCACCTACTTCAGCATACAATTTAGAACAACCTTGTTTAGGATACAACCAACCAACAAATTACAACAGAAAATAATGCCCCCATTTCTCTCAGTGCGTTTCCCACCACATAAATATACACAGAATCAAGAAACACAATATTTTATGAAGTGAATTTTCATGGAAAAGGTGTAACTATGCCAAAAGCCATCATTTGTAATAGCATACTAAAAAATATTCATCAACCACAGATGGAGCTCGAATTATCTACAGAACAAAACTGGAAGTACCTGTAACTTACAGAGAGTTCAGAAGGTAATAAAGGCAGTTGGCAGATTCCTCACCAAATGTTCCTTCTGGAGTCCTGTCGACTCTCTTTAAAGATAACTTCATCCTATTGCCAAATCTGGCATGCTAACCTGGAGAAAACCTCCTCATGTATTTTCTTGTACTAACCAAAGTTTAAAAGTGACCACGAATTTTTTTTCCAGAAGAATATAGCTTTGCTTACACTGCTATTAAACTTCTGATACAAATTTTCTTTTTCCCCTAAAGGTTCAAAGATCTATAAATATTTGTGGATAAATATTTTTAATTAATTTTATGTTGGATTGCTTTGGGGAAGTTTTGTTTGAAAATATATTAAATCCATTTACATTTTTAGGCTACAAAAGAAATATAAATCTTAGAAATTATTTTAAAGATTAATTATAATCATAAAATTACATCATTGTTTGAAAAATTAATAAAAAATTATGAGCATTCTAACCAAAGCTCTAGCCAGGAGAGACTAGCAAAAATATTGAGGAGGTGGCTATAATGAGGAGGTGGCTAGATTGTTTGTACCTGTTTATAATTATAACAGTATGAGTTATGTGCTCATGTCAAATACTTCAGTGGTTAAGTATGAAGGAATTTCAGATAGATTAACATTAATGTATGCATGAATATATTATAAGTGGACCAATTAACGAATACTTAATGAATACATAAAATGCAGAGAGATGGTCTCAAGAGTATGAGAATAAAGAATAAGGGGGGCAGGGAGAGACAGAATAGCCTTAAAAGTATTTTAAAAGAGAGATCACTTAACAATAGCATAGGCATCAACTGGGAACTGGTTGGAAATGCAAATACTCAGGATCTTCCCCAAACTTACTGAATACAGAATTCTAAATTTGTGAATCTGTATTTTTAAAATGCCTGCACAGGATTCATCTGCATTGTCAAGTTGGAAAGCACTGTCCTAAGAATACCATTGGCAGGTCCTAATATCACTGAAGCAAGGTAAAATTCATGATCCCGCATTAAAACCCCACCTTTGCAGAACCTTCAATTTTCTTGTTTATCACCTCATTTGTGTCTTTCTGGCAAACAGTAGTCATGATGAAATCTTACTCACCACACAGATGAATATGGCTAAAGAAATACCCATAAACATAAAGATTGACCTCACAATCTCTAATATTGAGATGGCCTTTAATGCTCCTCCATACTCCAACTATAAAACCTACCCCTGTTCACTCGAGAATACCCATGCCTACTCATTCCACACATCTCCAGATCTCCTCTCCCATCTTCATTCTAATTGGATAATCATGTTTCCTATTATGGAGAAATACATGATCAGAATAGAATTTCCACTTGATGACAGCATCACATTTAACAGCTTACTTGTACCTGCCTATTTACTCTGCTGTGCCTCCTGTTGCTATGGAAGAACTACCTGTGTTCCTAGATAAGACAGTGAACACTTCTGTACATTTGGTCCCATCTGCTCTCACCAAATTCAGGATAGAATTAAAAAAACTACCTCCTCTCCCTTGCATCATTTCATTTTCCTCTTTACTGAAATGTTTTTATAAGCATATGACCATCTTATAATTATTCATTAAAAAAACCAAAAAACCTTTCTCTTGACTCCACATGCTCTGTTCTTCATGTCCTCAGATTTTTATTGTCACCTCTTATTTCTCTCTTTTCTGCTCCAGTCACACTGTCCTCTTTGTAGATTGTCAAGTACTCCAGGCCCACTTGAACCTAAGGGTCTTTGCTCTTAGCTGTCTCCTCTGCCTGGAATTTTCTTTCCCCAAACAATTGGCTGGCTGGTTGCCTCATCTTTTTCAACGCTAACCTTATATCTCACTTTATCTGTGAGACACACCTGGATGACCCTATTGAATAGCGTGCCATCATCCTGAACCTTAGCACTCCTGCATTCTCCTACTTACGCACATTTTCCTTGTTTTTACAGCATTTAGCATGCTCAAAAATGAAATTTATTTACTTATTATTCCACTAAAATATATGAGAGACTGTAATATCTTAGGTGAAAAAAAAATCTGTTATGTTTATTTATGTATCTATATCTAGATTAGGAAAAGAGTGAACTCTTGTGTGCTAAATAAGTACTCCCTGAATAAATTAATGCAGAGAAGTGAAATATGCTAGTATAAGAATATTTTTAACATGTAACATTAACAGGAAATGAATACAACAGAGAACTTTCAGTTAAAATACATATTTAATGAATAAGAATTTATATCCAGTGATGCTAAGACCCAGGATGATGGTGATTTACTACTTTCACAATGCTTTGTGGTGTTTCATCATCCTTTGATCACTGAGATTCTCTCAAGTCTGCCTTTATTTTTGTAATTATTCTAAGAACCATGAAGGGAATAAATTCTGGGAAATGTATTTCTAACTCATCGAAGCTAACATAATATGAAATGTCCATAGTCCATCTCTTATCAATGAGATATCCATACCAGATGTCCTCTTTTAACTATCCTTCACTTTCCCAAATGGGCAATTTAAAGTCACTTCCACATAACATATTACAATTATTCCTTGTAGAACCCCAAACACACCAACTCACTCACCCAAAGAGGCTACAAAGCCCCGTATATCATTTATTGGTCTTTGAAGTTGGAGTCCACTTCTGAGTCACAAACCCTTTGATATCTGTAAATCCTGATATATAATGTTAATTCTCATTAAAAAATTTTATCTAAACTGATAATGCAATGGAATGGAGGAGGAAAATACTTAATATGTTCACTGATGTATTCATCCTATATAATAAAGAGGCAATATGCAAATTGACCATCATTCTAACACACAAGATGGCTGCCCCCATGTGGACACAAGATGGTGGGCAGGGGAGGGCAGTTGTGGATACTCAGGCAAGCAGGGGAGGGCAGTTGGGAGGGACCAGGCATGCAGGGGAGGGCAGTTGGGGGGACCAGGCCTGAAGGGGAGGTCAGTTAGGGGCAATCAGGCTGGCAGGGGAGCAGTTAGCCATCAATCAGGCTGGCAGGGGAGTGGTTAGGGGGTGATAAGGCTGGCAGGGAAGTGGTTAGGGGCAATGAGGCAGGCAGGCAGGCAAGGGGTTGGGAGCCAGCAGTCCCAGATTGTGAGAGGGATCCCAGATTGGAAAGCGTGCAGGCTGGGCTGAGGGACATACACACAACCCCCATGCATGAATTTTGTACAACAGGCCTCTAGTATAAAAATAAAGAAGGAACTATTATAACTATTACATTCCTTACTTGATATTTCATTGCTGGTGTATATTTATATCTGCTTCTTCCACTATCCATCCCATATTCCATTTACCCTAAGCAAGCAACATGCCTAATCATGAGTCCTTGCATTGCAGGGTATCCATCACTTTACCCTGAAGGATATTGGTCATAGCAGTTGCCTGCCCTGAGTGTAACTGTTCTCTCTTAACTTTATCACAGGACATGGGAGTCCTAAGAGGTATCTCATGTGTTATTTTTTATTCCAGACATACATCTCCTTGTCCCCATTGTGTGGTAACAATAACCCAACTTCTATTTGAAAGTGAGTTCCATTACCCTATTCAATATAGTAACTCACTTATCTTACTCTTGGTTTACTTGAATGAAGAGTCCAAAAGGTCATATGACAGCCTCTCTCAACTCCCAATTTAATGAAACCACTGCTATGTCCCCCGCTGAAAGCATTCCTCGCAACTAAACTAAGGTCTGGGTATCTGCAGAAGTCTAAGTTGTGAAAATGGAAAATAAAGTGTTTGCTGTTTAATCATTAGGAATAATGATGAGAGAATCTGCTCCCATTTAATCCCTTTGAGTCCTGGATCTGTGAGCCCTAGTTATGACATGAAGAGCACCATATATCTGTTATTGATTTAGAACATTTACATATGCTGTATTACTTTATCCTGGCCTTGGAAAATAGTGCCATCAGCTTGCATTATATGTAAATTTACTAAAGGCCATTTGCTATTCAATTGGGACAGCTCTTTCAGGATGAGAAAAATTTGATAAGATCAGTCGATTCCATGAGCATGCATTTATTGTTAAACTTTATATTGTATAAAATGAGTCCCCTGATCAACAGAAATTTGGTGTAGAATGCAATAATGGTGAATAACTCATTCTGTAACTACATGAATAACAAGCAGAAGCACTGCAGGCAGGACAAGTAAATCCACATACAGGGTAAATGAAAACTGCTGTTCTAAGATGGGACTACTCAATGTAGACAACCTGCCACAAGTACCTAGATGGATCCCTTGGAAATTGATGTCATATCTGAAGCTCAGTGTGGCCACTGAGTGTGGACACAAGTACCAACTAGTTGTTGGCAAGTCATAGACTCTGGAGGGGATATTGCTTAGTGAATCTACACATAACTTAGTCCCTGCTGTCACTGCCACTTTGTTCATGAGCCAATTTTGTGAGGATGGCATAGTTGGGAGAAGGTTGAATGATGTTTGCTGAACAGAACATTTTTACCCACCTAATTACTAAGACCCTCTTCTGCTGAGATTGCTCCTTGGTTAACACCTGTGTTGGACACGTATATCTTCACATTCTGTGTGAATTCAGAAAAGTCTATTCATAGTTTGATTCAGTAAAAATCCTTGCCTCAAAATTTCCAATGTTATCCTTTCCAAGTTTGCCCGCTATCCAGCCAAACAATTTGCCACTGCTCATCAGTGAATGTAGGTCTTTAATTTAACTTTCTCTCTTTCCATCTAGGGAAAATGAACAATCTAATGCACAACTCAAAAGTCTGCCCATGAGAAGATTTTTCTTTACTTCACAATGACCCCTATGTGAAGCTGTAGTATTGCAGCCATCCACTTTAGAATGTGCCAATATATCTCTAAAACACTGCATGGGAGAACATATTTGCCAATGTTATCACCAATAAGGGTTTAATCTCCAACATTTACAGGGAACTCATACAACTTAACAAAAGGAAGATAAACAACCCAATCAAAAAATGGGCAATGGACCTAAATAGATACTTTTCGAAAGAAGACAGAAGGAAGGGCAAGAGACATATGAAAACATGCTCAAAGTCACTAGTCATCTGAGAAATACAAATCAAAACAACAATGAGGTATCATCTCACACCTGTCAGAATGGCTATCATCAACAAACGACAAGTACTGGCAAGGATGTAGAGGAAAAGGAACCCTTGTGCACTGCTGGTGGGAACGCAGACTGGTGCAGCCACTGTGGAGAACAGTATGGAGTTTCCTCAAAAAACTAAAAATCAAACTCCCATTTGACCCAGTGATCCTACTTCTAGGAATATACCCCAAGAAACTAGAAACACCAACCAGAAGGGATATATGCTATATGCACCCCTATGTTCATAGCAGCACAATTCACCATAGCTAAGATTTGGAAACAGCCTAAGTGCCCATCAGCAGATGAGTAGATTAAAAAACTGTGGTACATCTACACAATGCAATACTACGCTGCGGTAAAAAAGGAGGAATTCTTACCATTTGCAACAGCTTGGATGTAACTGGAGAGCATTATGCTAAGTGAAATAAGTCAGTCAGAGAAAGATAAATACCACATGATCTCACTCATTTATGGAATATAATGAACAACATAAACTGATGAACAAAAACAGATCCAGAGACAGAAAAGCATTGATCAGACCGTCAAACTTCAGAGGGAAGGTAGGGGAGAGTAGGAATAAGGGGGAGAGATCAATCAAAGAACTTGTATGCATGCATATAAGCCTAACCAATGGACACAGACAACAGGGGGGTGAGGTCATGGGTGGGGAGGCAATGGGGGGATAAGGACACATATGTAATACCTTAATCAATAAAGAAATTAAAATAAAACCATATGTAAGCTATTTCCACCATCTATTTCTTCCTAAATCAACTGGTCATAGGGAACTCCTGAAACAGATATAGGTGTGGATTGAGAGGGAAGAGGCAATGTAATAATAAGGTCCATAAACATTTGGGTCACTTATTTTTGCAGCATACTTATACTGCTAGAACTTGCTTGAGCCTATTATTGTATACTAGTGGCCTGGTGCACGAAATTCGTATATGAGGGGGTGTCCCTCAGCCCAGCCTGCACCCTCTCCAATCTGGGACCCTCAGGGGATGTCTGACTGCCAGTCCCACAGGGGCCAGGCCTAAACTGGCAGTCGGACAGCCCTCTTGCAATCTGGGACTGCTGGCTCCTAACTGCTCACCTGCCTACCTGCCTGATCACCCTTAACCACTCTGCCTGCCAGCCTGCTCGCTCCCAACCGCCCTTCCCCCCGCTGGCCTGATCACCCTCAACTGCCCTCCCCTCCTGGCCTGATTGACCCTAACTGCCTCTGCCTTAGCCCCGCCACCATGGCTTTGTCTGGAAGGACATCTGGAAGGTCTCCTGGTCTAATTAGCATATTACCCTTTTATTAGTATAAATAGAGTCCTGGTGCATGGGTGGGGGCCAGCTAGTCTGCCCTGAAGGGGCTCCTGGATCAGGGTGGGTATTCACTTGGGGGATGGGGCCGGACTAGGTGAGGGGCTGAGGCTGTTTGAGGGTAGTTTGAAGGCCGCCCATCCGGAAGGATGCCCAGAAGGTCTCCAGAAGGTCTCCTGGTCTAATTAGCACATTACTCTTTTATTAGTGTAGATACCACATGCATTTGAAGATAGAGTATTGCAATGCATGCCCAACTTTATGGCTGATAAGCAACCAGCTCATGAAAGGTCAGATTTCATGATAATGTTTCATGACACATAGGGACAATATGATGTACATGAGCCAAGACTTAGGTTCTGTCACCCATAAACCTGTCACTGGTGAACCACATGGCATTTCATGTGTCTAGGTTTAATGACAGTTGAGAGCCAGTATCTAGTTATCTCCACAAAATCTGATTATGTCTCTTTCCCAAATGATCATCCACCCTGATAAATGGTGACAGGTATCTTTAGATAACAACTAGAATTTCATAATATAAATATTTTTTAGTGTAACTGGAGCCTTCTTCAAGGATCAACTAGCCAAAATCAATCATCTCTACTGGTCAGACTATTTAGCTTACTGCTTTTACTTTGCCACCTATCATGATAACCATGCACATCTTATCTCAGGCAACCAAGTACCACAAATTGGTCACTGACACTCTAAAATGCCATTTCCCAATGAATTACAGGAACCCAGTGTACTTCCCCCACAATGTATTTCTCATAGCCTTGGTAAAGACAATGTCCTCTGGATGTTCTCATATGGGCAGTTTTCACGTGATAAATCTACTCTAGCATTTCAACTTCTCTATGCTTGTGGGTACCTTCTTGTACAGTATACCAAGGAAGTTCTGTCTTTTCCCTTTTATTCAGTTTTGATTACCTTTGGGTCCATGTTTCAATCAAACAACCTAAAAACCTCTTAGTTTTCTCCTAACCTCTAGAATTAATACAATGAATCCAGAAATCTGTCAACAGATATGACTTGATCCAACATAGTTTTATTCTATCCTCACTCACTTTAAGAAAACATTGATATAAGCTGAAAAAAAATCTTAGGTTCTTCAGATTCTCCTCATAGGACACCATTTCTAACTTGCCATATGGGGCCTTCACAGTTGAATCTAATTTAGTTCTAGACACAATGAAAGGTGGTGGGTATAGTCTTTAGGAATATCAGCAATTCCCTTCATGGTAGTTGGTTCTTCAAGCAAGGGGACCCCATGTCCTTCAGGGAAGGAAAGGTTGCTTGTGCAGACAGAAGAGTCTCTGCAGAATTAGCAATCAAGGTTCTCAGCTTCATAAGAATTCACACATATGTCTTCATCCCACTTTGCAGGGTCCTAATCGTATATATTCTGTGCCTTAATTTTTACGTAAGAGTACTTGTGAGATCCTGAATTCATTGTGCTTTGCAATTCAACCACCCACAAGATTAGACTTGAAGGTTTGTTTTCTATCATCTTGTCTCTGAATCCACAGAGGATAAGGATTTATTGTAGAGCCATCACAAATTTTTCTGATTATTTTCCCAGACCTCTAATTGTGAATTTAAAGCCCTGAACTAATTGCATTTCCCCCCTCTAAGTACTGCAGTGCAATTAGAAACAAACAATGAATTACGTTATGCTCTTTATTTTCACTAAACTATTACTGTTGGCAATTACTTTGTTACCCTCAGTGTTGCTTTCCACAGACATTTGATTACAAGAGTTTAATGTAAGTATGACGATGTAAGTGAACATTTTGCCACAGCTTGGCATGGACAAGTAGCCCTTTTACCACTGTCAACAGTGCCATTAATGCCATTAGAACTAATCACATCAGAGAAATAGTTCAAATAACCCTTCCTAAGGTTGTATTTCTTGGAACCATTTGCAGAACAAGTGATTAATCAAGAGGGCAAAAACAATATGAGTGATACAGAGTTAGGCTATATTATTGAAATTAACTTTTCTGAACTTGTGGGAGCATGTGACAAACTGTATAGAAGGCTCTTACTTCTGAAACTAATGATCAGCCTGAAGCAGCTGGAAAGTGAGAAGTCAGTAAAATGATAGACATGAAATAGGAGAGCGAGGACACAATAGCACCCATGAGACAGTGCAGAATCCATGACTATAAACCACCAACCTTGATCATGAATATGACCTGAAAAAGAAGCTGTCATCTTGTAACAGTGCTGCCCACAGCATACCTGGACCACAACTGGAATATATGAAAGAGGAGATCAGAAAAGAGTTGAGAATCTAGGGAACTGGGTGCATCCCCATGCCAGCAAAGTGGCCCAGCAGAAAAGTGACAATGTATGTGAGATACAGTGACATTAGGTACCTTTCACTAATCTCATAGTACAATGGCTGCTGCTTCACTTCCACCTTCCAAATCCTGCACAAATGTCTTCACTTGCCAACTATAATTCAGATCCATACAGGAAAGTGATTTATAGCAAACATAGTTCCAATTTAGCTAATTTGATGGAGTACAAATTCACTAGAACCTGTGTCAGATAGCATTGCATTTACACACTTACTGCCCATATCCCTTAGTTCAAAATACCTTTAAAGATAAATATATTGCCTATTAAGTTTATCTATAGTGCACAGTTTAATCAATCTAATGAATAAAACATAGAAGATCCTAAATAGGTATGTGTTATATATGAAAATATATACGTGATCTTAAAAAGGGAATAGAACCAGAGTAGCCAGTGAAAAGGGAATATGTTTTAAGAGTGGATAAGCTGATCATCAGAGAAATGCAAATTAAAACGACAATGAGGTATCACCTCATACCTATCAGAATGGCTATCATCAACAAATCAACAAACGACAAGTGCTGGCGAGGATGCAGAGAAAAAGGAACCCTCATGCACTGCTGGTGGGAATGCAGACTGGTGCAGCCACTGTGGAGAAAGGTATGGAGTTTCCTCAAAAAACTAAAAATCGAACTCCCATTTGACCCAGTGATCCCACTTCTAGGAATATATCCCAAGAAACTAGAAACACCAACCAGAAGGGATATATGCACCCCTATGTTCATAGCAGCACAATTCACCATAGCTAAGATTTGGAAACAGCCTAAGTGCCCATCAGCAGATGAGTGGATTAAAAAACTGTGGTACATCTACACAATGGAATACTACGCTATGATAAAGAAGAAGGAGTTCTTACCATTTGCAACAGCATGGATGTAACCAGAGAGCATTATGCTAAGTGAAATAAGTCAGTCAGAGAAAGATAAATACCACATGATCTCACTCATTTATGGAATATAATGAACAACATAAACTGATGAACAAAAATAGATCCAGAGACATAGAAACATAGATCAGACCATCAAACCTCAGAGGGAAGGTAGGGGAGTGTGGGGGTAAGGGGGAGAGATCAACAGAAAGACTTGTATGCATGCATATAAGCCTAACCAATGGACACAGACAACAGGGGTTGAGGGCATGAGTGGGGAGGATAGGAGGGAAAAAGGGGGAATAAGGACACAGAGGTAACACCTTAATCAATAAAGAAATTAAAAAACAAACAAACAAAAATATGTTACAATCTCCATGAAATTATCAGTGCATGATATGTCATCATATTTTTATTTTATTTTATTGATATTATAGGTGAAGTATCTCAGTGTTATATTATTATACAATAAAACCAATTTGTTTTATAAAAAAAAAAGAGTGGATAAGCTGAGATGGGTAAAGAGGATAAAAATAACAAAATGCAACATGTGTTTAGAAATCAGTGTGCATTTCAATTCAATTGAAGGTAGAGTTAATGTCAATAAAAATCATTTTTAAAATATAATTTCAAAAAAATTTGTGAAGGACTCTTAATGACAAACCATGAAATGTTAAACCTGATATATGCCATAGTTCAATGGATATATAATGTCCTTCAAAATCACTGTGATTTAAACAGTCCTACATTCATGAATAAATATGTCTTTACAATCAAAAGATATTGGCTTTATCCAATATTAAGCCTCTGAGATTTCTTTTTATGTATCTCTTAAATAGCAACATGATTTATAAGCCTTCTATGTATGCTCTGGGCTTTGGGCTTTGCTGATAGACAATCCTAACAGTTCCTTTCTTCTTAATTCTATTTTTCTAGTACTCATTGAATAGGTTATAAATAAATTTCAAGTACTAAATATTAATTTAGAAGATACTTTCTATGTAGGGAATTCCATGCACTTATATCTAGAGCTTTTTAAAAATATTGTTTCGTTATTTCAATTAACATAGTGATGCACCAACAAATAATATAATTTAAATTACAACTACTGTATTTGTGTCAAAATCCATATTACTAGCAGAAAACATCTCCTTTAAAGATCTCTATAGTTTTTTCTTATTTTCATGAGTTCTCAGAGACAGTTGCCTGATATTCTTACATTTGGTACTCCTTTTTAAGCCAATTCTCAATCCTTACATTTAGCGGAGTCATTCCTCAAGGAAACTCACCACTAACATGACCACAACAACCTCAATAAGGACCTATGAATCTTCACTAAGATCCTTCTAGCTAAAGAAGCTTTCCTTGATTATTCAGAAAATATCTAAGCCCGGTTTGAAACGTTTAAAGATGCTTTTGTGAAAGCATAGAAGAAGCCCACTGTGATTGTCATTAGCTTGTATACTTCCAGATCCATTTCTTGCCTTTCTCTTGAAAGCTACATTTCAAAGGCTCCCTGGCTTCTGGCTTCCTGATAGGTTTGGTCAATGGGAGACAATTGTGGAAGGTTTTAGGGAAGAAAAAAGGGAAGAAAGGAAAATGAGAGCAGTAAGAAAGAAATCATGTGTATTTCTCATCATTTCTCTCTGCATCCAGCAGTGGGTCTAGCAGTGTCTTTATGTAATTTCAGTCATTGGCCTGACCCTCCTTTTGTGTCACTGGTCCCTGAAGGGTTGCCCTGCTTTGGTTCAAGCTCAATCCAGAATTCTGTGGTTTTTTAATCTTCTCCTTGTGCACTCCCTACTCTAGGATGGTGGCATCTTCTATTACTAATTTCTGAGCTGCAATTCCTATCTATTGTTATAATCCTCAGCCCTTCCATTATCCTGTTGAACTAATTTCTTGAATTAAGTTCCCTTGACTTGAAATACCTGACTGAATCTGTATTTCCTAAGTAGACTTTCACTGATATCTACCCTTATCTGATAATACTTAGAATAACACATAGATATTTCTATGAACAACTCTTCCATTCTTTGTATTCAAGCTCTGCATCTTCTGTAAACCATTACTCACTAACAGCAAGCACAATTTAACAGGAATGGATACTACACTAGTCCAACTCCAGATGTACAGAACAAATGCTCTTAACGAGTCTCATATTTTGCAAAGGCATCGTTTATATTATAAAACAAAATAGGCATCTTAGTCTTAAACATCTGTTCTTGTGTTACTTCATGCAGCTTTTTACAATGGACAGCCACTTTCCTTATATGGGCAAAATTAAAGGTTCACTAAAATGTTTTCTGTTCTAGATCCACCTCTAAAAGAAAAATTACTCCTGAAATGAAATCTTATTTCTATCAAAAAAGGGAAAAAAAAATATGTATGGCAAGTTGTATCATTACATTTTTTGTCCTACCTCTTAAACAAAGCAACAAAATAAAAATAGCCTGCCATACATCATTTCAGTCAAACTATATGATAACATTGATATATAAACATAAATATAAATATAGAGGTAAATAGATATAGCTGAACATTCTCTTGATTTTTATAGTTTCAAAATATTTTTAAAAATTAAACTAACAACAGCTATAAGAGTAACCTTCCTTTAAGCTGTCTCCCCCACTATTATAATTCTGTATTCTTATAACCACACTTGGGGATAACTTGGAGGATGATTCACCACATCATAAATCAATAAACCAGAGAATATAAAAGCTGTTCCAACATGATGCATTATTTAAACAGTACATGGCATATATTTTCTTATTCTGGTATTTTCTAAGTGTAAGAATTCGCCAGGGTTTGACTTAAGGGTAAAGAAACATTAACTTTTTCTAGTAATTAAAGTAACTTTTTTTTTAGTACTAGTATGCTAAGTGTAATATTGTGAATAATACCCCTAGAGATTTCTTTCAAACACCCTTATATTCCCTTTACCTTGCTCTCTGCATGCTGTTTCGACAGACAACCCTGCTCACTCACACACTCTTCTTGACCTTATGGATGGAGAGTAGTTTTGCCATCTTCTCAGTCCACTCAATGGACTCTGCCATTCTCATGCCTCAGCTGCAATATACTAACTAAAATTTTTAACTGCATTAACTCCAAAAGGTGACCAACTAAGTCACAAAGTATTTCTTCATTAATTTTATTGTAGATATAGAAGGAAATAATATGTTTTCCTTCTACAATTCTTATTTCAAGTTCATTGTCAATTTTTGGTAATTCCTTCATTGCCGGGGTCCAACCCCAGCAGGTCCAGGGGTTCCCAAAGGCGTAGACGGAGTCGGCGAAGAAGGAAGGACACGGAGACAGTGTTCAGTTGATCAGCAGCCTAGCCAGGATCTCCAGCCAGGATCTCCAGCCAAGTTCTGGTCTGGATCTCCAGCGAAGTTCTGCTGTTTATTGTTTTGTTACATCCGTATTTATACCAGTTGATTTTAATCCTGTCAATTTCTATTACAAAGGTTAGGGCGTTTCTTATCTCCATTCCAGGGAGTAAAGATTATGTAGCTTAAGCATGACTGTTTGTAGTGATTAACTACCCGCCTGGCACTTAGTTAAGGAGTTTCATCCCCTCCCTGACTTCAGGGAAAAATTCCTACCTGGGGAAACAACCTTTCTTGGAGAGGTGACCTTGGTTAAAACACACAGCGCTAAGGGGAGCAAACATATTAAGAACAGTATGCTATATACGCCAGGTCCCTTGAAACATATGCTGTGCAGATGTTTCTTTCCTGCAGCGACTGTGTCAAGCAGCAAGGATGGACCGGCTTCCGGCACTTCATGAATAGGGTAAAATATTGACTTGTTCAATACGTAAGGTAGCATTTAAAATAAGTGCTTAATACTATGTAGTCAGAACTTTAATGGATCTTATGTTCTACATTTGGGAGACAAAAAATAAATAAGAGAACAATAGTACTTAAGAGTATAATAAGTACTATAAAAAGTTGTAAGATCTGATTCAGAACAACTGAAAGTGTGATGGGAAGAAAAAAAGCAACTTAGGACAGACCACCTCTGACGAGGCTACATCCAAGCTGAGGCAAAGAATGAGAAAGGCAATACAGGTTTTGTGACATAGAAGAAAAGCTTGGCGTATGAGAGAAAGAGAATCAATGTCAGGGTAATAAAGACGCAGTTATGAAAGGAAAATGTTGTACAATAAAGAACATAGGCAGTAGGCTGACAGCCGACCCTTCAGCTTGGGCATTTTTCCTAACTGTCATGGAAAGTCATTGAAAGAATTTCACCATGGTGGTGACATGACCTAGTTTAAATGGAAGTCAGGAGACAAATGAAGAGGCTATTGATTGCAGAATTCTAGGTAAGATACCTGGGGATTGTACTATAGACATGGCAATAAAGAAGAGAAAAATCAGTGGATTTAAATTTTATTTTTGGAATAAGATTTATAGGTTTTGTTCATGGATTGAAAGAGGGTTATGAGCATCTGTGTGGGATAAATAGTTCTTATTTTACAGATGGTAGCATTATTTGATCCTATTCTTGCCCTCATACTTGCTTAATATTTTCATGCGCTCTCTCTCTCTCAAGATCTATGCAAAATAGCCTCTCCCCAATAACCACTAAAGTAAATGTCTATAAATATAATTATCCATTTAATTATTATGCATTTCTTGCACATAGGGTTATTCTCTTTTACATTACATAGCAATTTCTGATGAGAGTTCAAATTAAGACAATAAACAAAAATAGTAAAAATAAATCTAATTTCAATAAATATAAAGTAATTATCTTAGTGGGACATCATTATGGCATTTACAGAACATTTTAAATTCAATATTTAACACTCTCCAATAACATGTTTTACAGGAACCAGTGTATGACAAACATAGGAAATAGTAATTAAGAATTTGACAAGACAAAATAAGACTAGTTAATGGATGAAGAATTCTTTCTTTAAAATTTAGAAATAACTTGATAGAAAATAAAATAAATTGAGTCTATACAAATGATTTAATACAAGTAGTTCTTAGGATTTAAGGAGCATTTTAATTAGAAAACTAGGATAGAGAAGAAAACAAAGCAGTTTAAAAGAAGGTTTATATGCAATGGAGTAATGAATATCTAGCATTAAAAATGTACTTACACTCAATGCCAGCCATGATGAATTCTTCCACATGGGCCAAAAATGAACCTGGTGTGTAAGTATATGTCAAATTCATAGCTAATGCAAAGGTAAAAGAAAAAAAATGAAATGCAATGGTCACTATTTACAATGCTAAGTATAAAAAAGCTGAAAGGTCAAAAAAAGGGAAAAAAGACATAATTACATAATTTGGAGCTATCATTATTTTAAGAACTATAATATTATTCAAAATTAGTCATTTTAACAATTGTATCTCTTCTCTTTTGTTCTCTTATACCACATAATTATACTGTCAAGCCTACTGTTATATTACTAGCATCTTCTGTGTTCTCAGTATCAGCTTCAGTGTTTCACAAAATTTTTGAATAGCAATCAATGTTCACAATATGTAGAATAGCAACACTTTGTTCCCTTATTTCTTTATTTAATCACTTCTGTGAGGTATACAAGATGGCCTTTTTCCCTACCCTGCATCTAGCTTTGGTTAACAAAAGATAAAAATTATATCTTTTAAAGTTTAGCAACCATATTTCACTTCTACTTTGCATTTTTTTCTTCATGAATAGATAATAAAATTGCCTTGACAATTTTGCTGTTAAACCATGACTACAATTTCTAAGAAAATTTGAAATAATTGTATGAAAAGGCAGAGAAATAATTATACTGCACTAGACAGAAAAAAATAATCATGTAGCTCTCTCTTTTACTCGTGCATTTTGAGCATAGCATAATAGGAATATCAGAAACATTTTTCATGGCTTTGGAAGCATAGTGTATATACAAAGACCACAGCAAAACATGCTATATATTCATCCATTTACCTATGATCCTATATAATAAAGAGCTAATATGCCAATTAGACCAGACGATGGAACAACCTTCCAAAATGACCTTCCGGAATGAACTTCTGGAATGACCAGGGCCACAGGGGCTAAGGCAGCAGGGGCCTTGAGCACCGAGGCAACCAGGGCTGCGAGGACCAAGCCCCTTGCATGAATTTTGTGCATCGGGCCTCTAGTCACATATAATGGAATGAAAAAAAAATGTCTGAACGACTGGCAATGATGTTCTTTTCAGAAGAGGTTAGAAAACATGGTAAGTAAACAAACAATTGAACAAATAAAAATCTCAATAAGCCTTTCTAACACACAAACTAGAAATTAAATTCCTTTAGTCAGAGGATCAAAGGAGAGAAAAATAAAGTCCAACCATTCTATAGGAAAATGAACACAACTTTCTCCTCTTGTGACTTTAGATGTGCCATTTCATGTAGCTGGATCTAATTTACCAACTGGGACATATGTATAACACTTGTACCTAACTCATAGTGTTGTGTGAGAAATAGAAGAGAAAATAAAGCAGAGCACTAAAATTAGTGCACCGTAATGCTGACTACTATTAGTGAACAAAGTGTTTAATAAATACTAACTACCATTAATGAACAAATCACACAGCCATCATCCCCCACTCACTATGGTCCAAGAACTCCCAGAACAAAGATGCTTAGTTAATTAGAATCCTTTCGGCAGAGGAAAGACATCTTCCCTGGGAGAAATGGCCTTAGATCAAAGACCTAAAGATACTTTTATTATTGTTTTCTAAATATAATAGCCGTATTAGATTATACTTCACTCGAATTTACAGTTGATAAAGCACAGTTACACACATGGTGACCCCAAACATCCTTTTAATGGATAATTATTAAATAGGCTGAGATAGCTAAGGAATCCCAAACACTTAATGAAAATAAAATCTAATAATAAGACAGAAACCAAAAAATGCAAATAGGAAATAGTAACAGCTAGAAAATACATAATGGTAGGGAAAGGAGTCATCTAAAGTGCTAGCATTAATATAACATTTAAGAGCTGAGATGGCATTGTATCTATGAAAAAAGAATAGGCTCCTACTATAGAGAAAGACCCTTCATAGAAAAAAGAGCCCTGAAAAATAAAAATATAATAATAAAAATAGCAAAAATAAAAGTTCAATAGAAAGGCTGGAAAATAAAGGTGAGAAAATAGAAGAAAAAGAGAAAAGATGAAAAAATGGTTGAATACATATAAGAAAGGAAACAGCAGAAAAGATTAAGGTTTAAATAATAAAACATATTTAAAAAACAAATAGAACACTAACATTTGGGGAACATTGGCAAAGAAATTATTCAATAAAATTTTCAGATGTCAGAAGCATTCTTTATGATAAGGACCCATTAAGTAAATAGCTAGTGTAGTAAATAGAAATGGATCCAAAAAAAGGCATATCTTTGGGAATTTTAGAAATTAAGAATGATGATGGTTTGGCTCAGTCAGCCTGCAGACTGAAGGGTCCTGAGTTCCAATTCTGGTCAAGAGCATATGCCTGGGTTTCTGGCTTGAACTCCAGTAGGGTCGTGCAGGAGGCAGCCAGTCAATGATTCTTTCTCATCATTGATGTTTCTATCTCTCTCTCCTTCTCCCTTCCTCTCAGAAATCAATAAAAATATATTTTTAAAAAAGAAGAATGTTGAAGTAACCTTCATAGTTCAGAAAGAAAAAACATTACAAGGAAAGGATTAAGATGAATAAGACATCTTATTCTCAATTACAACATTGAAAGTTAGAGAACACTAAAATGTCATCACATACTTATCCAAAACAAAATTTTATGTCCAGTCTAAATTTTAATTATATAAGAGAATAGATTAAGTACATTTTCACAAACTCAATGTCTCAATAAGTGTCTCTATTCCAAATCTTTAATTGTTTAAATTTGCATAGATAATTTAACACCCTCTCTCCTGTGTTGCCATTTATTCCAGGGTTTTAATTTAAGTTGTTGGAAATGTTTTAGTTTAGTTTAGGATTTTTCAGGTTTGTACACTAAGTAAAGAACACTTTATCAGCCCGGATAAAAATTCCATTAGGGAATGCCCTACAACCATTGGACTGATGGACTGCCAGTGTGAAGGCTGAGGTTACCAAACAAAGTAGTTTATAAGAGACATTCATAGACTTTGAAAGTGTTTAGAGAAAACCCATGCGTTGCAACTAATTACCAAATAAAGTAGTCCATAATCTCTTTCTCTCAACCATGAAGAATATAATGTAGTTTTCTGCTTACTCTTGTCATACAGCACTGATTACAATTCCTAAGTTCCTGAAAAACACTTACTCCTCCTCCCACTTGAAAATAAAGCCACACCACAGTGAGAAATGAATTTATTAATAAAAATATATGGATAGGGAGGCACAGGAGACAGTCTTTTTGGATCCTCCCTCATCCAGATATTTTTGATAATACATACTGGTCTCTTCCTTTTACTTCAGGATACCAAAATCAGTTCGACATAGACACTTCAATAGCATCAGGACTATGCAGAACATCATTCAAGTCACTTTGAGATGTATTTTTTTCCCAAAAATTGTCTTGAAGTAATCACTGGTAATTGGGCTCATTATCAACCAAGTGGTATAATGAATTAGAATGAATTAGATAATGTGTTAGAAAATAAAAAGAGAAAATTTCTTGAAAGTAGTCCTGATTTTTAGGCTCCCAGAGATTATAATGTCTCATACAATACAGAGGAGAAGGGTTCAGGGCCACATCTTATATCCAAAGTGGTAAAATTTTATATTTTTCTCAGAGTTTTGGGCATGATGGCATTTGTTTAATTCTTGTCAAAATCATGATATCTCTGCACTGACAATATCCAAAAATAATTTCTTAAAAATTATAAAATGTCATTAAACATACAAATCACACACACACACAAACCAAAAGCCTGAGGTTATGCAGTTTTAACACACCTTAATAAATTAGAGTAAATTTCAATGTGAGTGCTCTTGCATAAAATATATTCTAATGTGAGTTTTAGCATAGTTGTTAAAAATACTTTTAAGTTGATTGTTGAAAATTTAATTTCTATCCCAACATTATAAACTCGTATATTACACTTGTAAAGCTTATCAGTGTATCTTTTCATTAAGTGTCTCTTAACTTTCAACATTTTTTTTTTTCAATTAAAACTGAAGCAGTGGTTGGCACTTAGTAAGTGCTTAATGTGTTGATTAAAGGAAAAAATTAAAAAAACACTACTTCACATTGTTAATAACTTTAATTACTTATCTGAACCTTAATTTTCATAAGTGTTTCTCATATAACACTTTATTTGAGAATATAAACTATATTCATGTCTACATAATATTCAGTATGATAATAATGAAATTTAATTCAGGTTTGCAGTCCCTTGTTTGTAAATTGAGGGCTTGGGACTAGACAGCCTACATTAATTAAAAAATATTCTAATATTTATATTTAAAAATATGAAAATAAGTTCCAATTTGGGTGTGAGCCTCAAAAACTGATCCTTTCCACTCATGACATCTAAAATCTTTGTATGAAATATAAAAAAGCAATTATGGGCAAACTTAAAGAGGGATCAAAAGCGGACTGGATTGTGCCGGGGTGTCAAAACTCACACAGGAATCAATTGTGCAGAGTCGCTGCGGTTACTGTTTTCTCTTTCATGGCTTTACCTCAAGGGTGGGGCAGCCAAGTGCAGCAGTCTGGAGAGACAAAACAACCATAGCAATTCCATCTTTCAGGACGGAGGAACTACAGAAAGGATCCCCTACAGACCTAGAGTACAGGATCAATTCAGAAGGAAGGGAGCGGAAAGAGATGCCCTAATTCTGTGTATAAACCCACACGTGGATTAGCTACACAGCATGGGGCTAATGCAAACATCATAATGAGGCCTTTGAACACAGAACTGACATTTGAACCACCTGTACAAGTCTCAGCCTAACCTCTGAATAATGCATAAGTGTGCAGACCAAAACCAACATGCTAAAGACAGAGGGCAGTAAAGGGAAACAAACATAAAATTAAGAAAAAGAAAAAGAAAATCAATAGTAATTTTCACCAATGAAAAAGAAACTACAAGAAAAAAGTCAAATGGGAAATTTGGATATGAATAATACAGTATGTGGAGGGTGGGGAAACTCACTGAATAGTCTCACAATAGTAGAATATACATGATAGAAGAGTCAGTTGTCTTAAAATTGACCAGCAGAATTTTTGCAATTTGAACAGAGAGAAAAGATTGATAACAAATGGGACAGATTTTAATGCACCCATAGAAAACTATCTAAAAGTCTATCATGTATGTAATTAGGCTCCCAGAATAAAATGAGAAGGGATTAGGGGAAAATTATATATGTATGTGTATACACATATATTTTTTTATACTTATATATTCACTAGAGGACTGGTGCACAGATTCATGCACTAGTGGGGTCCCTTGGCCTGGTCTGCTCCCTCACACAATCCGGGACCCCTCAGGGGATGTCGCACTGCTGTTTTCAGCCCGATCCCCACAGGCCAGGCCGAGGGACCCCACCAGTGCACAAATCTGTGCACTGAGCCTCTAGTACGCATATAAGATCTTTTGTTAATCTCTTTCCACCCTCCACCCTACCCCCTTCCCTCTGAGATTCACCAGTCTGTTCCAGGTTTCCATGCCTTTGCATTGAGCGTCTGCCCCCTGGTGGTCAGTGTATGTCATAGCTACCAGTTGAATGGTTGAATGGTCGGCCAGTCACTTAGGATTTTATATATATAGACTAGAGGCCTGGTGCACAAAAATTTGTGCACTCGGGGGGGAGGGAGGGTCCCTCAGCCTGACCTGTGCCCTCTCGCAGTCTGGGACACCTCGGGAGATAACGACCTGCTGGCTTAGGCCTGCTCCCGGGTGGCAGAGGGCAGGCCCAATCTCTAGGTGCAGCCCCTGGTCGGGCTCAGAGCAGGGCTGATTGGGGAGTTGGGGTGCTGCCCCCTGTCACACACAGGGCAGGGCTGATGGGGAGGTTATGGCTCTACCCCGTCACACACAGAGCAGGGCCCGTGGGGGGGGGGGGGGGGGTTGGGGCGCCGCCAACTGTCACACTCAGAGCAGGGCCGATCAGGGGGTTTGGGCGCTGCCCCCTGTCATGCTGATCCCGGTGCCGGGAGGCATATTACCCTTTTACTATATAAGATAGAGGCCTGGTGCATGGGTGGGGGCCTGCTGGTTTGCCCTGAAGGGTGTCCTGGACCAGGGTGGGGGTCCCCACTGGGGTGCCTGGCCAGCCTGGATGAAGGGATGATGGCTGTTTGCAGCTGGTCACACACCCTTCAGGGTGGGGGTCCCCACTGGGGTGCCTGGCCAGTCTGGGTGAGGGACTGAGGGCTGTTTTCAGGCTGTTGGGTGACTGAAGCTCCCAACCACTCCTTTTTTTCTTTTTTCTTTTTTTATTCTGGGCCAGCTTTAGCTCTGAGGCTTGGCTCCAGCTCTTAGGCCTCCGCTGCTGAAGGCAGGTATCTGGTTTGTTTGGGTTCTATAACTGAAACACTGTTTCAACTCCAGCTCTGAGATTCGGCTGGCTGAAAGCAGGTTTCTGGAGTTTTGTTTAGCTTCTATATTTGTATCAATGTTTCAAACTGCAAGCTCAGAGGCGGGCAGCGGCAGGCGGGGAACGTTGGAGTCCTCCATCACTGAAGCAAGCAAGCCTCATGTTCGCTTCAAGCTGCCTGGCTGCTGGCCGCCATCTTGGCTGGCAGTTAATTTGCATATCGCCCTGTTTAGCCAATGGGAAGGGTAGCAGAGGTATGGCTAATTACCATGTTTCTCTTTTATTAGATAGGACTAGTGGCCCGGTGCACGAAATTTGTGCATGGGCGGGGGGGTTTCCTTAGGCCAGCCTGTACCCTCTACAATCGGGGACCCTTTGGGGGATTGGGCCTAAACCATTAGTCAGACATCCCTCTCACAATCTGGGACTGCTGGCTCCTAACCACTTGCCTGCCTGCCTGCCTGCCTGATCGCACCTAACTGCCTCTGCCTGCCTGCCTGTCTGCCCCTAAATGCGCTAATCTGCCGGACTAATCTCGCCCCCAACTGCTGTCCCTGCTGGCCTGATCTCGCCCAGTCTCTGTCTCTCTTTCTTTTTCTCAGCAGTCCTCCAGGTCTCCCTGCCTCTCTGTGTCCCTCTTCCTCTTTCCGGTTGGGAGGGGGCAGGGTCAGTGGAGGCTGCTCCACCCTCCCTTCCATCCAGGCCTTTTCAGACCCAGTCTGTGTTGTTTCCATCTCTCCATCGCAGTCTCTCCCAGTCTCTGTCTCTCTTTGTTTTTCTCAGCAGTCCTCCAGGCCTCCCTGCCTCCCTGTGTCCCTCTTCCTCTTTCCAGGCTGGGAGGGGGTGGGGCCAATCGGGGCTGCTCCACCCTCTGCCGGCCCTCCCTTCCATTCAGGCCTCTTCAGGCCCAGTCTGTTTTGTTTCCTCTTTCCAAGAGAGGCTCTGAGAGCAAGCTAGGAGGGAGGGAAAGAAAGGGAGAAAAGGCTGTGAGCTAGTGGGCGCTGTGTGTGTCTGTGCGTGTGTGCGGTTGTGAGTGAGTGTGAGTGCCGGTCCCATCTCCCCGGTCCCCATCTCCGCCGCCACAAGTCCCCACCCACCAGAGCCTGCTGCGCACGCAGCCTGGGATTTAGGTCGAGTCTTTGTTCGTTGTGGATGTGATGGACCCAGGGTTTTCATATATTAGGATATGCATATACACACATGGCAAACACATACATGCACATACATATATGAAACAATGTGTGTAATCTTCATCAATATGGTGAAATACATTTAAAGATTCCAGAAGCTCAGGATTCCAAACAGGATAAACGCAAAGAAAACCACATCTGGACACATCATAAATAAACTGCTAACACACAAAGGAAAAGGAAAACTCTTGAAAGCATCTAGAACAAGATGAAAAGTTACAATGATTACAAACTTCTTATCAGAAATGATTAGGACTAGAAGACAGTGGAACGGCACTTTTAAAGTGCTTAAATAAAACAAATGTCAATCTAGAATTCTATCCTTTAGATGTAAAATGAAAGTAAAGATACTTCTGCTGAAGAAAATGTATTTCTGGAAAACCTACTCTATTGGTAATGGCAGTCCATCAAGATAAAGGCAAATGATACCAGAAGTAATCATGGATATTCAAGAATGAGAAGACAGCAACAGAAATACTAGTTAGGTAAAAATAAAAGTAATTTTACCATTTATGTTCTTTGAAATATGTATGATTCTCTAACATAAAAATTATAAGAACATCTAATGGTGTTTTCAGTGCATGTATATTTATAATTATAACCATAAAATGAAGATCAAGGGAAAGATAAAAAGTCCTATATATCTTCAAGGATTCTGAGTTTTGAGGTAGTTTTAAATTAACCCTTAGCAGAGTCTGAAAGTTTTTGTGTGTATATTTTAATCTTTAGAGCAACCAGAAAAAAAAAGTCAGTAGTTACAACAGAATAATAAAAATATATTCAATGACTCAAAATAATATAGGAAGAAAACTCAGAGGTAACAAAATAGGGACAGAAAAATAAAACAAATCATGTATTCTAGGTCTAAATCATAACATACCATAATTACATTAAATGTTATCATTTTAAAAACTCTAATTGAATTTTAAAAATAAAGTAGATTAAAAAAGCAAGACCCTATAATATGTTGCCTAGAATAAGACATAATTAAATATAAATAAAAAGATAACTTGAAAGCATATGGATGAAATATACAATTAAATTTCTCTTTAGTAGTGGCTTTGCAGATTATACAATTCTGTTAGAATAATCCAGATTATAAGGAACTTTAAAAACCCTCTCTCTTTTTTATTTTCAGATTATAAGTTTGCCACATGAGGAATTTGTGGGATAATACCAAAACTAAAACAGAAAGTGAAAATCTCATATTGCCACAGTAGATATAGAGGGAGTAAGAAATAGAGGTCTACAATGTACCCATTACCTGTAAATTAAAACAGCAGTTTTAACTTTGATAGGGAAACATAAACCTTTATATCTCCAACTGATCTCAGCAAACTCTAAATCAAAGTATGATGCTTAATAAGATACTGAGAAAAATTCAGGATAAATTTAAGTAAGTATAAATTCCAAAACAATTTTCACGCTGTAGTAGATGATAGTACTGATCTCACCCCAATTATTGGATTAGAAAAAAAAATAGGAACAGTTCATTTAAAATTATGAAATATACTCATGTGATGATTTCAAATACGGTACTTAGTACTAGAAATAGAATTAAACATACAAATCTGAATCTTCTGTATGAGTCAGAATTACTGACTACATGAAATCAGAACATTTAGAGCTTTATTAAAATGTGAAGAAAAATCACCAAAACTTTTTTGAAACTCATAAGAGATATTGGTTTTCCAGAGGCAATATAATGAAAAGCATGATTAAATAAGTCAAAAAGGCTACCTTACAGTTAACTTCAAGATTAAATGTGATATCACCGTGGACTTTGAAGCTTAAACAATTGATGAGAATTTATTGAAGCCATAGGCTAAAGCGATGGACAAATGTATTTCAGGTTAAAAAACAGGCAGCGGAGCTTGAAGATGTGCCCTTATGGAATGACAGAGTGAACAGATGTGTTATAAAATTCTCAAAAGTCATCCTAGAACAAATGAATTGAGAAAATGATGTTAAGCTAGCAATTTTCTTTAAATACATTTGATAAAATTGGAAATAGGGGATGAGAGTAATTTGGCCATTTCCATGGCCTTCCCCCCACTTTAATTGTAAAGACAATCACTTTAGAATTATTTCATTAACACAGTAGTAACTTGTCAAAAAAGTTATGAAGACATTTTCAAAAAGAGATGAGATGTTTATGATTGGTTGTTATTCTGTAACATGATTTTGACTTAAAAAAATGTATAAATGTGTTCCAAATTTAGGGCAAAATATTTGTAGTAGAGCATAAGCTCAATTTTAGTAAATATAATTTTCTAGTAGGCAGTCACTTGTATTAGTCTAGTAGTCTTGGCTTAAGATATCAAATTTGGAGAATGGGGAATTTAGAGATTAAGTCCACTGAAATAAATGATAAACTGGAGAAAGGTTGTAGAAAGAGCACTGAGGAATTACAAAGTTTAGAATTCAAGTAAAGAAAAATGGAAGGAAACAAAAAGCTACAAGTGTGGGAAGCTGGAAAAATAAACAGGAGACTGTGGCAACACAGAAAAGGAGAGGTTTATGAAGAAAGATACAGTAGCTTAAAGCCAGATGGCAATGTCTCCTTTAGTCAAAGAGCATAAAAATATAAATAACTAATTGATAAAACATAGGAAAATACATCAGCAATAACCAAAGAAGATGGGTTGATCACAAAACAAAACAACAATAGATGAAACTCATCTAAAATTATATATATATATATATAAAAGCCTAAGGGACATCCGGCCGTCTGACCGATAGCTATGATGTGCATTGACCACCAGGGGGCAGATGCTCAACATGGAACAGACTGATGAATCTCAGAAGGAAGGGGGGGAAGGGGAAGGCTGGAAGAGATTAACTAAAGATCTTATATGCATACTAGAGGCACGCTGGGGTCCCTCGGCCTGGCCTACGAAGATCGGGCCGAAACTGGCTCTTCAACATCCCCCAAGAGGTCCTGGATTGCGAGAGGGTGCAGACCAGGCCAAGGGACCCCCATCGGTGCATGGGCCTCTAGTCATAATATTGAGGGCTAGGTTTCAACAACTCCATATTGCTATTAAATCTTATTCCCATAGAATCACTGTATAGGGAGAAATTAATGTACAATTACCCAAATATTGCCTGGCTGGCATGATTCAGTGGTTGAGCATCAATCAATGGACCAGGAGGTCATGGTTCAAGTCATGGTTGGGGCACATGCCCGGGTTGCAGGCTCCATCCCAGTGTGCAGGAGGCAGCAGATCAATGATTCTCTCTCATCATTGATGTTTCTATCTCTCTCTCTTTTCCTTTCTAAAATCAATAAAAGTATATATTTTTTTAAATTGTCCAAATATTTCATTACTTGTTGAGCATATTATACTCAAAGGTAAAGAAGAACTGAAACTAATAGTAAAGGAAAGAAAAATTAAGCAATGAAAGAAAAATTGAGAGGAAAATTCATCTGTAATAACTCTAATATATAAAAGTATTAAGACAGCCATTAAAAGAAGTAATGTGATGAGCCTTCCTCCTAACAAGCTACCATTTAACTGGAGAAATTACACACACACACACACACACACACGTACACACACATAAATTATTTCAAGTTTCTGGAGTTTTAGTGTCTCTGGAAAATCATATAGAAAATTAAGAAACATTTATTCAAGAAAAATGTACTAAATTTCAGTCAGAATTGTGGTGAGTGTATGTGTGTGTGGGGGGGTATACTTTCTATTAAGATCTGAGTTGAAAACCAGGGAATGCTCTCTACTGGCTTTAAGGTACATTTGACTGTGTTTGATAGTGTCTCTGTCTCCTACCTCATATCTGGAGGCTCTCCCAGCAGGGGAAATTCATATGAGTTTTCCTGTTTCAAGCAGAAAAATGTCTAGTCCATGGATTTGGGGTCTGAGTCCTACATAAGCAATTTCTCAGTAACTACTTTGGTCATTCTCGTGACCATTTTTGGGTTGCTGTGCTATCTCCAGATGGTTGATTCTGGGTCTGATAACTTGATTAAAATTTAAACAAAAACAAAACTGGGTTCTAGTGCTAGTTTTCTTGGATTGGCTTTTGCTACTGCAGGAAATTTGAATAAGCATATGGGCTCCTCTGATCTATGACATGAGTACGTGGATGAAATGAGCTCTTTTCAAATTCTTCAATTTAAACTTCAGAAAATCTATCACTTGATAGATTCACTGAAAGTTTGGGTTTCCATGGTAATTGTATTGTGCAATATTAATTTATTAAAGATGCTACTAAATGTAAAACTGAGCTTTTACTACAGTATTTTCAAGCAGATTTAATTTGAGTATTTTAGGGTGTGTAGCTGGCTATTCTTTCCTCCGAAATTTTCCACTCAGTTCAATGATTCAACATATTTTACCTCTAACTTTATTTGCTAACTGATAACAAATCATCCTAATTAGCATGTAAGTCAAGATGGTTGTATTCTTTTTTATTATTTTTGTTTATGACTTTGCTTTGAAATGCTGAGATCTTTTATAAGCTTTCTTATTTAAACTCATTACATACTTCTAACATGAGCAACAATGTTATAAAGACTTATTTTGCTAATGAGCAACTCTGATGAGTGAATCAGTATAAGAAATGTTGCCAACTGGATATCTAATCCAGCGACTCTAAATTTTCTTTTTTGAATAACATAAAAAATGTTGTCGCTTTTTAAAGATTCTCTGTTGAATCCATGTTGCTGCATCTGTTACTTTTTTTGAATCTTTTTGAAATAAATGTTTAAATGCCAGTCAGTCATTTTGTATAAATTATTCAATTTCATGAAATCAATGAATATTTATTCTCCTTAAGATCAAGGTGGCATGGTCATCACAGATGAAGAAGATATTTATGCAGGTATTAAATGACTTCTCGTATATGTAGGTGGAATATAAAATACAAATATTTCCTATTTTATTTATTTTTTACTAACATTCTTCACAATAAAACTCAAATACACAGGCAGCATATAAAACTAAATCTTCTCTTGCCACCATTCATTTTTAATAATACACATATCTATGAGCCTTATAATCATAGACTTAAATAGCATCAACCAATTTCTCTCAGAAAAAAAGTATATCCAAAGAGAACATCAATCCATATCCATTTAAATTTTTTTCTCCTTTTAAGTTGAGGGATCAATTATTAAAATCAAACTCAAAAATTCACCAAAGGCTTGTCAAATTGAAAACTGAAACTTGGTGTATTCCACATAATGAAATTTATGTGTTGGATTTACTTTCTGACTTCAATGCACATTTAAACTACATGTTTGCCCTTTAAAAATAAATTATGAAATGTACTGTCTTTTCAGTAAGAAAAGTGAACAGAATAGTGACTATCCACTTTTGTGTTTGAGAAATGGCACAAACTTGTACCACATTGATAATCAGACATTTGGGAATGATAAAAAATATTGAAATATTTTGTCATAACTTGTCAATATTATAATGAATTCTTATCTCATAGACTATCAATATTGTTTATTCCTTCTATTCCCTCAAGTTTTTGTTTTATTGTAAGTAATGCAATGAATTGAACAGCAATATTGTAGCTGAAATCTAAGAAAGCAAGCTGTTTGGGTAAAAGCAATCAACTCAAAGGGTCACAAAATGGGAAATGTGAGTTCATAGTTATATGATGAGATGAGCCTTAACATAACATACTTTTAGACAAACATCTCCATCTGCAGGTTAACGTTAATTCCTTGACTGATGTTATGAAACCTAAACATGTCAGTGGTGATGTTCATGCTTTCTTCTTTGACTTTACCATCAAGCCATTGTAGCCCAGAATCACAATCATTCTGTTAAAATATCAACAAATTCCTTATTATTGATAAAGTACATGTCTATGAAAGTAGTTTAAAAATATTAAAACTATTTGAGCATTATTTTAATCAATTATCTAAGCTAAATTATTAGTTGGGTTTTTTAACATGTTTTTAAAATATATTTTTATTAATATATTTTTTCAGAGAGGAAGTGAAAGGGAGTAGAAATAGAAACATCAATGATGAGAGAGAATCACTGATTGGATGCCTCCTGTACACCCCACACTGGGGATTGAGCCCACAACCTGGGTCAATGCTCAACCACTGAGCACACTGGCAGGGCTTCAATGTTTTTTTTTAAAAGAAGTAAATATTAGAATCTTCAGTGACTTTATGCCTGAAATGTCTCTTTTAGTCAAAGTCATAAATAATAAACTTTAGAATGCAGTTCTAGCTTCCTCCACAGTATAACTCTCCTATTCATCTATGTTCTTTGTCTTAATCCCACCAAAATTGTAGAAAAAATAAATAAATAAAAAATGACAGGCCGAAACCGGTTTGGCTCAGTGGATAGAGCATCGGCCTGCGGACTGAAGGGTCCTGGGTTCGATTCCGGTCAAGGGCATGTACCTGGGTTGCGGGCACATCCCCAATAGGAGATGTGCAGGAGGCAGCTGATCGATGTTTCTCTCTCATCGATGTTTCTAACTCTCTCTATCTCTCTCCCTTCCTCTCTGTAAAAAAAATCAATAAAATATATTAAAAAAAAAAAAATGACAGGATTGATTACATTGATGCTTATAATTCCCTGGAGTGTGTTGTGATTTTAATAGATGGTGAAAATCATCTAACAAAAATCAAATTATGAAACAAATGAAAGATAATCAAGCGTCTAGCAGATGGAGAGTAAAATGCTTGTAAGTTTTGTCCGGGATAGCGTTGTTTTAGAACATAGCTAAGGTGTGCAGCAAAATCAGGCTTATTAATGTTAGCCATCACTTACAGACTCTGTCATCCAATCTAGCTCTAGCCTATTGAAAGGCTTTCTCCAGAGAGTAGGGCTCTTTATCTACTAAGTTTAATGCAAATCTGAGAGCAATGGAAAGCACATCCTCTCCTGCAGATCAACAAATCCCCCATAAGGGAGGATTTGAGTCTTATTTTCTGTGAAACTTGTATTATCCTCACTAATGAGGTTAAGTCAATACCTGAAAGAACAGATTCCAAGAGTTTGATTAATGGATCTCTTGTCTACTTGGAAGTAATCAGGAGAAATGAAAACCATATAGCCCCTGAAAAGCACAGTGGTTTTCTTTGTTGTTGTTGTTGTTTTGTTGTGGTGGTGGTTGTTGTTTTTAATCCACTGAGCTCAATTATTAAATCACCACAGAGGATGATTCAATCTACAGGGACAGAGAAAGAAGAAACCCAAAACAAGGACTGTCCCTTTATAAAACACTCTTGGGAAAAGTAAGGGCCTGAAGGGATTATAATAGCACATTAAATTAGCTGCCGGATGATTCTGTATCCTAGTCTGAAATTCTATTCATTCGTTTACTTCCCATTCTATTTTTTTTTCTAGCCCTATTTTTCTTTTTTTGAATTATTTTTTATAATTGAAAGTATTACATTTTTTTAAAAAAAATATATTTTTATTGATTTCAGGGAGGAAGGGAGAGGGAGAGAGAGATAGAAACATCAATGATGAGAGAGAATCATTGATTGGCTGCTTCCTGCATGCCCCCTACTGGGGATCGAGCCCACAACCCAGGCACATGCCCTTGGCTGGAATCAAACTTGGGACCCTTCAGTCTGCAGGCTGACGCTCTATCTACTGAGCCAAACCAGCTAGGGCTAGCCCTATTTTTCAATGCAGTCTATCAAAAGCCATTCAATGAGATCAGATGACTTCACAAAGATATCCTAACACGATGCACCAAAAAAATGCTACCCTACATTTGAATTAATTACCTTCTATTATCAAAATTTCATGGAGAAATTAAAGCCACACAATAAATTATCCCTAGAATTAAAGGCCAAATAAATTTAAGTATGAAGACAAATTCTCTTTTCATATTGTTTAAAGTTAAAAATATAAAGTCTAAAATGTAACCTAATTTGCTAATAAATTAATTGTCTTCTAGAAAGATTATCTATGCTTAAGTATCAATACTTTGTTCTTTTCATGCAACAGCTGTCAAAGCTGTCTCTGATATGAATGTGGTCAGTCACCAGGTTTAAATGGAGCATATTTCATTTTCTTTTCGGTATATTCAAAAAATTTAACTGCATTTTCCATTTGAGCCCTGTGTTTCTGGAACTCAAGTATTGTATAATCACGATGTTTGTTTAGCTTAAGAATTATCCTCAGGGGTTTCTTGAACTGAATCTTCTATGTTCCTTGTGAAGCATATGCCCAAGAGTCATAATGTGAACCAACATTCCTGCCATGTGCTCCTCAAAATAGTCTGATTTGGGACTCCAAATCATAGATGGTGTAATCAACGCAAAATCCAATTTATTACATGTCATGTCCTTTGGGGTGAATCTTGAGCCTATGAAGAAGCCATAAAAACCCAAAGGTCATCTCACACAGGGTTCACTCTTATCCCTGAATGCAGAATGCAATATGACAAGGACATCTAAGCCATTTGAATCTAGAAGTTCACCAGAGCTCTGTTTCACAGGTAAGAGACAGGTGCCTTGATGTCCCATCCTGCAGATATAGCAAATAATAGAAGAAAACATTTTGCCAATACATATTAAAAATTTATACTCCAAAATCATCCCTACTTACAAAATAGTCCATGCTATGCTTGTTCAATTTAAGATCAATCTACAATAGTCTACATCATAAAGCCCAGAGCCTGTGGTTTGAGCTTTTTCCACTTAACTCTATCTTAATGCAGCTTTCTCTTTATAAAAATGTACACATTAAAAGGACCGTAAAATGTAGAAAACTGCCAAATTAAAATCCCCCGTGGTCCACTTGCTTGAAGTCTGAAATTAAAGGCTACAGCAGTTAAAAACCATGTGGCACAATATAGGCCACTATAAACCTTCCATGCAAAACCACCACTGGTATTCCAACTGTAACAACAAACCCTCATTGCCTTTCCTAGCTCAGTGCCTCTGAGAGTTAAAGTCCCTTCCCCCCCCCAGCACCAACGCCTCAGTCATGCCAAATCGCTTTGATCCATGCCATTCTCCTCTTCTCTCAAAGTTCCTTGACTGATGTACAAGTTACCAACACTTCTCCTCTGATTTGAATTTATCTTCTCCAAACTGCAGGTCTCCCTTCTGGGGACTTTTCCCTATGAAACCTAAAGCACTAAAGAACATGACAAAAGTGAGGTCAAAATAGCACATGCGATACTGCCTGGGTATGAGGCAATTATGGACTTCTAATAGTGAATTGTAGAATTAGACAGACAATCCACCCAGACATGGTCGTGCTGACAACCTCCAGGTATCTGCCAATTAGACAGAGCTTTGACCTCTAAGCCTCTTTGGCTGGGAGCAAATCAGAGGACCTGCTCTCTGCAGGCAGGTAGCTTCACAGAATAGACTAACTGGGATACCTGATGGTCTGTACCAAACTCAAAATAACACAACAATCATTTCACTTCCCTGGGTGAAAAGCAAGTGGGTAGTGAGGCATCAGAGAGAATAAGTGTTCTTCTAAATGGAAGAAAATATCAGTAATTGAGAATAAGTGGTTTTTCCTCTAGGACTCATGGAAGTATGTCACAGGTCAGAACTTGAAAAAGGGACTGCGATGCCCATGATAGGAGAGTTCATTTTACACAGTCTATACTTCACAGAGTTGCAATAACTCAAAGAGAGCTGCAATAACTCCATTAAACAATAAAACCCCACTTAACTCTCTCATGTATTTGTTCTTATAACATTGCATTGTTGGGAGCTGGTGACCCAAAGATAAATAATGAGAGATCTTGGATCTCTAGGAGCTCATGATAAAGAAAAAGAAGAAATATATGTTAAGATATGTAACAAACATGTATGAAAGCCAATAAAAGCATCAAGATAGGAACTCAAGTATAGGAGCTAGTGGTTAGTATTTACAAAAAGAAAGCCTTTATAATTTTTAAAAGTGATATAATAATACAAGAGTATGTGGAATCATTAAAAGACTCTTCATAGTTTTGCTATGAATTTTTTATATTTAACACATAAGATAGTTGATGTTATAATATGTATCCTAGCTCTTCTATCCCAGAAAAGGCATTTACAAACATTCCCAGTGTCACAAAAGTAACACATAATATTGGAGTTCCCACGTGATCATCTTCACATGGACAGAATGCACGGCTAATTCTGTGGTTCAGTGTTAGATTATTGTTACTTTCTATCTAAACCAAGCAAGTTTAAAGTAAAAGATAAATAAAAAGAAATATAAGGTGTTAGAATTCTAAATAATAAAAATAATAAAATAATTTTTGAAAACATTATTACAAACAAGACCAGAAATATGATAATTTGTCATAGACATTACAGTTTCATTTGTATATAGGTCCAGAAGGCTTCTCAATCTTAAAATCATGCCATAATTATGCTATTTTATTATTTTTGTCTATGTATGTGTGCTTCAGATAGTTGCTAGTAAATCATATATTCTGTAGTGTTTTTATAACTTTTACACTTTTAAAAGTTTAAGCTTTTATAATTCTTAACCACTCTTCTTTTAACCTAATGAAACTAAGTAAACGACAAAAAAGTAACCTTTAATTGCTAATTTGAATTTACATCATAAAACCATCTTTTGCAGCATAGGACAATTAATTCTTCTTATGGTAAATAGCATTAAAAAAAAACCTATGCCACCTCTAAATAGACTATCAATACTTAGAAAATTTTTTCCTACTTGGGAAAAATCAGATGTTATTTTTAGAAAACTTTCAAGAGACAAAAATGTTATTTGTAAAACTATGCTCCATCATTCTAGTAGGAGTCTGAGGGAATATTTTTCTTTACATTAATTGATCCTAACTTTTTTCTGTAGTTAGGACATCTTAAAGACAGATATAGTAGAAATCATATTGACATCAGTCATTGAACTAATGTTTACTGAACATGATTTAAAGTAATGGGGGAGGGAAAGGTTGAGAAGAAAAGGGTACACACAGTGAATGACAACTTCCTTGCTCCCGGGTGCTTTAACCGCAACTGTAATTGGGAGAAGAGCTGTATTTAAGTGGCAGAAAGAGCTAGTGCAGGGGTTGGAGAATCACATGCATCCGTGATCCAGGCAGGTTACACAAAAGAGGGAAGTGGTTAGGTGTCACAAGGAATAGTATGAAATGTGATAAATTGAGAGTGTGTGCCCATCCTAAATTATTAACTTTCGTTTTTTGTTTTTTGTTTTTTTTTAATGTTGCTTTAGCCGAACAAACACATCTGCAAGCTTCTTCCAGGTTGTAACTTTGAGGGCCAAAGCTCTATTCACTGAGGATTTGACATGGCAACACATATTCCATGGACAAGTACAGTAGACCCGCCAGGCATCTGTTTGAGTGAGAGATTTAAAGGGCTCTGATAAAGTGCCAATCATAAGGAAAGTTATGGCTTAATAAAAATGCCCAAGTTGTAGCTGAAAAGAAACCAATCCAGGGACTGATGTGCTCACGTGTGTCATTTAGACCTGACCCTTTTTCAGCCTCAAACACTGCCATAGTGCCTCCTCACATGCTCAAATCAGTGGCCCAGTGGAACTTTACATTCCAATTGCAGGGACTGCCAAATATCCCATGGAAGGCAGTCCTTTAACCACTGTCATCAGATCTACTCTACCTAGGACAAAAACCCTTAATATTTACTTAAGTATGTGAGTATTTAACTGTTAAGTATGTGGTTTCTTTACCAAACTGCCTCCAGAACAAAGAGAGGATTTAAGAGAACAGTGTTACTCCAAGGGAATGTTTTTTTTTTTTAATTAGAGGGAACTTAGGGGTATTTTATCACCCCCATTCCACTCAGAATAAAAGTCATAAATAAAAGATCCAATTCTGACCTATAATACATATGTAGCATTTTAGCCATGGTAAGTTGATAAATTTGATTAGTAACCAACTGTTGTGTGTGTGTGTGTGTGTGTGTGTGTGTGTGTGTGTGTGTGTGTGTGATAGAGCTGATGCTATAGACTCTACCCCAAAATTTTTATATTTGAACAGAATATCATCTGCTCTTTCATTTTTGTCTTGGAACACTCTCTTAGAGCAGATAGTGGATGTTATTCCCAAAATTCTATAAAAATGAAAGATTATTTCTGAGAAATTAATGATAAACATGTGATAAAATTAAACATGATCATGGTTTCAAATAGATCAAAGGGAGCATAGTTTGTTTCTTAACAAATTGGTAACTCCTTCCTAACTGTATTGCTTTCTCATTGCTGATGTAACAAAATACCAAAAACCTAGTGTCTTAAAACAACACACATTTACTCTCTTATAGTTTTAGAGGTCAGAAGTCTAAAATCCAAGTGTCTGGAGGCTTAAAGGGAGAAGCAGTTTCTTTGTGTGTTTCGTTGTTGTTGTTGTTGTTGTGTATGTGTGTGTGTGTGTTTCAGTTTCCAGAAGTTTCTTGCATTTCTTGGTTCATGGCCCCTTCTTTCATCTGCAACAAGCATCTCTCCACCCTCTGGCTTCAATCTAACATCTTCTTTCTCTGATTCTGATTCTTTACCTCCATCTTGTAAGTACTTTCAAGACTATACTGAGCCCACTCAGATAATTTAAGGGAATCTCTCCATCTCAAGACCCTTAACAATCAGATTTGCTACTGAGCTCTTATTGAAATTAAATGCTTGACTCATGCAGGCCTGGTGACTCTCTAGCCTCAATATTCACTTTGAGTGAACGCTATTTCTGACAAGGTGGAAGGTAATTTAAAAAATATGTAAAACTAGTGCTTTTGTTGTCAAATGAACTTGGTATAGAAAAATGGAGCTCTTCTTTCCTAGCATTATCTTATTTATACATGAGAAAGTGGTCCCCATCCCTGTGGAGAAAACTTTATCTCCAACTGCAATGCCTTAAACAAAATCAAAGACACTGGCTATTTGGGGCTTTTGATCCAATGAATCTGCCTCAGAAATGTTTAGTTAAGCCCTACCAGCGTGGCTCAGTGGTTGACCATGGACCTATGAACCAGGAGGTCATAGTTCAACTCCCAGTCAGGGCATATGCGTGGGTTGTGGGCTCAATCCCCAGTAAGGGGCGTGCAGGAGGCAGCCAATCAATGTTCTCTGTTTAATTAAGTTGAAACCCCATCATATATGCTGTAGCTCAGGGGTCCTCAAACTACGGCCCACGGGCCACATGCAAATACAAATATTGTATTTGTTCCCGTTTTGTTTTTTTTACTTCAAAATAAGATATGTGCAGTGTGCATAGGAATTTGTTCATAGTTTTTTTTTTAAACTATAGTCCGGCCCTCCAACAGTCTGAGGGACAGTGAACTGGCCCCCTGATTAAGAAGTTTGAGGACCCCTGCTGTGGCTATTCTAGTCTGTGGAACTATCTGCAATTTGTACCTAAGAGTATTTAACAGATACATTCCAGTATTTAAGGAACATCTCAGATGCACACTCTGTGGGCAGTTTTACCTATAGTGGGAATCGATTCACTAGAAAGAGTAATATGAAATTTGTTCCTAACTTTAGCTGAAGTGATACAGGATAGTACCTCTGCCCTTGAAGGTGAATGAGGTCAGTATCAAACTCTTTGCCAGGTTTGTTATGAATGATACATTGCCCCAGACTTTCTCTTTGTAGGCCAAGGTGAAGTCTGTGCAAATTACTAAATTTACTGCTGTGTTTGGATTAATGCCTCAGGCCATGTGGACAGGCCAAGCCACCTGGCTTTCTAAGGTAAGGTAGACTGAAAGTTCATGGAATTTGTGTAGCTGGCTGAATCTGAGACTTCTGGAGGGTATGGCTGGGATAGTCTCACACTATAGCTCTGAGTTCTGTGGCTAATAGCCTAGATAAGTGCTATATAAGGTGAGCCAGATGGGCCCTGTCCCCTGTTGGTAAGAGTAATCAGAATGGTTGATGGAGTGGTATATGAGTAGGAAATTTGACATAAATCATGCCCTGAGAAACAAACAAACAAAAAATTAGGGACGATAGTTTGTTTCCTAACGATCAGGGCTCTGTGAATAAAACTTCCTGACATGCCTGGCAAGTTGGAGACCTGCAGAAAGAGTTACAGGTTTATTTTTCTCAGGTCAATTCATGTGTTTGCCTCCCAAAGTATTGTACACATTTAGGGACCTTCCCCTATTCTCCCAGGGAGAAGTCCTTTATGATAGCAAAATAAGGACACCTCTCCCTGTCTCAAGAGGGAAGAAGCTGCTGTGTAGCCATTCTTGTGTAAGTTCTCCTCTAGTATGGACCTTCTCTATGCATAGGTTTCATCTGCCCTCATCATGTCACCCAATAGGGGAGAATGAGATATGAGGAACAGATGTAGTTATTGCTAAAAGCAATAATAAATCTGATAAAAGGTCCAGACACTTCATGTTTGCTTTCAAGATAAATAAATATAGATATTAAATATCTTCATTCAGTTATTCATTTCTGCACACTCAATTATGTATTGATGAGAGTGTCTGCGCATCTTTACCCCCTTGCCTCCTTTGTCAAATATTAATTGACTATAAAGTCATGTATTTATTTCTGGGATGTCTATTCTGATCTGTATGTCTGTTTTTATGCTAGTATCATGCTGTTTTGATTACTTACAGTATAGTTTGTTCTTCTTTCTCAAGATTGCTGTGACTATTCAGGGTCTTCTGTAGTTCCACACAAATTTATGAATATTTGTTCTAGCCCTGTAAAATGTGCTATTGGTATCTTGATAGGAACTTTGTTAAATCTATAGATTACTTTGGGTAGTATGGATATTTTAATGATGTTAATTCTGCCTATCCATGAACATAGTATTTGCTTCCACTTACCTATAAGTTCTTCAAATTTTTTCTCTAGTGCCTTATAATTTTCTGAGTATAGATCTTTTACATCCTTGATTAAATTTATGCCTATTTTCCCTGGCCGGCATGGCTCAAGTGGTTAGAGCATCGTCCTGTACACTAAAAGGCCACAGGTTTGATTCCTGATCAATATGCATGCCCAGTTTGAAGGTTTGATCCCTGACTCAATTGATGTTTCTCTCTCCCTCTCACCGCCCCCCCCCCCACTTACTCTCTCTCTCTAAAACCAATAAAAAACATATCCTCGGGTGAAGACTAAAAAATATTATTTGTTATGAAATTATATTTGCCAAAGAAGCAGAGTAATATTGTTAAATATAGCTGTAAATCTGACAATTTTCTTCAAAACACTTGGCTTTAACTATAATAGCAAAATAAGATGCATTCTTTATCTTATAGCCCAAGGCAAACTCAGCTTACCTGACTGATTTTAAGATTAAATCAGTATATCTACTTACAAGCAACATTGCCAGAACATTGATCTGATAAGAAATAATGTAGCTTGCACTTGAAGGCCATGGAAGTTTCCTTTTGTAACATCTTATAAGTACAATTTTATCAGTCCCCTAGGGGATGTGATGGGAAAATTGCTCAAGTGAAGAAATAGTCAGTTAAAATGGAGGTAAAAGAGAATAGGTATCTCAAATATTTTATCAGTGTCTTCTTTAATTCAAGATCTCAGAACATTTTTATGTGATCTGCGTAATCAGTAATTTTTCGAAATTATAAATATCATAAAAGTACAAGCTATTCCAAAAAGTATAAACACATATGTATTTAGAAGTTAAAATCCAGGAAAATAAGAAGAGAACTCCCTGCCCTAGCTGGTTTGGCTCAATGGATAGAGCATCGCCCTGTGGACTAAAGGTTCCTGGGTTCAATTCCAGTCAAGGGCACATACCTGGGTTGCAGGCTTGATCCCCAGTTTGGGTGTGTGCGGGAGAAATCCAATTGAGTGTCTCTCACACAATCAATGTTTCTCTCTGTCTCTCCCCCTCCCTTCCACTCTCTCTAAAAACCAATTGAAAAATATCCTCGGGTGAGGATTAACCCCACACACACACAGAAAAAGAGAAGAGTAACCAAGATAGAGGCACAGGCAAATGCCTGTACTCATGCCTCCCACAACTACATCAAAATTACCGCTAGCATATAGAACAACCATCATCCAGAACACTACAACTAGAGAAGTAAAGAAGAAAGCACATTGAGACTGGTAGGAGGTGCCGAGGCACTGAATGAGCTGGTCAGGCACCCCTGTGTGCTGCTTTTTTAATCAGGAGGGAGATCATCATGCCTGGAGGAGCAAGGGGTCCCAGCCCCACACCAGACCCCCAGCCCAAGCTCCCAGAGCTGGGAAAATAAGTTCCCGTAACTATGGGCTATTTAGAAGTTAAAAATCCATGAAAATAAGAAGTGAATTCCCGCCCTAGCTGGTTTGGATTGGAGATCAGTGACAAAGAGGCTGCTGGAGACCCAACTGTTCCTCTTAAAAGGCTGGCACCACAAACAGAACTTACAAGATCCTGCTTCCTCTGAGCTCCAGTGCCAGGCAAGGCTCTGGGGGACACATTTGTCTGGCATCAGGAAACTTGGGGGAGGCTTTCTCCCAGACAGAGGTACTCACATGAATCGTTATTCCTGTGCTGAGACCTCTCAGGTGACAGGACTGACTCCCAGCCATTTCTGTTTGCTCCTCCATGGTTCTGTAAGATCCCGCCTCATCCAAATTACAACTCCAAAACAGCTGTGCACAGCAGCGTTTGCATATGAATGGTCTGTCCTTGAAAATCTCAAACAAGCTGCAGCTGGGTCAGGGAGCCCCAAATCAATAAAAGGCCCAAGACCCTTCACCAGCATCAGCCTGCCTTGCTTCATAACTGGGCCTCTTCTGGGCACTTCCAAATTCGATACAAGGAGGAGGAATCTGCAGATCTCTCTGTAGCTCCTGCTGGTTGGCCCCAGGCAGTGGCTGACTTTGTACCTCCCTGGAGACCCAAGAACCAGTGTACCAGTGGTCAGTGTGAGACCATACCAGATTACAACTCTACACATCCATGAGTGACACACTCAAGGGACTGACTCAGTGAGAACCAAAACCCCACTGAAGTAAGTCCTGCTCCATAGGGTGTCTCTTGCACAGCAGCTCTCCCACTGTAGTTACAGCTGGTCCTCACAGCCAATTGGCCTAGAGGTCAATTCCTCCCAGTGAAACCAACAGCAATCAAGTCTCAATTACAACAAGTCTGCTCACAGTCAACAAAGTGGTGCACCTAGAGTTCTCAGCTCAGGTGACTGGGGAGGCTGAGCCACTGGGCCCTATAGGACACCTACTACACAAGGCCATTCTACCAACTCAAGGAGACATAGAAGTTCTATCCAATACACAGAAACAAACACAGGGAAGCAGCCAAAATGTGGAGACAAAGAAACATGTTACAAATGAAAGAAATGGAAGAAAGCAAACTACTGGATATAGAGTTCAAAACAACAGTTATAAGGTTACTCAAGAATCTTCTAGAAACCTCCAAGGGACTTAGTGAGACTTTTAAAGATCTTAGTGAGAATGCCAAACACATGGAAAAGGGCCAGTCAGAAATTAAGCATACACTGACTGAAATAAAAAATAATATACAGGGATTCAACAGTAGAGTAGAGGATTCTGAGAATCAAATTAATGATTTGAAATATGAGGAAGCAAAAAAACACCCAACCAGAGGAGCAAAAAGAAATAAGAATCCAAAAATATGAAGATAGTGTAAGGAGCCTCTGGGACAACTTCAAGTGTACCAACATCTGAATTATGGGGGTGCCAGAAGAAGAGAGAGAGCAAGATATTGAAAACCAATTTAAAGAAATAATGACAGAAAACTTCCCCTACCTGGTGAAAGAAATAGACTTACAAGTCCAGGAAGCACAGAGAGTACTAAACAAGAGGAACCCAAAGAGGACCACACCGAGACACATCATAATTAAAATGCTAAGGGCTAAAGACAGAGAATATCTTAAAAGCAGCAAGAGAAAAGCAGTTAGTTACCTACAAGGGAATGCCCGTATGACTGTCAGCTGATTTCTCAACAGAAGCCATGCAGGCCAGAAAGGAGTGGCAAGAAATATTCAAAGTGTGAAGAGCAAGGACCTACAAACAAGCAAAGCTATCATTTAAAATTGAAGGTCAGATAAAGAGCTTCACAGACAAAAAGAAGCTAAAGGAGTTCATCACCACCAAACCAGTATTACATGAAATGTTGAAGGGTATTCTTTAAGAAGAGGAAGAACAAGGAAAAAAAGAAAGATAAAAAATATGAACAACAACAAAATAGCAACAAATACATACCAATAACAATTGAATCTAAAAATAAAAATAAATGAATAAGAAATCGAATGAGCAGAATAAACTGGTGAATAAAATAGAATCAGGGGCATGGAAATGGAACAGACACAATTCTCAGAGAGAAGGGGGGTGGGGAGTAGGAAGAGATTAAACAAAGATCTTATATGGATATATGCATTACCTATGGACACAGACAATTAGGGTGTCGAAGGCCTGGGGCAGGGTGTCGAACTGGGTGGAGGGAGGCAATTGGGGGGAAAAAGTGGGACATCTGTAATAATCTCTAAGAGAGAGAGAGAGAGAGAGAGAGAGAGAGAGAATTTCCTTATCACGTACCTTCTGTGTGTAAGGCATGGGGAAAGGCTTCACATGCAATACCTCTTTTAATTCTCATGGAGTAGGCAGAATTCTAAGATGACCACCAGTAACTCCTGACCTTGTACAATCCCTCTCCGCCAGGAGGATTGCGACCTCTGCATTTGATGGCTTTACTCCCATAATTATATCACTACATTCTGTGGTAAATGTATTTTGTAGATGAAATTAAGTACCCCTATCACCTGAAATTGAGTTAAATCCAAAGGGAGAGTATCCTGAGTGAGCATGACCTATTCAAGTGACTCCTTAAATGAAACAAGGAGCAACACACACTCTATTGTTGGACTAGATGACAGCAAACAACCAGTTTGCAAACTGATTAAGGTGGGGGTCATGCAGCTAAGAACGGAGGGTAACTCCATTATATTGCTTTTGCTCCTTTATCACATATCGTTGACTATATTTATAGGAGACTATTTCTGGGCTTTCTATGCTGTTACATTGATCTATCTAGTATTTCACCAAATACCACACTGTCTTCATTACTGTAGCTTTATAGTAAGTCTTGGATTTGAGTACTATCACTCCTCCAACTTTGTTCTTCTCCTTCAATATCATGGTGGTTATTTTGGATCTTTTGTCTTCCCATAAAAACTTAGAATCAGTTTATCAATATCCATGAAATAACTTTCTGGGATTTTTATTGGAATTATATTGAATCTATACATCAAGTTGAGTAGAACTGACATATTGACAATATTAAGGAAGAGGTAATTTTTATATAGAGTGTAAGAGGATAAATTTAATTATAAGGCGATATTTGAACATAGACTAAAACAACATAAAGACAGAGGTATAGAAAATAGCATTTCTGGTTAAGTACAAATGCAAAGGAGGTGAGGAAATGCTTGTCATGCTCATGGAACTTCAAGGAATAACTGTGGGTGCAATCCAGTTAACACAGTTAGAGAAACAGAAACTGAGGTCATAGAAATAATAAGTACCTATACATTATAGGACTTGAAGGACATTTAAAGAACATTGGTCTATACTTTGAATGAAATGAGATGCCACTGGAGAGATCTGAACAGAAGTGCCATTATTTGTTTAAAATTGTAAAGGTTCATTCTTATTTCTGTGTTAAGAGTGGAGTGTTGGTAAAAGAAGGCAGTAAATAGAAAACTATTGTTGTAATTTAAGCAGTAATAGTGGCGTGGGTCACGATAATAGAGGAAAAGTGGGTAAGAAAGCTTTAGACTCGGGACATATTTCAAAGGTAGCATCAGTAGTAGACAGATTAAATGTGATATATGAGAGAAAGATGAATCTTGAATGGCTCCCAGGTGCTTGTCCTGAGTAACAAGAAAAAATGAAGTATCTCTTTTCTGAGGAGAAATGGAAAGGCATATTTGAAGGTAGGAAATAGAAAACATATATTAGGGGGACATTCATTAAGTTAGCGATACCTACTGGACAACAAAACAGAGATGTGAAGTAGGCATGTAGATGTGCATCTGAAGTTCAAGAGAGAGGTAGATATAATTTGTGATTCATCAGCACAAAAATGATATTTAAAGACAAGAACTGGATGAAAACTCCAAAGGTGTGAATAAAGCGGGAGAAGAGAAGATCAGCGGTCTGAGTCCTGAGACATAAAAGTGATGAGCTAAGTCAGCAAAGAAAATTGAGAAGCAACTATTGTGGCAGGGAAACTGATGGCAATTTCCCAAAAGCCGTATCTTGATTTCTAGTACCCACTGACAACCGTCAGGCTAGTGGAGCCCGGCTCTGAGAGTGAGGGGTGGAGAGTAAGAATAAGGTGAGAACTGAGGACAAGTAAAAATAAGGAGCTATGTTTTCTTTTCTTTTCTTTTTTTTTAATGATTTTTTTAATCCTCACCCAAGGATTATTTTGAGAGAGATGAAGGGAGAGGAAGAGGAAGAGGAAGAGAGAAACATGGATTTGAAATAGAAACATCAAGGTTGCCTAAGAGTAGGTGCCCTAAACAGGGATCAAACCTGAAACCTGAGTATGTGCCCTGACCAGGAATTGAACCCACCACTCTTCTGTGCACGGGACAACCAACTGAGCCACACCAGCCAGGGCGAGGACCTATGTTTCCTTAAAACAAAATTATTTCCATATTGCAGTTGGGCTATTTCCTGACATTTACCAGTACTCTCGTTCTTGCTCTTTACATTCAAAAGATGTGACCTTACTTTCCATTATTTATACTCTGAATTCTGAAGATCCTATTTACAAATGTTTTTGACTAAACTGTCAAATATTTAGTGATTCAACTATACCACCTGACCTTCATGTGTTATGACTTTAAGGCCTAGCGTTATTTCGATTCTACTTACCAATCTGCTTGGAATAAAAACTTATGGAAATGAGCATTGACTTTTTTTTTGATTAATTATCTTAGGATAAACTTAAATTTATGTGAAAGTCTTAAATAATAAACCCTATTCATCTTACACTCCTCTGATCCACCAAAAATAAAGTAAAATGGCCCTGGCCGGTTTGGCTCTGTGGGTAGAGCGTCGGTCTGCAGACTGAAGGGTCCCAGGTTCGATTCCGGCCAGGGGCATGTACCTTGGTTGCGAGCACATCGCCAGTAAGGGGTGTGCAGGAGGCAGCTGATCGATGTTTCTCTCTCATCGATGTTTCTAATTCTCTATCCCTCTCCCTTCCTCTCTGTAAAAAATCAATAAAATATATTTAAAAAAATAAAGTAAAATGATAATAATAATAGCAAAGGTAATGATATAAACGCAGTTACACAAAACACCAGGTTGAAACTGTGGATATTACATCTATACTGGAATCAAATGCACAGTTACTTGATTTTTGAAGAAAATATATAAACTCAAACATTAAAAGACATCTGAAGTTATGAAAGGTAAGCTTTCTAAAGCAATACTTTTACATTTTACTTTATACATGATATTGACTATTCAAATACTGCTGTTACCTTCTAATATGGAAAAGAGAAAATGCATTTTAGTATAGAATTGACCTGGGAATTAGAAATTCAGAACAAGTCTTAAATATGCAACGAGTTTATGCTATAATCCTGAATAATTCACTTGACCTATAATTTCAAAAAGAATCTAACAAAAGCAGATATCATGAGTCAAATCTTTGTCAATGCCTAAAGGTACAACTCTATGTATATATGCATGAGTACAACATTTGATATTTTAAATCTGCAACAGTTCATAAATATAGTCTTATGAATTAAAAACTGAAAACTTAGGCATTTCCCAAGCTTACATAATTAGAAACAGCAATACATATTAAACGGACTCTTTTAAAAAAAATGGATAAATGTATGTAAAGGAATAAACTGAGACATCCCATGCAGTATGCCTTGTGTTTGGGAGATTGCTGAACCTCCTTTCAAAGGGATGAATTAATCATTTTTAGGTATATATTCTCATGGTATAAGCTCTCCTCATCGAGTGTTTAAAACTTTGCATCTTTCTATTGCAATGACAAAGTCCCTAATTCACTAGAGCGAGCAATATATTGTCAGAGAACTAGTCTGCCATATCATTTCCCTTTGTACAGACTTGTAAGATCTCCCAGGAATTGTCATTATCCTTGCCATGAAACTCTTTGAAAAACATTTGGTTATGGGAAATTTCAAACATACACAAAGCAAACCAAATAGTATCATAAACCTCATGTAACCATCTCCTAGTTTCAATAACTCAATACCTACTCCAAATTCCATCAGTACCTACTCCCAATTCCAAGCTTCCCTACCTAATTATTACCATTTTATAGCCTTTTGGGGAGTAAAATTAATGTGCATTGAATTTTACACATCTAAACTGTATGCATTTGACAAATGAATTGACTTATTTAAACCAAAGCCCTACATAGCTATAGAACATTTCTATCACTCCAGACATTTCCCTTGTGGCTTTAACTGGTCCATCCCTCCCAAAAGACATACCACTTTTCTAACTATTTTCACTATGGGTCAGTTTGGCCAATTCAAGAATGTAGGAAAGATTGAATAATATAGCTCTTTTGTTTCTAGCTGCCTTCACACGGTATAAGGTCTATGAGATTCACCCATGTCGTTGCAGGCAGCAGTACTTTGGTCCATTGTGTGCATATACCATAATGTGTGCACCCATCCCACCGTTGATGGATTGTAGGAAGATCCTATGAACATTCTTGTATGTGTTCTCAGTTCAAAGATGTTTTTATTCCTCTTGGATTAAAATAGCTAAAATTGGCATTGCTTACTCAAATGGTCAGCTGATGTTTAAACTTCCAAAGCATTTTACCAAGTGGTTTTATCATTTTATATTCCTATTAGCATTATCAGAGATTTCTGTTTGTTATATATGTTAGTCAACATTTTGTGTAGGCTAGTTTTTTTTTTAATTTAAATAGCTTTATTGAGAAATAGTACACAGACCATAAAATTCATCTGTTTAAAATGTACAACTCATTGTACATTGTTTTTACTATATTTACAGAGTTGTATGGACTAAAGAGAAAGACTCCATTTTGAATGTTGAACCTCTAAGTTTTCAAACATTATCCCTTTATCTCCTCTCTCTTCCCTTTTGTCCCACATATGGGTAAGGCAACAAGAGTGCCCTTACTCACCCTCCCTTGGCACTGGTTCAAAGTTCAAATCACATTAACTTGGCCTGTGAGCACGTACCCTCCTTCTGGCCCCACTGCCTAGCCACAATTAAAGTCAGCCACTGTCTCACTTCACCTTTGTCACCTGCACTGCCTAGTGCCAGCCCTGCTCTCTTTAGAGCAGTGGTTCTCAACCTGTGGGTCATGACCCCTTTGGGGGTTGAACAACGCTTTCACAGGGGTCGCCTAAATACATCCTGCATATCAGATATTTACATTACGATTCATATCAGTAGCAAAATTACAGTTATGAAGTAGCAACGAAAATAATTTTATGGTTGGGGGTCACCACAACATGAGGAACTGTATTAAAGGGTCGCAGCATTAGGAAGGTTGAGAACCACTGCTCTAGAGAGTCCCATAATATGAGTAATAAACATTTTTATGTTCTCCTGGTGTATGCGGTATAATTGCTCTGGACATATAACTAATTTTGAGTAGTAGGTTTATCCAGACATCCATAGGACAACTACAAAATATTATGTAATCACACAGTATAATTTTAGAACATTTTTACCACCTCAAAGTGAAGCCTTACAGGTGTTAGCATTCACTCCTATTTACCTCCTCTATCCTCTTTCCCCTTAGGCTTAGGCAAAGCAGTAGTTTATTTTCTGTATATAGATTTACTTATTCTGCACAATTATTTAAATTGAATCATGCAATATGTAGTCCTTTGTGACTTCACTTAGCATAATTTTGAAGCTAATCAATGTTGTAGCATGTATCGGTACTTCATACTTTTTCATTGTCATCTAGTATAACATCATGCGAATATATTTCATTTTGCTTAATGACTCATCAATTGATGAAAATTTGAGGTTTTTTTTTTTCCAGTTTGGGGCTACAATGAATAATAAGATGAACATTTACGTGCAAGTCTATTGTGGAGATATGTTTTCATTTCCCTTGTGTACTCTTAGGAGTAGAATTGCTAGGTCATATGGATATTTTATGTTTAATAGTTTGAAGAATTTCCAAACTATTTTCCAGAGTATTTGCAAAAAACATTTTCAACAATAACATACAAGAGTTATCATTTCTCCACATCTTTGCCAACATTTATTGTTTTTGTTTTTTACTATAATTCTGTTCTTGATTATTGTTTTACCTCAATTTGCTTTAAGAATTTTTTTGACAAATTATCTAGAAAACACATTTTACCCATTTATGTATGTTTTTATTTCTCTTGTGGTAGTAGAGAAGGCAGAAAAATTTGTTATATCTATAGATTTAATGAGGCCACATGTAGTCTTTTACCCTATGTTAGCAAATTATAGAGTTAACAGATGAGGGTAAAAAGACCCTAAAAACGTCCCCCACAATGAAATAATACCTACATCTGAATAAAGATAGACTGGAAAAAGGGAGAAAAATAATATTTTGTATCACTCAAAAGGTTTTAAGTGGTAAGAAATATCAAGTTAAAATCATCATAATAAAAAGAAACATCTCAGTTCTCCTTTCAAAATTTCAGTAAATGAAGCTAAAGGTAACACCATTGTCACCTTCCAGTTAGTATCACATCATGCTAAATTACTGCCCCTTATCTATATGGGATACATTCCAAGACCCCCAGAGGATTCCTGAAACAATGAGCATCAAACTCTACATATACTATGCTTTTCCTATACATACATATCTATGATAAGGTTTAATTTATAAGTTAGACACAGTAGAAGATTAACAACAATCTACACTAATAAAAGAGAAACATGCAAATTAACTATCACTCTGTCACTCTGCCACTCCGTTACACCCACCAGCCAATCAGAGCAAATATGCAAATTAACCCAACAAAGATGGCGGTTAATTTGCATATGCAGGTGCAGAGAGAAGACTGAAGACGACTGAAGATGGTGACGGCCACAGAGCTGGAGCGAGCAGGAGGCTTGGGTTGCTCCCGGTGATGGAGGAAGCCAAGCTTCCTGCTGGCCCTGGTCTCTGCTCAAGGAGGGGCTGGGGGCCTGGGTTGCCAGGGGCGGGGGGGGGGCGGTGACCCAGGCTTCCAGCCCACCCTGGGCTCCGCTGGAGGAGCTGGGAAAAAAAAAAAAAAAGGAGGGGCTGGGAGCAGCTGGAGCGGAGAAGCCAAGCCTTGCTGATGTGGCCGGACCAAAGGCCTGGGTCCCAGGTGCCAGAGGAAAACCAGTGCAGGCAGCCAGGGGAAGGAAGGCCTATTGCGTGAATCTTCGTGCAACAGGCCACTAGTAACTAAAAACTAAATAGAACAATTATGTCAATATTCTATAATAAAAGTTATATAAATGTGGTCTCTCCTTTAGAAAAACTAGTGTGAATCCTTTTTTCTTCTTCACAATTTCACGAATAGAGAATTCATTCTTACCATAGATCTTAGCAACCTTGGTATACCTATAGTGCGAGGTTTTTCCTATTTAACTAAGTTGATAATTTTCATCTAAATGAAGCACTTTAAGGCTTCTTTGTGGCATATCCAAATTGCCAGCATCATTAATCTTGTGCTTTGGGGTCATTATGTAGTAAAATGAGGTTTACTTGGACACAAGCCCTGTGATTCCACAACAGTGAATGTGATAACCAAGATGGTTAGTAAGTGGCTAATGGGCAGGGGGATATTTATCATGGGGACACTGGACTAAGCATTGACTCTGGTCCTGGGTGGGATGAAGCTGGTTGATACAAGATCACATGAGATTTCCTCACACTGCTCAGAACCAATGTACAATTTAAAACTTATAAATTGCTTATTTGATTGCTTATTTATGGAATTTTCACTTAATGTTTACTGACAGTGTTTGACCACGGGTAACAGAAACCACAGAAAGCAAAACCATAATAAGGGGAGACTACTGTACCACTATACCAATGACTAAACACATCATGAGATTAAAAAAAATATAAAAATAAATAAAAAAACGACAACTATTGGTCTTTAACAGCACTAGGCAAAAATAAAGGACCATTTAAAATCATTTTTCCTTCTAAGAAATAAAACAATAAAGCAAAATTGAAATACACTGAGATAAAACACACACACACACACACACAGAAATACTATTTACTAGAAAAGAAATTCCTAAAATAAACCATTTCTGGTAATCCAATGACTAGGGTCTCTGACATTTAAACTGCCCTCAATCAATAATTTAGAATATTTCAAAAAGGCCACAATATCCATGTGTTTCTAATGAGATGAGTTGATGAACTTATATAAACAAAGCTCCCACATTCTTTGTCTTATTTTTTAACTTAATCTATATTGTATATACATCTTAGACTCAACAGAGAAATAATAAACATTCTTCCTTATAAGATTAGCTTTAAGAATTCAAGTTGTCCCCATATATGTGTATTTCACATCAACTATCTCACTGTGAGAAATAATGAAACACTAAATTGAAATAATATAAGACTCCATGGAGTTGCAAGTCAGTTAAAATGTTAAAGTATTTACACAGATACAAAACACTTAAAATAGAGCTACATCATTTTTTATTTTTAGGTATGTTGGATATTAAACTTTTTTCTCTCTGGAGTGCCTAGCTTTATTCCAGGGAATGCCTTAGAACCCAAGCAATCTGATTTATATTTACCAATCTGACTTAAATTCAGTGCCTGAGTTTTAAGGTTTAAAAAAAGTAAGTTGTTAGATTTAATATATCTATTACAGTACTTAAGTGATTCTTTAAGAAAAATACTGTGATAAATCATGGTCAGGAAATATAGTTTATCACTTGTATGGTAAGCTATATTAATGAGTTATTTAAAAATAGAAAAATGAATACTACCACATCTACTTAATGTTTAATTCAATTATTTATTTCAATTATGTTTTATAGTGAATGACATCCCTTTACCAAAAAGCAGTGATTATATATTTTCAATTAAAATTACATATATGATATATAGGTGCTTGTTGTTGTTTTTAAATATATTTTTATTGATTTCAAAGATGAAGGGAAAGAGAGAGAGTTAGAAACATCAATAATGAGAGAGAATCATTAATTGGCTGCCTCCTGCACACCCCCAACTGGGCATTGAGCCTGCAACCTGGGCATGTGCCTTGACCTGGAGTTGAACTATGAGCGCTTGGTTCATATGTCGACACTTAAGCACTGAGCCACTCTGGCCGGGCTGTGCTTGTTTCATATAAAGATATTCAGTGCATAGTAAAATTAATTTTTTGTCTTCATTTTTATTACAATGAAGTTGGAAATCAAATCTGATGGATACTACAATGATACAGTTCCCTTCAAAGGGTACCAAAGACTCTTTGATGGAATGAGAAATGATCAAAGTCTAAGCCTGTTTTAAAAACCCATGAAAATATTAGATTCAAGTGTATGTTGTTTTTTTTTTTATTTCTCCTTGAATTAGTCCTTTGATCCACTTTATTAAAAGAGAAAGTGAGGAAAGTAACCTACATAGAGAATAATCTATTGAAACACCCCGGGGTGATACTTCATTACAGATAGTTTATCATGACACTGAAAAATCAGCATTTGGAAGTGAAAGTCATCAGTGATCTAAGGACATGTGTTCCCTTCAGATGTCACAATTGCTTCCTTTATGTCAGTCAGGGAATTCGCTTTTTATGGTTGAATTTTACTACTGTTTGTATGCTTGTTTGATTTGAGAACATCTTAAATTCAAATGAACATGTCAGTACTAAAGCAGTCAGGAAAAACTGAATTTATTTCTAGATGGAATGGCAAAATATCGTAGCAAAGTGCTTTCAGGAGTTCTCTATCAACTCACAAAATTATCAAAACCAAAGTGATCTCACAGTGTCTTTTCTAATGTTATACCACACTTCCTTGTCAACAGCCAACCAAATTGGGTTAATAGGTAACATTGACCAATGTACTGTTAAAAAGCCAGCCCACATTGGTTGTAGAAAATACTTTAACCAATTCTAGTCTATATATATATATATTAAAATGCCATCTTGTCATCCTCTCTAAAAGATAAATATACATATTTAATGGTACAGTATATATTACAGAGTAAAGAATAATCCTCTCAACTAAAATAGAGATGGGACTGCTTTGTAAGATCTTAAAAGATAGAGTGCTCAAATATAGATGCTTCTAGTACTATACTTGATTTATGTTCTCTTAAATGACAGAAGCAATATATATGGCTTTGTTATTTTGGAGAATGAAAGAATCCCAGATATATATATATATATATATATATATATATATATATATATATATATATATATATATCTTTGACAGTCTTGCAGATATCCCCATCTCTTCCCCCTTTGCACACCTCCACCCATCCCCCACCCTCCCTTCCCTCTAGCCATCACTAACTGGTGCCTATGTCTGTGGGTTATCCATATATGTTCTTTGGCTAATCCCTTCACCTTCTTTCATCCAGTCCTCCTTTCCCCCTCCCCTCTGACAGCTGTCAGTCTGTTTCCATTTTGTTTGTCAGTTTATTTTATTCATTAGATTCCACATATGAAACCATATGGTACTTGTCTTTCTCTGACTGGCTCATTTCACTTAGCATAATAATCTCCAGGTCCATCCATGCTGTCCCAAAAGGGTAATAATTCCTCTGTCTCACTCTGGTAAAGACAACCCAGACTAAAGGGGTTGGGACAGACCCGACCTTCAGATGACAAGAGCCATGAATGACATCACACTGCAGATGCATAGCTTCAGGTTGGGAATAAATGAAAAGGGCTTTTGCAATCAGTCTAACACACCGTCTAAATTGGGAATCAAAAGAAGTCTAATATCCATGCACAACAACCTTTCATTGTCAAAGAGAGGCACAGGAACTATCAAAGAATTGAAACGCAGAGGCCAATGAGATAGAAAATAAACGGAGTAACTGTTGTGTCTCTAGTGACTAGTAAAGACTGTGTTTCAAAAAGAGAAGGGGTCAGCCATTGAAATGGCGCCAACAGAGTAAATAAAATGTGGCTTAAAAAGTGATCGCTGAATACAGAAATGTAAATACTAATACTTGGTTACCTCGGTAGGAACAAAGCCTGGCTGGAGTAAGAGCGAATGGCAGCTGAAGCATCAGCTCCAACAGGTAAGGGTTCAAAGCTACAAGACTTTTCCTGGCACCAGCCTCCAATTCAGATGTCAATTACAAGTTCAGGTTTTCTCCTGTGCTTCTGACCCACTGGTTACAGATTAATAACAACCCCCTCTTCAGGTTTGAATCATTTGCTAGAGCAGCTCACAGAACTCGAAGACATATTTTACTTATTAGAGTAGATTATTTACTAGTTGCTCCACTGGCAACCTGCCCCCATCTTTAGGTGCTGACCCAAAAGTCACCTAATTAACATAATGCATGGCACTTTTATAGTTCTCATAAGTTAGAAAATTCCAAGGGATTTAGGAGCTCTGTGCCAGAAATGGAGATCAACTATATATTTCTGATTATCCGTCACAATGTCACAGTTGTATTTTTTTCTCAAACCACTACCCACTTGAGAATATGTGCATCTGTCCCAGGCAAACCTAGACATAATGCCCAGGTGGAACAACTGATTCATTTATTCATGTTTACAGGATGGAACTCATTTTGTATGGGAACAAATAATGTGGAGAGTTGTATGGTGGCAGAATGTTAATAATGTTTTCTGATTGCTTCTATTTTCTTTAAAATGAAAAGCAATATAATTAGATCGAGTAAAGATATAGAAAAAAATACTAGAAGTTCACTGACAGAGAAGTCTATCTAAGTGAGCTAATAAATGGAAGAAGGCTAAGCAGTACTAGGGTTCTATTGAAGGGAGTGGTTGCAAATTTAATGTTTCTAATAAGCTGTTGCTGGTTGTATAATTTTCTCCAGTTCTATTAGGCTGTGCAGGCACAGATCAGTCAGAGCACTGGGTGTTAATCAAGTTGGCATTTCTGCAAGTGAGTACATGAAGTGAGAAAGGAGCAAGGAAATTTAAGGGTAGCAAGGAAGTGATTATAATAACAGATGAGGGAATGTAATATAAGTAATTAGGGAAATGACATTTTGAGTCAGGTAGAAGCAGTCAAGTGAAATAAGATCAGTAAATTATATATAGTAATGGAGTCAAAGAATTGTCAGAGTACTGAGAGTTGAAAAGAGGCAGGGGTAAAAGTGAAGTAGAACAATGTAGAGGCTTGTATCTCAGCCACTCCCACCATTGGCAAAGGGTAGGAGTGGCTGAGATAGGGTGGTACATAGAGTGGAAGAACAGGAAGCGAAAGAATTGTAATGAGCGTATTAAAATCATTTTCTGCAGGGATATTCAAATCACCACTGATTATGACAGAAGTTGTGCTACACCGAATGGCAATGAAACAGGAACTAAATTTTTAAAGAACAAGAATGAGTCATTGGTAGAAGATGGCACCAAGGAAAGACCACATTGTAAATATAGCTTGATGACGAGGGAGTTAGATATGAGTGCACTAAGAAGGAGATAATGAGATTTATCTAGAAATAGCCTTGAGAAACTAGGAAGATACAGATGAGTATCTAGCCACCATGTGATAGAATTACAGGATAAGCAGAGCCTTCACATGAGAAACAAGTTTGAGTTTGAGCAACAAAGTGAAAGGAACAGTTGGAGTAGATAGAGAACATTTTAATGATTACGGACTGTGAATTGCGGGGGCACAGTTAGAATATTTTAGTATTTGGAAAGCAATGAGAGATGGGGCAGAATAGAAGGTGTGAAAAGTACAGATGACCAATGGACATGAAAAAATACTCAACATCACTAATCATCAGAGAAATGTAAATTAAAACCACAATGAGATGTCACTTCACACCTATCAGAATGGCTATCATCAATAAATCAGCAAACAAGTGTTGGCGAGGATGTGGAGAAAAGGGAACCCTCATTCACTGTTGGGTATGTAGATTGGTGCAGCCACTATGGAAAACACTATGGAGGTTCCTCAAAAAATAAAAATGAAACTGCCTTATGACCCACAATTCCACTTCTGGAAATATATCCGAAGAAACCCGAAACACTAATTCAAAAGAATATATGCACCCCTATGTTCACTGCAGCGCCATGTACAATAGCCAAGATTTGGAAGCAGCTCAAGTGCCCTTTGGTAGATGAGTGGATGAAAAAAATGGTAGTACATATATAAAACAGAATATTACTTGGCCATAACGAAAAAAAAAACCCAAAATGTTACCATTTGCAACAGCATGGTTATACTTAGAGGGTATTATGCTAGCTGAATTAAGTCACTCAGAGAAAGAAAAAATACTATATGATTTCACTTATATTTGGAATCTAAAGAACTATATAAATGAACAAACAAAACAGAAGCAGATTCATAGATACAGATAACAAATTGATGGTTTCCAGAGGGGAGGTAGTTTGGGAAACTCATGAAAAGGGTGAAGGGATTGAAAGGTACAGATTGGTAGTTACAAAGCAGTCACAGGGAAGTAAAGACCATCATCGGGCATATAGTCAATAATCTACACTAATAAAAGAGAAACATGCAAATTGGTGTCACTCCACTACACCCACCAGCCAATCAGATGAGTATACAAATTAACCCAACAAAGATGGTGCTTAATTTGCATATACAGGCGGAGGCAAAGACTGAAGACAACGTAGAAGGAAGCCAGGCGCTACCGAAGGGAGTGAAGCTGTGGAGAAGCAAGTGGGGCAGTGGAGGCGGGAGTGAAGCCTGCCTCGGCAGGTTTCACTCCCTTCTCTGCTTCGCTCCAGCCGCAGGAAGCCCTATTCTTGCAGGAATCTTCCTGCAATGGGCCTCTAGTATTGTAATAACTAAGTATGGTGCCAGTTGAGTACGGACATATCAGAGGGAACACTTTGTAAAGTATATGATTATCTAACCACTATGCTGTACACCTGAAACCAATACAAAATGTCAAATGTGAATTGTAATTGAAACAAATTTCACACAGAGAAAAAAAGTAAATGTAAAAAATGTTTGGGGATGATACTCTAAGGAATAAAGGGTGACCTGGAAATCTTGGGCTTCTTGTTTTAATTTATGCAAAAAAAGGATAATGGGCATTAATAGGATTAGTTCTGACAGTTCAAAAAATTAAATTGTAATGAAGGTGTGAAAAAGAGGGGAAGGGGTAGACACTAGTGTAAACATATAATTTCTAAAATTCATATCAAATAAAAATAGTACAAAATGAAATGTAAAACTAATTATCCTAACTACTTGTGTATCCTAGCTATCCCTGAGAATAGTTCCTTGAGTTTTTATTAATTTCTATACATAAGCAAAATATATGAAGTTTTCCAATTACCTCTAATTTATGTATGTATGAATATAAATATAAATATATTTATACAGAAAAAAAATCACACAATGTATTCTGTTCTTTGTAGATTTTATCTTACATGATAATTACCTTAGCACTCTTTCTTCAATAGCCCATGGATGCACTTTAAAAATATATCCTGCATATATATATATTGCATTAATTTATTTAACTTTTTTCAATAATGAACATTTAGGCTATTCATAGTTTGTTTGACTTGTAAGCAATAAATATTGGGGCATACTTCATTTTATAATGTTTATGAAAATCCTATATAATAAAAGCCTAATATGCTAAGTGTCTGATTGTCCGGTCAGCTGTTCAACCAATCAAAGCATAATATACTAAAGACTAGAGGCCTGGTGGATGAAAATTCATGCACTGGAGGGGGGTCCCTCAGCCCAACCTGCCCCCTCTCACAGTTCAGGAGCCCTCAGGGGAGGGAGGCAACCTGGAGATCAGGGAAAGGCGACACCCCCATCATACCTCTGCTGCTGTCATTGCCAGCAGCACAAGCCTCAGCCAGCCCTGATTACCACAGGTGGCCCTGGGTGCTGGGCAGCCGACATCCAAGGCCTGCCTGCACCTTGGGCCAGCCCTGGCCTTGCCACACGCCTGCCGCCCCAGAGGGGCAGAGGGGACTGGGCGCCGCCATCTTGTGGCCATGGGTGCTGCCATCTTTGAAGGCGTGGCAGTCAATTAACATATTCCCTCCTTATTGGCTGTGGGTGCCACCATCTTTGAGGGTGTGACAGTTAATTAGCATATTTCCTCCTTATTGGCTCTGGGTGCCGCCATCCTTGTGACAGTGTGATGGTCTATTAGCATATTCCCTCTTTATTAGATAGGACTAGAGGCCCGGTGCACAAAAATTTGTGCACTCGGTGGGGAGTGGGGACCCTCAGCCCGGTCTGTGCCCTCTCACAGTCTGGGACCCCTCGGGAGATAACGCCCTGCTGGCTTAGGCCTGCTCCCGGGTGGCAGAGGGCAGGCCCAATCCCTAGGTGCAGCCCCTGGTTGGGCTCAGAGCAGGGCCGATTGAGGAGTTGGGGTGCCACCCCGTCATGCACAGAGTAGGGCGGATTGGGAGGTTGCGATGCCACCCTCAGTCACGCTCAGGGTAGGGCCAATTGGGGGGTTGGGCCACCGCCCCCTGTCACACTCAAGGCAGGATCGATGGGGAGGTTGCGGTGCCACCCCTGTCACGCACAGAGCAGGGCCAATAAGGGGGTGGGGCGCTGCCCCCTGTCACTCAGAGAGTAGGGCCGATAGAGGAGTTGGGGCACTTCCCCCTGTCACACACAGAGCAGGGCGGATTAGGTGTTTGGGGAGCCACCCTCTATCACCCACAGAGCAGGGCCAATCAGGGGGTTGGGGCACCGCCACTCTCACACTCAGGGCAGGGCCAATGGGGAGGTTATGGCTCTACCCTGTCACACACAGAGCAGGGCCTAAGGGGGAGGGGAGGCGGGTTGGGGCGCCGCACCCTGTCACACACAGAGCAGGGCCGATCTGGGGGGTGGGGCGCCACACCCTGTCACTCAGAGCTGCAGGGAAATCAGGGGGTTGGGGAGCTCCTCCGTATCAGGCACAGAGCAGGGCTGATCAGGAGGTTGGGGCGCCTTCCCCTGTCACGAACAGAGCAGGGAAGATAGGGAGGTTGTGGCCCCGCCCCCTGTCACACACAGAGCCACAGGGCAATCAGGGGGTTTGGGCGCTGCCCCCTGTCACACTGATCCCGGTGCTGGGAGGCCTCGTGGCTCCGCTGATCCCGGTGCTGGGAGGCATATTACCCTTTTACTATATAGGATAGAGGCCTGGTGCATGGGTGGGGCTGGCTGGTTTGTCCTTAAGGGTGTCCTGGATCAGGGTGGGGGTCCCCACTGGGGTGCCTGGCCAGCCTGGGTGAGGGGATGGTGGCTGTTTGCAGCTGGTCACACACCCTTCAGGGTGGGGGTCCCCACTGGGGTGCCTGTCCAGTCTGGGTGAAGGGCTGAGGGCTGTTTTCAGGCTGACGGGTGACTGAAGCTCCCAACTGCTCCTTTTTTTCTTTTCCTTTTTTATTCTGGGCCAGCTTTAGCTCTGGCTCCAGCTCTGAGGCCTCTGCTGCTGAAAGCAGGTGTCTGGTTTGTTTGGGTTCTATAATCGAAACAATGTATAACTCCAGCTCTGAGATCCCGACTCGCTGAAAGCAGGTTTCTGGGGTTTTGTTTAGCTTCTATATTTGTTACAATGTCTCAAACTGCAGGCTCAGAAGCCGGCAAGGCAGGCGGGGAACGTTGGTTTCTTCCGTCACTGAAGCAAGCAAGCCTCATGTTAGTTTCAAGCTGCCTGGCTGCCGGCCGCCATCTTGGCTGGCAGTTAATTTGCATATCTTGCTGATTAGCCAATGGGAAGGGTAGCGGTCATACGCTAATTACCATGTTTCTCTTTTATTAGATAGGATATGCTAAGGCCACTCAACCACTTGCTAGGACATGCACTGACCACCAGGGGGCAGACGCTTCGTCCAGTAGGTTAGCTTGCTGCTGGTATCTGCCTGATCAGGACTGAGTGAGATGGGCAGGACACACCCTGGAGCCCTCCCACAGTCCCTCCCCAGCTGGCCAACCTCCAGTGTCCCTCCCCGGCCCCGAACATGCACTGATAGGGTCCCTCGGCCTGGCCTGCGCCCTCTCACAATCTGGGACCCGTTGGAGGATATCGGAGAGCTGGTTTCAGCCTGGTGGTGGAATGACCGGTCACTATGATATGCACTGACCACCAGAGGGAAGACGCTCACACAGGAGCTGCCCCCTGGTGGTCAGTGCGTTCCCACAGGGGGAGTGCCACTCAGCCAGAAGCCAGGCTCATGGCTGGTGAGTGCAGAGATGGTGATGGGAGCCTCTCCTGCCTCCACAGGAGTGCTAACAATGTCCAACTGTGGGAGTGGGCCTAAGTCAACAGTGTGACATTCCCTAAGGGCTCCTGGACTGCGAGAGGGCGCCGGTCAGGCTGAGGGACTCCCCCGAGTACATGAATTTCCTGCACCGGGCCTCTAGTAGTATATATTATGAAAACTTTTAAGCAATTTTATTACATACAACACTTTTTATTTTAAATGTTGGTACTTATTGCTATGTTCTTCTCCTCCAAAGCTATAAAAACATGCAGTAGTGAATGTGACATACACTATGAAATATGAGTGTTAGCAAATTTCTTAAATTGTGCCAATTTATATATGCAGTAGAAAAAAAATGCACTGCTTTAATCCAAAGGCTTCCAAAGTCAAAAGTGGGAATCTGGGCCACCATACACCACACGCGTGTGTGCGCGCGCACACACATACACACACACACACACTTTAAGAGAAGTTATTTCGTCAAGTGAAAGTGTTTGGTATTTCAAGAACACTTTGTTGCATGTTTTCATAAAGCAAGGCTTGCATCTGAGCAGGAAATATCAGCCTTACCACTTGCTGTGAAGGAGAGAAATGATTTGTTTGATATTTATTCCGAATATGCACAGGAAACAGTTGGGATTTGACCCAAGTGACTGCAGCCTTTTCTCTTTTCTCTCAGGCATGTAATGTTCAAACCTTTGGCACATGTCAAAGAGGAATCTACCTCCGGCAGCCTGGCCAGGTCCTCTGAGGGATACTCAGCCTGGAACACAGCCCTGGGTGCCACACCATGATAAACTCCATTTCCATCTTCTCTGTTATTCTTTGGACATGTGCTGAAAACTTCAGCTTTCTTTTCTTAACAGGAAGTATCTTAAGTGATATATTTCAAATTTTTCTAAGTATTTAGGATTTTTTATTTACCTCTTTATTGCTTTCAATTTAATTTTATTCATCTGTGATGGGAAATTAAAACAAGAAGTATTGCCTGATAAGAGCATATGTTTGTTTAAATAAAAAAGCCAGTTAACCCATCCATCACCTCACATAGTTATCTTCTTTGTTTCTTCCTTTTTTTGGTGAGAATGCTTAAGATTTACTCTCAGAAAATTTCAAGTATAAAATATAGTATTATACTATGATTACTATGCTGTACATTAAAAGAGAAGTCAGTTAAAGAACAGTATCATAAAATAAAATTTAAAGTATTCATAAAATAATTTTATACTTTAAAATGTATCCACTTTAATTTAATTCATATAAATTGATATGAGTTCTTCAAACAGCTGGTGCAATGTCAGGGATTCCTCTTTGATTATGTATTCTCTGATTTACATTACAGATCTCTTTCCTAAATCATATCCAAGATACACTTAAAAATATTTTCTCAAATTCTGCATATAACCATTTTCTTCCCAATCTGAGTTCTCCTCATTGTAAGTCAATTCCTAAAACATAAACTGCAGAATTAGCAGAACTACATAATCTTCCACTTTAGTATTTCAGAATCTTTGAACTTAGAGTAAAGCCTCAAACAAAAACAGAAGAGAGAAAAATGAGAGAGACAGAGAAAAGGAGAGGGGAGGGACAGATGAAATATAGAAATAGATAGAGATAGGAGAAAAATCACAGAGAAGAGAATATAATTTTTGAGGGGGCTAAACTAATTTATTAATAATGTTGGAAATTAAAATATTGGGTATGTCTCAGAAAAAGTAACTTAAATTTCTCCAAATTGTTGCCATTTTTACTTATATGTTATAAAAAATATATAATGTTGCCGAAACTGGTTTGGATCAGTGGATAGAGCGTCGGCCTGCGGACTGAAGGGTCCCTGGTTCGATTCCGGTCAAGGGCATGTGCCTGGGTTGCGGGCATATCCCCAGTGGGAGATGTGCAGGAGGCAGCTGATCGATGTTTCTCTCTCATCGATGTTTCTAACTCTCTATCTCTCTCCCTTCCTCTCTGTAAAAAATCAATAAAATATATTTTAAAAAAAAAATATATATATATATATATAAAATGTTGATGACATCTAATGGTCTATGCTATAATTCATCAAAATAAATTAAATTGAATGCTAAAATTCTAGTGATATCAGTAATTATCCTTTAACATAGTTTTTTCATCATCTGAAACAATGTTGTCCATGCCATATGTCATGTGGAGATTAGACTCGGTAAATATCTGTGGACTAAACGTGTAGTTACTAATTTACTGTAGTATTGAGCCATAATTATTCTCCAACAAACGGGAAACATAGTAAAAGAGGGAAAACATATTCACACAAATAAGCCACCAGTCTTTGGTGGTTCAAAGAAAATACTGTGTCATGTAATACAACCTGAAACTTTCAGGGGATATAACTTCCTCTTCAATAGAAATGCTCCAACCTGTGAAGTGACTTAGGTATGTAAACATGCTGAGGGCCTGTGACTCTCCTCTGACAAGTCAAGTTTCTGGCACTGGACCTGGAGTTATGGGAATGAGGAATATTTTAGTAGGGTACCGATCAGGTTTATTCTCAAGGACACCATATTCAAGGAACCATACCAAAAGTCTCAGTAGATCAAAACATTCTGATCACTACTGTCTCAACTGCATTGTATGGAAATCAAGACACCTGTGTATAAGGGTTAAGTAGTACCACTTGACCCTCACTACTCTAAGATCATATAATCACTACATAAACTACACAAGCCATCTTAATGGCAGTGTTTCCCCCGGTCATATACAGGGATCTTCAAGTATTACAGCATTCCCTCCACTAATGTATTTATAAGTCGCGGAGTAAATGAAGTGTCTTCTATGCCTTATTAGGAGTGTAATGAAGGATAGTATGCAGGTCACATGTGATAAATGCACTCCAACATTTCTTTCTCCCAAAAAACTTCTTTCTGCCCTTAAATTTCTTATAGCACTTCAATCATTTTATATCCAAGTTTAAATAAACTAAATAAATAAAGTGTCAGAGGCAATTCCAGGTGCATGAGCAAACTCATTAAACTTAGATTCCATGGAAAGGCAGCTCTATCAGTTTATTTAGAATCTGGAAACTAAAACCCACTACTGCTGAGGGGAGAAAGAGCTATTGATAAGGTGGTACAAAGCAGGAAGAAACGAGTACTTTTTCTATCATCATGTCTTGCAATCTCCTACTTGATTTTTTTTTTTTTTTCAAAAGACAAAAGTCAGCTAACCAGAGAGAATTGAGTTTGTGTTAACTCACTCCCCATATCACAGAAGAGGGAATAGAAGGGAGGACACAAAAATGAGAGACAATAGCTTAATTAATTATGCAGATTAAAATGACTTTAAAAAATTAACACTATACATTATTAAAGACTAGAGGCCCAGAGCATGAAATTCATGCACTGGTAGGGTCCCTAGCAGCTGCCAGCTGCCAGCCAGGGCCTCCCTCCCTTCCCCCAGCTGGCCCCACCCCCTGGTTGAACTCCCAGACAACTCCCAGTAGAGGGGACAATTTGCATGCTACGCTTTTATTATATAGGAATAATACTACTTTATACATTACAAAGTTAAAATGTAAAATTCTCATCATAGTTTTAAATGTATTTAGTTTTGTGTTAAAAGTTAGATATCTTTTACTGTCGGTATGGCTCAGTGGTTGAGCAGTTGACCCAGGAACTAAGACGTTCGATTCCTGGTCAGGGCGCATGCCTGGGTTGCTGGCTCAATCTCAGGTGGGGGCATGTAGGAGGCAGCTGATCCATGATGTTCCTCTCTCATTGATGTTTTTATCCCTCTATCCCTCTCCCTTCCTCACTCTCTAAAAATCAATAAAAATATATTTTTTAAATGTTAGATATCTCAAACAATTTATAAGATGAGGTTTCAACTATAAATGGCATAACTATTCCACAACAAAATTTTAAAAAGTAAATTTGAACTATCTTATTGCATGTTTCACAAGGAACTTGAAATATTGTATGCAAAATTTTATCATAAAAATGGAAAATATTCTAGTCAAATTTTAAAAGATCAGGCTCAATACCAAAACTATAAATGTTGCTTTAAATTCAGAACATCCTAACTGGCCAATACATATGAATAAGAACAAGAACAAGAATAAGAATAAGAATAAGAATAATAAGAATGAGAGGGAAAACCAAAAGTACTATATAATTAAAGAGGTTGATGCTTCTTAATGTAAACATCAAATTTTGAAATACCCCTTTATTTGGTCCTTGGGAAGTTTTTATGTTCCTTGGGATGATCGAAGACATTGACTTCCGTATCAGATCCTATTATTATCTCCTATAAGAGGATGACACATCCTGCCAGTTTCCACATGAATCATAGGAATCCATGGAGAAAAAGAATCTCTATTTTCCCTGTTTTCAGGCTTGAGCATGAGTCTTCTCTGGCCGGGAAAATATGAGTGTGAGTGAAGGTGATATTTGACAGGACCACACAGAACTCTGAGAGACACTATCTATTTCTGATAGCTTGCTTACTTCTTAACCCCTGCCATGTCCTAAGTGGTGCTGCTCTCTCAGCCTGGATCCAAGAAATAAGAAGACACTTTAAGAATGTTTGAAGTTGCCCTAATCGGTTTGGCTCAATGGATAGAGTGTTGGCCTGCGGACTCAAGGGTCCCAGGTTCGATTCCAGTCAAGGGCATGTACCTTGGCTGCAGGCACATCCCCAGTGGGGAGTGTGCAGGAGGCAGCTGATCGATGTTTCTCTCTCATCGATGTTTCTAACTCTCTATCCCTCTCCCTTCCTCTCTGTAAAAAATCAATAAAATATAAAAAAAATAGAATGTTTGAAGTTGATCATTACCCTAGACTGAGTCTTAACTAATCAACAATCTATGTGCAGTGTGAATAGCAAATAATTTTCTGGTGTAAGGCACTGAAATTTGAGGGTTTTGTTTTTTTGTTTTGTGTGTGTGTGTGTGTGTGTGTGTGTGTGTGTGTGTGTGTGTGTGTGGCTATAGTATAAGTTAGCAAAAATTGACGAGCATGTCTCTTTTGATATAGAAGGAGACAGAATATTTTGAACTCGGGAGAATTCTGAGGCAGTTTCATAAAAAAGTGTTTATGGAAGTTGAAGATGTGGAAATTAAATCTCTCAAAACTTGTTGGCTCCACTTAGCCCTTGGAAAGGGCTACTGTGTGTTTATTGACAAGGGAATGGTAAAATTTAAGCATGCTACAATTCTTGAGACTGAGGTTATAACTGGCACAAAGTCACTTCTACCACATTGTTGGGGGAAAATATAAAAGAAGGCCAGAATGAATATCAGAATAGATTACATTTTAATGGGAAGAGTTTCAGAATCTCATTTCAAGAGAGTGTGGATGAAGGGATGGAAGAATCTATTCACATTTTTTTACAGCTTGCCACACTCTGTAGAGAAGTATTAAAATCATGTTTTTGTAAAAATGAATAAGACATGGTCTTTGTATTCCAAAAGCTCTTTAATATGAATAGAAAACAGTGCATGTCGTAGGAACTGGGATGATGAAAACGCAGCAAGACCACAGATAAAAATAAATATTTTCACAGCATTAGAGAAGATGTTCTGGAGACAGCATTGCTATAACAGTAAGACAAGGCCTAATGCAAAATTAGGGTATCATAATTTCATTCCTTTTTACTAGTAAAACTGAATATTATTCCATTACAAGTATATACAACATTTTGTTTATCCATTCATCCTTCAAAATGTTATTGGTGGGGAACTCTCCTCACCCCCAGCAGTTGCTGGTGGGAGTGGGCTCCTTGCAATGTCATGAGAAAAGGAATTTTCTGAGACTTGCATGGGAGGATGAGCTACTGCTTTATTTCTGTGGAATCAAACCCCTGAGTTTCCAAGGCCCCTCCATCCCGCCATAGAAGTGTAGCTGTGTCTTCAGCAGAGCTAGGATCAAAGCTGTTGCCTAGAGTTTTCATTTCATGTTGGGACACAGTCAGGCCAGCTCAGTTTGTATTCCTCGCTGCAGTTCACCAGTCCATTGTGTGGGGGGTCCTTAGGGCCACATGGCTCTGGAGGGAACAGGGGCAAATGCAAGAGAGCCACAAGAGCAGCAAGAGAGTGAACTCCTTTGTTTGGGGATTATGTATCCCCCAAATTTGGCGACCTTGCAGTGGCCGTGCCCCCTCTAGCCAATGATCTCTATTCCCAGGTTCCACCGACAGGCACCTTTCCTATATCACCCTGAGACACTGTTCATGCATCCATCTCCCCTTTGTCCAGTCCCTTCTACCAGTAACCTGCAGGGAATGGACTGGTGGTTCCCTGAGGAGTGTAAAACTGCAGCTTCCTGGTGAAGCTGCCCAAGAGACCATGCCTATAACGCTTAGCCTTTCTTTTGCTCCTTTCCTATTATTAATAAACTAGAGGCCCAGTGCATGAAATTGTGCACTGTGTGTGTGTGTGTGTGTGTGTGTGTGTGTGTATGGGGCCGGGGGGGAAGGGGGGACTCCCTCAGCCAAGCCTGCACCCTCTCACAATCCGGGACCCCTCAGGGGGTGTCCGACTGCCAGTTTAGGCCCGATCCTGCAGGGTTCCCTGCGAATCGGGCCTAAACTGGCAGTCAGACATCCCTCTCACAATCCGGGACTGCTTGCTCCTAACCACTTGCCTGCTTGCCTGCTTGATCACCCCTAACAACTCTCCCTGCCTGCCTCATTGCCCCTAACTACTCGCCTGCCTGCCTGATCACCTCTAACCACTCGCCTGCCTGCCTGATTGTTCCTAACTGCTTACCTGTCTGCCTGATCGCCCCCTAAACACTTCTGCCTCAGCCACCGTGACTTCGTCCGGAAGGACGTCTGGAATGACATCCAGAAGGTTGTTCGGCTGCCCGGTCTAATTAGCATATTACACTTTTATTATTATAGATAGCTAATCACAATGGTATCAAAGGAACATTTGGATTGTTTCCACATCTTGACTACTGTAAATAATATTGCTATTAACATGGATGCACTGCCATTTCTTCAAGTCCCTGCTTTCAATTCTTTGGGGTATATGTCCAGAAGTGGAATTGCTGGATGATTAGTAACATAACTTTTACAATATATTACTAGACATCCATATACAGCTATAAAAATATTAAAAATCACATATAAATTATCAAGAAATCTGTCCATCAATGTTCTAAATAAAAGAAAAACGTGTGCAGAGTGTTCATAGTTTCACACAAAATAGAAGTAATTTGGGATCAGGCCATTCTTTACTACCCATACTCCTACGCTTCCTTGGACAGTTCCCTCCTGGTTATGTTTTCAGATGCCCAGCTACTGGTTGATCGTATCCTCCTTTGCAGTCTCAATGATTACTCAGATTTTTCTGAACCTTGCTCAAGAGCCTGGAACTCTCACCATGGCTCAAGAATTCCATTGTCATGCTGAGTAATCAGAAACTAAGCACATTCTATCAAGCACTATAACTAAAATAAAATTAAGGGAATAAAATCCTAACTGGACTTAGACTTCTTTTCTGATTTACTTTTCATCATAGTATAACTTAGAATCAAATATTGCATGACACATAGGAAGCAAATGAAGAGACTTTGTTACTAAAAAATGTAGTTAAAGTCTCAGGGTTTGTTTTTAATGTTTCTAGTATAAATAAGGCATTCATAAAAACAGAGTATATTATTATTTTGAAGGGGAAAAAAGATAAAATCTTAGTTCTGAGATATACTCCAAGAATGACCAATGATAAATTAAACACTTGGAATAGTTACAATTTTTCCAGATTCTGTGGGAAGATGTGATTCTGCATTTGTTTTGGAGTGATGTAATAGGGATGAATAGGGAAGCAACTATGAGCATCAATGATATTCTATAGTGGCTAGTCAAATAAAATTTTTTTATTAGAAGACACAGAACACAAAAGGAGAAAGGAATGAGGAAATCTCAGAGGGAAAAGGGAGGAGAGGGTGGAAAGAGAGTAACCAAAGAACTTATATGCATATATACATTATCAATGGACACAGACAATAGGTTAATGAAGGCCTGGGGTAGGGTGAGGGGAGGAACTGGGTAGAGGGAGGCAATGGGGAGGAAAAATGGGGACATCAGTAATATTCTCAACAATAAATATTTTAAGTATAACAAATAAAAATAAAAGCATTGGCAACATTTATACATAGATAAAAACCTAACAAATAATGGATTTTGTAATTTATATAATGATATAATACAAATATGAAAGGATATTTCATGATACTGTTACTTGAAACTATAATTATCAATACAAAAAGATAAATCAGAGTCAAAATTATCCAGTGAGAAAAAATAATTATTAACAATATATGAAAATCCAATTTTTCCTTAGTTTAAAAAGTATTAACCCAACTACATTTTAGCTCCAAATAAGAACCTATATCGTGTCATGCTACATTTTAAAACTGTTCTTCTTATGCCTTATTCTTGCAAATTCCAAATCAGTGGGATCATATTCATAAAGTTGTACTTTCTGCTCAGCATGATAGAAAGAGCAGGAGAAGGTTGTCAAGGGCAGACAGGATAGCCGTCTGCTTAAGGACTTTATTACATTTCAATGTCTTATAATTAGACAGGTGTCATGTCCATTCTAGGGAGACCTATAAAAATATGATGCATTTTTTTCTTTGCTTTTTTTTTTCCTTGTCTTCTCAGTTTGACAGAATTGACAGAAAGGAAAGTTGAACAAAGGGACAAGTTTGATTTTTTTCTTGAAGTACTGCCAAAATAGTTAAGCAAAAGGGAAAGCATGGGGTTGAGTCATGGGCAAGTGACTGAATAATAGTAACAAAACTTTATTTTCATGATGGTGCTGCCTGGAACATGGCAAAGTGTTGGTCCTGATTCTAGCTATCATTTATCCATAGATTCATATTTATGTAGCTCAGTTTGATTATCTCTAAGAGCAGACATATTAGCTTAAGTAAAATACTGACAATCTTTGTAGAGTCATGGTAAATGGAAAAAAAATACATGTATGAGAGTTCAATAAGAGGCTTTTTGTATTTTTTCTCTTTAGAAACCTTTTAAATTATTGTATCAAATTCATGCTCTATGGTGACATATCCAAAATAGACAAACAGTATGTGTATAGTATATATCTAGACAAGACATTTTCTCTTTCTGAGAAGTAGCCATAATTATGATTCTGCATTTCATTGATTTTTCTCTTATGAATAATTTTACCAAAGTCATCATGCAAGAGAGATAATTTAAGTGAACCAAGTAATTGAGCATCAAAATTAAAAGAAGTTTCATGTATTCCTTCATGGTGGCAGTAATGAACAAAAAAATAGCTTAATTGACTAATTTATTAGCAGTATATATTCCTGATTGTTGGGTTCCTCTAGGAGCAATTTCCTCCTTGTTTGAGTTTCTCAGACTGAGTAGAGAGAGGAAGCTTTATGTATTCCATCTTGTCTATATCTCTCTCTTCTACAGTGTAACTGCACAATTTCTGTATTATGAAGCACAAGTTGTGAAAGGCCATATTTTTAGTTATTAATGCAATAATTGATTAATCTTTTTTAAAATATTATAAAGGATCACCTGAAACTTCCAAATAGCAAGTGACAAATTTGAATGGTAATTCACATTGTAGCACTTACAGTGTTCAAAAACACTAATTATTTTTAAAGTTTATGAAATGTTTATTTTAAAAATTATTAAAATCTTTTTTAGTTTTAAGGTACTAATGATTAATGTATATATATAAATATTTTAGAAAACTCTATTAATAGAAATAAGTATGTGAGAAAATACATAATTTTGATTAACATTAACTAAAATTATACAGAAAATAAATCTAGAAAATAAACCAGGTGATGAGATAGGTGGTGTCTGGAAAAGCTTCTTTACTGATATACATAGAAACCTTCTTCATGAAAGTAAAATCTAACCTAAAATTGAGTACTGGGATGAGTCCATGCAGAAATATAATAACCCAGAAGAAATGGGTAATTTATAAAAGCATTCAACCAAAAAGAAAGCCTAAAGAGGTCAATATTAAACAAGGGGATTTAAGTAGGACCCCCCTCAAAAAAAAAAAGCCCAGGACTAGATGAGATCCCAGCTGTATTCTACCAAACATTCAAAAAAAAAAAAAAAAGATTAATATCAATACTTCTTAAACTCCTACAAAAACTTCCCAACCAATGATAGCAGTTAGTGTAGTGTAGAGCATTTTAATTTCATTATCCAAAAGATAGTTCCAAACTAGGGAGTCAGATAAAATTCCAAGCTATCAGAAAGGATGCCATAAACTCATGCATTCAGAATTAATTTCAACTTGCGGGTCAAGATTATTTTCAATGATGCCATTCAAATGAGGGGCTACTCTACTTAATCATTCCCTGGCAGAGTATGATTGGTACCCAAAAACTTTAAAAAATGTAGCAGCTTTCCAAAATGCTCAAGATATTACCTGGAAGGTCACAGACTAAAAAACAACAACAAACAAACAAACAAAAAAACATAACAAAACACCACCAAAACTGTTAAAGAATAACTAACAAGAAGTCATGCGGAATCTTTACTATACAAGGTTAGCTATTAATTCAGTCTCCTTTCCAGTCAGAAATCAGTGAAGCTACAAAGAAGTATGTGATGCTGATAAGAACAAGGACATTGTCATTTTCTTATTCTTAGTAAAGATATTGGAAGAATAACTGATCATCCTTAAAAGGAAAACCCAGATGGAAATTCCATCATGATCATTTAGTTGTACTTCCTAATTTTTTTTTTTATCTCAGGGTCAATAGGCTAATTGATTTGAAAGGAACTTTTGATTCCTGAATTTCAGTTCAGAGATATTTTATCTTCATCAAAGAACCTTAGCTTTCTGGTGACAGGAGGTCAATTGAATGTCAACTGTTGATGAAACTAAGGACATCTTCACTGGCAAATGTACACATGCCCATTGCTTTCTACAATTTCAGGACCTGAATCTCCTTTCTCTAAAGTGCTATGATTAGAATTTCTTTTGAAATTTACAGATCTATTTATTTTAAAATTATGTGTTGTGGCATCAAACTAGGCCAGATTTTTTTCTTATCCTATTAGTTGCTCTTGTAGAGATATATAATTTCATTGGTTTTACTAACAAGCAAATGTTAGCTTATCTAACACTAGTAGAGACTTATGTGAAAGTAATAGTAATGGCATTGCCTGCATTTGTTTTACTATTTATTTACTTCTAAAGAAGTCTAAGGTTTAACAGTTTCCATGTTTGTAATCTAGACAGAATGTCAACGTGTTAGCATGTGATCAGGATGGAAATCATTAATTTTTCATAATAACCACAGTAGCATAGATTGCATTCTAGCTGTATTTGCTCACACCTAAACATACATCATACAAAATAGCCTTTTTAAAAAAGTTTCCAAATTATTGGAATTTTTACCAATAATTATTACCTGGGATCTTTTATAGTGCACTGCATATATTTAGAGATCTGTCAGCCTGTAAGTTCTGCCATATCCTCTTCATCTACTACCCACGATGAAGCAATGGCTCCTCTGGTTGAAGCTGCTTCACATTAAGGAAGGTACAGAAACGTCACCTCTACCATGCAGGTGTGCATTTTTAGAACTCCCATACTGATGCCAAAGGTGCTTAGCTTTTGAGGCAGCAGAAAGTTGTTGGCCTGTGTACAGATGCTGTGAGCATGATCTTCCCCTAATCTATGCAATCTGTAGTATTTCCCAGCATAGCTCTAGATATATTAAGCATCCCATAGAATTATCTTGTCAATTATCCATATCAGGTGCTAGCTCGCTTCCTTCATGCAACATCTCAAAATTACTCTAAAAAAACCCCAGATCCTTCAGTTTACAATTCTCATCTTCCCATAGAGCAGTGGTTCTCAACCTTCCTAATGCCACGACCCTTTAATACAGTTCCTCATGTTGTGGTGACCCCCAACCATAAAATTATTTTCGTTGCTACTTCATAACTGTAATTTTGCTACTGTTATGAATCATAATGTAAATATCTGATATGCAGGATGTATTTTCATTGTTACAAATTGAACATAATTAAAGCATAGTGATTAATCACAAAAACAATATGTAATTATATATGTGTTTTCCGATGGCCTTAGGCGACCCCTGTGAAAGGGTTGTTCGACCCCCAAAGGGTCATGACCCACAGGTTGAGAACCGCTGCCATAGAGCATCAAGGGTAGTGCACTGGCTGAAGCTCATGCAGTTTCTCCATCTCTGGGATTTTGCTCAAGTCTCAGCCGCGTTGGCAGCTCTATCAACTCTGTGTCTTTATCCCACTTACTCTTTTTTATTTTTTAAAAAATTACAACATTCGCTATTATATTGTGTTCGTTTTCATTGTTCAGCATAGTGGTTCGACAATCATATACTTTACAAAGCATTCCCTCTGATATTTCAAGTACCCAACTGGCATCATACATAGTTTTTGCAACGTTATTGATTCTATTTCCTATGCTGCACTTTACATCCCATGACTATCATGTCTACTTCATAACTGCCAATTTGTACTTCTTAATTCCTTAGCCTTTTTCCACACCTCCCCCCCCAAAATTCCACCCCTCTGATAAGCTACTCACTCCTTTTTAAATCTAAGTATTCTATTTCTCATCTCTCTGTGAATGGGCAAATGTCTTCAGGAGAAACCAAAATGGGAAATATATCTCTCCTCTGAGAGTCTCTCTACTGACAGGAGTTTTATGCTTGCCGATCCTGACTGCATTGGCTCCTCTCCCGCGCCTTCAAAAAGAGGTTTTAAGTATTTAGTCCAGTGACAGTTCTTCCCAGTAAGCAGTTGAGTATGGAACAGGCTATTCTGCCATGGTCAGTACCTGTAGTCTTTACTGGCTAATGTTTTGTTTTTGGCCAAATTTCTTAACCTGTATGATTGCTTTAAAACTGGTCATTTTGCCACACCAGTGAAAGTTTTTCAGATCACTTAATCCTTACATAGAATATATTAACTATACTAGTTCTTTAGTACCATTTTTCATTACCATATTACATTTAATCAACAATGAAATATAAGTATCAATTTGTACCTAATTTCTTAGTGAGTCTTTCTTCTTAAGGGATGTATCAGAGGAAGTATGTTATAATTCCACAACCAAATAAAAAAGTTATTTTCTAATCTAAAGTTTAAGTCAGACCTGTCAAATTCCAGTCAGGTTAATACTCAGTTAACATCTGGCCCTCAGGCCATACAGGCCCTCAAAATCATTTGGACTGGCCCTGCCACGGCATCAGGGATGAGTTAATGAAATGTCTGACCAAATAGAGCAGGCTAATTTTTAAGTTGATAATTTTGTATGGACCTCAAATGATGTTATAAATAGCCAAATGGCCCTTGACAGAAAAAAAAAGTCCCCACCCCTGCAGAGAGCAATGAAATAAGCAAGCCTCAAAACAAAAAATAGAACTTTTCTTGCAATAAAAATATTTTTAAATACTACTCTAAATATGTGAAATGTCTCGTTTTAATATGGAAGCATGAGTAAAAAAATAAAGTGCTAACTGACCACATGACTTTTCTCAGTCTTTAACTTTATTTTCAAATAGCTATTCTCTTTTAATTTTTTTTTATTTATCTTTATTGTTGAAAGTTTTACAGATGTCCCCCCGACTTCCCCCATTGACCTCCTCTTTCCCATCCCTGCCCTCTCCCCAGGCCTTCAACCTCAATTCCCTTTGTTTAATGTTTATGTCATTCTTTACTTAGATTTCACCAAAGCACATTTGGTAAAGCCAGTTACACAATTTCTTTTATTTATTATGTGTTAAATTCCTATTATCTAATTTATCTCCTACAGTTTGAGGATGCTTTTAGTATGCCTTAGAGCAGCGGTTCTCAACCTGTGGGGCGTGACCCCTTTGGAGGTCGAACAACCCTTTCGCAGGGGTTGCCTAAGACCATCGGAAAACACATCTATAATTACATATTGTTTTTGTGATTAATCACTATGCTTTAATTATGTTCAATTTGTAACAATGAAATTGGGGGTCACCACAACATGAGGAACTGTATTAAAGGGTTGCGGCATTAGGAAGGTTGAGAACCACTGCCTTAGAGTATATTATTCTTACTGATGCATGTAAAAATCCATCCCTCAAATGTGTGCAAAACCATAATGACTATTTCATGGGCATCTATCATCTGAACTTCAAATTTGGAGGAATTTGAATAGCCCTGTGTATGTTTATTTCAATATAACAAGAATATATTTGATAAAGCTAATTTATCATCTCAGATATATATCAGTGTGGGAAAATATATAACAATTCTTCAGTTATTAATTTTATATTTCTATATAAAATCAAGGGGTTAGTACTTCTGTTTCTTCTGTGCTTACCTTTACGTCGTGATGGATATTTTACCACAAGTTGAGAAAGAAAACTTTTCTAAATATTCATCTTCCTCCGGGGAACATAATCAGTAACATATGAAGACTGAAAAAAAGAGGAGAAAAAATAAAATTTTTCACCTAGTAATGACTTTGAACGCCTAAGCCACTGCAATATTTTACCCATAATTTTTTAAAGATAAGTCGTTTGTCTCAAGCAGTAGAGCATTGACAGCCTTACATAAATTATTATGTTCACTTATTGGTTTGTGAGTGCCATTTAACATCTATTGTATAATCAAAGGGGACATATTCTATCCTAAGTCATACACCTGGGACAACAGAATAGCATAACAATCAAGCATGCTGTCCGTGTGGGAGGACAGAAGCTAAGAGAGATGTGAAGAGCTGAATACTTAACACCTCTTAGGTTGCTGAAGGAAGTTCGGTTTTTATTTCAAGTTTCAAGGAGAAACATGACAGGGCTTAAAGCAAGTGAAGAACATGATTTAATGTTTTTAAAATATCATTATGGAATCTGTGTGGAGATTAGATAACAATGGCACAAGAGTGCAAACAACGAGACCAGCGAGAAAGGTGCTGCAATCACAGGTGGAAATGACGCTGGCACAGATGGGAATGGTAGCTGTGCAAATGTAGAGAAGTATATCAACATGCCATAAAATAGCATTTAGAGCAAACAAGAATGCCTGATAAATTGGGTGCCTGGGGTTGGTGAGGAAAAATGATAGACCAAAGCCGATCTAGATGCTTGGCCTCAGCAACTGATGATGTGAACAGCTTTCATTCTGGATACTCGAGTTCCATGTTTTTTTGCATCAACTGGAAGGCACCTGGGCAGTTCCCAGGAACCTTCTCTAGAAGCAGATACCTCTGCATGGACAATCACTGTTACAGATTTTACACTGCATTGGAACAGTTTCAGTTTTTTTAATTTAAAATTTTTATTTTGGACACTATTGTTGACACAAGTCCATCCCAATTTGCCCACCTCCACCCAGCCCGGACTCCCGCCCACTTGACCCTCACTACACTGGAGTCTGTGTCCATGGGTTATGCATATATGTTCTTTGGCTAATCCCTTCACCTTTATTCAGTCCCCCCACCCCCCCCCCCCAACTCCACTCTGGCATTTTTCAGTCTGTCCCAGGCACCCATGCCTCTGGCTCTATTTTGCTTGTCAGTTTATTTTATTCCTTAGATTCTACATATTAGTGAGATCATATGGCATTTGTCTTTCTGTGACTAGGACAGTATAGACATTTTTTAAGCGATCTGGTCTTTTGGGAGGGAACATACGCTGCAGTCAGCCACTCCTATGGAGAGGACCTGGGGCAACTGCATCCTATTTCATTCACTAGATCCTTTCCTGAATCTCAGTTTCTCTTGCTTTCACTGTCTAAGATATATCCTTCTCGGTCGCTTTCCAGGATAATATTGGGAAAAATCACTTAGAAGTCTTCTCTTTTTGCTTAATGGCATTGCAAAGTTTTATTTTAAGACTCTTATGTAATTATTCATATTTCATATTTTTCTTCTATTTCAAATAGATTTGGGCATGAAAGAAAGGATAAAGGTGTATATGCATGCACAGATCTGGACTAAAAGGTCTGTAAATATACTTATCAATAGCATTTTGATAAGTTCCATTCTAGGGATCTCAGTTCAAGTAACATATCAGAATTATCTTTGCAGTTATTATTATTGTTGTTTCTGTTACTGTGTTTTGTTTGTTTGTTTAATTAAGCAGCTTTCTGCATTTTATATGCAAAAGGTTCTCTATCCTCCTTCAATAATAGTTTTAAGACCATTTGTGCTTTTAAATAAACTAGAGTCCTATAAACATATTATATGTCCAGATCCTCCTCAGCTAAGCTGAATCAGAACTGTAAGGAGGTATACTATATTTGATAACTGTTTTTATTAATTCCACAAGTTGCTATGATGGACAGCTTGATTAGAGAAAGACTGCCTTAAGGTTACATGCCCTCCTATTTCTCCATTTCTCAAATGATTCCATTTTAGAATCATTCTATGTAATGAGTGATGTCTATGAGACTGTGTTGTAAACAGAATCAATCTGATGGAGAAAATAAGTTGGATAACTTATCTACTGATTTAGATCCTTTGGATGCAGCCCATTCTAACACCATAAATTAGAATATAATCATCTCTCTGTGTGCAGATGACATGGTTTCATTATGAAAAAGCCTTAAGCAATTGAACCTTTGACTAATTACTGTCAGAATAATAGCTTAGCAGCAGCTGAACAAAAACAAAACCCTAATGTTTGACAAATATTTTTTAAGGTTTCACAGGCTAATATTACAGAATCTCACTCAGAGGTCAAATTATTTGTGAGTAAATCATCAGTCATTCTACAGGACCAAAGTATGTTTCTACTAGGGTCAAATTATCCAACTAGTAACTGTTCACCTTATATAGTTTATTACCTCATAGGAATCTCAGTATCATATTTTCACAATGGCAATGTGGACTTGTCTGATAACTATTTAATATTAAAATACACTTTTATTTTTAAAATACTAATTCTTCATTTTATGCTTTGTGATACCATTGGATATATATATTCTGAGTACAAAATCACAGTTTTGCTACCTAAATAAACTAGGTGAGCAGAAAAATTACAATATTGTATGCTGGCAGGAGTTATATGCTAGGTACTTAGTCACTATGTCATGCTGGTCAATTAATATATGCTTTTTGATCCAGCCTCCTCATTTCTAAAAGAGAATACTTACACAGTTCTAAAATTACCGTGAGAATAAAATGAAGTAATCTTATAAGTGGTAAGCAGAGTTGCTAGCATATAATCAGGCTCAATATATGGCAGTTATTTTTCACAGCTGCTCATGCTTAAAACAAAATTGCAACATCTACAGATCAATACTTCATTTTTCTATTCTGTGCACCCACTTAATTTCTTAATACCGTCTTTCTTCTTCTTTATACTATTCATTACTACCACTTCTAGAACCCACACAAATATATCGCTGCAAAACCGAGCCACTGGAAATTACAGTTCCACTTCTCTTTCTTTTTTCATTCCTACTCTGGTGTGGTAGTTCTATTTGACTCTGTTTATTAATGTTGACATTCTAGCCTATTGAGGTGTCCCTTTTTCATGAATTTGATTTATAGAGTTCCAATAGGATTGCGCAGTAGTCTTTATCCCTAGCAAAATGTTCTGCTTTATTTTGTAGGAGTTCTAGTTCTGACATTTGGTGACATTTTCCCTTACTGTTGACATTTTTTCCCCCCCGTTTAGATAGCAAACCAAACTGGTGAGGTGTTTCATTTGTTTTATCCAGTCTGTTTCATATTTCATAAAGCTCTGCAAAGTTCCCATGTCACAACACATTCTAGTTTGGTTTTCACAGGCACAACCTTTTGCTTTACCTTGAATTATTGTATTATGTGCTAGGATATGGGAACTTGACTCTTTTCTCTAGACATCAAGCCAAAACAGTTTTCCTTCTTTTATAAGAAATTGTCCTCCTTCCTTCCATAATTATTATGTTGTCAGAAGTTATTTATTGTTGAGCCACTAAAAATAAAATTTCTTGCTCTAACTAAAATTTAAATTTGTCATTATTTTGCAACCTGTTTTATGTTTGCTTATATTGGGTAAATGTGAAGCAGTCAACATTTTTTTATAGAATCCTCTTGTCTCAGCAAATTTTTTATCTTTAGCATTTGCAATAAACATTACTATCCAAAACTGTTTATAGAGAAAAAATGGCTTGCATTTTCATAGCACAACAAATATATTTTCATCATTGTTAAAATGAACACGATTAAGGCAATACTTTCTGGCTAGTAGTGAGAATTACAGACAGTAATTGGATAGCATTTAAACAGGACTCATATAGCTCTCTCCACTATACCTGACAAAGAGTAACATATCTTCCCACCATGCCCCTTCATAAAAAAAATCACAGTGTGTAATGTTCTTGCAAAGCTTAGAAGTTTAAAATTCTTATTTAGATTCTTTATTCACGTATCAATCATGCTTATTGCTATCTCAAACTTTGAATTTTGGGTGCCTCCAGCTATTAAATCCTCACCATGATATTTAATATACTATTGGACTTGTACATTTCTAGGATATAATCTGTATGGATTATCATAAATAATCACATACACACACACACACACACACACACACACACACACATAGACACACACAAATAAACACACATTTCGCTGTATAGAATTACTTTATCAGCACTTTTTCAATGCCAACTTTTTAAAAAGATTTTTATGCAAATTTGATAAATGTTAGAGTCAGAATTTTCTGCTGTAGGATGGAAATAAATTGTTCCACCATAGAAAACATATTTTTTAAAAGATGCAGAATAAAGGAAGATTCTTAACATTGTTATAGTGCAGCTGATTCTCCAGAGAACCAGCTATATTGTAGCTGTTAGATTCAACCATAAGATCAAAGCTCTAAAAAAAGATGGCTTAATTAAAGCACTATATTCACAGCTCCCTATTTAAAGAATCTCTCAAAGGAAAGGTTAGAACATATTATAAAAGATGAACAGTCATCACTAATGTTAACTGCACATAGGCCTTCTTAAAGAGAAGGAAAACATTCTTCCCATTTCTCCTGAGAAGGTATCTGGACATTTTGGTTGAATTTGTTCATGCATAGCTAACCTTAACAAGATTAACATTGCCCTTCTCTTGTGCTTTTTAAGTTTTTCAATTTTTCAAGTCCTTTAGAAAAAGTTATTTCTGTCATAAATTGTAATTTGTGTACTTAAGGAAATGAATGTTAAAAGCTATTTTGAGAACTGGGCTAAACTCTTCTATCTAGCTATCACCCATACTCTTTAATATCATTATTGATAATCTCTTGACCACCTCACCATTTCATTTCACCTGTCCTGTAGAACTCTGACCTTGATAAAATCAAGTGTCTTTCTGCACCTGCCCAAGGTATAGAGTCATGCCTGGAGTAATCACGTTGCCCAGAGGAGTAGCCTACTATGAACTCCTTGTCACCAACCACAATTAGCTCTTGGTTTTGATCAGCAATATTACTATTTCTTTGTCAACTTATTCACTAATTCTCCTCAAGCACAATTTCAAACTTTCTGACTTTCAGGCTCCTTAACAGATGACTCCAGGTCCACTTTAAAGAGAAGATATAGGTCATCTCTCTGAAAAACTCTCTACTTGTCACCCATAAATAAATAAATCTGTATTTACCTGACTCATTCCCCACTGTTCTAATGTATGAATGCTTCTGAATTTATCTACAGAAAGTTCCTTTGACTCTGACTGTATCATATCTTCTTCTTCCTCTCAGAAATCTGACTACATATTTTCTCTCATGGTCTTTGGAGATACCTTATTCTTTTTTTAAATTTAAATTCTTTATCGTTTAAAGTATAACATATGTCTCCTATTTCCCCCACTGACCTCTCCCTGGTCGCTCCCACCTCACTGCCCCTCCCCCAGCACATGCTCTCACCCCCTAGTGTTTGTGTCCATTGATTATGCTTATATGCATGCATACAAGTCCTTTGGTTGATCTCTTACCCCCACCACCCTCCCCTGCCTTCTCTCTGAAGTTTGATGGTCTGTTTGATGCTTCTCTGTCTCTGGATCTATTTTTGTTCATCAATTTGTGTTGTCCATCATATTCCACAAATGAGTGAGATCATGTGATATTTATCTTTCTCCAACTGGCAGATTTCACTTAGCATAATGCTCTCCAGGTCGAACCATGCTGTTGCAAATGGTAAGAGTTCCTTCTTTTTTACAGCAAGTAGCATTGTATTCTATTGTGTAGATGTACCACCGTTTTTTAATCCACTCATCTGCTGATGGGCACTTAGGCTGTTTCCAAATCTTAGCTATTGTGAATTGTGCTGCTATGAATATAGGGGTGCATATATAACTTTCTGATTGGTGTTTCTGGTTTCTTGGGATATATTCCTAGAAGTGGGATCACTGGATCAAATTGGAGTTCCATTTTTAATTTTTTGAGGACACACCACAGTGGCTTCACCAGTCTGCATTCCCACCAGCAGTGCCCGAGGGCTTCTTTTTTCCACATCCTCACCAGCACTTGTCATTTGTTGATTTGTTGATGATAGCCATCCTTCAGGTGTGAGATCGTACCTCCTTGTCTTTTTTTTGGCATCTCTCGGATGATTAGTGACTTTGAGCATGTTTTCGTATGTCTCTTTGTCTTCTGTATGTCCTCTTTTGAAAAGTGTTTATTTAGGTCCTTTTCCCATTTTTTGATTGGATTGTTTATCTTCCTCTTGTTAAGTTGTATGAGTTCTCCATAAATTTTGGAGATTAAAATCCTATTGGAGATAACATTGAGTAGCTGTAGCAAATATGTGCTCCCATGCAGTGGGCTTTCTTGTTGTTTTGTTGATGGTTTCTTGGAGGTAAAAGACCTGTACTGGGAAAACTACATGATGTTGAAAAAAGTAATAGAGGAAGACGTAAACAAATGGAAGAATATATCCTGTTCATGGACTGGTAGAATCAACATCATTAAAATTTCCATACTACCCAAAGCAATCTTTGATTCAATGCAATCCCCATTAAAATACCAATGGCATATTTCACAGACCTAAAACAAAACTTCATATGGAATTAAAAAAGACCCTGAGCAGCCACAGCAATCCTGAGAAAGAACAAAGTTGGAGGGACCACAATACCTGATATCAAGTTGTATTACAAAGCCATGGTTCTCAAAACTGCCTGGTACTGGCACAAGAACAGACACATAGCCCAATGAAATAGAACAGAGAACCCAGAAATCGGCCCAAGCCATTATGCTCAATTAATATTTGACAAAGGAGGCAAGAACATACAATGGAGTCAAGACAGTCTCTTCAATAAATGGTGTTGGGGAAATTGGACAGATACATGCAAAAAAATGAAACTAGACCACCAACTTACACCATACACAAAAATAAACTCAAAATGGATAAAGGACGTAAACGTAAGATGGGAAACCATAAAAAAAAATCTTAGAAGAATCCATACCCAACCAAATATCAGATATTTGTTGTAGCAATATCTTTACTGATACAGCTCCTAGGACAATGGAACCTAAGGAGAAAACAAACAAATGGGACTACATCAAAATAAAAAGCACTTTCTTCTTTTTATACTGGACTCTTCCTTTCAATATTGTTACATGTTAAATTCTTTCTCATACAAGCACAGATCTTCCTTTGACTCCTATCTTCTCCAGTTCACACTCTAACTCTCATTTATTTTACATCTTATTTTTCTATAGTCAAACATTTAGTCTGCTTTCAAATTGTTTTAAAACTTAGTAGCTTCATGCAATTATGCAATATTTTAATATTTCCAAATGACTAAAGTTTATATACATTGCCAATATATTATCTTTGTAATTAGCTTATTTCTTATAGTATTCCATAGGCTCTGTGCAACCTATTTGAATTACATCGCTTTTTAAAATGTTTTTAAAACATTGATTTTGGAGAGGAAGGGAGAAAACGAGAGAGAGATAGAAGCAGCAATAATGAGAGAATCATTGATCAATTGCCTCCTGCACGCCCATACTGGTGATGGAGCCTGCAACCCAGGCATGTGCCCTGACTGAATCACACTGTGACCTCCTGGTTCATGGGTTGATTCTCAATTACTGAGCCATACCAGCCAGGTTGAATTACCTAAATTTTAATGCTCAGGAATAGTAAGTTTCTCAAAAGCTACAAAGCAGTTAAATTGTAATCGGATATATAATAGAGTACTCATATATTTCCAAAACTAATGATGACTCCACATATAGTGGACATCACTTTTTCATAAAATTGTATAGGTGTTGTCTAGCATGTGCAGATGTGCACTTAGCAATGTGTATGTCATAATGTTTCAAAATCAATGTCTATTAAAAAGTAATATACTATAGTCTAGCATGAAAAAAACTAAAATTAAAATGACATATCTAATATTGCATTAAAAAGGCAGCCATAAAGCAGTGCAATGTGAACAATGTGAACTTTAAATACTCATCTATACATATAAAAGACTAAGTGACCATCTAACTGTTTGACCATTCAACCGGTAACTATGATGTGCAATGGCCACCAGAGGGCAGACGCTCAACCCACAGGCATGGAAACATGGACAGACTGATGAATCTCAGAGGAAAGGGGTAAGAGGGGAGGGCAGGAAGAGATTAACCAAAGACCTAATATGCATACTAGAGGCCCGGTGCATAGATTCATGCAACGGTGGGGTCCCTCAGCCTGGCCTGCAGGGATTGGGCTGGTTTCACCCACGCATGAATCCAGGCTTCTAGTAAGATTATAAACCTTATATCACCTGGATGTTGCTCTAAGTTAAATAAATTCAAGCTAAAGATTAATTGTATTTTCTAATAACGTACAGAAAATTTTCAACCAAATTCTAAAATTCAGAACTTCCAGTCAGCCTCTAAATCTAGCTTGTTCTCTGATTTCAGTAGAAAATTGGAAACATAGCTTCCATTGCCTTTAACAAATTGTGTGTGCCTTACCCCCTAGAGAAGTTTCCCAAGTGGCTTCTTAAAAGATGTTATTTAAAAGCAGGAATCATAACAAATTAGAAAAAGAAAAAAAAATGCTGGCATTTTCACATGCTTGTGTATTAAACAAAGATACTAAATGCCATAGGTGTTTTCAATACTTCCATATTCATTTTTCTTCACTATTTTGTTATATACAAAAGAACATAGAAGACACCTGCGTGAAAATTAGCTGCATTTTGTTAAAGCAACTGTCAACTTGAAAATTGGATTTCATTTTCCAGATCATTTTTCCTTATTTTGTTTTTAAAAGTGCTCTGTAATGAAGTTTTATGGTGACCATTTTAGGCTGATTAAATACTATAATCCTTTTATTTGTGCAGATTTGTCCAGGTCCGTTGTGGGCCTCAGTTTTATTCAACATAGGATGTAATGAAGCTCATGCAGTGTTTCTGGGTGATTATTACTTACATTCTGGAGTGAACTTCAGTTCCAATCCATTTACAAGTATGTGCCGACACTAAATCATTAATGTGAATTTTTACATATTTTTAGATTTAACTTTTCAGAATAATGAAACCATAAATTTCAAGCACTTAGAATCTTATTTCGTATTTAATCTGGTATGTAATTGAGAACAAGTTTTTAATATAGATGGGAGGACTTTCCAAATTTAAATGAATTAGCTGTTAAACTGCACAAATATATTTAAATCTCAAGATTTGACTACTGTTTAAAATATAAAAACAAATATTAAAAAATAAAATTTGAAAATTCACAACATTAATTTCCCCCAAATAGTACTCCAAAAGGTTTACCTCTTTCATGTGCTTATATAGCTATTTTAATCTATACAATAGTGCTTACAGAAACAGATTTATTTAATGCCTATCATTTATATTACAAGTTGTGTTTAAAAAACTACCCTCCTAACTCAGTCAACTATAAAGAAATGTAGGATGCTTGATCATAGCATAACACTGAATCTTTTCCATAAAAAGAGAGTAATCATAGATTTATGCTAACCCTTACTTAAGCTTCTAATGCTTAACCAACTGACAAAGCATGTATAATTAAGTTAACAAGTAATCATTTGTTTACTTTTAATATTTTAATTAATGATAAAACAAATTTGGTAAACCTGTATCAGCAATAAAGCATTATATCAGCAATAGTACAAGCAATAAGCCTAGGACATAGCTTTCACACCTCAACCTCACAATTCCTCAGAATTACATTAAAATAAAATAAACTAGCACTACACTGGCCAGTATAGCTCAGTAGTACAGCATCTGCCCGTAAACCAAAGGGTTTTCAGTTCAATACCCAGTCAGGGGACATACCTGGGTTACAGGTCAATCCCAGGCTGGGTCGGAGTGCATGTGGGATGCAACAGATCGATGTCTCTCTCCCTGCCTCCTTCCCTTCCTCCCTTTCTCATTCTCCCTCTTTCCTTTTTCTCTTTCCCCTCTCCCTCCGTTGCTCCCTCTCTCCCACTCTCTTCGGGCAAGGATTTATTATGTATCTATAGTAAAATAAACTAAGCAAAAGTGATGGGACATTGTCATGAGTAGGTTTCAAATGTGACTCTTTTTTTTTCCTGAAGTTTCTTTTGACCTCTTGCTCCATTCGAAGCTGTGAGGTGCTGTACAGAGAGGCTTATATTGAAAGGAACTACTACAGGAGCCCTGCAACCTACCTCTTTTGAGAAAATGAATTATCAGTACAACAGCCTAGGGAAACTCAATAACCACAACCAAAAAGATGGGTGACCCTGCAGTAGATCCTTATAGTCAAGCCCTAACAGCAATAATAATCTGGAGCATAGTGGACACCTTAGTGGTGTCTATGTGAGATACCCCCAAGTGGAAAACCCAGGTACAGCATAATAAATGTGTGTATTCAGTTGATGAGTTCAGGAGTAATTTGTTATACAGTACTAGATAACTTGTTGTGTGTATATAATGATAGTTATAATTATGCAGTTATGAATAGCTTTTATCCTATACTAGAGGCCCAGTGCATGAAATTTGTGCACTGGGGAGGGGGGTGGGTCCCTCAGCCCAGCCTGCACCCTCTCCAATCTGGGACCCCTCTGGGGATGTCCTAAACCGGCATTCGGAAATCCCTCTCACAGTCTGGGACTGCTAGCTCCCAACCACTCACCTGCCTGCCTGCCTGATTGCCCCTACCCCTCCCCTGCCAGCCTGATTGATGTCTAACTACTCCCCTGCCAGCCTGATCACCCCCAACTGTCCTCCCCTGCTGGCCCAATTGCCCCCAACTTCTCTCCCCTGCTGGCTCGATTGCCCCCAATTGCCTTTTCCTGCCAACCTGGTTGCCCCCAACTGCCCTCTCCTGCCAGCCTGATTTCACCCCCAACTCCCCTCCCTGCAGCCCTGGTCACCCCTAACTGCCCTCTCCTACAGGCCTGGTCACCCATAACAGCCCTCCCCTGCCAGCTTATATGACCCTAATGCCCTCCCCTGCCAACCTGGTCTCCCCCAAGTGACCTCTCCTGCCAGCCTGATTGCCCCCCAACTGCCATCCCTTGCAGGCCTGGTAGCCCCCAACTGCCCTCCCCTGCTGACCTGGTGGCCCCTAATTGCCCTCCCTTGCAGGCCTGCTTGCCCCCAACTGCCCTCCCTCCCCTGCAGACCTGGTTGCCCCGAACTGCCCTCCCCTGCTGGCTGGGTTCCCCCAACTGCCCTCCCCTGCAGGCCTGGTCACACTCACTGCCCTCCCATGCTGGCATGATCCCCCACAACTTTGCTCCCATTCAGGCCATCTTGTGTCCACATGGGGGTGGCCATTTTGTTACCACATGGGGTGGCCATCTTGTGTGAGGGTGTGATGATCAATTTGCATATAACCTCTTTATTATATATCCTCATGCCCTCAAGATGGCTGCCTACAACTAAGCCGGCAGGGGAGTCAGTGAGGAACAACCAACCGACTGAACAAGCAGGCTGCCTGGGGCAAGCAGGCTGCCTGGGGTGACCAGGCCAGCAGGGGGGTTAGTGAGAGACAACCAACCAACTGAACAAGCAGGCTGCCTGGGGCAAGCAGGCTGTCTGGGGCAACCAGGCCTGCAGGGGGTTAGTGAGGGACAACCAAACGACTGAACAAGTAGGCTGTGTGGGGCGACCAGGCCGGCAGGGGGGTTAGTGAGGGATGACTAAACAACTGAACAGCAGGCTGCATGGGGCGACCAGGCCTGCAGGGGGTTAGTGAGGGACAACCAAATGACTGAACAAGTAGGCTGTGTGGGGCGACAAGGCCAGCAGGGGGGTTAGTGAGGGATGACCAAACAACTGAACAGCAGGCTGTGTGGGGCCTAAACAAGCAGTCAAACACCCCTCAAGGGGTCCCAGATTAGAGATGGTGCAGGCTGGGCTGAGGGGAACACCTCCCCCCCCTGCATGAAATTTGTGCACCGGGCCTCTAGTATATATATATATGCCTAAGTGACCATTCGACCATTTTACCAGTAGCTATGATGCACACTGACCACCAGGGAACAGACAATCAATGCACAGGCATGAAAACATGGAATAGACTGATTAATCCCAGAGGGAAGTGGCAGGGGGGAGGGTGGGAAGAGATTAACCAAAGATCTTATATGATTACTAGAGGCCTGGTGCATGGATTTGTGCACCGGTGGGGTCCCTCGGTCTGGCCTGAGGGGTTAGGCCAAAACTAGCAGTCTGACATCCCCCCAGGGGTCCTGGTTTGCAAGCGGGTGCAGGCCAGGCCGAGGGACCCCACTGGTGCACAAATCTGTGCACCGGGCCTCTAGAGTGTGTGTGTGTGTGTGTGTGTGTGTGTGTGTGTGTGTATAATATATATTTTAGTTATAGATGCAGTTACACATAGACATAATAATATAAATGTATCTTGTTAGGTATTATATATACTTACATATATAAGTATGTAAATAAATAGTTCTCTTTATAACAATAATTAATAACTCAAAACTCCTAAAGTTTTAACTCTATATGGAAAAAGCAGTTCTTATAAAAATTGTGCAAAATAAAGTATTTATTTTATAACTGTATTCTCAACAATTATGTATATTTTTAAAAGATTCTCATTCAAGAAATCTTAACTTTTTCTAAGTTAATCCTATATAATAAAAGGCTAATATGCAAATCAACCACATGGTTAATGACCGTTTGCTATTATGTGCACTGACCACCAGGAGGCAGTTGCTCAATGCAGGAGCTGCCCCCTGGTGGTCAGTGCACTCCCACAGGGGAAGCATCGCTCAGCCAGAAGCCGGGCTTATGGCTGGATTGTGCAGGGGCAGTGGCAGGAGCCTCTCCCGCCTCTGCGGCAGTGCTAAGGATGTCCAACTGCCAGGTTAGGCCCGCTCCCTGCGAATTTCATGCACCGGGCCTCTAGTGTGTAATAAATAGGACCAATATGTGAATTCTATTTAGTAATGCACATCAATACAGAATACACAAATAATAAACATTTTTACTGGTGTTTTTTTTTTCCCTCAAAAATATTACATTCACGAGAAGGAGTAAGTTCATATATATGCAAGTAATGTTCATAAACACAGTATTTATGTTTTAATTAAACTGGTACTAAAACTTAATACTAATAACTAAACTTGTACTCTTTTTGTCAGTCTATACTACATTAATATCTAAAGTGTATTTATGATTTAAAATTAAGACATTTAGACAGCACACCAATTAAACCTGAATGAAAAAAATAAAATATGATTATTATAGTTAGAAGTTACATTGTCTGGTAGTTGGAATGTTGCAAATCTTAATAAAATGTTGGCTCTTATTTTTGAGTAATATAAGACAAACAAAAATCAGTGAAATAATTTAAGCGAAATTTAAAGAAACCCAGAGTTACAACTGTAATTAAGCAAGAGAGGAAGATGTATAAATGCTTCTAATGGCTACAGTCCAATACCATTTAATCATTTAAAATACATTTTAAAAAGAAGAATTTTTATTAAGCTAGTATATTTTTATTACGCTGAGTTTGTGTACTTTATTCAATAGAATATATGGTGGAATTACGCATAACATATATTTGGTTTTAAATATAATGATTAGTAAAAAAAAATGAAAGTCAAACTTGACTTCATAATTAACACAATTTGCTAAAAGTTCACAATTTACTCATATTTTACCTAAATGTTATTTTAACAAGTGTCTCCAGCCTTTTATCAGAAAATATTTTATATTTCAACTCATACAATTTTACTTTTTAGAAAACTGTCACCTGCCATCACAGTAATAATTTACACATATTACACAAATGCTAAAATGTAAAGAAGAGCCTTAGAGAGAAAAGGAATAAAGAAAGAAGGGGGAAAAAGAAAAATGTAAGTAGAAGAGAAAGTGTGAGACCACAAATAAGAACAAACAAAATGAAAGAGATGTTGCCAGGGGCAGGCTTGGAGAGGTCAATGGGGAAAAGGGGGGACATATGTAATACTTTCAACAATAAGGAATTTTTAAAAAAGTTGAATTGAGAAAATTACATGACTACAATTCTGAACTCTGAACAAATGTTGTTTTAAAACAATAAGTAAAAATTTTCCTGGAGTCTTTTTAGGCTAATGAGTCTTTAATATTCAGTTTGCAGCATTTTAATTTGACAGATTTATTCAGCACTCTAGTAAAAAAAATAAACATTTTACTCTCAGTTTTAGTAAAGATTTTAGCTACATTGGATATTAAATACAAATTAGCAATTCCTTTAAATATATAGTTAGACAACATCAGCTCTGAATAAAACAGAAAAAATAGCTTTAGTTTTTTGATCATATATTTTTTGTTTTATTTATATTCATTATTCCTCTTTCCTTTTCAGTGGGTGTTCTTCATTTAGAGATTCAGATTATGTTTTGCTTTGTACATATCAACATTAGAAACATGTTTTAAATCATTCAATTATTCTTCCTGGGGCCTATAATTTAAAGCTAGTAGTTGATAGGTGATTATTGCGTAATTGCCCAAAGGGATCACAAAGGAAAGATGTCCCTTTGGTGTACTGGGTACAATAACTCAGGAGGAAGTTTATGGTACCTGGAGAAGACTTTATATACTTAGCCCTCATTGTACTGCTTCATAGAATTTAATTCAAATGTCTGAACCCCAAGAAAATCAAGAACCCCATATCAGAGAGCATTGGTTGAGAATGAGTGGAACTTTTTCAGCAAGCAAGTTGCAGGACTAGATGTTTAGATGTTTGAATGCTTTTGTAAATTTGGCTCCTTCCTTTTTCGCATTTTTTTTTTTTTCTTTTCAAGAACATAAACTGAGATAAAGAAAGGCTCTGCTGGGAGTGACTTCAGGCTTAACATTCCTTTCCATTGGTCAGTCTTGCCAAACAAAAAGGCTGAAATCACAGTGATACAGTGGAATTGAGCAAAATGTTGCCTTTGCTGCATCTGTTTAATTTGCTATTACATTTCCTAAGGGTCAATATAATGTAAGTATAAGCAAAGTAAAACCTATAAAGCATAACTCTGGAGAATTTTATTTCATTTGGCTTCATGAAAAAACTGCAGTATGGAATAGACTACTAATTTTTAGCAGTCTATTTAGCATATGAATAAATATATATCAAAGAAAATAGTAAGTGGAATGTAGATTAATAATATTTAAACTAGTTCAAACTGTGCAAAAACTATTACTGTGCAGACGAAAGAATAACAACCAGAAGACAAAAGATATGGGTTCTACTTCGAGCTCTGTTATTGAATGCACTTAAATATAAACTTAGTTATGTGCTATGCAAAAATAAAGGATCACTTAATACTTCCAGGTATATTTTAATGCTTTGGTTACCTTTATCTTTCTTATTATAAAACAATGTACATTTATTGCAAAAAAATCATAAACTATATATGGAAAAAGATGACCTTAAAAATTCATTATTTATGGATAACCAGTGATGATAATTTTTCTTTTTCTAAGCATGCTTCTGTACATTTTTCTTTATAAAAAAGAGGTCTTGGTGTACTATTTTGTACATTTTTCATTCAAAATATAAATAATATGTATTGATATTTATATGTTCATTTTAAAGGACTGCAGAGTATTCTGCTATAGCATAAATTTAATAAATCCTTTATTGTTAAACATTTGAATCTTTTACAATTTTATAATTTTTACTAGTATATAAAAACTTCAACTAACATAAATGACACAAATATATGAAAGAACCCATCTATGACTATACATAAAGCTACAGTACATATTATTAAGAAAAATTCAGCTCCTCCCAACAATAAAAAGCAACTCGAGAAATTTCACAAATAAAAAGGATGAGCAAAAGAAGTATAAACAAATGCAAAATTTGTATAAATATTTTAAAAGTAAAACAACCGAATATTACCTTTTCCTAAAAATGTCAACCGAGGTATATAGAAATATGGATTATCTAAAGCATAGCTTGTGGTAATTTAAATTGCCACAATTCTTGCATTAATACCATTAAATTGCCATAAAATTTGGCCAAAGACTTAAATGTTCAGGGATATAGACTAATGACTAACAAAAATTTGTACTAAGGAATTTGTGTTTACTGTTGTATCACCAGTTTAGCTTAATGGATAGAGCATCGGCCTGCGGACTGAAGGGTCCCAGGTTCGATTCCGGTCAGGGGCATGTACCTTGGTTGCGGGCACATCCCCAGTAAGGGGGTGTGCATGAGGCAGCTGATCAATGTTTCTCTCTCATTGATGTTTCTAACTCTCTAACCCTCTCCCTTCCTCTCTGTAAAAAATCAATAAAACATATTTAAAATATATATACCATAATACCCAATTATAGGACATTACTGAATGTATATGCATCCATTCACTGAATGTAACTGTAGACAATCATTAAAATGTTAATGTAAATTTTATTAAAATATAATATAGAATATATTCATGATCAATATTTATTAGTATCTAACAAATGAGTGTGCGATATAATTCAAACATAAAATATTTAGACAAGCACATTTAGTTTTATAGAAGCAAGTCTGGAAAAATAGATCCCCAAATATTAAGCACAAACATCACTGGATGTTATAATTAAAGGAGCTTTTTTCTAATTTGCACATTTCTATATTGTCAACACTCAATAATAAACATGATGTTCTATTATAAAATTTAAAAAAGGAACAAGTATTCTTTAAACAATAACAAAAACAAAAAAATAACCATAAACTATTAAATATTTTGTCTTTATAGTTGGAATTTACTTTGACAAGTGTTAATTAGAGATGCTAAAAACATGAGGATGTTAAAAATACATTGGGGAATTGGTAAAAAGTATTCTTCAAAAGAACTACTCACTGAGAAAATACATTGGGAATGTATTACCTGGAAATGCCTGTATCAAATTGATTGTAAATTTTGGATAATTAAACTTTGTTTCAGTGAATCTACAATGGTATTACATATTATTTACCTGAAACTTTTTCTTGATTTTCCTATCTCAACTGTACTTTTCCAATAGAATTTTATTCATTTGCAATTTTCAACCAATTAAGTCTTCAGTATGATGACATAATGCTTGGCTATTTCCTTTTATTTTATTTATGTTTAATTGAACTTAAATATGTTTATTAAAGTGGAGAAAAATTGGGGAAAATGGTTGAGACTAAATTGAATCTCTATGTTGAGATTTAGAGGATTAGTTTCTTCCTTCTATAAATATAAAGTAAATTTACTTTAAAAATTTCTGGTACAAAAAATAGATAGTAATTCCTCAAGTCATTTCTTCTTTTAGTCTGATAGGCTCATGCTTTCCTTCTTAATTAAATTAACTCTATTATTAAAAACTAATTGAAATATCATTTAAATTAAAGTTAGGCTTACAATGTTGATATTAGCTAAATGAAACCTGACAGATCAGCTTAGAATAATGGTTCTCAATCTCTCAGTACATAAAAATCTCATAAAAATGCAGATTTCCAAACTCTACCCCAAAAATACTGATCCAAAAGGCCTGGGATTAGCCTGGTAATTTGAATTGTTTAAAGCTCTCCAAGTAATATTGGTGAATTTTGGAATTTATTTTGAGCAAAGTTGACTTAGAAAATTGTTAAAAATATTAAAATAAACATTGTATATAAGTAAAAATGGATATATTGCTCTCAGTGGCCTTTACATTTATTGAACAAATATCAAATAACATGGATTGCTGTTTCATTTTTTTTTATAATCATAACTGTCTGCCTGGAAAAAAAATCAGAAATATAATAGCTTTATTAATAACTCTGTTTGAATAATGAGTCCAGGATGTCTAATGAAATTGGTTGATCCAACTAAAATGATGATTCTCATATGCCTTTTTTTTTTTTATCTATTTGGGTACTTTCCACCTTTGGGTAACTGTAGTGGCAACCCAATGAGAGATAAGCACAACAAAATTATTCAATAAACTTTGTTAATGGAAAGTATATTTTATCAAGCATTTATTACTAAGTTATCTCTTGCCTACTAGCTGAATGCATAGGATATAAAATAAATTAAAATGAGAACGTGTTCTTCCTGGTTTTACTCTGTTAATTCAGAATTAGAATGAAAACAAATACAGAACTAAGAATAAAACTTCCAAACAGTCACAGCTTGAAATACAGTATCTACCTGATTTAATTATGTATTTCTTAATTCATTCTTTTGAAAGGAGAAGCCTTTCATTCCAAGTAAGGACAGCATAAGATGGTATTTTACATTCGGTTGTTCTTTGCTGCCCTTCACTGGTAGTTCTACTGTCTCTTTAACCTTCTCCTTTTATTTCTTTCCCATATTGTTTCCTCTTATTGAGAATGAATCAAATTTAGGAAGACAGAATTAATCAGCTCTGTGAAAATAACACCAGTATCATTCAATCAAGGGCAAGACTTCCCTGTACACCTTTGACCTCATTCTGCCTACAGTCCACTCTTGTCAATAAAGATTCCTAGATCCAGCAAAGAGAATAAAAGAGCACTCAATCTCTACTCTAGGATCCCTTGTTCTATAATATTACTTTTCCTATGTTTAGATTTTAGATCTTGCCAAACTGTCTGGACTCTGTCCTTTGCTGCACTTCTGCCATCTGTCAGATTGCTTTTATTTAGTAGGACACCTGGTTAGTGCTGCCCTGCTTCTACTCTGAGTAAGGGAAGCATTTCAGTCTGTTTACTTCTTGTGAAAGCCATAAAAAAGTGACATTTTGTAATACACCTAAAAGCATATCTATATATATAAAAGCCTAAGCAACCGTCCAACTGTTCGACCATCCGACCAGTAGCTATGATGCACACTGACCACCATGTGGCAGACACTCAACACAGAGGCTGCCAAGCTGTGGTGACTTGGCAGCTGTGGTTCTCAGATGACACACCAGAACCAGAGAGAAGGGAGCTTAATTCTGGGGTGCATCACCCGAGAACCGCCCTCTTGCAATCTGGGACCCCTCAGGTGGTATCGGAGAGCCGGTTTCTGCCCGATCCCCACAGGCCAGGCCAAGGGACCCCACCAGTGCATGAATCCATTCACCAGGCCTCTAGTTTAAAATAAAATTGTGAGAAAATACAAAGCTAATTCAATAAATAATATAAGTAATTAGCAGTATATTCTATAAGGTCTAAACAGAAGCATTCTCTCTTATATAGGAAAGATGAGATGTTCAATAAATGAAGAATAAATTCCTGAGATAGGCACTAGAGGAATAAATATATATAGATATATAGATATATAAATTCTCGTTGATCCACAGCAATTTCCCTTCTCAGGTCAAAGAGAGTTTCTATTACTTTGCAGTAATTCAAGTTCAGATTGAAATTATTTGCATTATGTCTAATATTCTTGTGACAGATATCTCCTACTCACTGGTTTTTAAACAGTTGACTAAGAAGGGGGGGGCAAATGATAGGAGAAAATTTTCATTAAGTCACTTACTTAATCCAGGGTTTAAGTATTTCATTTATATCTGCTTTTTAAAATTATTATTTAGCAATTTCCTGTTAGATTTTATTTAAACGGGAATTCCAGTTATGTTTTTTATTTCTAATTAACCAAAAATCTTAATCAGACTTTATTCATGCCACAGTGATTATATTTTTATTAACTAGAAAAATCAGAGAATGTTTACTTTCAAATGATAAACTATACATTCAAATTTTAAAGTATAGTTTAACCTAGAGTTACATTTGCACTCAAACTGATACTAACCAAAAATATGTACTAATATAAAATATGAGCCTTCATGTGCTATCATCAATAAAAAGTTAAAAAAGTATCTTTTCCCACTTCTTTAAAATGCTAAAACTATTTCAATACTGACTCACATGTCTTTTCACATTTTCTATTGAAATTTAAATATCAAAGTCCCAGAAGCAGCAGTTTTGCATCACTGTCTAAGACTGGCAGAACCTACAAATTTCCATTATATGTTATTTCTGTTTTCTCAGTCTCCATGTCATCATTGGAATCCTAACTTTCTGCATTCATGATATATATTATTTTTGCATTTGAAATTTATACAATGCCCAAATGGAATTAGTTACAGTCACAGGAGTTGATAATTGAGAACTGATGTGATAAGGAGAATAAAAAATGTATTAAAATGAAAAAATCTAGACATAACTTCATAATATTAAAAAATAAGAAATGTGTTTATACAAATTCCACAATAAATGTTTCCTAAATGAGGTACTGAAAGAAAATATATTGAAATAAAGATAAATAACAGTCAGGAGCCACCGTGATTGATAATTCTATGAAGCCCTGGGGCAGCTGGGCTCCAGTTCCAAAATGGGCAGCAACGAACAGTTGTCTCACCAAAAATATCTACTTGAAGGGTGGACACAAGCAGATAAGAGCCTGGGACAAGTTCTTAAACTGAGAGCTACTCAGGAAAATTAGTTTTTTAAAAGTGAGCATTTTCATAGGTCTACAGCTCAAAAGAGCAGCATATTTGCTAGTGAATAGGAATAAACAAGTCTAAGCATGCAGGACTGATCTCCAAATCCCAATATCTTCACAGGAAAGAAAATCTGACCTGCCAGTATAGCCAGGCTACTCAAACATAGAATTAAAAAAAAAAAGTTGACATAACTTTCTATGTCAAAGTTAACATACCAAAACTACCAGACAGAAAAGGATAAGCAGAGACATCTCACTCATTCATGGATAATAGAGACCATTATAAACTTTTGAACAATAATAGATACAGAGGCAGAGCTGCCTCAAACAGATTGTCAAACTGCAGCGGGAAGGCTGGGGAGGGTTGGGGGGCAGGAGGGAGGGGGGTAAGAGATCAACCTAAGGACTTGTATGCATGCATATAAGCATAACCAATCGACATAAGACACTGGGGGGTAGGGGAGGCTAGGGGACTGTCAAGGGCGGGGGGAAAAAAAGGACACATATGTAATACCCTTTGTAATACTGTAAGCAATAAAAAAAAGTTAATATTTGTAAAAAAAAAAGAAAAAGAAAACACAGAAAGAACATAAAGATTAAAATTAAAAGCATATGAGGAAAAATAATATTATAAAAAAGCACCCAATGGGCTGAAAAATCAGGAAATTAAGTCCCTAAAGATATGTAAATAATATCACATTCTTAAAGGACCTTAAGAACAAACCAAAGAGCCTGACACCTGCAATAATATCAACATTAAAAACTTTTAATAATAAAAAAAGAAACACAGGGTAATTGGATCCCCAGGTAGCAGAGGTCAAGTGACAGCCACTCAATGGCCAAAGGCAAGGTGGGTGTGGTTAGGGACAGCTGAGTCAAAGAAGCAATCAAAGTAGCCAACTCACACAGACATGTCATTGATTATTTGATCATGGTGTTCCCAGGATGAAATATGTAGGACGCATATCAAGTTCTTACTTGATCTGTATAAGCAGAAATGTTCTAAATCAAGTGAACTAAGGCTTAATCTGAATCACAAAAAACAGAGTCCCATCCCCTCTGTTTTAAATCCCCATACCTGAGCCATTTTACAGACCTAAACCCCTCAAATAAAGGAGAGGATGGCTCCCCTGGAAAAAGGACTCTGGTACACTGGGAAACCTTTAAACTGTTAATATGTCTCCCAGTTTTCCCCTAAAGGGATCTATATACCAGTAGTATTTTACCAGGGTAACTGTGCATTTGAGAAAAGAAAGTAAGCTGCCTTTCCAGGAACTACTAGACTGACACCATTTATGCACTGACACTAATTCCTAGAGACCCCAAACATCACTGTGATTCACCAGAGTACGGATTTATGGAGGTCAGATGATCAATGAGATCTCACGTCAGATCCATCTGACAGTGGGCCCAGTGGTTCCCAAAAACCATCTTGTCGTTATTTCTTCACTTCCAGAATGCATAATTGGAATAGATACACCAAGCTGCTGAAAAAAACCCTTACGTTGATGTCTTGACCTGTGTGAAGAGAGCAATTACGGTAGGAAAGGCCACATGGAAACATTAGAGGTGACTCTCCCGAAAAACAGTAAACCAAAAGCATTACTGCATATTTGGAGTGATTGCAAAGATGAGTGGCACAGTTAAGGACTTGACAGAAAGAGGTGGTGATTCGCACAGCATCCCCATTCAATCTGCCTATCTGGCCTGTGCTCAAGACAGATGGCTGTTGAAGGACAGTGGATCACTGTAGGCTTAACTGGGTAAGGACTTCAATTGCAGCAGGTGTACCAGATGTGGCTTAATTGCTTGAGAAAATTAACACATCCCCTGGTACCTGGTACTTAGCTGTTTATCTAGCAAATGCATTTTTTAAATATGTGTTAGTAAAGATCACAAAATCAGATTACTTTCAGCTGGCAAGGCCAGCAATCCATCCTCATGGTTCTCTCTCAGTAGTATGTAAACTCTCCAATCTTATGCTGTAATTTAGTTCCCAGAGATCTTTCTTGACTTTCTCTTCCACCAGAAATCACACCGGCCCATTACATTTATGCCATTTATGCTGACTGGATTGAGTGAGCAAGAAGTAGCAACTATTCTACACTTATTGATAAGATATTTGCATGTCAGAGGGTAGGGAATAAAACTGACAACAATCTAGGGGCCTATAACTCAATAAAATTTCTAGGACGTCAAATGGTGTGGGGCACGTCAAGACATACTTTCTAAGCTGAAGAATAAGTTGTTGCATCTGGCCCCTGCTACAACCAAAAAAGAGGCACAATGCTTAGAGGGTCTCTTTGGATTTGGGGAGTAATATATTCCTCACTTGGGTGTGTTACTTCATCCCATTTACCAAGTAACCAGAGAAGATGCTAGTTTTTGAGTGAGACCCAGAGCAAGACAAGGCTCTGCAACAGGTCTAGGCTGCTGTGCAAGCTGCTCTGTTACTTGAGCCACATGATGCAGGAGGATCAAAGGTGCTTGATGTGTGAGTAGCAGCTAAGGATGCTGTTTGGAGCCCCTGAGAGGCTCCTATAGATGACTCACAGCCCAGGGCCTTAGGATTTTGGAGCATATCCCTGCCATTCTCCAAAAATAGCTACTCTCTTTTTTGAGAAATAGTTTCTGCTCTGCTACTGGGCCTCAGTAGAGACTGAATGCTGAACCATGGGCCACCAAGTTACCATGCAATCTGAGCTGCCTATCATGAACTCCAACCCACCATGCCATAAAGCTTGGGCGTGCACAGCTTCACTTCATCATGATTGTTTCTGAGCAGGCCATGATGTCTCAAGTAACTAATGTAAAGAAATGGCCCAAATGCCTATAGTGGCTACTGTTGCTACACTGCCTTCTCTCTCCTAGTCTGTACCTATGGCCCCAGGTAGATTTTCCTATGATCAGCTGACAGAGGAAGAAAAGACTCAGGCCTAGTTTACAGATGGTTCTGCACCATACCCAGGCACCATCTGAAAGTGGACAGCAATAGTTATAGTTTTTGAGTGAGACCCAGAGCAAGAGAAATCTTTAAAGGATTTAAATATTTCTGAAACATCTTTAAAGGATTATGGTGAAGGGAATTCCTCCATCGCCGACAGAACTTGGAGCAGCATACCTCATTATTTATTTTACTGTGAAAGAGAAAGGTGAAGGAAAATGGCCAGATGTGTAACTACATAGCAATTCATGCACTTAACCAATGATTTCACCAGATATTCAGGGACTGAGAAGGAACATGTTTGGAAAATTGGTGATAAGGAACTTTGAATAAAAGGTATGTGGATAGATTTCTCTAAATGAGCAAAAAGCAAAAAAACTGTGTCCTGTGTGAATGCTCACTAAATGGTAACCTCACCTAAGGAAGAATTCAATAATAAAAAAGATAGAATTATCCATTTTTTGGATGTCAGGCAGCTCCTTTCCCCAGTAGCCCCTGTCATCACCCAGTGGGTACATTAACAGAGATGGAGGTTATGCAACATAACAATGAGAAAGCCTAGATACAAATTACAGCATATATAATAACACTAAAAATGGGGGAGGGGGGACTCCCACTAATCAATTTTTTAAAAAATTATTTAAAAAGTTACCTTTACACTTGTAAAATTTGATGCTCACCATACACAAACATTTGAAATAAGTTCTAGTAATATATTAGAAGTCTAAAGTTTTCTGATTTTGACATGTTTGATAACTGTTGGAGTTCTAGTCATTCTTATGCATGCAACCCAGGCTTTATTGCAAGCACTTTTGACAGTTCAACTGTAATGGTCCTCAAGATATGTGCTCTCTATATCTTAGTCTTTGACATCATTGATTTATGCCTATTCAAATGAAATTGTTAAAACGATAAAATCTTACACTTTGAAACCAACAAATAAATAATTTACAACTAGATCAAAAGTCACTTGGGTATCCTACAGCTTCAAGAATGCATTAAATAAGATACAGAGAGATAAAATTATATGCAGGGTAGGGCAAAAGTAGGTTTACAACTGTGAGGATGTGAAACAATTTGTTCTTGTATTATTATTTAGTAATCACTACATAATTTTTCATATGAATAACTGTAAACATACTTTCACCCTACTCTGTATATTCTAGTAATTACATCATTATCATCTGATGCCAGAATAAATTGCTCAAAGACTAACTAGTTTCATAAAAATGACATTACCCAGGGACCAGTTATTTTATGTGCTTATAAAAAACGTGTTATTGAAAGTTAGTTTATACATGATGATTAATGCAGTGTAAGAGAATAGCATTAAAAGTAAATACCTGCTTTTAAAATAGTTTATAACTTTTTATAATAATATTCTGGACCTAAGCAATTTTAGTTTTATCAATCGCTATGATTAAGACTTACCAATAAATGTACAGTCAGTTAAGCAAGGCATTAAATATGTAGGCTTTATTAAAAATGTTATTTCTATATTGCTTTCAGTTGCATTTCTTTTTATGTGGTGTATAAACTATTCTGGGTCAGGATTTATGTGATTCTAACTTATATACACCTAAAAACTTAATAATGTTCAATAATAATCCTTATCATGAAAAAATAATGTCAAAGTACTGTTTTCTCATAGTAGATTCCTAAGAAACCTGCATTATTTATTTCTAAATAATATTGCTACATTGGAGAACTGTATTACAAATAAAACCCATTTCAGCACTATTTAAATTATCTTTATGATCAGTTAATCCTTGTATTTAAATTAGTTTGAAAGACCAATTTCTTGAACACAAAATTCTCCTTCATTTTAATAATGTTTTTAGAAAATTTATTTTCATTTTCAGAGGAAAAAAACTCAAATTGTTCTGGTTAATATGTAATGATTGCAAAATACACAGGAAATCAAGGAGTATAGGGAATAATTTCAACAGTCACACATCCAGGCCTGAGTACAGTGACAAAGTTGAACACTCACAGTTTCAGAATGTAGTAACAGCCTAAGATTCTACTTTATTTCTAGGGACTCTATCTTCTAGTGTCTATGACAATGTTTTAGAGGTTTTTCTAGTACATCATGCCTTTTGCTGACAGTCTTATCTTTTCTCTCTATGGTTTGCTCCACATATTGCTTTTATTTGATAATCTAAGATTGTCTTACATTCAAGATCCTCAAAAAAGATCATCTAATTTGATCAATTTTTCAGTAAGAAGTACACTTTGCGGCAGATCTTCTAGCTTACAAATGGCTGCAGTTAGGTGAACTGCTGATCCCTTGGTCTAATGCAGTGGTTCTCAACCTTCCTAATGCCGCGACCCTTTAATACAGTTCCTCATGTTGTGGTGACCTCCAACCATAAAATTATTTTCGTTGCTACTTCATAACTGTAATTTTGCTACTGTTATGAATCATAATGTAAATATCTGATATGCAGGATGTATTTTCAGTGTTACAAATTGAACATAATTAAAGCATACTGATTAATCACAAAAACAATATGTAATTGTATATGTGTTTTCCGATGGTCTTAGGCGACCCCTGTGAAAGGGTCATTCGACCCCCAAAGGTGTCTTGACCCACAGGTTGAGAACCGCTGGTCTAATGGGTTGTGATCTTCACAGTAGAATAAAATGAGACATCCTACCGAGAGGGCCAGTGTAAATAAGAACCTTGAAGAGTTTCTCCAATACAAACAGGATGTTTTAGACATGACTATCCAATCTACTGTGTATGCATTGGTAAGACTACAATTCTATATTCCATTCATATTGGATACAGAGAGAGAAATCTAAGAATTGGAAAGAGAAATTGGGCAGTAAGGTTTTCAAAAAAAGTAATAAAATAAGGCTTTGAAAAACTTACCCAAAATCAGGGGCTGACTATTTTTATATAAGAACAAGTGACATGATCCTTATAGCAAGCACACATTGCAGCTTTAGGTAAAAATTTAACCCTCATGAGATTTATTTAGCCTTTTTATAAATACTTCTGAGACAATAAGATAAACATATTAAACTGAAAACCCCACAACTGAGAATCAACCGAGTTTCTCATTCTTCTACTCTAGAGCCTTAAAGTTCTTTCCTCCTTTGTATCCAAAAACCTATATTGGGAGTTTGGAGCTCTAACTAGTAACACTGTGAAAGGCGATAAAGTTCACATTACTCAGGGGATGACAGGAAGTGGCTGATTTGGGATGTAGAAATCATAAGTTAAAAAAAAAAAATAGGACAGGGTGAACTCCGGGAAGAGAGCTGACTTTAAATAATAGAATTTAATGAGGATAAAGGTAACTTGACATAAAACATGACATGGCATGTCACACATGTTTCACATTAAAAGGAGTGAACATACAATACACTCATAATCTGAATTTGTGATGATCCTGTGTTGTTGTTTTTTATCTTGTCATTAAGTGATTTTGCATTGTCTCTTGACTCTGCATGGCTTGGATTTGACATTTAAAATATTTTTAAAAGATATGCTTAAATGTTAAATTTCTCACATGGTGTGTTTGTGTCTGAGATGGACATAAAAAAAAGTCTCTCTTCTGCCCAATAATCATAAAAATAGAGATAATTTATTTGGGAGAGATAACTTATTGGGGAGATATTATGTTATCAGTGATCCAGCAAAAAACATAATTAGATAAAGAAAATGGCCAAAACCGGTTTGGCTCAGTGGATAGAGCATCAGCCTGCGGACTGAGAGGTCCCGGGTTCGATTCCAGTCAGGGGCATGTGCCTGGGTTGCGGGCATATCCCCGGTGGGAGATGTGCAGGAGGCGGCTGATCGATGTTTCTCTCTCATCGACGTTTCTGGCTCTCTATCTCTCTCCCTTCCTCTCTGTAAAAAATCAATAAAATATATTTTAAAAAAAGAGAAAAAAAGAAAATGGATAATAGTGTGGCTTCTCCCTTACCATAACTGATGAGGCAATAGGAAAGGGGACTATGGTGCAGGTTACAGGTGCACATAAAGGTGTAAATAAAATTAAGTTTACTACTTTAAAACAAGTGCCTTTGGAGAAAGTATGGTCATTTACTTTTACTTATAAAAATAAAAATCCTTCTATATTATCCTTTTATTTATTAACTATATTAACTGTATTGTAAACCTTCTTATTTAGATACCCTGATACACTTAACCATACACTGAAAAAAAACCATTTAGAGATTATTAAACCTACTAATTCTATCACAAATGAAGCTTGGAACCTAGTCAATGGCTGAAGTGACTTAAAACATTTAACAACTATGAACATAGAGGTGCATATATCCTATGTTCATAGCAGCACAATTTACCATAGCTAAGATTTGGAAACAGCCTAAGTGCCCATCAGCAGATGAGTAGATTAAAAAACTGTGGTACATCTACTCAATGGATTACTAGGCTACTGTAAAAAAGAAGGAATTCTTACCATTTGCAACAGCATGGATGCAACTGGAAAGCATTATGCTAACTGAAAGAAACCAGTCAGAGAAAGAGAAATATCACATGATCTCATTCATTTGGGGAATATAATGAACAACATAAACTGATGAACAAAAACAGATCCAGGGGCAGAGAAGCATTGATCAGACCTTCAAACCTCAGAGGGAAGGTAGGGGTGGGAGCGGGTAAGGGGGAGAGATCAACCAAAGGACTTGTATGCATGCATATAGGCCTAACCAATGGACACAGACACCAGGGGAGTGAGCGCATGAGTGGGGATATGTAATACCTTAATCAATTAAAAAAACAAATAAATATAAAACATTTAACAATTGTAATTTTACATTCCATGCATATTTCCTCTATATTTCAGGTCTTTAATTATATTCCTAAAACAAATATTTAGCTCATTTAAGGCTTAAATATTAGTTAAGTTTTGTTTATTGAGTGTATGTATTTTAAAGCCAACACTGGCATCTTATTATGAATTGAAAGCTATGTTCCCCAGTGAGACTACAGGAAATAAACTCTATGACCATCTAGCCCAGGAAAGCATGAAAGGTAATACATTATTAATATACAGCAGACCTGCAAAAAATGTCCTGTCATTCAATGTCATTTTGTTATAACATTGATGAGATGCCATAGGATCTTAACTCCTGCTTATATCAATTAGTCTACAGTAAAACTGGCCTCGTTATACATAGATTTTCTTATAGTCACAGAACCTATAGATGGAATTGAGTACTTGTGTATTCCCTTATCATGTATACTAGTCTGTGAGATGAGCACAAAGTTTTTTAAAAAGCATAATGAAACATATATGGATAATGAACACACATGAAAAAAAGTTTCAAAATATAAAATATGTTTATATTGAGACATAAAGGGAAAGTGTACCATTATTTTGTTATATGTATGATTTTTATCTTCTATATATTTACTCTAATACTGTTTACTTCTGAACTGCTGGAAATAAAATAAAGGAAAGAACATTAATGGGCAGCTTGTGAACAATATTATTGGTAATACAATCTAAAAGCTTAAATATCCTTGTTGTTTTTCTCTCCCAAATTCTTGGGATTTGGTGAATTATAAGAGCTAACAGAGTGATAACAGACACTAAAATCAGAGCCAAAGAATAATTTGAGCCTTAAAATCTGGCTTGGTTTTAAGCTGAGGCACCATTCATCCATAATGGACCATTTGCTCTATTGAAGAAAAATAGCAGGAAAAAAATGTATCTTTTAGACCATAAATGCTAGGCGTAATAGTCAAAACATTTCAGTTTTTCCATGCTTAACCATGTTTATTACTACAAGAGCAACCTAATACACTATGTATAAAATAAGAATATACTTCTCTATTACAGCAGTTACTTTTGATGACTTCTTCTAGCATACTTTATACTTAGTTTTCTTCCCCTCCAATAAAATTCCTTTGGTGATTGTATAGAGACTGAGTACGTATGGAGAGTTGAGTCTCATTATTTTCAACTACCTAATCTTTCGAAGTAGAAATATTGATTTAAAGAGAAATGTGTCCATTAAAGATGCATTCCGCCATGACGAAGCAGGGCTATAACCTTTTTTTTACAAGTATAAGCACTAGATGAAGCAGATTATTAGTATTGTCCTTCCAGTTTAGTGATATATTTAAAGATGACATATTTAGTTTGTGGACCCATATATTGTAACAATATTAAACAGGAAGCATTCAGCCTATTTAAGACATTGTGTGGAAATTAGCCACAGAAAACCTGAAAACAACAAAGAAAAAAAGAACTCTGCAGGGCAACGGCGATATCACACATGAAATTCTTTGGAGTGCAAAGAAAAGAAAGTAGTAAACATAGATGGGCAAAGGCTATATCTACACATATAATTTGAAGCAAAGGTTTAAGTCATCTACACTACTAAAAAAACACTTGTATTTTTCTGAGACTATCGGGTAAAGGGTAACAGAAAATTTTCACTTGAATTTTAAATATATATGTTTCATATTTCCCCAGTATACATAGCACCAATAGCCCCTATAAAACATTGCCAGATTTTCAAACACTGCTTTGAAAAATAACAATCTTTATATTTAAAAGAATTTATTTTCAATCCTGAGCTGTGTACATTTCTCAGTAAGGATGACTATGCATTACATAAAAAGGGGGCAAATGATCGTGAATCTGTAAGACATGTAAGGCCACGTTCCTGCTTTTAAGCAGCACATCATTTTAGATAGAAAGGTGTATAAGAGTTGGAAATGTCTGCTGTTTGCTAGGAAATCATAATCTGATTCTTGAATTCCTCTAGCATATCCAATTGCATTGTTTACATATTGTCATGATGAAATTCTATGCAATATGAAGAGCTTAGGTAAGAAATCACCTCCACTAACATAGTTGACTTGGCAAGTATGTGGCCTGCATAAAAAGCAAAATTTTAAAAATGCTAAGCCTTTGTTATTTCCAACACATAGATTTAAAATTTCTAGAATGGCATGTTAGAGGAAAGTGAAAATAATTATGTTAGTCATACATTTATGGATGGAATATTTATTTCTCAAAAATCTATGACATTAAAATTAAAAATTTTGCTTGGAAGAAAAGAAATAGAAATGTTGGCATCTATGAATGTCTACTCTTTGCAACACCCCAATTATCCAACTTAAAGATGTGTTCTTTTCCCCAAACTAACAATGAAGTCATGAAAATCAGAGGGGAAAAGTTCTGGCATCTTTTATTCAATGTGCAAATTTTCTCTTTACCACACCAATAGCAAGACTGCCAACATTCAGTTATGAGTCTCTATTATAAGATAGAAATGGAATTTCATTTTAAAATAAACAATGCTTAAATATAAAATTTTGCTTGATCCTTCATTCTACTTGTATTAGCAAAAAGACATGAAAAAAAGACATAACCTCAGACATATAACTTGCACCTATAGAATTTGTATGAGAGAATAACCTGTATATTCCTGAAACTCAGGAACCATCTTTTGATAATTTCCATTCTTTAATGGAAAAAAAAAAAAATAAGAGTTCGAGATTTGTTGTATGCACTTAGCTGCTTTGTTCTTTTAGTTAACTAAAGCAACATTGTATGCAGTTTGTTTTCCTATTTAAGAAAATAAATTAGTCCAACTCATTATATTAAGCAATTATTATCCTTAAATCAAATCAGACAAAGACATCGTAAGGAAAAACTATAGACCAACATACCAAAAGTACCTATGGCAATAGTAAATAGACAATAGTGTTCCTGAGGGTGCAACATAAGAACAGGAGCAAAAACATTACTGATTTATAGAAGGCTCAAGAGCTGAAGGCGGATATTCAGTCACTGCAATGGAAAACTTACGATCCCATTTCTGATACGTAGGCCTGAGTCATTTCTCTGACATAGAGTTCATCAAGGGGAGGTAAGAAACCATGGCGGGGGATCCCTGCAACAGCAACAACAAAAAGCGTGGCCATTCCCCTAGTTCTTTGCACAAAGGGTCCACTGACCATTTCCTCCAGATTGCGCCTTGTATTTTCAGTCTTTTGAAGTTATCGATGGAGAAGAAATATCATAGCATATGCTTTGAGGGTAGAGGAAAATACATTTTTTTAATGTGTAAACCCAATTCTGTAAATTTTTTAAAACAGACATATATGTAAGATCTAGATCAGTGATGGCAAACCTTTTGAGGTCAGCGTGTCAGCATTTGGAAAAACCCTAACTTAACTCTGGTGCCGTGTCACATATAGAAATTTTTTTATCTTTGCAACCATAGTAAAACAAAGACTTATATTTTTGATATTTATTTTATATATTTCAATGCCATTTAACAAAGAAAAATCAACCAAAAAAATGAGTTCGCATGTCACCTCTGACGTGCGTGTCATAGATTCGCCATTACTGATCTAGATGGTCATATAACTGTTGATTTTTACTATCTCCTTTGTAAACTTAAAAATTCTAATATCTGTTTTACAAAAGACTTTGCCTTACCTTTTGATGTTGTATTGGCAAGTGTTAAAATACAAATCTACTTTGAAGAAAACAAAGCCTCATAGTTGTTTCAGAAGTGACTACCGGGTTTGAAAATAAATGCTAAAAGTTTAGCCAATGAAGAGTAACCATAGCACAGAAAAGACAGCAGCAGGGCTCATCTGGGCTCTGGGGGAAGCAACAATTCAACTTTCGGCTCTTATCTTTGACATCAGAGTTGAAAGCCTAAGAGCAAAAGTACAGTTCAACTGGGTCATTTTAAGAATTTGTAAAGATCTTTTATTACACTTTGAAAAAAACTATGTAAACTGAAAGAATCACTGCCTTTGGGAATGGCAAACACTGCCATTCTTAGGGATAGTCTGAATCTTCTATATTTATCTGCTCTATCCATTCCTTTTATTTATTTATTTATTTATTTATTTATTTATTTATTTATTTATTTTGCTAGAATGTTCAATTGATTTCAATAAGAGCAAATACTTGTGCAATGCTCATTATGCAACAGAGACTGCTTACAATGAACTAATTTATTCAAGTGATTTAATTAATAGTAGGGATTTTTCAGACCAGAATTTAGATTATCTACATTATCTAACATTAGATTATTTTTGCCTGCCAAGAGACCTTCAATAAGATTTCTTATTCTTTTTTTTTTTTTCAGTTTTCTCGTTTATTTTTTTATTATCTTTACATCAAGCTTTCTATTTTATTTTTTATGATTTCTTATTATTTCAGCCTATAAGTAAGAATCTTGGAACATACATAGACACTAAATTACAATGGCTTCTTTGTTCTATCACAATCTAGGTAGTAACAGATGCTCATTCCAAAATTGTAGTATTTTCATGTCTTATCTCAATGACTAGACTTTCGAATATGTTCATTAGTTTATATTCAATTTTTAGGAACGACTTCTTAAAGCACTCCATGTTTTTATCTATCAGATCATGACTTATGACACGTCTTAGCACACTTTCTGTCTGCAGATAAGAAGAATATTTCAATCAAGACCTGAAAGTGTTTCTTTAGCCACTACTCAAACTGAAATTATAGATTCCACTCTTTTTTTTTTTTTCAGTGTCTATCAACACTGTCCTTACACCAGCATCCAGATAAAATGTAAGAATCATGGCTACCTGAGCGGTCTGCCAAAACATTCCATGCATCAAAGTAGATTCCCATTGATTACAGGTTCATTCCAGCATCTCATCTACTGGGAACATCACAGAAGAAAAAAGTTCTCATATGAAGTATCCATTTATATCAGGGAAATCCCAGGTTTCATTCAATTAGACCATTTTAAGAAGAGAAGGAAGGCTTAATGGATATCAGTGAGATTACAGATGTGATCCTTGATATGCCTGTGTGCATAACTGTGTGTCATCAATCAACAATACACACACACACACACACCCAAAAAAGCTTATCTCACAAGAATGTAATCAGAGTTCATGTAGATTTCTGCAGCTAAGGACTTCTCAAATGGCATGTATGCCTCTGCAATAAGAGGTGTTAGGGAAACTGAATATGCACATGCAAAAGGATGAAACTTGACCCCCATCTTACAGTATAAGTACACACACAAAACACTCACAATGCATTAAAGCTAAACATAATACCTAAAACCCTATTATTGTAACCCCTAGAAGAAAATATACAGAAAAAGCTCCTTGATATTAGCCTTGGCAATGATTTCTTGAATATGACATCAAAAGTACAGGTAACAAAAGCAAAATAGACAAAGGGAATCACATCTGTTTACTTAAAAATAAAAGGCCAAAGTGAGAGGAAATAAGCATTTATTTCAGATCCCCCAAACTTAGCTATGTGGGGAACACTGATTCAGGCAGACACCCATGGTGTTCCTGTTAGGAGGTGAAGCCTAGGGGTATTTATGAGAAAGAGAAGGGAAACAATTGTATGAACAGAATGGAGGGGTTACTATGGGTGTTAATAAGCTAATATTTGGGAGAAACTAAGATGGCGGCATAGGGAAACACTGAAATTGCTGCCTCCTACAACAACTTCAAAACACAATAAAAAGACAAAACGGACATCATCCAGAACTTACAGGAAGGCTGGCAGAGTGGAAATTCTACAATTAGAAGGAAAGAGAAAAGCACATTGATGGTCAGGAGCTGCGGAAATAAAGTGCAAAGGTACGGAGGCTCGAGAGTGCACGGAAAGGGACTGGTACCTGAGGACGCGGCTGTCTTTTTGAATCAGGAGGGAGTCACAAGCTCCCGACTGCTCTGAACTCCAGTTCCGGGAAGTCTCTGGGGACCCAGGACTCATACGGGGAGAAACTGGACTGTCTGGCAGCGGGCAGAACTCGGAACTCGAGGGCGGCTTTCCCTCAGAGGTGCTTGCAGCAATTAAATTATCAGGACACTGAGACAAGCGCACGGCCCCTTAGGGCAGGGCTGAGAATCCGCCATAGTTCCTTGCTCCGCCCTTTGATTCCCTGAGACCCCACCCCACCCCAAGCTGCAGCAGAGGCTTTTGCATATGAATGCCCTGGCCCTTTGCAACCTGAAAATTACCTAACAAACTGCAGCTGGGCCACAGACCCAGAACTTCCAAGAGAAGGCCCAAGGCCCCACAGCAGCTTGCATTGCTTCACTGCTGGACCTCATCAGGGCACCGCCAAACTCCAAAAAAGTAAGGGGGAATATGCAGTTCTCTTCATAGCTCCTGCTGGGTAAACTCCAAGAGCCAGTGTACCCAGTGGTCAGAGGTGGACCATCCGGATTACAACTCCTCAGATCCATAAGGGACACACCCAGGGGGCAGACTCAGTGAGCACCAAAGCCCCACTGAAGCAAGTCTTGCCCCAGAAGGGTGTCTTCAGCACAGAAGTTCTCCCACTGCAGACACAGCCGATTCTCACCGCCAATTGGCCTGGAGGTCAATTCCTCTCAGTGATCCTACAACAATCAAGGCATAACTACAACAAGACTGTGCACAAAGCCCACAAGGGGGTGCACCAAGAGTGTCCACCTCAGGTAATGGGGGAGGCTGAGCCACTGGGCTCTACAGGACACCTAGCACACAAAACCACTCTACCAACACAGGGAAGCATAAAAAATGCGACAAAAAAACAGGTCACAAATGACAGATATGGAGGAAAGCAAACGACTGGATATAGAGTTCAAAACCACGTTTATAAGGTTTTTCAAGAATTTTATGGAAACCGCCGATAAATTTAGTGAGACCCTCAAGAAATCTAGTGAGACCCTAGAGGATATGAAAAAGGACCAACTAGAAATTAAGCATACACTGACTGAAATAAAGAATAATATGCCGAAACTGGTTTGGCTCAGTGGATAGAGCGTCAGCCTGCGGACTGGGAGGTCCCGGGTTCGATTCCGGTCAAGGGCATGTATCTGGGTTGTGGGCACATCTCCGGTGGGGGATGTGCAGGAGGCAGCTGATCGATGTTTCTCTCTCATCAATGTTTCTAGCTCTCTCCGTCTCTCTCCCTTCCTCTCCGTGAAAAATCAATAAAATTTTTTAAAAAAAGAATAATATACAGAGATCCAACAGCAGACAAGAGGATCCCAAGAATCAAGTCAAAGATTTGAAATACAAAGAAACAAAAAATACCCAACCGAAAAAGAAAAAAGAAAAAAGATTCGAAAAATATGAAGATAGTGTAAGGAGCCTCTGGGACAACTTCAAGCGTACCAACATCAGAATTATAAGGATACCAGAAGAAGAGAGAGGGCAAGATATTGAAAACCTATTTGAAGAAATAATGACAGAAAACTTCCCCTACCTGGTGAAAGAAATAGACTTACAAGTCCAGGAAGCGCAGAGAACCCCAAACAAAAGGAACCCAAAGAGGACCACACCAAGACACATCATAATTAAAATGCCAAGAGCAAAAGACAAAAAGAGAATCTTAAAAGCAGCAAGAAAAAGAAAGTCAGTTACCTACAAGGGAGTACCCATACGACTGTCAGCTGATTTCTCAACAGAAACCATGCAGGCCAGAAGAGAGTGGCAAGAAATATTCAAAGTGATGAATAGCAAGAACCTACAACCAAGATTACTTTATCCAGCAAAGCTATCATTCAGAATAGAAGGTCAGATAAAGAGCTTCACAGATAAGAAAAAGCTAAAGGAGTTCATTACCACCAAACCAGCATTATATGAAATGCTGAAAGGTATTCTTTAAGAAGAGGAAGAAGAAAAAGGAACTCTTACCATTTGCCACAGCATGGATGGAACTGGAGAGCGGATAAATACCACATGATCTCACTCATTTATTGAATATAATGAACAACATAAACTGATGAACAAGGACTGATTCAGAGACGGAGAGGCATTGATTGGACTGTCGGGCCTTGGAGGGAAGGTAGGGGAGGGTGGGGGTAAGGGGGAAAGATCAACCAAAGGACTTATATGCAAGCATATAGGCCTAACCAATGGACACGGACAACAGGGGGGGGGGGGTAATGGCATGAGCGGGGGGGGGGGGGTAGGGGGTAACGTGGGGATAAGGACACATATGTAATATCTTAATCAATAAAAAATATATTTTAAAAAAAGTTCTCTACTAGGATGTAAATATTTTTTTAAAAAAAATAAGCTAATATTTGTCCTTTATTCACTTGCTGTGAAAAATGAATTGTCTATTTTATTTGTCTTTTTCTTTTCTAAAAAATTAATAACTTTAAAGCAAAAATAAAATATAGAAACAACTTAATGAAAGGTGTCATGTAAATGTAAAGGGGTACTAGCCTATTAAAATATCATTGAAACTCACCAAATTACATATTTTCCAATTTATTGTTTCCACCCACACATATTGTCATAGTGAATATGAACCAAATAAAAAGTTAACACATTTGAAAAGCTATTTAGAATGTTGCAAAACTGTCATTATTTAAACCTTTTGAAGAAAACGGTCCTTAAAAAAAAAGAAAAGACCTTCGGTTGCTCTCTTATCCAACCCAGCTCCCCTCCCTTCCCTCTGAAGTTGGATGGTCTGTTCAATGCTTCTATGTCTCTGGATCTATTTTTGTTCATCAGCTTATGTTGTTCATTATATTCCACAAAAGAGTGAGATCATGTGATATTTATCTTTCTCCGACTGGCTTATTTCGCTTAGCATAATGCATATAAGCATAACCCATGGACACAGACAATAGGGAGGTCAGGGCATGCGCTGGGGGGTGGAAACAGACAGAGAGAAGTCAATGGGGGAAAAAGAAGACATATGTAATATTTTAAACAATAAAGAACTAAAATAATAACAATGATAATAATAAAAAGAAAAGAAAAGAAAAACAGCCAACACACATAAAAAAGAATTAGGTTGGTACAGTGCACCTCATCTGAATTCAGAGAGAGAGAGAGACAGGACACTAAACAAGTCAGATTAATACAGAGAAATGGGTTATTTTCCCAGAATCCTTTTGCAATCAGGTAATGTATCACATTATCCAATCACCTCTGACAGGAAGTTTGCTTTATCTTACCTTGACTAAGAAGAGCAGTGTAAATTGTATCACTCGAAATTATAGCGTTTAAAATTGAATTCTATTATTTCACATCAGCTACATCAGAGCTGTTAATCTCCTGGTGAACATTCCCACATCTAAAACACAATTACTACTCACAAGCAAATTTCATGTGTTAGGGAAATGTAACAGAGGTTATTGTGCATAAATTGCCTGCTGTCCCTTGGTACTAGAAAATGAGATACTGAATCTCTTAAGGGGACCTTAAAGGGAGTATTGATAAGTAAATAGAATCACTGAACATTTGGAAAATTACCATTTCAATGAATCATGTCCTTCCTAAATTCAGGAGGTAGCTCCTTTCAGGAAAGTAGAAAAATTGGAAAATGGATATGAAAGCACTTTAAAAATGAATTAAGAAAACACTGATGGTCAATACTGAGGCTTCACATTTAGAAATGAAAAAGGATTTTTTTCTTCACATATAGCACATATAGTTAGGGGTATGAGCATAACAAAACTATACTGAGACTCTTCTTGATCAAAATGAACATGAAAACAAATAAACAAACTAAAACAATGGTTTTTCTAAGCAGGTACCTAGAAAGGCAACCAGGAGGCTTCCCAGTTGTGATATTTATGTGAACATTTTACAAAAAAATCAAAACATCCTATATGCCTGAAAGTGAGAATATATTCAAATTTCCTTTAATCAAAATTTAATCATCACAGTTTTCATTTACTGAAAATATATTATTTTTTTTACTTTCAATTATATATCTGGCATTTAATAGGTTTATGTTTTATAAAAGAAATTATTCTAAATGTATGAATTTTAATGGGCATATATTCTCATTTTATTATCCCAATTTTTATTAACTGTAATAAAATATAACTGTTATAAATAACTATAATAAAATGCTAATTGTCATTTGGTAATTTTTTTAAGAATTAGCACTTCACCCCGGGAAGGATATCACCTAAGTTTCTCTAAGGAAATACAGACAATTCCCTACAACTTTGTAGAAATTTCATAGAAAGAATTGTAATTTATATAATTTCCAGTGCTGAATAGAAACCTTAAACATGTGTTTGGCAAAATCTATCTGAATGTTTAGATAAGTCACATTAGGCATGTCTTACTCTTTACTTCGCATCTTTTCATTCCTAAATTATATATTATATGAGATCCTAAGTAACATGCTCTGAGTAACTCAGGTTTTAGCTTTCTAATTAGGATGTAATAATCTTAAACTTTTCAGACCTTTTATTAATTTCAAATCACCTACATGGTAAAATAAAATATTCCGAATATACAGATTCCTCAATAGGTATGTTTGGGATAAACTGTATTGTGAAATTGTTTACTCTCTAGATACTGGGTTTTATTCATTTTTAAAAATAAAACTATTCATCCAGTCAAAAATAGATTTAGTGTACTTCATCTGTCAAGTACTTGATTCAACACTGGAGCTGCAGAGTTGAGGGCTGCCCACTGATTTCCCAGAATTCACAAGATAGTTTGTCTCTAATCTCTGAAACTATCTATACCAAAGCACAAAGTGTAGAACTGTTTAATTACAATAATCCCCTTGCCTTATTGCATCACATTTTGTTATCCAACCAATAGTTTATGTTTCTTATCAATGGCAGATCAACTACCAAGCTAATTCTTTAAAGCCCCACTTTTTCAACGTCCTTGCTTTTTCACTTGCCTGCTTCCTTGCAGCTTCATTGAGTCCCTCTGAAATTCAGTAGCTTAAACAGATATTCTATTATCTCTAGCCTGCTATGATAATGTGGTTATGGGGCACAAAACAGACATATAAGAATTGCTGCTCATCTTTGATATTTTTCTGACTAGGATTATACCAAAGCCATTTGATACAGCAGCAATGAATGTAATGAACCAATTTGTAGCAGATAAGGAATTGTTTCTTGTATGTGAAGTTTGAGGTCTTGTTCTGGGTCTTCAGGGCAGGTGACAAGTTATCTTCTTGGCTGGGAAAGAGTTGGGCTTATCTGAGTGTGAATGGATGAGTAAATGGAAAGTGTGTTATTTATCTTTCACTTCCCAGCAGATGTTATTAGGTCTGGGATGTAGTTGGTGTTTTCCTATTTTCTTATTTTGAAGGCCATTTGAAAATTAAAACATTCAATTCTTATGAAATATCACTGCGGTATAAAAAATAACCTTCTTTGACACTGAAACGCCCATCCTCATATTTCTTTTTCTTGAAGTTTTGCAATTGGACAGGACTCATGCTTTATCCTTTTTTGGCACTGTCTCTAATATTTTAACATGTTTTTAATAAAATAGAGTAGGTCTTCAAATGATATCGCATTTCTGGTTATAAAATCTAAAGAATACAAAAAAAAAATAGAATCCAATTTGAAAAGTCTACAAAACAAACATTTTCTTGTAAACAGAGCCATTCCTTCAGGGACAGTTCTATAACCAGGAGTGCATGAAACCCTCAGGATAATGAAACTATTTCATTTTCCATTTGTTTAGTAAAGGCCAAAAGGCTATTTATGTGCTAATAGGTTTATTAATAAAACTGAAAAAGCAATAACCTCACCTGTATAGCGATCAGTGAAGCTGATGATAATGGAAAACCAACTTTATATAAAAGGAAATTTTATGGCTCTTAGGACTACCTTTGATTTTTTAAAATAATGACTTTATTTGATGAGCCTCTCTTTTTTTCTGTTTATATATCTCTTTACATTTCATTTTAAACTAAATGAAAAATATTCAGATAAAGTATTTTTTATTGAATGAATATTATCAAATACAAAAATGCATTTCATAAATTAAAAAAACTCCTGTGCATTAATTCTGCTCATTACAATCCTCTTGTAAAGCTATTAATTTGGTGACTTTGCTAAGTTACATCCTCATCAGCATATGTTCTTAGCAAAGTTTGCAATGGCCATTATAATCAATCCTTTCAAAGTAAGTTAAGCATTTTAATGAAAAGCCTACAAGAAAGATGAATCGGCTATTTCTAGTACTTGTAACTCTATGGCTGGACTATAAAAGGGAAAAAAAATAGGGATAAAGAAATTTTAAAAATCAATTATTCTATGTTTGCTAAAATGAAATATAGATTCTACAGTTATGTTTATATGTATGAGACTGACCACTATGAAAAAAAATTGTTTAAACAACCTGTTAATAATATTCAATTCACTTTGAGAAGAAATGCTATTGTATATTAAATACATCATTTACCTGCTGTTTAGTCCTGTTGGGTTTTGTTTTGTTGTTTTTTAATCCTCACCCAAGGACATTTTTCCATTGATATTTTAAAGACAGTGAAATGGAGGGAGGGAGGGAAGAAGAGAGGAGAGAGACAAAGAAAGAGAAAGAGAGAGAGAGAAAGATGGATTATGAGAGGTTCACATTGATTGGTTGCCTCCCACACACACCCCAACCAGGGCCAGGGATCAAACCTACAAACCCAGGTACCTGCCCTTGACAGGGAATCGAACCTGTGAATCTTTGGTCCATAGGTTGACTCTCTAGTGACTGAGTGATACTGGCCAGGTCTAGTACTTTTTGATAGAAAATACAAGAAACAGTGTATTCCTGCCCTTTTAAAAGTAAATATAAATATAGATTGTTACCATCAAATCTGGATCTCAGATTCTACTCACTTTTAGGCTATACATGCCCAAATAAGGCTCCACCTACATTGTCTGATAATTCCATTTGATTGTGTTTAACTGATAAATATGATCTACCTGATAAAACATGCCACAAATGACTTTCAGCAATCAGGTCATTGGTATAAATGGTCTGGGACAATATAATGGCTAAAAATTGATAGAATACTCAGTGCTTATAGATTAACAATGAGGAATTTAATGAACAAACTGAACTACCAAGCAAAATAGAGAGACTTGTAGAAAGCAGAAAAACAGCTGGGGTGTGGGGAGGGGAGAAGATATTGAGGGGGGGAAAAAAAGAGAGAGAATTCATGGACATGGACAACAGTGTGGTGATTGTGGGGGTGGGGTGGAGGTGAAAGAGGGCATAGAGGGGATAAACGGTGATGAAAAATAAATAAGAAGGAAACAACTATGCTGGGAACTAGGTGTAATATATAAGGCAAGATTTGAAATAATGTTTATTTATAGTTTTCTATGGAGAAAAACTCACAGGGAAAAACAACCTAAAACACTGTATGATTAAATATTAAAATAGTAAAAACATATATACTTTTAATCATTTGCTTTTGATAAAATGTAGACATGTTACAATTAGCATAAGAATCAGTTTAGACATGAACTGAGAAAAAACGAATCCAGGAAATCTAGAAGGCAAAACTGAGTTCAACTTTATAAAAAGGGGATAAATGACCATAGTTGGCTAAACAAAGAGATCAATGAAGCATGAGACAAAATGGATTCTTTCAGAAGTAAGGTAGAAATGAGATCAGTTAAGATAAAAATGCCGATATACTTTTGAATAATTTTAGTGTCAAATATGAAATGTGCATGTATCATATTGACATGAAATTTGCATGAACTAGTATAAGATATATTTTAAATAAATACTTATTAAAATTTTTCTTTAAAACCATTTATTAAAAAAATAAAGAGTAAACTTAATCCTTTATAAAGTTGGCAGTAAATGTATAAAAAGAATGCTTCTATAAAAGGATCTACGCAGAACACCTCCCACTTAAAATAGTACAAAGGGAAGGCAGAGTGGATAATTAAAGGTACAACAAAACTGCTATGAAGAGTGTTAAACAGCATAAATTTACTTTCTATAGACAATAGATGTTTGTTAGTAGACTAAGAGATTCTTTACCACAGACCATATAAGAGAAGTTTTTCATGGTAAATACAAAATTCTGTATGCTGGTCACTGGAAAGAAAAATTCCAAAATTACAAGGAATACTGGATTATTTTCTAAAGACAGATGCTTAGATTTAATTTCCAACATTTGAAAAAAAAGATTGTTATTCACTTTTGGGAATATTTGATTGCAGTCTATTCCAGATACATGATTCCAGGATTTTATGAAAAAAAAGAAATTTTTAAAATGTAAGTATGTAAACACAAAGTGCTTTTAATTATTAAAGCAGAAGTGTATACTTCCCATTTTATAAATGATTTCTTTTTAGTTCCCTGTATCTTTCAACACTTTTTTGGAGAATCATGGATTCCATTTATGAATCTGATAAAAACATCCATCCTTATGAAGAAACTAGAGGCCTGATTCACAAAATGTGTGCAAGGGGCTTGGCCCCCTGCTGTCACCCCAGCTGCCTCTGCCTCAGCCCGCCCCCGCCACCACCACCACCACGGCTTAGTCTGGAAGGTCGTCCAGAAGGTAGTCCAGTCTAATTAGCTTATTACACTTTTATTCTTATAGATTCTTCTTAGGAATTTCTCAGTATAGACTGCAAATAATTTGGAAGATGTTTATGAGTTTGCTAGGGTCAAATTAATAACCACTGATGGAAAATGTATGTTCTTAGGGACAGGATAATGAATAAATGCTATACTAGGTTAACAGAAGCATCAAAGCATCTGTACTAATCGTCCCTACTCTTCCCTACTGCCACACTGGATCCAAGAAGATTGTTTCAGATTGGATCTACGCAGCAAAGAAAAAGGAAGGCTCTGGAACTGGCCCGTGATTTAGGGTTGCTGGCTGACTCCATTCTGTATAATCCGCTTCAAGATCTCTATTAGCCCAACCAGTCTTTCAATTTATTTCCCCCAAATTGTCTAACTTATTCAGACAAAAAGTCACCATAAATGTGTTTTTGAGATTCTTAAGTATATCCTTTAGTCATCTAAACAACTGCAGCTAGGGTAACTTTTAAAGCCCATATTTTTAAGAATAAATTAAAATGGTTATGTGTAGCAAGGTTTCAAAAGCTGAAAACTGGATATTTACCAACTGCACAATCTTATGTTACAAAAATGAAGAGAAAATTCAAATATATTCCTGGATAAGGTTTTGTCTGAGTAATCTAGATTTTTTAGCATAATTTTATGTCCCTCGGGCAATGTTTATGATTATATTGCATATAAAAATAGCTATAATTTTGGTTAATCTAAAAATAACTAGTAAACACTATTTTAAAGCTGATATACTTTTTAGTACCACAAAAATTATTTTATTTTTAAAACTTTATGTTTTCTGTTTTGATCTGTATAGTGCATAACATGTATCTATGATTAAAGCTGCAATAAATTGATGACATTATGATTTCAAGCTTACCTATATGATTTTAAATATAACAATGACACTTTACTTTCTTGGTGGTCAAGTAGTTAAACACAGTAACAGGTAAAAATTTGAAGATCCTGTGAATGGTATTCAAGGTTAAGAAGTATAGTCTTTTGAGCTTTTATAATTTCATTTTCTCTGTCTAAAAATACCCATTCAAGTACCGACTTTCAAATAAACCCTTTCAGATAATTAAAAGATGCTTGGACAAATTACATTAGAGTTAAACTTCAGAGTCAGGGTAACGGCTTAGTAAAACTACTTCACTTAGCATCCTTTTTCATATTGCAATTTCTATGGCTTTTCACTGCACAATAAACTACTTTTTATGACAAATGTGGCATGATGAAAGATCACTTTTAAAAAACACAACTATATAACATGTTTTATTCACACAGCTGTGTATCACAGATCATAATGGTAACTGCCATTGGTGAAATCTACTTCCTATGGGTAAACTTACGTTAGTACGAAGAGTGTTTCTGTTTTCTTTGTTTTAATTTAAACTTACTGAATTCTGGTTTTATACTTAGCTAACAATGGTTATGGAGTATTTCAGCCAAGTGTAACACCTTCTTTTCCTCTGTGAATTTTATTTGGAATTTTTTGTTTCCTCTGGTATTCTTAGTATGTATTAACATTGTAAGATATATTCCTAAAACATTAATTGTAAATGTGTTCACTTAGAGATAGTTAATATAGTGAAAACATGTGTTAGGTCATTAATAAAATCAATCAATCAAACTACTGTTGAGAAACAGAACTGAAAATCCAATGGTGAGCTGCTATGATTATAAGACTCACATTTTTGGTGAGTAAGAAGTATATGTTAACATCTTTTAGAACCATCCAGAAAGGCCAGGTTTATTTCAGACATAACAGACAGAAACTGTCCCTTTATTTATTTTTTATTTATTTATTTTTGCACTGTATTTTTTTTTTATTGTCTTAAAAGTTAGAAGTGAAAAATGTAAGGTCCATGGGGCATGAAAGATTATGAAACACTGGGCTACAATATCTGATTTATCCACAAATACATTGCAGCCCAGACAACACTGGGCCTGTTCCCACGCCTTTCCATTTCTACCTAATCATATAGCAGGGAAAGGTTAGGACTCAATCCGAGTGAAAGTTTTTTCGTTTGTTTGTTTTTTAATTTTTATTTTTTTATTTTCTTATTGATTAAGGTATTACATATGTGTCCTTATCCCCCCTTTCCCCCTCATTCCCCCCACTCATACCCCCCTCCCTCTTCCCCGGTGTGTCTGGGTCCATTGGTTAGGCCTATATGCATGCATACAAGTCCTTTGGTTGATCTCTCTCCTTTACCCCCACCCGCCCCTACCTTCCCTCTGAGGTTTGACTTTTGACGGTCTGATCAATGCTTCTCTGTCTCTGGATCTGTTTTTGTTAATCAGTTTATATTGTTCATTATATTCCACAAATGAGTGAGATCATGTGATATTTATCTTTCTCCAACTGACTTATTTTGCTTAGCCTAATGCTCTCCATTCATGCTGTTGCAAATGGTTGGAGTTCCTTCCTTTTTAGAGTTTTTAAAGGGACAGTTTCTGTTTCAATACAGCCATAGAAACTGTCCCTTTTAAAACTGTAATATTTCCTTTAGCGTATCTGTTTGTTCTCATTAATGAGACCACCAGGGTCTCAGGACACATACATTGTTAGTAAATAATTACCCAATAACACATACTTAGCAAATGCATATTACATGCCTGTTACATTGCAGTGATGGAATTTAGATTCTAATGAAAGAGACATACAATAAACAAATGATTAAGAAATAATAAATGAAAATTTGTGGTCAACATGGTGCCATTTCAGAGAATAACAGGAATATACTTAACTTCTTTAGACAGGAGGGTAAAGAAAGGTCCATCTAAAGAAGCAACTTTAATTTCCGGCTGATTCCTGATTCTAGAAGAGAAGGTACCAGGCATATACAAAAGGGGGGCAAATTATTTCTATACAAAAGCAGTCATCCAATAGAGCATGTGGCACTGACTACGTATTGCTGTGCCGGACACTATATGCAAGGTCAATGCAGAATTGCTTTTCACTACGCTTTGCTCATATTTTTTATTTTCTTACATAGCAAGTCAAAAATGGATAAGATTGGATGTAAGTGATTCTGTCTGCACAGCTTTGTAGAAAATATTTTCTCCTATCCAGGCCACAAATCCTCTCTTCTTAGCATCATAGACTATCAATTAAAACTAGGTCAGCAACTATAGAGGTTTAAAAAAGCCACATTCATATCCCTGACATTTCTGCTGATGTTGGTTGTACCGTTGTTGCTCTGTTGCAGTGGTGAATGCATCCTGGTGTCTCAAATCATTAAAGAATCTGTACTGAAACTAATAAACCAGGTAAGTGGCATCTGATGTTAGAATCTAAATTGTATGCTCTGTAAAAGCTGTAATTCACACCAATATATATTTTGTTGCACTTATATTACAGTCACTTTCTGTGGAAGTATAGTCTTTATATTTATTAATTATATAGGAATATGATTCAGGATTAGAAAGTCTACCATCCTAATTACCATTTAATTAAGTTATTGTTTATTGGACTGCATTATTATATGAGTAGAGTGAGGTATACATATTATATAATCAGCCAAAATAAGATCCGGTACCAGTTCCTCTACTGTATGCACAATGTTTCAAATGTCATTCAACATACATATTTTTGAGCAAGAAGTATAATTTTTGTGCTCCCAAAAGTAACAAGTACTCCATTTTGGACACAAGTACCCTGACTCTGGTCATTGTTCTTTGCCTATCACACTCATGCAAGGAAGATAAATAACACCACCAATGACCTTGAGCTCTGCTGTCAGGCAGATAAGATTCTGAAGCTTCGTTTTGTCATTTATAATCTGAGATCTCAGGTAAGCTAGTTAACATCCCGAAGTCTGTTTAAATCTGTAAAATGGAGGTACCTAGTTCGGAAGATTGTTATCAGGGTAAGGTTGCATAACATATTTGAAAAACTTCGTACAGCGTTGGCACATGATAAATACCGTATTAAAAATTGAATATTATTACTATTTACCATTGTTGCAGTTGAAAGTAAAATTGTGTTTGTATAAAATAGTAAAGTTTTCTTGTACTCTTCAGCAGTTTTTAAATAAATCAATTTATAGAGAAAGGAGAGTGTGTGTGTGTGGGAGAGAGAGAGAGAGAGAGAGAGAGAGAGAGAGAGAGAGAGAGAGAGAGAGAGAAACATCAATGTGAGAGCAAAACATTGATAAGCTGACTCCTGCATGCCCCATACTGGGAGATATTTGGATTGTGGTTGAAGAGTTAAGTAGAAAAATAAGATGATAGCTGGACAGAGATTTGCCTATAATATTTTAATTACTAAAGTTACTTAAACATATTTTTAAAATAATACTTGGGATCCTAATAAAGATTGAGAAGCGGTAAGATATTTCCAATAGAATTTAGGTCCTTGAAAAGTCAATTTGTAAGATAATGCAGAGGATGCAGAGAGGAGCTTACATTTCATTGAGCGATGGCACAGCTTTAAATTAAACCCAAAGAAAAGGAACGGAAGGGTATAGATGCAGAGAATTTATCCATTTGGTAGAGGGAAGATAGTGAGAATCATTTTTAATAGTTTTTATTTTCTTTGTGAAATGTGATACAAAGATATAACCAGAGAGTTGTGAGAACAGAGAGTCCACTGTTTGAGTGTGAAATAATGTATGAAAAAGTCTTTGAGGAATATGGAGGAGCAAATGTTACTAAAAATAAAATGCTATTTGAGGTGTTATTTGTACCAACAATAGTTAAACTCAACATGTTAAGATTAATTCAATCAATCTCTGTATATTTGTAAAGGTCTCTATTGTTACAATTCTGTTCTAGGCGTTAAAAAAGAGAAGGAAATAAAACAAATTCACTGTTCTGCAAATTGAATCTTAGTGGGAGAGAAATTTTAGAATAAACATATTCAGATATTAAGTGCTAAAAAATATATTAGGCACATTTCCCAATTTATTTGAGCTAATTGTGCAGGAGTTTATGGGAATAGACTCTAGGTTAGGGATTTTCAGAACTGGTGCTGAAATGTCAAATTACTTTAGCCAAATTAGAACAGGAGAAATTGATAAAATAATTCATATTAAAAAATCAACACATTTGAGCTCACATACTCACATGAAAATTTCTGCAGAATTATACACTTAATTTTAAGATAAAAACAAAAATGAATGTATCTAGATAATGAATCATTTTCCATAAAATAGTCATCTTAAAAGTTACCATAAGCTTTCATTGCCGTGTGTAGATCTGATGAAAGTGTTTGAAAACTAGTTTATGGAAAACTAGTTTTATTTCACAAATTCATTTCAGGCAGACACCTGAATCATATTAGCAATTACAAATCATGTAAAATACATTTCCTTCACTAGCCATGACATTTTCTCTTTGAGAAACATCTTCCATCTCCTCCTGAGGGAACCATATGATATAAAATATTCTCACTGAAAATGTGTATCGAGAATTGTTTCTTGATTACAGTGTCATGCATCAAGGTGCTGTGGTTTAAAGTCTGTGCTCCCCATCAAAACACTGGTTCTCAAGCATTTCTATATCAGCAACTCAAAACGTAGAGTCCTGAAACCTGGCACTCCAATTACAAACTGAGATGAATACATTTTTATAAGAATTAGTGCAACTCCTTCAGGCCATTTCATTTTTTTATGTGGTTTCTAGGACTTTTCTAGTCATGCACAAATAAAATATGTTCTCAGTACTTTTAAAGATTAATAGTTCAGCAGTATGTTGTGAAACAGCAAGATAAAATTAAATAAAAGCTGATGCCAAGAAAACTTACATTTTTATTCTGGGATATAAAGAACAAACAAAAAAAGTGCATACTGGTCTCAAGTGCCTTTCAACTAGCAATGGGAAAGCAACTATTCTCAACCTACTAAATACAAATCAAATTTATAATCTTTATTTCAAATCCTTCAGTTATTTAGGTTTTATTATACTGAGTACATTAAGGCCTGTCAACACACACATTGCAGATCTGACTCAAGGATTCAGGTCATCTATGGGAGGGTAAATAACCCCTGTGTGAGAGCAGTGCTCTGGGTTCCTCAGTGTTTTTACAGCTAGAGACACAGGGGGGAAATAGACATATAGGAATTTTGGACTACCATCGTATGCTTACAACCCCCAATTACTGTATTTTAAAATAAATTCAATAGTGTATCTCACTTCTGAGAGTGTCATCTTTTTGAATGTGGTAGGTTGAAAACTACACACCACTCATTGGTTCTACATTCTTGTGTCATTTCCTGATGTGGCAATATGCTTGCCAATGAGGAGACTATCTTAGGCAGCACTTTCGAAACTTATCACAGGGCATGTCAACTCACTGAGGACTTAAACCTGCATAAGGAAGATGAATTAAGTATTGAGTGAATTGTTTTCATTCAAGATTTTAAGTCTTCTAAGAATGGGTGATCTCAAAGAACCATTAAGCAGGTCAAATACCTTTCAAATCTAGGTTACTGACTTTTATCTGTTTTACTTAATTAGACTTCTAAATGTCCATCAATAATTGATTTTAATCACATGCCAATGGCTTTAGTCATTCCCTACTACATTAGAAAAATACCACAGTTGATTCTCAAAAAAGGAAACACAAATTAAAGAAATAAGCATAGACTGTAAAAAGCTACAACTTTTAATATCTTTAATGTGACCCCGGGGTGGGGGGGGAGGGAATGCTTTGAAATGGAATGTTTCACTTGTTTATATTGTTATGAAAAACACATAAAATAAATTTGGAGAAAAAAAAATATATATGAAAGGCTGGTTCCTTTATTCTTCCTGTCCCTTTTCCATGAGTGTAAGCAGTTTAATCTTTAACAATTAAAAACATTTACAGTGTACCTACTCTTGGCCAATAACTTACAAAGCTGGGATTTGAACCCAGGCAGTTTGGCTCTAATGTACATCAAAGAACTAATAAGTTCTTTCACAAATTACCTTTTAAGAATTTCATTATAATCTACTGCAATTTAATGTATCCCAAATGAGCAATGCCTGTACAGTACTGGGCTAGATCCTTTGAAGTCTCCAACATGAAATGGACATCAGAAGTTCATGCCCAGTGCAAGGAAAAGCTGTGCTGAAACACAGCCATAAGTAGTGAAAATTAAGGTTTTATTTATGGATATTATAAATAATTCCACAGAGGGATACTAGAAAGACTTTCCCAGGTTGACGACCCTGGTTGGTCAGAGCACTGTTCTAGAAACCCCACACTCCCTAGCAAACCAGAATGACTGCTGACATAGCATGGCTTATCAAGAGTAGCTGAAAAGAGGAACTCAAACAAATACTTGTACACCAATGTTCACAGTGGTAGTATACACAATAGCCCAAAGTGAGAAGATAGCAAGTGTCTATTAATGGATGAATGAATCAAGAAAATATAGTACATATATACAGTGGAATATTATTTAACCATGAAAAGGAATGAAATGCTAACATACACGATAACAGATTAACCTAAAAAAAAGAACTAAGTGAATGAAGCCAGACACAAAAGTTCATGTATGCTTCCATTTATATGTAATATCCACAATGGATAAACTCATAGAGACAGGAAAAAACATTGGTGATTGCCAGGGGTTAAGGGGAGGATGGATAGGGAGCAACTCTTTAATGGGCATGGGGTTTTCTTTCAGAATAATGTAAGAATTTTAGAACAAGACAGAAATGGTGATTGTACAACATTGGGAATGTACTAAACTAAATGTCACTGAATTGTTCACTTTAAAATGATTAATTTTAAGTTATGTAAATTTTACCTCAATTAAAAAATGCACTACTCAAAATTCCAAGGAACAAATAAAAGAGTTTTATATAAAAAAACTAGTCTTAGAAGGTACATAATTATAATTAACTAGAGTAATCAATCAGAATTAAACCATCAAGTGACATTAATAATTATATATGTTAGCTTTGCTCTTTTAGTTTTCATAAATATTTCTATGTAACAGAAAAAAAACCAAATCATATTTTGATGATGTACCCTTAAGATATTCATGAAAAGAGGTGAATTAAATAATTATTGATCTTAATTTTTGCCTAGCTATCCTATAACATTGCTATCTATGGATTGTCTACAGTGTTATGAGAAAACATAAGGAGCTATAGTCACATTTGCTTAAAAGTATCACCAAACAAAAGTACAGAAATAGCCTTTGAACAAAACTGACTTGCTAAAAGCCATGTGGTAACAGTATTTTAGCAAATTTCCTTTTGGAAAAATAATTTCACTCTTTTATTTTCAGGATTTAGTGAGAAAAATCATGTGCAGCTACTATAATTTGCATCAACTGAAGCATTAAATTTCATGATTTACTTGTTCATGGAAGCATATGAAATCAGATGTACTATTCCTACCAGAAACAATATTCTTACTACCATTTAAAGATTCTTATTCACTAAGCCAATGGGAAAACTGCAAATTAACCTTAGTACTTAATCTTTGTTCCTATAAATCTTGCTTTCCAGGTTATGACCTTCTTTTTTTCAGTTGAAATGCGGGTTCCAAATGCACCATTGATTTTTCTTACAGCGTTATCACCTCATCTGTACATGGACTGATAGGCAAATGAAATTCTAGCTCTAAAATTAGATTTGCTGCTCTCATTTTAGTTTCTAGTCTTCCATTAGCATTCCTTCACTGACAAGACACATTACTTCAGAACTAGAGCACATAATGATTAGAAATTATTACACAAAAATATATTTTTCTTTATTTGTGGATACTGTTGCTTTTACTATTGTTTAGTATTCATTTATTGACAGAGCATGTGGTTGCTTTTCTGGCCACATCACCTCTGATTCTTCAGTTTACACTATTCTATTACACTTCCTGAGTTAAATATAATTATCAGAGCACTTACAATATCAGAAATAACATTGTATGCGCAACTCTGATTGGCATCCATAAATTTGCATGGTATACAGCTCTGATGTGCATCCTATCCTTAAGTAACTAATCTATATCATTGAGTACAAAATGGCTTTTTAAAAATATTCATTTAGTATGCTTCCATTTAATCCAACAGTTGTTTTTGTTGGTCATTTAGTTTTCTTGTGACTTTGTTAGCTGCACATTCAATGAGCACCAGATAAAAGTCATAAAAAGATATATTAAAAATGTTATTGTTCCCAGAAGCTTCAGTTTATAAGAAATTAACAAAATCAGTAATAAGTAATTCATGGGATGGGGGGGGGGGGCAATGGAGGGATAAGGGCACATATGTAATACCTTAATCAATACAAAAAAAAATTAAATTAAAAAAAATAAGTAATTCGCCCTAGCCAGTTTTGCTCAGTGGATAGAGCGTCAGCCTGCGGACTGAAGGGTCCCAGGTTCGATTCCGGTCAAAGGCACATACCCAGATTGCGGGCTTGATCCCATTGTGGGGCATGCAGGAGGCAGCCAATCGATGATTCTCTCTCATCATTGATGTTTCTATCTCTCCCTCTCCCTTCCTCTCTGAAATCAATAAAAACATATTTTAAAAAATAAGTAATTTGTGATGTAATATATTATGTTATTGTATTTTATGTAGTCATTAAATAATATTTTATAAAAGAACATTTAATTGTATGAGATCATATTTGAGACATTAAAAGCAGGTAAGCAGATAGTAGGGGAACAAGTTCAGTTTTGTACATGTTAAGACTCAGAAAGCAATTGAACAAATAGTTTTGGAGCTTGAGAGAGTGTTGTAAGCTCGTTAAAAACAGTGACAACATTCACACAAGGAGAGAACATACAGTGAGAATAGAAAGGGCCTAGGACAAAATCCTGAGAAATAACACACATTTAATGAATGTAGAGGAGTAGGAATTCATATGTACAATCACAAAAGAACAATCTGAAAGGGAAAATCATAGCCAGGAGAAAGTTCTTTCACAGAAGTCAAAGACTTTAAAGAAGAAATGATCTACAGTGACAACCAGTGATGTCCTCATAAATGTTGAACATGCCACCAGGGACTGGAAGGAAGGCTGAGACTGGTAGCATTTGATGATGTTTTTGTATTATAAATATTCCCAATATGTTCAATTTTCAAACTACCAACATGATTCGAGTAGCGCTCAAATTCCCTAAAATTTTAACAATTTGGCTCCTTTCAGTGGAAAAAGCTGGCTCCTGAATTCCACTGCATCAAGTTTAACTAAAATGGGCCTAAGAACTCATTAGATTACAAACTTGGGCCATGGAGACACTCTGTGTGTGTGGGGAGAGAGGGCAGAGGCAGAGGGAGGAATGGTTCCTCAGAGACCTGAGTACAATGTTTTGTTTCACACCCAAGTTTTTATCCCACATTCTCAACCATGGAGAAAAAACTGACCGATAGAAAGTATGTTCATGCCCCACCACACTAGGTCTTCCAGATACTTGTAGTTGTTTAGATTTTTTTTGTCCACTGGCAAACAGATGAGAGTGTTTTTAATTCCATATATATATATATACAAAAATACAAATACAGTAAACACAGTTGTGTTCAAAATAGGAATACAAAAAAAGCATCTCATTTTAAAGTTCAGTGATAGTGCACCATGTGTGACTAATGTAATAAAGTCCTGATGTTTCAGTTTCTTTTATCTGAAACTTTTTCATCATTTGGACCCAGTTATGTATTCATATTTTAGGAAAAAAAAAACACTAGAATCTAAAAAGTATGTATACCTAGACCATGCCTAATCTATCAGCTGCTTTTAGGACAGAAGCCTTATACTCAATGTCTGAATAACATTAAACAATAGTATATACAATTGAGATTTTCACATATCAATTAAATATATTCTCTATCTAATTCTATTTGATATCAAAAATGTCCAGGGGTTTCTACTAAAGACTGAATAAGATTGCTAAGTGGCTAATTAGATGAACAAAAAGGAAATAATGATTTAAAGGACAAAATACATGTACAAGAAAATAAATACTCATACAGGTTTGCATATCTTTAAGAACTCCTCTTCTATATAAGTTCATCTCCTATTAAAACTGAATGATTTCATGTTTTCATTCCATTGATTGACCATACTTAAATAAAACCCAAACCTTAGGTCTCTGTTGCAGTCAGCCCCACAATGTTGTGAGAATTTATCACTTGTAAGTTTGACACTATGTCTTAATATATACATCACCGACCTGGCTCATTTACCTGACAGTAGCTCACAAGGCCTCCTGTCACCCAGCTCATCTTCACATACTTCATCTTTTACCAGAGTACCTTTTTTTCTGCCTGGAAAGAGGCAGACTCAAATATTTCTACTTTATTTTATTACATATAAAAATAACATTTTTTATTTTGATGGCAAGTGAATTTACAAGATGTTTTGGTTTGGGACAAAATACATTTCTCATCCGCTAGAATTCTGTATAATTTCCTTTTTCACCGCATTAAAATCACTTTCTGTATACTGTACTACACATGAGTTTGATGAAGATTTTCATCCTGGACCCAAAAGGCAGTGGGATATCAATGCTCTCTCTCCAGATATCAGCCTGTCCTGTAGCTGCTACAGGAAAATATCCTTCTCTGTTATTACTGGCATGGTCCTTTAAGATTTCCCATCCTGTTAAAGGCCTACCAAATTGAAAACAATAAAGTTCTTTTGTTTTGGAATAAATTTTGTTTAGATTACATTAATCAACTCATTGAAAATCTCTTCTTATTGTTGCTATGTGACTTTTCACCTTGACTTAATGTTAGTTATGTATTGGCTGGTCTCAACTTCGTTGCTAGAGAGATTTTTTAATCTATGTCAATTAAGTCCCTGCTGATTGGTATGCATTCTAAAGCATCCTACATGGAATTGCCCATGACGAAAGTGAACTTTGATCACCAAAAAATATCTAACATTCAGAATATTTGACGTCATCATTTTTTATTTTGGCTTATGTCCAAACCTTTTGTTTATTTTTCTTATTCTAGACTCATTCATATAGCATGTTTTTAATAATGGACAGTTATATAAATGGTTACTATTACTTACTAGTGGATTTAGAGGATTGCTATCTCTTTGCCCAAAAAAGTGAATTTCTTATGGATTTCTTTAGCTCTATTGTCAGATAAGAATGGATTTTCAAATTTATTTAAAAAATTTTTCATGTGATCTAATAATAGTTTAATAGTTCAAAACTTATTTTCACTAACTTAGATTAATAAGCCTTGATAATACATGCTCTTAAAGACTTATTTTGATAACAAAAATTACTTTCATGGGCCTAGTGCAAAAGAACAGTAAAATGTCAAGTTAATTTCTTGCTGCAATGTTTTCCCTATCATGCTAATCATGAGATTATTTTTATTGATTTTTCTCTGCAAATAAGTTGTATAATCAATAAGCTCTCTCTGACATTGTCCAAAATAATATTGTTATTTTGAGGACAAATGAATTTATAAGATTTTTTTTTTGGTTTTGTCTTCCAAAGTTATATCTACCACTATATCAATCATTCCTATGTTCTTTCACCAAACCAAACTTCGTGAAATTGTAAAACAAATATACTGAAAAATGTAACCCGAGAGCTAAACAGCTTTTTAAACCTATAGTGCTCAAAAAAGTCAGCGAGAAAATGATCCATTAACAGTATCTACTAAACAAACAGATAATATTCTAATTAAAAGCACTTTCCTAAAAAATGTATCACATCCATGTATAAAAGATAATTTCTAACATCAATTAGCATATCCTTGCTTTAAATTGGAATCATCATATGTAAGGTGCATTGTCTTTTTAATATTAGTTAACTGACATCAATATATTTTTCAGTCTTCCATGCTATTTGATGTTGCATTTTTTAAAAAAGAGAGATAACTTTTACAAACTTCTATGTCCCTGAAATAGAATACTTGTATCACATTGACAGGCAGACAATATCAGGGGAGTTATTCACACATTAGCTATCAGATGCTTTGGGAAAAACACAGTTTTCATTGTCAATGTCAATTATTTATTATTTTGTTGTCACAGCCATCACGTACTGCAGTCATAGGGATTTTTTTTTGCAGAATTTGGCTTGTTTCATGATTTAATGTCAAAGCAAACTTTATAGTAGAATAATACGCATGAGTAAATGTAACCTTCAGTAAAAGGTTTAGTATTTTGAACCTGTTATTTTCCTGTTTCCCTCCTCTTTCCGAATTTCAATAAAGTAGCTAATCAACTTTGTATTTCTGAATGAAATGTTTTTAAGTGGTTTGTTTTTTATCCTAGAGTAATTTTTTACACATCATATAAAGATATTTGTTTTTTACATTTGATCTTAGCCAAAAGGCCAAGAAGAGATAAATACATTTGCTTTTTAAGGCATTCTTATTTATAGGATAGCAACTTTACATATAAAAAGCTCTAGAAGAGAAGTCAGCCCAGTAAAAACATCATAGGGCATCATAAATGTGGTTATTAGTTTTCCCAGTATATAATTCTTTTCAGTACCCTTATAACCACCAGTCAATATGTTCAGTGTAACAATGTCTGAAACTCCATCTATACAAATATATTTTTATCAAATATCATCTTTTAGTTTTCAGCAGAAATTAATGATAAAAGTGCATATATATGTAAATGTGTGTGTGTTTCATATTTTAAAATTCATAATTGTGCCCATAATTGGTATACTAGAACTGGTATTCATTCAAATATAATCCAAATATGCAAAGTCCTATCCATACCTTTTTTATTTTGTTAATTCTTTGCATAATAAATGTAAAAGACATAGTAGTGCAGGCAGGTATGCCCTCTTGTTCAACTGTTTTATAAGGAGTGTAACATATTACATAATACACGCTTCATGAAAAATATATTAGCACTTCACAGCCTTGTATCAGAAAAAGTCTTGTGGATGACAGGCTTCATATTAGAATTTCAGATGTCGGAGTTTTCTCAGAAATCAAATCTTACCATATAATATGTGATAGATAGGTTTTGGAAGTGTATGTAGAATATTAAGCAACAGCCCAAAGACTTCCTAAAGGAAATAAGTAGACATTAAATCAAATATAACATTGGATTCTTGTGAAGAAATTACCAATCTAGGAAAATAAATCTAAACATGATGACTATGTAAACAAGGATGATACAAATCGAGATGGGATCATGGTAAAAAAAAATGGAAAGGAAATCACTAGTACCACAGAAATGATAAAACAACTATTCTTCTCTGACTAGAATATAGAAGGAGTGGGAAGACTTTTACATCTGCTAAAAACAGGTATTACCAGAGAAGCTGAACTTTATCACATCATTTTAAAGCCATGTAAAACTTGTGGATAAAAAACTCCATGAAGCTCTGCAGGAAACTTTCCTTCCTGAATGAGCACACAATACAGAAAGCTTTCATTCCTGAGGATTACTAGAAGCTGGGAACCAGGCATGCAAAAAAAAAGTGAATATTTCTTAGACATGGAAAAAAGCAAGCAAACCTCTGATGAACCTTGGTAATGTCATGTCACATTCAAATTTGAAGGAGATCCAGGTGTAAGGAGAGTTTTGATGAGTAAGGCTGGAGATAGGGCTGCACAATCTTGAAATTTCAGAATCATTTCATTTAGCAATTTCTATTTTGATACTTTGTGATCTCAAATTGCCATGGTCCTAAGGGGCTCGACAGTCTCAAAGTCTCAGTCATAGCCTCATGTTCTCTTAGTCTCCCCAGTCTTGAAGAAAATATGTGTTGAGTTCCCAAGGTTTCAAAGTAGTACAGTTGTGAGTTTTAAGTGTATAAGGTCTTCTCTCCTTGAGAGAGAAGCCTAAAGTCATGTAAAGTGTTTTAAAATAGAGGTAAACTAGGTCTAACCAAAGCTGCAAATAAATTACCACCCAATTAAATTTCTGATATTAATAAAATTATAAGCCCTTTGGTAGTGCAGAAAGTTGAGAATGGGTTGAAAGCACAGTTCTTAGGCAATCTGTGCCTAAACTCAACAGAACTAAAATCATAGCTCACCACTTATTGATTTTATTGGATCAAACTTAAAAACAGAGGAGAAGATTGAAATATAATAAATATGTTATATTTATTATATAACATATAATAAATATAATATATGTGACTTGTGAAAGAATCCAACAGTCTAACATATAATTGGAATAGTAGATGGATAAGACAAAATGGTGCAGGATAAAATAGTAATTTTTTTCAAATTTCATGAAAAATTATAACCCACTATTCTAAGAACCTTAGCAGAATAAGTACCAAAGGTAAGACAAAAGTCCTAAACATAGAAATAAAAATAAATACATCACATAAACAAAGTGGAACAACAATAAGAAAGACAGCATATTTCAAATTAGAAACAACAGACTCAGGGAAAAAAGAGCAATATCTTTAAAGTGCCCAAAGGAAAAATGCAATAAAATAAAAACCTGTCAACCAGGAATTCTATACCAACAAATGTGTTTCAAGAGGAGTGGGGAGGCTATATCTCTTACCAAGATGGAATATCAGGAATTAGATTTCTCTTCTTGCCTCAACTATCTAAAACAGTAAAAATATATGAAACACAATGAGCATCAAGTCATTGTACATCAGAAAGGCAAGGACCATAATCTCTAAGAGATGGAAAACAAATGAAATAATCTTATGACTGCCTCAGTTTAGTGACTGCAGAGAGTCTACAGGACATGGCACAGGGAAGGCAATCCCAGGCTGAGTCTCTCACCACCCTGGGTTGAAAAGAGCTTGTTTAGATGTTTGAAGCAAGTAAAATAACTAATTACAGCACAAGATATAGAAAGGATCTAAATGGTATTATACTGTTACATATAAAAAAATGTAAGTAAACAAACATAACTGTATTAACTACTATTTTAAGTGTAGTTAATGCACTACAGCTAAAATGAAAAAAAAAAGTCTGCAGATTATATATAAAACAAGACTCAACTATATGCTATTTATATGAGATATATGTTAAATGTATCCCAGAACAATTGAAAGAAACTGGAAACTGGAAGTATGTGTTAAGCCTAAGAACAGACGTGTGCCACTATTAACATTTTATAAAATAAACTTCAAGAGAAGGGAGCCTGTCACAAAAATGTCTATTTTAAAAATAACAATAATGGTTAATTCCTCAGGAAGACTTAACTATTCTGTGAAATGATGAAGACAGAGCTTATATATGCATAAAGCAAAAAAGAACAGAAACAAAAGAAAAAAGATAAATCTATAATATTGATTAGAGTTTCATCACACCCTCATCGCAGCTAGTCGGACTAAAACGACAAGTGAACAAAGTAAGGATGTAGATGACAAACAACGCTGTCAACCACCTGAAGTAACGGACACTGAGAGAACATTATACAAAACAAACACAGAATACACCTCCCCAGGTACATGTAGAACAGTCACCATAGGGGGGGCCTTTAAACAAGTCAATGAATTTTAAAAATGGAAATAAATATACAGCAGGTTCTCTGAACACAATGAATTTAATTTAAGAGCAATAGCAGCAAAGTATCTGAAAAACTCCGAAGTAGTTAGAAATTAAGCAACACACTTTCTGGCTCCTGATAACACCCTTCTCTGGCCCCTGATAACACACTTCTCTGAACCCCGTGGTATCTATCAGTATAACAAACTATTTTTTCCCATGACAGTCATCTTCTGAGCTGTTGGCCTCGCCATACCTACACAACAATAAAACATATATTTAAAAACAAATGCAAAGTAGTGTGTATCTGCATTGGGGAAAAGTATAGCAATTCCTGAAAGGTTGGACATGGACTTACCATATGACACAATTCTGCTCCTAAATATAAACCTGAAATAAATAGAAATGTAGTTTCACACAAAAACTTGTACACAAACGTTCACAGCAGCATTACTTATAATAGGAAATAAGTTGAAACAACTCTAATATTCATAACTTAGGAATTAACAAATAAATGTGACAGATCCATGCAATAGAATAGTATTTGTCAATAAAAAGAAATGGAGTTTCAATACATTCTACAACATGGAAGAACCTTGAAATCATGCTAAGTCAAAGAAGCCAATCATAGAATCCCAGCAACAACACAGCACTGGTAACTATTATGCAGCCAGCTCTGGGCAGTGAACTCCCACTGGACAGAGAGGCCCTATAGCCTCAGAGGCCAACCCCAGAGCACTGCCACCCAGAGGCTGACCCACAAACTGACTCTTTGCTAAACACAAAATAAGGCAGTCTGGGAAACAAATGCGGCTTGCTTTAAAATAAGGACTGTGGTTTACAACACAGAGGAACAGTGTATCGCAGGGAAACTCAACACCCTCCTGAATACCTGGCAGGTCTAAGGCAAGCCACACTGAAGAATAGAAGAACCGAAGGACCTTCACTACTGCAATATTTTTTTTTCTTTTTTCACCTTTTAACTAAGAAACCAATTTATTTTTATTTTTTTTATTTTTTTTATTTTATTTTATTTTTTTTCTTTTCTTCTTTTTTTTCTCTTCTTTTTTCCATCACCTGATTTTACCCTTTTAATTACTACCTTCTTATTTTTAACCAGTATTATTACTGCTACCATGTTACCATTTTTTTTTAAAGTGCCATTTTATTTTCTCTTTATTTTATTTTGGGATTAGTGTTCTCCATTCTATTTTCATCATTATATTATTGGTTGTTTCTAGTATGCATTCATCTCCAGGGAGCTGTTGCTGGAATTTGTTAGGATTAATGGCTGTTCTATAGGAGTATTATCCTCATATAAAAAAGTCTCTTCCCCTCTTCCACTTCATTCTCTCTTTTCGCTCTTTTTTTTTTCTTTTCTTTTCTTATCTCGCTTTTATTTTCCCCCTCCTTTTTCCCAATTTCATTTTTGCACTCCTTTTTTTGGTCCCTACTTTTCTTTTCTTTTTTCTCTTTTATCTTTTTCTCTTCCTTCTTCCTTATCCCCTAATTCTCTTAATTCAGGTGGTCACCTTTATTTGGGGTTATTAATATCGTGAATATATTTGTGTATAGTGCCTGGTACGTGGTGCCTTGTTGTGTTGTATTTTGTGCCTTTAAATCAACGCAGCAGATCCAAGCAACAGCAACCTCCTGAGCACCACACCCTCTGCTGAGGAACAGCAGCTGTACGTGAAACCTCGCCCCACCAGCCAGAAGAGCCACCACAGCTGTGAACAGCACCCACCAGAGGAGCTGCTGCCAACTGAAGAGCAGCTGCTACCGCAACCGCCCGAAGAGCAACCACAGACCAAGGAGTCACTGCCACCAAGGGAGCAGCCACTGAACAACTCAACGTCTAGATATGTCAGTGAGATCAAACATGGGTAGACAAAGAAACCCCCAAAGGAAAGAGAAGGAGGACTCTCCAGAAAAGCAGCTAAGTAATACAGAGGCATGCAACATGACAGATAAAGAATTCAGAATAAGGGTCCTAGAGTGCATAAACCTTATGGAGGAAAAAATCGACAACCTCTGCAAGAAGCAAGACGAAACAGATGAAAAAATCGATAACATATGGAAGAAGCTAGAAGAAACAGATGAAAAAATCAACAACTTAAGTAAGACCCAAGAAGAAATGAAGAGTGATATAGCTGCAATGAAAAACTCCATTGAAAGTATCAACAGTAGACTGGGTGAAGCGGAGGACCGAATTAGTGAATTAGAAGACAAGGAAGCAAAACACACCCAAATTGTACTGCAATTGGAGAAAAAAATGAAAAGACAGGAGGAGAGCCTAAGGGAGCTTTGGGACAACATGAAACGAAACAACATACGAATAATAGGGGTACCAGATCAACAGAAGGATGAACAAGGATTAGAAAACCTATTAGAAGAAATAATATCAGAAAACTTCCCTGAGGTGGGGAAGAAAAAAGTCACACAAGCCCAGAGAGTCCCAAACAAGGTGAACCCGAAAAGACCCACACCAAGACACATCATAATTACCATGGCAAATGTTCATGACAAAGAGAGAATCTTACAGGCTGCAAGAGAGAGACGGAAAGTTACATACAAGGGATCTCCCATTAGATTGTCAAATGATTTCTCAACAGAAACACATCAGGCCAGAAAAGAATGGACGGAAATTTACAAAGTGATGCAAAGCAAAGGACTGAATCCAAGAATACTCTATCCAGCAAGGCTATCATTCAAACTTGAAGGGGAAATAAGAAGCTTCACAGACAAAAAAAGGCTAAGGGAGTTTATCGCCACCAAGCCAGCAATGCAAGGAATGCTAAAGGGACTGGTATAAAAATAAGAAATAAAAAGCTCAGAAAGAAAACAGCCACACAAAAACAGAAATGCCTACAAACAAGTACCTTTCAATAATAACTTTAAACGTAAACGGACTAAATGCTCCAAACAAAAGACATCGAGTGGCTGAATGGATAAAAAAACATGACCCATACATCTGCTGTCTACAAGAAACCCACCTCATTAGAAGGGACTCACACAGACTGAAAGTGAAAGGATGGAAAAATATCTTTCAGGCAAATGGAAAGGAAAAGAAAGCTGGGGTAGCAATACTTATATCGGACAAAATAGACCTCAAAGTGAAGGCCATAACAAGAGATAAGGAAGGCCACTTCATAATACTAAAGGGATCAATACAACAAGAAGATATAACCCTGGTAAACATATATGCACCCAATGCAGGAGCACCCAAATTCATAAAAAAACTCCTGGAGGATATCAAAGGAGAGATCAACAACAATACAATCATAGTAGGGGACTTTAATACACCACTAACAGCACTGGATAAGTCCTATAGACAAACAATCAGCAAAGATACAGCAATCCTAAATGACTCACTAGATCAGATGGACTTAATAGACATCTTCAGAACACTTCACCCCAAAGCCAGGGAATATACGTTCTTCTCAAGTGCTCATGGGACATATTCAAAAATAGACCATATATTGGGTCACAAGCAAAGTATCCCCAAATTCAAGAAAATTGAAATCATAAAAAGCGTCTTCGCAGACCACGATGGCATAATATTAGAAATAAACTACAATAAAAACAACCCAAAATACTCAAACACCTGGAAGCTGAATAGCATGCTATTAAATATTGATTGGGTTACCAATGAAATCAAAGAAGAAATTAAAAACATCCTGGAAACTAATGACAATGAAAACACAACAATCCAAAACCTATGGGACACAATGAAAGCAGTCCTGAGAGGGAAGTTTATAGCTCTACAGGCCTATCTCAAAAAACAAGAAAAAAAAAATGGTAGTAAATCATCTAACTCTACAACTCAAAGAATTAGAAAGAGAGCAACAAGAAAACCCCAGAGTGAGCAGAAGGAAGGAGATAATAAAGATTAGAGCAGAAATAAATGACATAGAGACCAAAAAAACAATACAGAAAATCAATGAAACCAAGAGCTGGTTCTTTGAAAGGATAAACAAGATTGACAAACCTCTAGCCAGACTCACCAAGAAGCAAAGAGAGAGGACCCAAATAAACAAAATCAGAAACGATAGAGGCGAAATAACAACAGACCCCACAGAAATACAAATGATTGTTAAAAAATACTATGGACAGCTCTACTCTAACAAACTAGACAACCTGGAGGAAATGGACAAATTCCTAGAAAAATACAACATTCCAAAACTCAATCAGGAAGAATCTAAAAATCTCAACAGGCCAATAACTATGGAAGAAATTGAAGCAGTCATCAAAAAGCTTCCAGCAAACAAAAGCCCAGGACCAGACGGCTTCACAGGGGAGTTTTACCAAACATTCAAGGAAGAACTAAAACCTATCCTCCTCAGACTACTACAAAAAATTCAAGAGGAAGGAACACTTCCAAGCTCATTCTATGAAGCCAGCATCACCCTAATACCAAAACCAGGTAAAGACAACACAATGAAAGAGAATTACAGGCCAATATCCCTCATGAACATAGATGCCAAAATCCTCAACAAAATCTTAGCAAATCAGATCCAGCAGTACATCAGAAAGATCATACACCATGACCAAGTAGGATTTATCCCAGGGATGCAAGGATGGTACAATATCCGCAAATCAATAAACGTGATACATCACATAAACAAATTGAAAGAAAAAAACCACATGGTCATATCAATTGATGCAGAAAAAGCATTTGACAAAATTCAACACCCATTTTTGATAAAAGCTCTCAGCAAGGTGGGAGTAGAAGGATCATACCTCAACATAATAAAAGCCATATATGACAGGCCCACAGCCAACATCATACTCAATGGACAAAAACTAACACCATTTCCCCTAAGAACAGGAACAAGACAGGGATGCCCCCTCTCACCACTCCTGTTCAACATAGTACTGGAAGTGTTAGCCATTGCAATTCGGCAAGAAGAAGAAATAAAAGGCATCCAAATTGGAAAAGAGGAAGTAAAACTGTCCTTATTTGCAGACGACATGATATTATACATACAAAACCCTAGAGACTCCATCAAAAAGCTACTGGACTTAATACATGAATTTGGCAATGTAGCAGGATACAAAATTAACCCCAAGAAATCCGAGGCATTTCTATACACCAATAGTGAACTTTCAGAAAGAGAGATTATAAAAACAATTCCGTTTACCATCGCACCAAAAAAATTAAGCTACCTAGGAATAAACTTAACTAAAGAGGTAAAAGACCTCTACTCAGAAAACTACAGGACGTTGAAAAAAGATATCGAGGAAGACATAAACAGATGGAAGAACATACCGTGTTCATGGATTGGTAGAATCAACATCATTAAAATGTCCATACTACCCAAAGCAATCTATAAATTCAACTCACTTCCCATTAAAATACCAACGGCATACTTCAGAGATCTAGAACGAACTCTCCAAAAATTCATCTGGAATAAAAAAAGACCCCGAATAGCTGCAGCAATCCTGAAAAAGACCAAAGTAGGTGGGATCTCAATACCAGATATCAAGTTGTATTACAAAGCCACTGTTCTCAAAACTGCCTGGTACTGGCACAAGAATAGGCATATAGATCAATGGAATAGAATAGAGAGCCCAGAAATCGGCCCGAACCAATATGCTCAATTAATATTTGACAAAGGAGGCAAGAACATACAATGGAGCCAAGATAGTCTCTTCAATAAATGGTGTTGGGAAAATTGGACAGATATATGCAATAAAATGACACTAGACCACCAACTTACACCATACACAAAAATAAACTCAAAATGGATAAAGGACTTAAACGTACGACAGGAAACCATAAAAATTTTAGAAGAATCCAAAGGCAACAAAATCTCAGACATATGCCGAAACAATTTCTTCACTGATACAGCTCCTAGGGCACTTGAAACTAAAGAGAAAATGAACAAATGGGACTACATCAAAATAAAAAGCTTCTGCACAGCAAAAGAAACCATCAACAAAACAACGAGAAAACCCACTGTGTGGGAAAACATATTTGCCAATGTCATATCTGATAAGGGCCTAATCTCCAAAATTTATAGGGAACTCATACAACTTAACAAAAGGAAGATAAACAATCCAATCAAAAAATGGGCAAAGGACCTAAATAGACACCTTTCAAAAGAGGACATTCAGAAAGCCAAGAGACATATGAAAACATGCTCAAAGTCACTAATCATCCGAGAGATGCAAATCAAAACAACAATGAGGTACCATCTCACACCTGTCAGACTGGCTATCATCAACAAATCAACAAACGACAAGTGCTGGAGAGGATGTGGAGAAAAAGGAACACTTGTGCACTGCTGGTGGGAATGCAGACTGGTGCAGCCACTATGGAAGACAGTATGGAGTTTCCTTAAAAAACTGAAAATGGAACTCCCATTTGACCCTGTGATCCCACTTCTAGGAATATATCCCAAGAAACCAGAAACACCAATCAGAAAGGATATATGCACCCCCATGTTCATAGCAGCACAATTCACCATAGCTAAGATCTGGAAACAGCCTAAGTGCCCATCAGTAGATGAATGGATTAGAAAACTGTGGTACATCTACAGGATGGAATACTATGCTGCTCTAAAAAGGAAGGAACTCTTACCATTTGCAACGTCATGGATGGAACTGGAGAGCATTATGCTAAGTGAAATAAGCCAGTCAATGAAGGAAAAATACCACATGATCTCACTCATTCATGGATAATAGAGACCATTATAAACTTTTGAACAATAATAGATACAGAGGCAGAGCTGCCTCAAACAGATTGTCAAACTGCAGCAGGAAGGCCGGGGAGGGTTGGGGGGCAGGAGGTAGGGGGGTAAGAGATCAACTAAAGGACTTGTATGCATGCATAGAAGCATAACCAGTGGACATAAGACATGGGGGGATAGGGGAGGCTAGGGGACTGTCTAGGGCGGGGGGATAAAATGGACACATATGTAATACCCTTTGTAATACTTTAAGCAATAAAAAAAAAAAAAAATAAATAAATCAGTAAAATAAAAGATTAACAATAATAATAAAGCAGAGGTTAATCAAAATCTTTCTAAAAAAAAAAAAAAAAGAAGCCAATCATAAAAGCCCATGTATTATGATATTTTATTTGCCTGAAATGTTTTGAAAAGGCAAGTCTACTGAGACAGAAAGGAGATTAGGGCTGAGGTGGTTGGGAGGAAGTGGAGATCAAGTGGTAAGGGGCATAAGGTTTCTCTTGGAGTATCTAAAATAGATTATAATGATGATGAATATACTAAAACCCCTCAATTATTTACTGTAACTTGGTAAATTATATGACATATAAACTATATAATAAATCGTTCACAAAAATACATGTGTTGATATAATTCACCACATTTAAAAAAAGGGAAAATATAATAATCTCCTTAGTACAGAAATAGCATTAAAGTTCATTACCCATTTATGATTTAAAAAAATAGAGAACTCACAGCAAACTAGAAAAATAATGATAGTTCTTCAATTTGAAAAAGTATCTACAAATAATGACAGCTTAATATAATACCTAATGCAGAAAAAAAGACTTGTATAAGATAACACAGCAGATTGATTAATAATAGTCAATAATTGCATAGAATACACATGTCTATTAAAGAGAAAAGAGATGAAATCAATTGTGGTCTCTTCGTGTAATGTAACACTACTCATCAATAAAATGTACAGACTACTTATAAATGCAACAACACAGATAACTCTCAAAATCATATTTAATGAAAGGAGCTATAAAAAATGAGTCCACGGTATAATATTCCATTTACATGAAGTCCAAAATAGGCAAAACTAAAGAAATTACATTAGCGATTCCCTGGTGTGACAGTTGGAATTAACCTGAAACTTTGAGGAGTGCTAAGAAATATATTTTGTTTTCAGTGGCTGTTACATTGGAATATACATTAAACAGAACTCAAGGATGTTTCTCTTCTTATATAGAGATATACATAAATAAAGCTGGCAAAGAATAATTCACAATACCAGCGCTGGAAAACAATGAGAATGACCAACAATTTGCTAAAATAGTATATTTACAAAGTAGAATTAACTATGGAGAAATTCCTTATAGCATCATGATCCAGGGAAGTAATGGCTGAAAATATATACAACAAAATTTAGTTTCAAATTCTTTCCTCAAAATTCAGTCTACAGCAATGATGGTGAACCTTTTGAGCTCAGCGTGTCAGCATTTTGAAAAACCCTAACTTAACTCTGGTGCCGTGTCACATATAGAAATTTTTTGATATTTGCAACCATAGTAAAACAAAGATTTATATTTTTGACATTTATTTTATATATTTAAATGCTATTTAACAAAGAAAAATCAACCAAAAAAATGAGTTCGCGTGTCACCTCTGACACGAGTGTTATAGGTTCACGATCACTGGTCTACAGCTTAGTACATGACTATTCACTTGATAAATGCTAGCTTTAACTTGGTTATAAAAAATATTTCTTCAGTAAGTAAATGTGCATGTTTTGTATTCATTTTTTAATCCTCACTGAGGATATTTTTTCCATTGATTTTTTTAGAGAAGGGAGAGAGGGGAGACATCACTGTGAGAGAGATACATGGATTATTGCCTCCCACTCACACACTCCAACTGAACCAGGGATCAAACCTGCAATCAAGGTATGTGCCCTTGACCAGGAATTAAACCCTTGACCCTTCAGTCCTCCTCGGGCCAATGCTCTAACCACTGAGTAACTGGCCAGGGTTGTAACCACTTTTAAGAAAATAAAAATAATTCATTCTTTCTTTTTATTTTATTTTCCCAAAACTGGTACAAATATATGGACAACGTACAGCAAAATACATTATTTGAGTGCTTCAAATGCCTTCCACTTCAGCTTTTGTCACTGAATTTGTTATTTCAATGTAAAGTATGCTTTGATTCCTTTTAGAAAATGCAAAATACAGGTCTAATACTAGTAATAACATCAAAAGAATGCTCATCTCAACATGTTGTTCAATTTAGTGAGAAAGAATATACTACTTGAATAATGTTAGGAACATGTCCAAGAAGCACTTCTCCAGTGCTTTCAAGAAAGGAGTTAGAAGCATCTTCTGAAGAGGTTTACACTTAAGCCTAGTTACAGTTCTCTGGTGATTAATTACGGTGGCCGCAGTAGCCTGGCAGAAAGAACTCAGGGGATATAAAGATGATCTGTTAGTTTGTTTTTTTCTCTTCCACTCTTATTTTAGAGCACAAGCATAAACAGCCACGTCTGAAGACACACCAGGTGCTGCTCATAGCAGCTGCAGTGATGAGTCAAAGGCCACTAATTCTATGCAGGAAAAATGTGAAAGAGCCGCTAGTGGCCAATTAGAGTCCTCGATACACCCTTTGCAGATAGATAATGAGTATGTTGAGTAGCACCAGCTTTAGGGGAAAAAAAGATCAAAATATATAAAACATAGCATTGGGAAATCTTTTCTTTCCTATTTATTTAGACACCCGGATTAAAGACACTTTGAAAGAGAGACTACTGCCTTTGGTAATTAGAACATATTTTGAGCTAATATAAAGTGCTTAGAAAGCTATATGTTTCATACAGATTTGTGTAATATATTAATATTGGTGTTTAAATATGTTATTGGTGTTAATGTTTGTTTTTAAGTACAGACAAGTGAGTAAAAGGCTTCATTTCTGCTTAATCAATTAGTATCTGATTTCACATTAAGGAACATATTGAGATCTATAATGAAGGCTGGGCTGGTGAGTTTTGTAAAATTGGCTTCCTATATCTGAAAGCAAAGGTTATAATGCTACATTAGCTTTAATATTTCTTCTGACTCCTATTTCTGTTGAGTCATTCACTAATAAATTATCAATTGTTTGGACCTTACACTAAAAACCTTGTCTCTTTGTTCCCCCACAAAGTGTATGTTCAGTTATCATTCTTATGTTATAAGCACCCTACATAATTTGGACACAGCAAGTCCCTAAAATGGTTTCTTTCTCCGAGAAGAAGGTTGAGCAAGAAAATGTCACAGGTTATTTAGTCTTCTACGAGGTTGAAACTTAAAATAAGTATCACATCTCATTAATGAGTCATCTTCCTCAAATAATGAATATTTCCCATCATATTCTATGTATAACACGTGCAAAAGGAAAACATTTCCCCCAAAATTACTCTGTGAACCTAACGTGAAGTACACACTAATCTTCATTACATGGCAGAAGTTATTTAAGCTACTTAGCTCTTAGGATAACAGTGATTTGAATTTGACTTTAATGTAGAAAACAACTAAAGTACACTTTCCATTTAGAATGAATGGCGTTTAAATGAGCTTTAATTTTAGAACAGAGTTATAAGGCACCTTCTGTTTAGAAGTCCTGCTGTTCGGATATGATTTTATGTCAGAAAATCCGCAGTTACAAATTCCATTTTCTTTTGAATTCTGCCGTGTGAATGAGGCTTTTGAGCGGAATGCTTGCTGTTACCAGCCACCTCCCATTCACAGGACTTCCTTCTGAATGTTCTTTCAATTAGGAAATCTCAGTAAGTTCATTAAAAAAACAAAACTATTCAACTCTGCCACTTTGAATTATCAGGCCATTATGAAACCCAGTCCCTACTGTTCTTGATGTTGGGAGTCATCCAAATAAGAATAAAAGGCATGTGCAAGAAAAAAATTTTTTTTAATTATCTACCTTTTAAATGTTTGTGCCAAAAGAACAGATGGTATAGGCAACACACACAGGGTCATGCATGTTTGAAAGCCAATCGCAATATCCACCTCCTATCATAAATAATTCCATCTGCAAGCCCTTATAACCGTATTGAAAGACACAGAGCAAGTAAATACAAATCTGTGTTTTAATCACTTGGAATGCAGAGAAGGTAGCCTGAAAAGTTAGCAAGTGAAAGAGAGAATAACGGGCAATAAAGAAGTGTCAGGAAAATATCATCCTTCCATTGTAGCAATTGAAAAGCACAAGGATTTGCCACATAAAACTCTATGCCACTTTCAATTTGTTGTAATCCCTTCTTCATCTAGTTCAAATAAGCCCTGCTTCAGAAAAATCTCTAGTAATCATCATATTGACACTTCATCTAGACCAAGTGCTAATGAGCCAAGATTTTTCTGCCATAAATTTTACCCAAGAGCTCACCCTGTCACAGCCCATCAAAGAAACAGGGCCAGGCACACGTTCAATCTAAAAATACGTTCCTCTTTCAGACGCTTTGTTTTCAAGTGTAAGGGACTGTTTGTTCCCAAATATTGTTTCCCCTACTCGATTTCAATTGTCTGCATGACTTAGAACTCAATGAAATAAGAATATAAATGTTCCCTTTACTGTCAATTGGTGCCTTTCTTTATCCTTTCCAAAATCTGATGATTTTCATTCAGGCCAAGCCTTTTAGAAGGAATTTTCCAACAGCAACCATGCATAGTCCTGATCTTAAATTAAATTGTGGGACTTTTGTGTGTAAGGGACAGAACAATGTGAGGAAAGGGAGACAAAGAACTTGTAGTTAAAAAGAAAATCCTTAAATATCTTGAAGCTACTGAGCAAGTATATTTCATATTAATGGTACTTTCTTAATTATATCTTCCTGTTGCTATTATTCCCCCTTTCCTTGACATTATAACAATCATCACTGTCAAACAGATCTTTTGTTGTTGCTCTTGGTCTCTTTAGAGCTCTCAAGCTAACTTATAATCCTAGTGGAGATAGTCAAGCCTTACTTTTAAGACGAACACGCCTATTAGTCTTTATTAATGTATTTTCGCTGTTTACATGATAAAATAACAAATAATCACTGAGTTGTGTCATCTGTACTTCCTGCCTTCCAAGAAACAATAGTCATCTAAACTGAGGTAGATATATAAGGTGTCCCAAAAAATGTAAATATATTCATACATACTTTTATAGCTGATTTTCACTTCATTTCAGATTTAACTGAATTGAAATAAATGGGGGAAGGTAAACTATGCTTTGAACAAAGAAGATTTATCCTAAAGTGTCACTAGACTTTTTTTATGGGTATACATAAAAGATAAAGTTTACAGTATAAAACCACAGCAGTTGACAAATTGAGGGCGCACCAATTCTGAATTAAATGATTCTTGATGTTTGCAATTCCATTGTTTCATGTTATCAGCAGGGCCTGGACCAGAACAGTCATCAGTTTGAAAACAGGCATTGACCCAAAAACATTATATATACAGTGGGGCCTTGACTTACGAGTGTCCCGATTAACGAGTTTTTCGAGATACCAGCCGTCTCTCAGCCGATTTTTTGCTTTGAGTTGCGAGCTAAAATTCGGGTTATGAGCCAGCTTCAGATACCCCACTGCTAGTTGGCGCAGCAAACATCACAGTGAACGCCACAACATCAGCCCAGAATCACATGTCTCACTTGTTCACTGTTGATTTGACATACGAGTAATTTGAGTTACGAGCTCCATCACGGAACGAATTAAATTTGTAAGTCAAGGCCCCACTCTGTGTGTGTGTGTGTGTGTGTGTGTGTGTGTGTGTGTGTGTGTGTATTCAGTTCTGTAGAGTCTTCTAAATGTTAATAAACACTGACTATATGTCTATATGTTAATAAACACTGACTTTATAACCATTTGAAGTGTGTATAAATTTTGGGGGGAAACTCGGTATATACAAACACAGCCATCTAAACTGATATATATCTCTAATCTGATAACGTATTTTAGACACTAACTATATCACCTGCCTCATAAAGGATTTCTATGCCCTTATAGACAACTTCTCAAAAAAACACTCACATTTGCTGCTTCACTTCATACATGCTCACTTCCTTAAAATTATTCTAACCAGGTGTCTGATGCATTGCCCCCCAAAACTAATATTATTAAGGTCAAGCCTTATGTTTGTAGATTTAATGATCAATTCTCTGAATTCACCTTATTCCACTGAGCAGCAATATTTGATATTGTTCATTACTTCAGCCTCAAAATACTTCCCTTGCTTAGCCTCAGGAAAACTACAATCTTTGTTCTTCTCCGTCATTGACATCTCCGTTCAATCTCCTTTGCTGTTTCACTTCATCCACTTGACCTGAAAATTTTGAAATGACCCAGGGTTCAGGACTTGAATGTCTTCTCTTTTTAATGAACACTAACCGCTATGGCTAACTGCCATGGCTTTAAATGCCATCTATTCACCAAAGACTCCCCAATTTAATTCTTTATCCCAGACAACTGCCCTGAATTCAACACCCACAGTTACTGGATTTTCACATCTCTAGCTGAATGTATAAGAAAAAGTTCAAACTTAACATGCATACAGTGGAGATGACTTCGTGATTCCCAAAGCTCTGTGCTTTTACGTACAGTCTAGAGCAGATGAGAAAGAGGTGGCTCAGTCAGGGTCAACATGTCCCTTGCAGTCCTCTTTTAACCTGGGCATAGAATGTGATCGCTTACTCTGCTGGTAGAGGATAATAAGATGACCTTGGAGCCACAGAATGCTTAAAACTATGAGATAGAAGAAGCTCAAATCTTAGTCAACCTTTAAGGGAAGAGTACCTGTAAAATTGTTCAACATTTACATCTATGTTGGTTTATAAGTGAGAAATAAAATTTTATTGTCATGAGATAGTTGAGTAATTTGTTACATTAACAGTAACACCCTAATCATTAGGGCCTAATGTACATACAAAAGAAAAGTCCTGATTTACTTCCTAATCCAATCCACCCCAAAGACAGAAATTATGATCATCTGTCAGTGGGTTAACTTAAAAATCTTGTAGCCGTCCCAGACACCACCTCTCTCTCTCTTTCTCTATCTCTCTCTCTCTCTCATCCAATTTAGTTACATGTTTTATTGGAACAACCATCAAAATAAATCCAGACTCTAAGAATCTCACCACATTTTTATCTATGCATCATCATATCATATCGATTTTTCTATTCGCCCATGCTGTGTCCACACTTGCCTACCTATAATATTGTTTGCATTTAGTGAGGTTTTTCATAAGAAAGGCAGATATTGCCGGTCAGGTTCCCAGTGAAACAGACTCTGCTGCTGAGATGAGTATGAAGGAGATTTATTAGAAGGTGCCCTGGACGTCATCACCTGTGCAGAAGGAAGCAAGACTGGACCGAGGGAGAAGGTGAGCTGCAATACAGTCTCAATGAAGCCCTCAGCTAATCCCACAGGAGCTCTGAAATTGGCAAGGCTTTGCAAAGTTGTTCCAAGTTTGGGCAGTAAGACGGAAACTTTCTCTGCTCACATCAACCAGACACTGTTACAGCCTGCCCCAGGAATGCGGCATGCTTTAATTTAGCACCTCGACTCTCTTCAGTTAAGGTAATTTTAGGAGAGGACGGATGCCTGAGGGTGTTCTGCTGCCAACATGTTTATGCCCTGAGGGAGTAAGACCTTCAGTCCTGAAGGGGGACCTGGGAGGAACACCACAGTTTCCACTACATCAAATCATGTCACTTCTACACTAAACATCTTTCAGCAGCTTCCCACAATACTACGGATCAGCTTCAAAGTCCTTTTCAGGGCTGTTAAGGCCCATTAGTGATCTTGTTACCAACTATTTTTTATATTATCTCTCAATACCTGCCTCATTCATTTGGCTTCAGCCCCACTGAACTATTACTCCTCTTGGATATGCCAATCACAGTCCCACTTCAGGGCTTTTTCTCTTGTTCTCCCCTCTGCCTGAAAAGTTTTATCTATTTATCATGGCATGGTCCCTTCCTTACTTTAGTGCAAGGATTAGCAATTATTCTTTGGTAAAGGGCTACGTGGGAAATATTAAGGTTGTGAGCCATTTGGTCTTTGCCACAACTACTCAGTTCTGCTTCTGTAACCCAAAAGCAGCAATGATATATGCGAATGAATGGGTGTGGCTGCATTGCTATAAACCTTGATTTACAAGAATAGTTTACTATATTTGCACCATTAGCAATACCTTGCAGACCTCTACATTTGTCAAATCTTGGCTCACACGTGGCCTTCTCTGAAAGTAGTATAGCAAGTTGATTAAGAAGTCTGCTTGCTGAGTCTCTCTTCCAGCTCTGACAATTATTATCTGTATAAATTTCAGTTTATCTGTGCCTCAATTTCCAAAATGGGGATTATAATGCCTCCTGCATGAGGTTATACTGATGGTCAAATGTACAGTACACATAAACAACTGGAACAGTACATGACCCAAAATAAATGATCAGTGAAAAGCACCTACCCATCACTCTGTTTTCACATATTGTTTAGCACTTATTACCTAACATTTATTTAGTTAGTTATTAAGTTGGTTATTATTCAGATATTACCTTTTCCCCTTCTCCCGCCAGAATAAAGCTTTCTGACAGCAGCGACTGCCTTCTGGATTCACTCCTCTCAATTGCCTGATCCTCCCAAAGTAGCTTACATATTGCAGACCCCCAATAAACCTTTTGGAGTTAATAAATGGATTAAGAGAGTTATGTACTTTGAGGGCCCCAAAATTAGATCTAAGAGACACTGGTTCTCATTCCAAATACATTAGTAGTTTGGGTTTGGCCAAGTCATCTACCTGAGCCATAAAGTCCTTATTTGACAACGGAGGGAGAAGACCAGATGCTAAGCAAAAAGAAACATCAGCCCTATGCCTCAAAACAAGCAGCCTTTTCTTTCATCTTAAGCTTCCACTTAAATACATATGCATGTAATTAACAATGGAGTTCAGTGGATAGTTATGTTGTCATAGAAGTAGTATTTCACCCTTGGGTCTTACAGTTCTGCAGTATCATCATTCCCGAACTAGCACAATTGTGATGATTTATTGGAGATGTAGAAAGCTCCCTAATCCTCGCAGGATCAAACTGATCTGGGCATAACCTAAGAAATGTTCAACTTAACACAGTCTTACTTTATCATATTTGTAAGTCAAGAGCCTTATTACATGTAGCTGAATTTTAAAAATTTATTTGACAATCTCAACTTTAATGTATTTTAAGAGGGAAAATAGAATGGTTTTTATTTATAATACTCCCAACTGCTGATATTCTGTCTGCATATCAAAACCCTACCCGGCCTCCTTTCAATCTCCTTCCCTGCATTATTACTGAAGTCTGTAACTGATATGCCCATTACCAGTAAATGTATCTATGCTTATTTTCTTTCCAAAATTAGAACACAAAATTGAGGAATGTTGAGTCTCTTCACATTTCCTCCACCAACTGGCAAGAGAAATATTACATAAATAATAGAAAATCAAAAACATGTGTTGAATAACTGATTGAATAAATGGCTAAAAACTCCATCCTCTAAAGGTAACTGGCTCTACCCTGACCTCAATATTTAAAATGCAATCCATGCCCGGCCATAGTGGCTTAGTGGTTGAGCATTAACCTATGAACCAGGTCATGATTCAATTCTGGTCAGGTCACATGCCACATGCCGGGGTTGGGGGCTAGATCCCCTGTGGGGGCCATGCAGGAAGCAGCCAATCCATCATTCCCTCTCATCATTGGTGTTTCTATCTCTCTCTCCTTCTCCCTTCCTCTCTTAAATCAATAAAAATATTTTTTTAAAATGCAATCCTTCTCCCAGCGCTCCAATATTTTTTGTTCCACTTCTTTATAAATAATTTTTTCATGAAGGACTAATCACCTTTTAACATGCTATAATAACGTGCTCCCTACATATGCCTACTGTCTATTGTCTGTCTCCCTAGAAGGTAGGTCCCTCAGAGCAGTGATTTGCCTATTTGAGTAACTGATATGTCCCAAATACCTAGAACAGCATCTGGCACATAGGAGCTGTTCAATAAGTATTTGTTGAATATATTGTCATCAACACATTGCTATTTTACTCACTTTATACTTCATTTTTGACATTAATTAAATATATCTGTGCTTATTTTCTTTCCAAAACTAGAACACAAAATTGAGGAATGTTGAGTTTCTTCACATCTCCTCCACCAGATGCCAAGAGAAATATTACGTAAATATTAGAAACTCAATAAACATGAGTTAAATGACTGACTGAATAAATGGCTAAATGAATGGTGGCTTAGGGAGGTTATAGAATCTTTCACCGTGGTCACAGAGCTAAATCCACAGGTTTTCATTATTTGTTTTTGTATTTATTGTAGGATGGATGTGAGTTTTTATTAATGTGTTATAATATTTATTTGAAGAAATAGTAATTTCTACACAAGAATGAGTATTTAGTTCCAATGACCCTAAGTAAATTATTAGCGCAAGTGTTTTCAGAAGCCCTGAGGCATCAACACTGCTGGGCCAAACTAAAGGTTTTAGAGAAAGAAATTGTTACTCCAGAACACTATTTTCCAACCATTTCTGGAAAGTATTCAACAACATAGAATTACATTTATCATCCTAACTTTTCCACGACATTGACTTTTATTTTTCTTCTCCTCTTCAGGAGAAAAAGAAAAGAAGAACTGTATCATTGTTATTGTGAAATTGAACAAGGAAAGTTCAGATACTTATCTATACAATAAGGGGTGATTTTCAGGGATAAAATTCAATGCAAAATGCATCTGATACCATTTTAATGACTGAAATGAGAAAATTCCAGGATTTTGGAAACTAGCTTTCTATCTTGATTTGGAATTAAGTCTAAATAAATCAAGGTAAATAGGTTTTTATCCTATCTATAAAGATTTATAAAATCAAATGTTTTGCCTTTTGTTTATCTTCAAATTGTAAAGTATCTGGAATATGGCTTTTATGTTCACATAAATTCTCTTGTTCTATTGATATATTATTAAACTGTGAGGGAGAGAGAGAGATCGAGATCCAGTGGTCTAAAGATAAACAATGCTATAACTTTGGGTTTACTACAGTTTCAAAATAATATGTAGCCAAGCCTAAAGGTAGTGACAAAGTCACAAATTTCAAATATATGAAGTTTCAAATGGCAGAGTAATTCTGATAATTAATTCTATGGAAGTTAACAGATCAATACAAATCTATTTACAGAATGTTAAAATTTTTCTCACATACCTGCTGAGAGTGGTTCAGGTAATCTATTTTTAAATAAATTTGGAAATCATTTTAAAATGTAGTCTACATTTTTTACCTATTAGCATTACACCTTCAGATTTGGAGATGCTTTTTCTTTCTAAAAATGAATTTCTTAATGAAATAATAAAATTTATTCAAAAGCACAAATATATTCTAAACATTTTTATTTAAGTGACAATCTAAAATTCAACACCAAAACTTGCCAGTTCCAACATTATGTTCTACTAGAGGTCCGGTGCATGGATTCATGCACAGGTGGAGTCCCTCAGCATGGCCTGCGGGAGCTGGGCCGAAACCAGCAGTCCAACTCGTGCCGCTGTAGCATGCTCCCCAGCCCTGAACCCTGTGTCTGGTGCCATCCCAAGGGGGTGTGGGTGGGGGCCTAGATGCCATTGGCCCTGTCCCGGGATCTGGACCCATCCCGCTGATGTTCACACTAGTTGTTGGGAGCCATCTATGGCCGCTTTTATATCGTTTCTTCCTTGCAGAGAGTCTAGGGAGGGGAAGCAACCGCAGTGCCCAAGGCCTACTCCCAGGAGGCCAGTGGCACTGTAGGGATCATGCCAGCAGCACCAGTCCATCAATGCCTGGCCCGTTCTCCAGAGATTGGACCTGCAGGACTACTGAGGGAGTGAATGGCTGCCGCCGGGCTGGTGGGCCACCTGGACAGGTCAGTCAGCTGAGTAGCACTCCCACTGTGGAAGCGCCTTGACCACAGGGGGCAGCTCCTGTGTTGAACATCTGCCCCCTGGTGGTCAGCATGCATAATAGCTACTGGCCAGTCATCCAGTCATAATGGTTGCTTAGGCTTTTATATATATAGATAAATCTATATGCCCACAAGCATAAGTCTGAGTTGTTTCTCTGAGGTTCCATAGTTCCTGAAAAAGAAATATCCCTTAATAGTATTGTCATATCTTCACTTTTAACTCAAGCTTAATATGAACTTCCAGATAATCTTATTCATGCAAATCACAATGTTCTCTGATATTCCATGCAAATAAACATAAACTATGTACTTCTGACAGAATATGTAGAAACTAAGCAGATCTTAAATGTTATAAAATAGATTTGCTCTTTCTCCTTTCCCCCTACTACCCCTTTTCTCTTTGTCACTCTACCCCTCTGTCCCATCTTCCTTTCCTTCATTTCTTCTTCTGCCTTTATTTTTCTTTTTTGATTTATCAATTTTATTGTAACCTCAGTCAACCAACTTATCCTTTTCAGATGCAACATTTAATATAAAGTCCAATATTTAATCTCTGGAAGGAGCATTTAGTGTTTGTTATTTATTACAGGTTTTAACATCTATAAATAGATCTCTAAGTTTGTTATTGGGATATATTTGGAAACAAATATAATTTTTACCACCTTTATACACCATATGAAGTTCAAAATAAATGATATACTTAAAAAGTATACATTATAGAAATACTAAGTTAATTTTCTTCTAAATATAGCAAATAACTACTAAATATGCTTAAAATTCTTATGTAAAAAGGTTACTTGTCTGTCACCTGTTGATGTTAATATTTATAACTTATTAGGTTCATGCATTAACTGATGCATTGAATATCAAGTGAAAATTATCTGCTGAGAATTTTACATTAAGTTTTAAGTAAGAGCAGATGATAAAACATAGCAAACTAAAATCAGCAAGGAATTAGAGGTCAATGCCCCTCTCCTGCAACACACACACACACACATACACACACACACACACACACACACGTGTGTGTGTACAAGAAAACCCCACAGTAATTAATAAACATAACTTCCTCTTCAGGTTGGACACTCTATATAGGATGGCCTATTCATTTATTCTGGGTGGTAAATCTGAGCTGTGTTAAAATAGTTGCTATGTCTGGATTTGCGCTTGTCACTCTGTCTATGTAATCATATATCAAGAGTATTTCTTAAATATGAGCTGATCAGTGGGTCTTGAGTGGTTAGTTTCTCTCAATTGGCCAATTTACTTGAAGTAGTCTTTCCGTTTGAACCTTTGGCTCTAAACATACAAGCAGTGTTCATTCTTTTTTTTTTTTTTTTTTTTTTAAATATATTTTATTGATTTTTTACAGAGAGGAAGGGAGAGAGAGATAGAGAGTTAGAAACATCGATGGGAGAGAAACATCGATCAGCCGCCTCCTGCACACCTCCTACTGGGGATGTGCCCGCAACCCAGGTACATGCCCTTGACCGGAATCGAACCCGGGACCCCTCAGTCCGCAGGCCGACGCTCTATCCACTGAGCCAAACCGGTTTCGGCAAGTGTTCATTCTTTATGAAAATTCAGCCTGATCCCAAACTCCATGATTGGATACTATACCTTGCTCTGTCATATCTCCTCCCTCCCTGGGCTATTACCAACAATCAAGAGATAACCCACAAGAATAGAGAGGAATGGTCACAAGAAGGAGCCCACCATGACCCATATGGGTCTTCTTTACCTCATGACCTGTCATTAGTTTTTTTTTACCTCCACAAATCACTACTCACAAAACAGCCCTAGTACCCCTCTCCATCTTTATAGCAACTCCTGGTATGAGGTCCTAAACCTAGCAGTATAAAAACAACTGGAATTCCAGAGTCATATATCAAGTTTTTAATTCCCTTGTTTACCCCTTACTAGCTGTCCTTAAACAAGTCACTTTGAATATCTAAGTCTTAGTTCTCTTTAAAATGGTGATTATAATACCTAGCACAAAGTCTGAACAAACAAAGTACATCATAAAAGTGACTGGTATCACTTTTAATATGTCAAATATACATTATTATTTTAGATTCTTAAATATTAATTAGCTGAATTGATCAGGCATAAACCAAGACTAACGGAATTTATAAAAAATATCAGGGGAAATTGGGTGTAGCTAAACTTATGGGCCTGATGTAAAAAACTCCTGTGGAACTTCGAAGAACTATATCTAAGCATTTTATAATTTGATCTGTTAAGAGTAAGCTTCCTTAAGCTGGTCTTGTATTTCAAATGTATTTTACCTATTGAAACATAAGCTATTTTGAGATTTTCACTTATAGCTTTCTTTTCCTGTGCAATCTAGGTCCCAATATTGTCCCTTCTACTAATTCTCCTCAAATTCACATAAGCAGATATTCAATGAATCTTTTTCCATAGGTATAATCCATGGTAAATTTGGAAGAAAGTGTATTTTATTAATCCTGTCTCCATCCCAAGAAGAGAATTAGAGGAAAGAATACATTCATTGGGAATTTTATCAACCATAAGTAAAATAACCTAGCACTATTTAATCTCTGCGAGTAAGTTTTTAATATTTCTACTACATGATCCCAGTTTACTTAAGGAAACTTTAAGCGAGAATGTTGGCTATTGAAAACCAACCAGTATAAAGAGGTCAATACTTAATATTGATTCAATATTATAATTAAGTTTAATAATATTTAAGACTATCTCACTAATAAAAAAGACAAAACATTTTGGGAAATTATGTTTACTTCCCACTGTTTTACAATGGTATTAATATAAGAAATTATGAAATATAACTTATAGAAATTAAAATATTCAGTGCTTAATATCATACAATTATGGTAAATTTAGTCAAGATTACATTTACCAAGTTGAAAGTACATATTATTTTAATTGAATTTGTTGGATTATTATTTAGATCTTATTTTGAATAGCTGACAAACATCTGAGTTAAAAATATCTATTCTCTAATTTTTTTAATATATTTTATTGATTTTTTACAGAGAGGAAGGGAGAGAGAGATAGAGAGTTAGAAACATCGATGGGAGAGAAACATCAATCAGCCGCCTCCTGCACATCTCCTACTGGGGATGTGCCCACAACCCAGGTACATGCCCTTGACCGGAATCGAACCTGGGACCTTTCAGTCCACAGGCCGATGCTCTATCCACTGAGCCAAACCGGTTTCGGCTATTCTTTAATTTTTAAGATAATTGCTGTTTTTGCATTAAATGTAATTTAATATTTCATAAACAATACGATCATTCATGTTTTTATATCTAAAAAAGATGGGACAAATTATCTGTGTGCTATACATGAATAAAAGTGAATGGCAATTTAACAAATACATTTAAACAATGCAAAACGTGTTTTTCCAGATTTTGATTTAGCTAATTAGAAACACTGTGTATCAGAAGAATTATTCAGCAATCAAGAAGCCTTAGTTTTAGAAGCCTAACTATCTTTATATTTAGAAAAGCAGCAGAGCAGTAATTTCACTGCTGTCTTTATGAGTGTCTTGCTTAAATTGGGTATTGATGGGTTCGGTCCCCATTGCTAAATGGAAAAAGAAATCTTTCCTCAGAGCAATTAAAAGGACTGAAGGGATGATAAATAATGAGGTGTCTATGAAAAAGGAAAGTGGTGTCTAACAGGCCTGCCAACTAACTCAACTCCACAATAGCAGCCCTAACTGGAAGATTTGATTATGTTGTTGTGCAACAATGACAGTCCCTGAGGACTGAATTGCATATCTGCTTTGTGTAACCACTTAGGCATTTAATCACTGTTGATGTTTTGTGCTACACCATTTTTTGGAAACCTGTGCAGATCACCACAGGAGTTAAACACATTCCTAAGCCATTTGTTTTTATGTTATCTTTTTATGTCCTCTGTTTACATTTGAATTGGTGAAATAAGTTTTATAGTCCTTAGACAATTCTAGTTTTATAGTAGTGTTCCCAATTCCCCTGTCAATGTAGGTCTAGTTACCAATTTCATAAAATAGATGTGATCTGGCTTCCCTGTATGGATACATGGATGAATAATGTGATGATCAGGAGTAGGAGTTGCTCCTGCCTAAAGATTATGCCCTTGATGCTGCAATCCACCCAGCGAAGCAATGCATGATACACATTCCTCTCCACAATGTTTGTCCATGAGGACTGGCTTTATATCATCCTCCTCTATCTCCTCTAGGAGAACATTAAGCTGCTATCCAATCTGTCTTTTCAACTCCCTGAGAACAAATTACAGACCTGCAAATTGAGTCTACCCATATACAGTCGTAGCTCAATTCCAAGCCCTGCTAGTCACAGAAAAACTATTTTCCAGTTTTGTGATGTTATTGGTATAGTTTTCCTAAAGCAGAGCAACACGGTTATACATTTTTTGTATGTCCTTGAAGAACTTCATCTAGGTGCCCTGCACAAGCCCATCTCTCTTAAGTCCACCTAAAGGAGTTTGGTTATTTGGCTGGTATCCATTCTCTTGACAACTGCAGTATAGCAAAGCTGAGTTTTTAACACCAAACCTTTCCCTAGGAAGAACTGAGTGAATTCCAGTGTATTGTTTTTTGAGGACACTGCCCTCAGTATTAAATATGATGTTTAAGAGGCTTGGCTCCCATTTTTTGACTAAATGAACATCACAGCAGTCTCACATGTGAACTAAATCATTTATTAATGCACTGGAGGTACAGGCACTGGGTTACATAACCTGATTCTAACTCAGCTTCATACCTGAGAGAAGGAGAAAAAGAGCATTCTCCAAGATTCTCCATTGAGCTCTAAATGGTCCAGATAAATTCCAATCCAGAAAAAAAAAATGGTAACAGTCAGGAAGTAAACACAGTTAGAAAATGTGGAGTTTCTTAGGGAACAAAAAGCAGCTGAGCAGCAGGGCTGCTGGAATCATTACAACAGAAAATCTTTACATAGTCTGGTTAGTGCAGGCAACTTCTGTTCTCTTCAAATCAGACCCTAGTGTCACCTACTAGTAACCTAGTACAATGACTATCAGTTTACACTGGTGTTTCTCACATAGTAAATCTTAGGATAGCCTCTTAGATAACTTTATATTCTTATTTTTAAATGTTAGAATAATGCCAGAAACATAAGGTGACCAATAATTATGTGTTGGTTCTTCCTAAGGAATGTACTAACTAGAGAACAAGTATCAGATGAGCAAATTTATGTGAAAGCAACAAATAAATATTTACTTATAGTCTAAGTGTGGATTGGAAAGGACAGGACATAGTATATAATGGGATATCCTCTTAAAATGTAGATATAGTACATTTAGAAAATGATTTGCAAAAAAGTTTTTAAAATATTTAATAATTATATTAGCGACGGAGGTATTTGTGTTGTTAACTGAGACTATTATTGATGCAATGTGGCACAACGCAAATGAGTAATTATATCATATTTTAATTGCATCATCTACATCTTTGAGAATGAAGATTTTCAAGTGTGAAAAAAGGGGCATATAAATGTTAGAGGAGGTTATGTAGAAACCTAGTATTCTGAATTTGAATTACAAGTATCAGTATGAAGTCATAAGCTAATATTATATATATAATTTCCTTGCTTCATCCACTGAAAAAAATGAGCATCCTTACCTTAACTTATATCCAGATCATACTCTTGAACTACCATTTTTCTCTAATAGAAACCAGGGCTTCTTGTAAAAACGGGTGATTGCAGGTCTGGGCAGAACATGTTCAAGATGAGCCCAGCATATCTTGTCATATCAGACGGCAAGGAAGCTCTAAAAGTCTACCAAACGTGTGCCAAAAAGACTCAGGAGCCAATCTAAAGAGCACCTCATTAGCCAAAAAGGGCAACATTAATTTCATCCTCACCTGAGAAAGTTTATTGATTTTGCAGATAGAGGAAGGGGAGAGAGAGAGAAAGAGAAAGGGAGAGAAAGAGAGACTGGTTGCCTCCTGTATGTGTGACACCTGGGAATGGAACATGCAACCTAGATATGTGCCCTGACCAGGAATCAAACCCACTATCCTTCAGTGCACAGGCGATGCTCTAACCAACTGAGCCACCTGGCCAGGCCCCCAAAATGGCACAATTTAATCATCAAAAGGATAATAACCAATGTATTAAAACACATTAAACTGTTTAAGTCCATGGGTAATTACTGATTTCAAAACAAACAAAATGATCACTTTGAGTAGAAAATAAGGAGCCAATTAAATATTTTGAAAAATGGTAAATAAAGTTAAAAACAAGCAGTTATCCTGCTTTTCCTATATAAAATACACCTCTGTGTAATCATATAGTAGATGACAAGGAGTTTCTCATTATAGAAGAATTCCAGCTAATGTACAGGAAATGACAAATTAGAATATCACCATTTGGGTATTAATGGTTGACAACGTAAGATAAACAATGACAAATACCATGTGCCTCCTGATATAATAAACTATGAAGAGGTCTTGCCAGCAAACAAAATCAAACATACATTTGACCAATTCTTTATAGTCAACTACCAATTTACAGGTAATATTAAAAACAGAGGAACATCACAGGAATGCTATCAACAAAACCAGACCATAGGAAACTCTTCATGACAAAATGATGTCATTTCTTCAATAAATAAGCTATGCTGGAAAAAAATAAATAAAAATGAATTTGTGTTGACTATTACCAGCAAAGATAATACCATTCACTGCTCACAGACTTGATAGGACCTACAAGTATAATTTGTAAAAGCATCTTATGAAGATACTTATGGTTTCATTGAAGGGAATCAAGGGGAAAGACATACAAATGCAATAATATATCACAATTATTATTATTTTTTAAAGCTATTAGACTAATATTTATCAAGAGATTGCTATACATCAGACACTGTTCTAATGTTCTTGTTTTTACAAGTGTAACTCAGTTAAACTTCTCATCAACCTAGGAAATATGTGTATCATTATCTCATTTGCAGAAAAGAAAACTGAGGCACCGAGAATGTAAGTAACTTAACCTGCTTCTGTTACCCCACCTAGTGTGTGGTAGAGACAGGATTCAAACCCAGGTAGTCTACACTCTCAGCTTAACACACCACTTGCCCTCCACAGAGACTGATCTATGGTGTGCTGAGTGCAACAAAGAAGAGGTGGCCAATCTGGAGATGCTTCCAAGGAGATGATATTTCAGAAGAATTTAAAAGATATTCAGCAAAATGTTGTGCTCTCTCTCCTTACAGACCATCATTGTAAAATATCTAAATGCGCATATATCCTCTTACATGCCAATCACCCCTCTGAGACAAACAAACAAACAAACAAACACCCATCTTATTCTTATCTCTAAGGATTCCAATCTACTTAGCTTGTTTATGCCGGTTTATACAGTGATCCCTTTTCCGAATTCAAAAGTCAGAACTTGACATAAAGATGATAACTTTAGAATTGGAGAACCTAATATATCCTCACCACCTTCAGAGATTTGCTTCAAATTCAGCTTGCAGATATCCCTTTACTCACAGTAGGAAAATTATCTTTTCATACAGTCTGTGTGGATCAGGTTACACATAAATTTAAAAGACATCCTGATACCCTCTTGGCACATGGCACCCATATGATCATTCCCAACTTAGGGAGGAAAAAAACATGGATTTTGCTGCACATAATTGAATGGTAGAGACTTCCTTCTTACTTTGATACAGAAGTAATCAGACTTCAAGCTTTTCTAGCTTCACAAATTAATCTTATATTCTAATAACAATATAATTTGCAGCAAGAGTATTAATTACCTAGATGCTGCATTTAAGTCTTTATCAGCTTCTACCAATATGCCAATAATATTTTTCATATGAAATTGGGTGAGGACTCAAAGTACTGTTTCTGTTAAACTTTTAAAGTGTTATTTTGCACAATATAAGGTCATAGAAATATAGCTATAGAATCCAAAATTCAAAATATGTATCTGCTAAATAACTATAATTCAGGCAGTAATAGCAGTGCCTGGGTTTCCTTATCTGCAAAATGGCAGGGCTTATATTTATGCCAATTGAGAGGAAAGGAAAAAGAAAATATTGCAGGTCAGTGATGGAAAAATGATTAAAAGTCATATTAGGATGCTTTAAGAAGTCAAAATCACTTTGATCTTCTCTGTCCATAAAACAATCCTATATCATAAAAGCCTAATATGCAAATTGCCCCTTTGACCGGGAGTTCGAACAGGGGGTGGGACCAGCCAGCCAACCGAGGGAAGGGAGGCCCCAGCCAGTGACAGGCAGCCAGGGAAAGGGAGGTCCCGACTGGAAGCGGGCAGCCACTAGGGACCTTATTCGTACACCAATTTCATGCACTGGGCCTCTAGATATATAAATGTTTCATTGGTTGCTATCATTATACAATTATAGATATATTTATGCAGTGCTATACTGACTTCTTTTTTCTACTATTAAAGTATACATTATATTCAAACAATAATTAATTGAATTTTCTGGCTATTAGAGTCCTCCTGAATATACAGAATGAACTGGGGGTTTTCCTCTGTACGCATTACTTGACTTTTTAGAATATATTTCCTAAGAGAACGTTCTTCCAATCTACTAACATAACAAATAATTTTAGTTCTCCACAGAACCAGGATAAACACCCTCCACACTCAAAATTTGGTTCCTATGTTGAAATTGATGACACTATATACCAAGAGCATATCAAAAGCTTTAGTGAGTAATTACTAAATGAGGGTTTCTGGGTAGAGTACAATGCAGGTGCAACAATGGAAAGGAGAGAAAACGCAAATGAGGCTGGCTGAGGGGTTTGTGGAGGTTAGGCGGGGTGAAGATTGCCATATCTGAGCAGTGGACCCATTTGCAGTCCACCTGTTGACTTAGGCCCACTCCCCGGGGGATCAGGCCTAAGCTTGCAGTCAGACATCCTTCTGGCAGCCAGGGAGCCCTCGGAGGATGTCCTACTAAAGGCTTAGCCCCCCAAAGGATCGGGCCTAAACCGTTAGTTGGACATTCTTAGTGCTGTCACGGAGGTGAGAGAGGCTCCTGCCACCACCTCTTCGCTGGCCAGCCATGAGCCAGCTTCTGGCTGAGTGGCACTCCCATATGGAAGTGCACTAACCACCAGGGAGCAGCTCCTGCATTGAGCATCTGCCCCCTGGTGGCCAGTGCGCATCATAGCAATTGGCCATTCTGCCATTCAGTCAATTTGCATATTAGCCTTTTATTATTATTATTATTATTATTATTATTATTATTATTATTATTTAGGATGTCCCTACTTCCCCTCTTTTGCCCCCCTACCCAGCTCTTGCCCCCACATCTCTCTGGCCATCACCATACTGTTGTCTGTGTCCATGGGTTGTGCATATATTTTCCTTGGCTAATCCCTTCTTTAAATTCACTTCTTTAAATTTTTATTTTCAGATAAGTGCTTATAACTGCACTATTATATATTTTCTATTATATCATTTAGAATTAAGATATTTTTTAATTGAACCCTTGTAAATTTTAGCACAATTTAATAAATTATGCTAGAAGCAATTAGGAGATTTTTCGTGTAATGCAGATACATTTCAATTGATATTTTATTAATTTTTAATTTTTTAAATATTTTAATTTGAAATAATCTCATACATGTAAAAAAAAAACTATAAAATACTTCAGCATACTATATGTACCCTTCACTCAATTTCTTAGATGTTAATAATTTAAACATAACCATTATACAACTAACAAAATTTGGAATATATTTTTCTTATAATCTCTTTAATGTTACTTAATCTATTTACTTTGTTTTTGTTAATCTTCACCCAAGGATATTTTTCCATTGAATTTTAGAGAGAGTGAAGGGAAAGGGAGAGACACATTGATTGGTTGCCTCCTGCACATGCTCTGATAGGGACTGGGGATCAAGCCAGCAACTGAGGTACATGCCCTTGACTGGAATCTAACCTGGAACCCTTCAGTCCACAGGCTAATGCTCTATCCACTGAGCAAAACAGGCTGCAGCTTAATTCATTTACTTTTAATCTATATGTGTCTTTATATTTAAAGTGGGTTTTGTTTTTGATTCACCCTCATAATCTGTCTTTTAATTGGTGCATTTATGACACAGACTTTCAGAGTGCTTACTGATAGAGTTACTGCCATATCTGGTGGCTTCTGGGGCTTCCGGGGCCCACCAGCGGCCCGTGACAAGATCCGATGACGGTGGCAGGCAGGTGGCTTCTGGGGCTTCCAGGGCCGGCTGGCCTGTGGCCCGGGACCAGATCAGATGACGGGTGCAGGCAGGCAGCTTCTGGGGCTTCTGGACCGACCTGCCTGTGGCCCAGGACCGGATCCAATCATGGGCGGCTGGCAGGCGGCTTCTGGGGTCACCCACAGGGGCCTGGATGGCGGCTCACGCTGGTGGCTCACGCTGTCCCGCCCTGCCTGCAGTATGCAAATTAGCCGTCATCTTTGTTGGTGGTTAATTTGCATATCTCGCTGATTAGCCAATGGGAGGCATAGCGAAGGTATGGTCAATTACCATGTTTGTCTATTATTAGATAGGATAATTTATAGAGATGAAAGTTTCAGAGAGCAACTGCTGAGAAATAATCAAGGACTTTGCTCAAATAAATGCTTGTTGATATAAAGAGATAAATTAAATATTTGCACAGAGAGATTCTCTTAATGTCACCACTGACATTTATGCATATACTAAGGTATCAAATTTGTTAATTTGCAGATTACTGGACAGCATTTATAGATATGTTAAACTCTTGATTTCTTCCTAAGTGTGACACAATTCATTGTTTTATAATCATTTGTTCAATTTTCCCACCTCTAAAAATGAAAGAATTGTGATTAATTGCCTGTAAAGCTGCTTTCTACTCAAGTTGCATGTCACTCTGATTCTGTATGTGTAAAGAATGGTTGATGTATGATAACTGGTCGCCTAGTTAGAAGGGAAACTTTGATGAATGAACATAAAATTCTTTCTTGAGCCTTGATTATTTAGGTCTTAGATATTTCTGCATTGTCAGCTAAGAAGAAAATTCTGTTTTTTACGAACAGTTCTCTAATGATAATAAATGGTCAAATTCAACTTGGCAAAAACCCTTATTTTCAGAGTATTCTTTCTGGAGATTGATGACAGTAGCTTCCATGTGCCCTCCCATTCTACAACAGATGACTTAACATGGACAAGTAAGCCATATCTTAAACAATTTCCTTTTCATTTAGGTTGCTCACTTTCCAAAGGCCACGGCATTTTACATTACATTTTAGCTGATTAGACTGTCCCTGCTTGTAAGGAAATCAGAAAGAATATTACCAAAAGGAGCTTCAAAAGCCAAATAGCTTGACTTTACATCATGGTGATGACCTCTGAACCAGTGTGTCTCTTTTTTGTCCCTGAAAGCTGCATGAATAAAATAAAACTATATCATCAGAGGTCTACACAGGTGCTGTACAAGCCAAAAGAATGTAACAACACAGCAAAGCTTGAGTCTGAAAGCTAATAAATCAAGAACTAGTCTACGTAGTAAAACTGCAACAATAGCATGGCTGGTTGATAGCCATGACAGCCACATTGAATTCAATCAGAAAAAAAAAAGAAACAACTGTAATCCATTGTTTTATTCCTTTTAAATCTAATATAGCAGGAATACAAGTGCTTGACATTCTTTTAGCAAAATAGACTTTTCAAAAGATGAATGCATCCACCTGTGTTATACATAAAACATATATCATGTCAGTAAGCACTAGATTTCTCTCATGGTTAGAAGTTAGGTGGTTTAAAACTTATTCCCTAAATTCAGCAGTTAAGGTAGGTGAATCATTTCCCTGCCAAAACACAGAAAAATAGAAGTGGTTTTATTGATGTATTCATTTAGTAAGCCCATGGTACCTCATTAACTAAAAAAGCCATATAAACTCAGAACAATTTGCAGACTATTATGTTAGACTCATTAGGGATTAAGTAAAAATATTGCAAAGCAATTCATGAGGATTGCTAGAAGATAATCAGGTTAAAGGACCTGTGGTTTAACGCTAACAAACAATGCATTTATGTATAATTGATATTCACTTGGGTGCTTCTTCCCATATCATGGATCACTGAAAATCTGAAAGTTGCAACTGATCCATATTTTGAACTAAGAGTGGAAATTTTTATGACAAGTTAAAATAGTGTGAATTAAAATATATACCTGTACATTTGACCCAGTGATCCCACTTCTAGGAATATATCCCAAGAAACTAGAAACACCAATCAGAAAGGATATATGCACCCCTATGTTCATATAGGCACAATTCACCATAGCTAAGATTTGGAAACAGTCTAAGTGCCCATCAGCAGATGAGTGGATTAGAAAACTGTGGTACATCTACATGATGGACTACTACTATGCTGCTGTAAAAAGGAATTTCTATCATTTGCAATAACATGGATGGACCTGGAGAGCATTATGCTAAGCCAGTGGTCAGCAAACTGTGGCTCAGCAAACTGCGGCTCACAAGCCACATGCGGCTCTTTGGCCCCTTGAGTGTGGCTCTTCCACAAAATTCTGACTTCTGTGCACAGGCCACGAAGTTTCAATCGCACTGTACGTGCGCGCATGCACGTGGTATTTTGTGGAAGAGCCACACTCAAGGGGCCAAAGAGCCGCATGTGGCTCACGAGCCACAGTTTGCCGACCATGGTGCTAAGCAAAATAAGTCAGTTGGAGAAAGATAAATATCACATGATATCACTCATTTGTGGAATATAATGAACAACATAAACTGATGAACAAAAACAGATCCAGAGACAGAGAAGCATCGATCAGACCGTCAAACCTTAGAGGGAAGGCAGGGGAAGGTAAGAGAGAGCCATCAACCAAAGGACTTATATGCATGCATATAACCATAACCAATGAACACAGGCATTAGCAGGGTGAGGGCACGAGCGGGGCAGTGCAGGGGCAATGGGGGGATGAGGACACATATGTAGTACCTTAATCAATGAAGAAAAAAAAATATATATATATATATATATATATATATATATATATATTCTGTACAAATATAAGTATACTAGAGGCCCAGTGCACAAAATTAGCACATGGGGGGGAGGGGTCCCTCAGCCCAGCTTGCACCCTCCCGAAATCCGGGACCCCTTCAGGGATGTCCAACTGCCAGTTTAGGCCCTATCCCACCTGCAGTTCAGGCCTAAACCAGCAGTCGGACATCCCTCTTGCAACCCAGGCCTGCTGGTCCCTAACCACTCTGCCTGTCTGATTGCCCCTAACCACTCCCCTGCCTGCCTGATCACCTCTAACCACCTCTGCTTGCCTGCCTGATCACCCCTAACCACTCACCTGCCTGCCTGATTGCCCCTAACCCCTCTGCCTGCCTCCCTGATCTCCCCTAACTGCTTGCCTTCCTGCCTGCCCGGGTGAGGATCCTGCCTGCCCGGGTGAGGAGCCATGGTCGTTCTGGTCTCTGGTCATTCTGGTCATTCCACCATTTCAGTCACTGGGCTTTTATTATATAAAATAACATATGTTATTTCAAAAGTTTGTATTTATTTATTTTTTTTTATTTTTTTTCAAAAGTTTGTATTTAAATAAATCATATTAAAATATAAATAATGTCAATATCTGTAATAAAGTCTTTTTTAAATTTTTAAAAAATATTTTATTGTACCTTATAAGCTGCTATTATATCTAGAGTCAGTGAAGTATTAAAAGACACAAACTCTGTAACCAGAAATTTTGTTATGATTGTATGCTCTCCACAAGTTACCAAACCTCTTTGTGACCCAGTTCCTCTCTATAAAATTAAGTCTAATGGTACTTACCACCTAGGATTGAGAGAATTTCATAAATTAAGACAAGTAAAATGCTTACAATAGTGGGTGGTACATTATAAACAATGATGAAATTTAGCGATTTCCATTTAGGGTTTTTCACATTTTATGTGTCATGGATTCCTTTGGAAGCCTAATGAAATGTTACTTTTTATGTTTTTAGTACTTCAAATAAAATAAATATGATTAGAGTGGAAACTATTTATATTAAAAAATATACTTCTATCCACACACTCCTAGGAATCCAAAAACACAGGATAAGATTCCCTGAGCTTTATATCAAGCAGGTCCTCCTGTTATTCATCCCATTAGCAGATTTAAATTTATTTCTATATGTTTTTATTGATGTTAGAGAGAGGAAGGGAAATTAAGATATAGAGATAAAAACATCAATGAGAGAGAAACATTGATTGGCTGCCTCCTCCACACCCCACCCTGGGGATCCAGCCAACAACCTGGATTTGTGCCCCAACAGGGAATCAAATGGGTGACCTCCTAATGCATGGGATGATGCTCAAGCAACTGATCCACACCAGCCAAGCAGCTGCTTTAAATTTTTCCTATAATGTATTCTATTCATCAGTATCATTTGGTAATCGATTGTGCTTAGTGTGCAACTTTGTTGTTCACATAGAAAGACAAATAAGAAATTTTTATTCTTTTATACTAATCTTATTCTGAAAATGTAGATTGTGTCACACACATTTGTATATGTATTTCCAAGCATTATCTTTTTTCTGTGCATATATAAATCTACATATATTAACTTCTCCAAAATAGACCATTTTTAATCAAATGCAGAATGCTTTGAAAGATTTAAAATTCATCAATATTTTTAAATGATTAAGCAACATGCATAAAACCTTTGGACCCAAAAATCCCTAATTACATAGTAACATTAAATATATACCAAGAGAGAAGTATTTTTCAAAAATATCAAATACATGGGAATAAAACTGTTTGTATATGTACTATGGGAAGTGGATGAATTGTCCTAAATTTCTGTAACTAGATATAGAGGAAAAGGTTCTTAGAAAGAAGCCAACAAAGGGTCAGATACAGAGTGAAAGAATAAAATATGCAAACAGATGAGGTTTATGAAGCTTCTTAGAAGAAAACTACATAAATCTTACTGATGCTGTACTGATAAGCACTGAAAATGCCAATAAACAATATTTTAGTACATTCCTCTATAAAACAGGTGCAAAATTAGTCAATACTTGCAATTAACACTTGGGTAATGATTCTGTTAAAAAGTTGTATCAGCAGAATTGCTTTACCCTTATAAATTATAAAACCTATAAAATAAATAGATGCAGTAAATTTTTCATTTTACAAATAATGGGTTGAGAAGTGAGAAATATGACTTTAATACTTTGAGATCTTTAATACATTAGTCAACATGTTTTTAAAATTAGTTCCCAAAAAAATTATAGACATGGATTAACATGTCTTAAGAGAGTGATTATTCAGTAGTTTTCTTCATACCAAAACAGTACTAAAATTATCATAAAATTAATGAAAAAATTAATAATAGGATTTTATCAACACCAAATGCATTTTCTTTAAAAAAAAAAAAAGCCTTGAGCAGAAAAAGAATAAAGAATCATTGGTATGCGGATTAGATGTATAATTGATACCACTGGTTTCTCAGGGGAGACCTAATGTAAAAACAAGTTCCATTAGTCTCACAGTCTGAAACCAATAAATTTACTATTTAAAATCATAAAATGTATATCTTTTCTTTAGAGGGTTTTCCCAGTTAACAGTGAGAAGTCAGCTTTCTCAGATCACTTTTAGTTTCAGTACTTCTGTCTATTCAATTTTACCATCAATAAAAATTAAGTTTATGCTTAAGATCCAAGTAAGAAGTTGGTTAGCAGATAGATTTTAACTGTAACCAATTCATCTTCAAATTCTTTTAAACAAGTTCAACAAAAATGCCATGGTCTATAATTTACTTAACAAAGTCCATTTCAAATGCCTTTAAAGGGCACAATCCAGAATAAACTGGAGATAGCAGAATGTGTCAGAAGACAAGGAGACAGTCAAAATGTCTGCATTCATCCAGAATGGTGTATTATATATCAAAATCTTAAGTGGCTTTAATGTGTTAAGACCACGTATTACACACACACATTCAGACATGCACCTTAGGAAAGAAAGGGGTGTATTATCTCAGGAGGACTAAGGAGTAAAGACTCTGTCTTCTGATGAATGAAATAGAATCTTCCACAGAAAAATGTCCATATAAGCAAACTACTGAGCAAAACTGTTTATACACAAATAAGCTTCTCATTTAGCTTTTGAATGCACGTGGAAGTATCTGTGCTCCTTTCATTTAATAGCTACAAGTTTAGAATTACTGAGGCCTATTCTAAACTTGACATCTTTGTTTATCTGACTATGACCAATTATAATTAAATAAAACAGATCAGCTCTCAAATGATTAAAGATTGGAGATGCTTTTTCAAACCCAGCCGATATAAGAATACACAATTAGCCAACAAGGTATTAAAAGCACAACAAGCCCTGGCCAGTGTGGCTCAGTGGTAGAGCATCATTCTGCTCACTGAAGGGCACAAGCTTGGATTGCAAGTTGGTTCCCCAACACCGGTTTGGGCGTGTGCTGGAGGCAACCAATCAATGTGTCTCTCTCACATCAATGTTTCCCTCTCTGTCTCTGTATCTCCCCCTCCCTCCCTTCCACTCTCTCTAAAAATCAATGGAAAAAATATCTTCAGGTGAGGATTCACACACACACACACACACACACACACACACACACACACACAACAACAAAATAAACACACACACTTACATACATATACATTCACATGGTAGGTTCACATCTATGTAGGATTTTTAATCTTCATTAAATTTAATAATAAAAAAAAATGTACCCACTGTGCTGTACTGTTGCTACTATTTCTAACCTATTTCCACATAGATGGGAGAGAACCATTACAGAAATCTTTTTCAATTAGGTCTTTGGGCTTTCAGCCTGGCATACCAAAACATATTAGGCAAAAATTATCAAGTGGTCTGTCTGCATTTTATCAGCACAAACAAAACTTTCTATCCTGCCTGTTCTTTAATGGTTGTTTTATAAATATTTTAAGAGATACGTGACAGGTGCATTCCACGGCTATGGTTTTCTGGTCATCATTTTCTTCATCACTCGTCAAAAGTTGAAATTTCCTAATTTTCAGTCTTAATGAGCTGAGTACAGACTCCAGAGCTACACTGTCAAAATCATAATCCTGATCCTACTGCCTACCAGCTGTGTGAGAATGGGTAAATACTGCATTTCTCTGTGACTCAGTTCATTCATCTGTAAAATAATGATCAATAATAATAGCACATTGTGTGGGCTGTAATGTGGATTAGATAGGCAGATAGAGGGAAGGAAGGAAGGAAGGAAGGAAGGAAGGAAGGAAGGAAGGAAGGAAGGAAGGAAGGAAGGAAGGAAGGAGGGAGGGAGGGAGGGAGGAGGAGGGAGGGAGGGAGGGAGGGAGGGAGGGAGGGAGGGAGGGAGGGAAGGAAGGAAGGAAGGAAGGAAGGAAGGAAGGAAGGAAGGAAGGAAGGAAGGAAGGAAGGAAGGAAGGAGGGAGGGAAGGAGGGAGGGAAGGAGGGAGAGAAGGGAGTCTGCCTTCTCCCCAAAAGTGCTTTTAAATGTTGGGTATTATGATTATTCATTTATTCATAAGCTAAGGCACAAAGCAAATGAAGTTTACACAGCTTCAGTACAGAATATACCAAAATTAGTTTTGAGGGAACACTGTTTCCTCAAAATGATTCAAGTTGTTGGGAAAACAAAGTTTATTATAGCTCTCCGAGAGTCACAAAGCCAACCAGTTCATTAAGGGCTCTGAGAAGTTAGACCCATTTCAACCAATGCTTCCCCAACCTTATTTGATTATAACCCAGTTTTATCTCTTTCTTTATAAGATTTGAATAAAAACTATTAAAACCCAGGAAATCATATTTCTCCAGCGAATCCAAGAAAAGGGAGCAAAAGTAGCTCTGAAGCAAGACAGAGTGGTAATAAAAATTTCCACAATGTTTCTGAGGCAACACCAGCAGGCAGCCTCTTTTTGGAGATAGAATGGAAGCTAAAAGGAAAATAATTAGCATCATAAAGGCCCTCTTCTAGGAGTGGGGAATGAAGTAGAAGATACACTATAAAGACAAGACAGCAAAATACTATGTTTCTCCACGGTAAAATGGTTTGGTGATAAGGGAGAGATCAAGAGCTCCATCTTCAAATCTCATTTGGTAAGAGCATACTGTTCTCAATGCATTCTTGTTGCAATTTACAGATATCTAAGCCAATCTCATTTCTCAATTATTGTAGCTTCTGGATTTATGAAACTAAATTTTCTCCTATACTAGTTTTTTTTTTATTTATTTATTTACTTTTAGTGATTTTAATATCTATCCAGTTCGTACCTAAATCTCCTCTCTTTCAATGATATACTACCCCAATTAACCTCTTTCATTCCCTCAATAATATGCCTGACCCGGTCATTACACATGACTATGTATAATTTACACAATCTCAATTTCAAACATCTCATTCTCCAACCACTATACTTTCCCTCTAAAACTCATGCTCTCTGGAACCTTTGCATTAAAATGCTTCTATTATACCCAGATAGGATTTTACTATCCTTCAACTGATCGTGTCCTCAATTCCCTCCTTCGCAGTGTACATTACATGGCCCAACACTAAAACCACCCCCTGAATAGACCCTCGGTTCTCCTGCCCTCTTTGTTGTGTACTCACTTGTTTCATTCCTAGGACAAAATTCTAATACTGGTGAAATCTAATACAATTCATGTTTTGTACCTCATCCACGCAGAAGACTATGAGTAGAGAAAGACATAACTATGCAAAAAAAAAAAATCTGATTAGAAAACAAAGCTAGTAATCTCAAGTGGTTCCTAATTACTACCTAGTGATTGTATTAATTTCCAAAGTCCATTCACTCTTCTACTCTCCCGGTCTATTTCACAATTCTTTTCCTCTCCTCTAGCCTCTAAAATCTCCATTCCTTTTCTCACTTTCAGCAAATGTCTTTTTTTTTTCATTGAAAGAAATAGAAGTAGCTAAAAGAGAACTTTCACCAGCTCCCACTATCTCCTTCACCAATTCACCTGCATCTTTACGGCCACAGATCAATTTCTTTGCTCATAGGTAAGCTAATCTTCCATTTGTACACTGAGCTTCCCAAAAGTCCCTGGCCTATACCTTTATACTTTTCATCATCAAATATATTCAGTATGTGACTACCTCCTTTCACCCCTTCCTAGCAACACAAATAATTCATTTCTAGTTGGCTAATTGCAGCAAATTTCTATCTGATGAGTCTACCTCCTTCTGTCCTTGCCTTTCATACAATGTATGTTCAAATTACTCTAATGTTTTCTGGATCTAACAGAGCACAACACAGTAGCCTTTTAATTTCTACAAATACCTAGTGGCCTGGCCTGTCTCCATCTCCTATTTCTTTCCCCCATACTCTCCTTTTTTGATTTTTGCTTGAACACACCACTTTAGGGTCTTTGCACCTGCTTTCACTATATTTAAGAAGCTTTCCCCAATGTCAACATGGATTTCTTATTCATTTCTCAGGCCTTTCTTCAAAGTCACCTTATTATTAAGTCTTCTCTGATTACCCTATTATCAAGACTGAACTAGGAAATTTTTATCCTTCTGCCTTGCTGTATTTTTCCCTACAACTTTGCCACTATCTGATATGTGTTTGATTATTATTTGTTGAGTTAGTCCTGTATTTAGTGAACAATTATGGTAAAAATACCATGGCTCTCTCAAGTGTTGTTCAACCTTTAAACCTCTAAAGTATAAGTAAACAGCTGGAATGGACAGATGCACATATGGAAATGATTATTTTTACTACTGCATACCATATTCTTCCACAGTGGTGATTCTTTGCTCCAATGCTAATACCATATCAAATTGTTCCTTCTAGCCCCATTTTTTTACTTCTCTATTATATGTAACTTTAACAAGTAAATGTGAGCCTTAACTATTTCCTTTTGTTCGGCTGTGCTATAATATATGGCTATACCCATTTTTTATTACTAGGTAATTATCCTACACATTAAGAACCATAATCACATTCGCTTTATAGAACCTAAAAAGAATAGCCACTTCAGACAATTTTTCTAAAAGCATGCAGTGAAGATGGAATGCAGTAATATGTAAAAATGTTTTGTACAAGTGTTAGAAAGATTTTTCTGAAACCCATTTTAAAGCACTCAATGTAGAGAAATAGAGAAAGTAAACATTTGCCACAAATTCTATAAATAGTTTAAAAATAACTTAGGTGTTGCCATTCTAAGGATTAATCTCTTGTCAACTGAGAATCAGAAGAAGAAGGGGACTCAAATTCTAACATGTCTGCAAGTAAGTCGCTCTTATAATTCAAGGAGAACATGCATAAATCAACTGCGTGGCAGACATTTTCACTTACACATTCATCATGTGACTTCCATTCTGACACATCAGACATAATTCAATCAAATGCTAAAGACAATCCTCCCCTAAACCATGACTCTGGAGGATTCATGATGACATTACAGATGATAAAAAAAAAATCAAAACACTACAGGAACAATTTATTCACTATAGCAATGTGAGTGACAATAATAGCAATGAGTGCCCATTGCCTTCGGTTAGGGCCTTATGTTACCATTTTTTATGCACAAAACAGATTTCCAAGTAGTCATTCTCACTCTATATTAGAAAAGACAAAACTTAGATTCAGAGAAGTTAAATATATGTCCTTAACCAAAAATTAATGAATAGTGGTACTGAAATTACATCCTAGTTCTATCTAACACTACTATCTAACTTAGTAAACCCTTAATAATAGTCATTAGATAAAATTTAATTCTAAAGCAAAGAAAATCTTAGTGATAATTATTAATTAAACTGACACATGTGCAAGTCAAGGAAAAATTTGCAAAGGGGACTGGATGTGGAATTTTCCATGTCATAGACTGTATATGAATAACAAAAGTATTTTCATTTGCATAAATAGGGTTAGAAAAATCTTTAATGAATTAAACCTTATGTCTTTAGTTATTACCACTGTGGCCAAATACAAACATTTAGAGTACATATAAAGTTAAACAGATGTTTATATGACTTTAATACCAATTGTTTCTGTTCTGTTACCATTATAATAATATTCCTAAATTTGCTAAACTTAATAAGCATAAGAAAATAAAACACAAAGGAAAACATACATTTTTGTGTGCAACATATAGAAAACATTTTTGTTGCTTACCTTATATTGACCTTTTTACATTCATGTTTACAATTAAAACAGAAAACTGATTACAGCCAACCTTTTTAAATGTCAAGGGAGAATACAGCCACGCCTCAAAGTACAAATAAACAACTGAGATATATTGCAATAAGTTCTATAGTAAGGATGAGTACAAAGAGACCTGAAGCCCTAAGGAAGGAGTAGTGGATTCTATTCAAGATGTAGGAGTGAAAGTTGGTAGCAGAAAGGTCTCAGAGAGAAGATGTAATTTGAGCTATGCCACCAGGATAGGTACATTCCACAGGGCTGAGAGGAAGGAAAGATGTCACTCAGAGAGACAACATAAGGAAGGCCCAGAAGAACAAGGGGGCATGACATACTCATTAAAGCGTTGGAATTTTGGGGGACCCAGAATACTAGGTTCTTAGACGTGGAGTGGGGGTACAAGAGGCAAGTCAAAAAGAGATATTGGAGCTGTGAGTATTTTCATTAAAAGGTTGAAGTATATTATGTAAATAAGAAAAAGCAATGAAGGATTTACATTAAAAATAAATTTAAATCTATATTTTTATAAAAATAATTCTACCTGTATAATTGAGGTTGAATTTGAAGATAAAACTATTGTAATATTCAAGTTAAAAAAGGAACAATGAGGGTTAGGAAGCTAAGAAGGGAAGTCAAGTCAAGGATATTTCTGAAGTAGAACTGAGAGGACTTAAGGCCTTTAGCTGTGTGGATAAGAAAACTGAATAAGGTACTTGTGAGGTTTCTAGCTTGAACAACTGAATGGCTATGCTGACATTACATGAGTAAGAAACATAACGAAACTATAGGAGTTGCTCACTCTTCAAGAGTAGAGTTTGCTTTGTCCATAAAGCATTTCAACTGGATATTCATAATAGACAGCTGGAAAATGGGTCAGGAGAAGTCAGGGGATTACAAAGATAGTATCTAACATAATTAGGAAGTAATACAGAGTACTGGTCTGGTAACTTATATTTGTAATCTGACTCTAACACAGTTAAATTTTATAACTTTGAGCATGCAACTTAATCTCTTACTTTCCTTATTTGTTATATGGAAATAATAAGAGAACCTATACCATTGTACCTGATAAAAATTAGATGAGAGAATACAAATTAATTTCCTGAACCATGAAAGCATTTAATAAATATTACTTATTATTCTTGTCAGAGAACAGCTAATCAGTTAAGTAATGGAAGCTGGTATGATTGGCCAGGAAAATAACAAAAGAAAAAACAAACAAACAAACAACAACAAAAACCAGAACAAGGTAAAAACTGGAAAAAGATTGAGGATATCCAAATCTAAGAAATTTCCAAAGAAATCTGAACAAAATAACCTAGCAAGTGATGTGGTCCAGAGAACAAAGGATACTAAGATCATAGGATTATTTAAAATTGTCAAGCACTGCAGAGAAGTAAAAAGTTCACTGCAGAGAACTGAAAAGCAGGCCTTGAATGGCAATTAGGAGTATTATGAGGGACATAAAAACGTTATTAAACGTGTACCCATCTTTACAAAGTGTATAATCTATTCCAAAGCCTGTCCATTCTGAAATAGTTAAATTATTTCAATCACTAGCTTTTGAAAGCCTACTATGTGCTGGAAAGTGTAAAAATATAATGCCTCCATTAATAATGCAGACAAAAATTATTAGAGCATTGAAGAGCAATCCTAATGCATGCTGCAGTAGCCACAGACAACATAGTATGCAAGGAGTGAAAACTAGAATTAGAAAGAGAGGAGTGAAGAAGGCATTCCATGAAGGAGGAATAGCAAAAACAAATGCATAAAATGGACATGATAACTGAACTTTCACCTGTATTTTAATGGAAAAAAAATTGACTGCAATTTTTGGTAATACAGATATGTAGAGAATCAAAAATAAAACTGGGAAAAGCAGTTATCTAAAGCAATAAAATTGAATTAGCTTTAGTCATATATTTATAGACAACCCTCTTAGCTTATTTAATGAAATAATATCAAGAAATTGTTCAGAGAACAGCATGGACATTAATGCAGCTGGAAGAAAAGATATCTTACTTTTAATATTTCAATTTAAATATATATATTGAAGCTTATTAGAAAAGTACTTGAGTCATTATCAAATTTATTATACAAAATAAATGATTCTATCAATATAAATACGGTACAAAAACAACTTGTTCAGCAACACTGGATGTGAAGGTCACCTTAGTGGTAAATTATGTGATTTTACTGCTTTGTTAACTATAATCTGTACAATCATGTAATAAATCATAGTGAATATATCCTATAAATAATGCAGATAATTCTCAAAACTATAAAATAAAAATGTCCCTGTGATTACATGATTTAGTTTTCATATGACGCCAGATAGTACTTACCTTTTGATGCTAAATTCTAAATATAATGTGTTCTTCTAAATATTCAATTAATTTTTAGGTATTTAGCTGTCGGTTTTCATACTTCATCTTTCTCTTACAAGACTTGCAATATAAACAATCTGAAAAATATTTGGTACAAGATTGTCATATGCTATTTATCCCCTAATGACTTTATGTTGACAGGGTATGTCACAAATATCCATAACAATTAATACTAAAAGTATATAACTGGAATGTTAATAAGATTTAATGCTGTTCAAAATAGGTAAGTAGCATCTTTAATGTGATTTCTATGACTGATGTTTAAGTGTCTAGGCAACTTATATTTAATGGCACTTCATGAGAATTAAAATTTTTAAAAGTCTATACTAATTAGAAATTTTAATTCATCACTGTATTACCTAAAACTAAAATAATTGATTGCAATAAGTAGAAAAGTTATCTTGGTATCAAGCAGAGAATTGTTTACATACTTAAAAAAGAATAAAAACAATATTTCCTAGGCAGGACTTTAGTGAATGCTTTATAGATTACAGAGATGACTATCTGCAAAATAAAAGCAAATAGTATAGAGTAAATACACCCCCGGTCTATGGTTATCCTAATAAAATATCTTGAAGGATAAAATTTGCGGTTCAAAAAAAATCAAACCAGAGTTAAGGGTTCTGGTACCACATGTAAAAAGCTTCTAAGTCACCGATCTTGTCCTAACAAGGGCAACGCTAAATGGAAAAAGTTACAACTCTTCTTAGATCTCTAAGAGAAGTAAGGTCACTGGGCAAACTGGTTGCCTTAGGCTATTTGGGCTGCTATAACAAAACACCACAAACTCGATGGCATACAAACAACCTGAGGTCTAGAAGTCCAAGATTCGGGGGCCAGCATGCTTGGGCTCACTGAAGGCCTGGGTTGCAGGCTGCTGCTGCCTTCTCTCCGGCCTGAGGTGGTGGAAACTCTCTTGGGCCTCTTTAGCAAGGGCATTGACCTCATTCATGAGGGCCCTCATGAGGCAATCACCTCCCCAAGGCCACATTTTCTTAGGCCATCAGCCTGGGCGTTAGATTTTCAACCTTTGAATTTGGGGGAGACGCAACATGTAGGCCATAGCATTGCAGGATGCAAAACTGGAGAGTGCAAAAGGAGAATCACGACTCACCGGAGTAGAAACCTTTACTCTGAAACCGCCTCAGGCGGACTCAGTGCCGGACAAGGAAAACCTGAACAGCTTGCGGGAGGCTCAGTGTGGACAAGACCAAGAGTCAAAAACTCCAGGGGGACCTAGTCACCTGGGAGTTAGAGGAGGGCACAACTTTGTACGTTTCCTTCTAAGACTTGGCCCTGGTTCTCATAGTGAATATTAGAAAAATCCTCCCTACCGAAGAAAAACACAAAACAGACACACAAACAAAAAAGGAGCTCTTTTAAATACAGCAGCCACCCCTTTATCGGAGATTTCACTTTCCTCAAGTTTTGTTTTCCGTGATTTCAGTTACCTGTGGTCAACCACCATTCAAAAATCATTAAATAGAAAATTCCAGAAGTAGCCACCTTGTGTTTTAACTTGCACACTGTTCTGAGTTCCAGGATGAAATCTGGGGAGTCCTGCTCTGTCCCACCCACCCAGGAGGTGAATCACCCTTGTCCAGCCCAGGTCCCCACACTGTTTGCGTCTCCACCCCCTGGACCCGCTGCAGATGCTCTGACCGCCCATTAGCCAATCAGGAGCCGTACTTTTTCAGATCCACTGGCCCGGTATGGCTGTACCTGTGTTCAAGTCACCCTCATTTTACTTACTAACGCTGGAGTGATGCTGGCAATGGGATATGCCAAAGAGAAACCGTAAAGTGCATCGTTAAGTAAAAAGGTAAGCGTTCTCATTTAAGGAAAGAAAAAACACATGCTGAGGTTGCTAAGATCTACGGCAAGAATGGGTCTTCCACCGGTGAAATCGTGAAGAAAAAAGAAATCTGAGTTTTGCTGTCGCACCTCAAACTGCAAAAGTTGCAGTCACAGTGCGTGAAAAGCATTACATAGATTAATCCTCCTTCTCCCGATTTGCCAGAAGGTCAACAGTAGCCTAAAGGCATTGTATCATCTCAAATCATCACAAGAAGTGTGAGTACAGTACAGTAAGATTTGAGAGAAAGAGATGGCATTCACATACTTCTACTACAGTATACTGTTAGAATTGTTCTAGAATCTAGATGAATGCACTTCATAAATTGTAAAACACTAAAAATGTTCTTATTATTTTTGCAAATGCAACTTAGGCATTTTGTTGCCATCAGTTATTATCGAGTAGTTTTACTTACACACTCAGTGGGTAACTGTTCATTGGATAAATTTGTTGTCATTTTTCTTCCTTTTTTTTCTTTCTTTCCCAGTACTGCACTATCCTTAGAAATGAACACTAGTGGATGTTATTATGTAATCCCAAGGTGTTTGGCACAAAACTAATCTTTTTATTTTAAATTTTTTAATATTTTTATTAATTTCTTTATTTTATTTTTTAGAACAATAAATACCTTTATTATGAGCTAAGATAGGAGGGGAGATTTATTTACCATTCTGGGCCTGGATTTTTCTCAGATAGAATTCCAGCTTCTTGAGTTTACTAAAAAGACAACATGTGTGTAGCTTTTATTCACAATGAGTTCAAAACATCCATATTATTAAATTAGACATAATAAATGAATTGCATACTGTTCAACATATTGATATCTAAAATTTATTTTTGGGTGTAGAAGCTAGTTGCTTTAACTTACAGTTGAGATGAAGATAAACAGTTGACAAAGAAAAGAGACAAATTACTTTTTGTGAAAATTCAAGAGTATATTTTATTTATGAGTTGCATTTGTGTTAGTTCAAGTTTCCAAAGCTACCAAATCAGAAGATTTTATTATATGTTGTCTAAGGTGTCACTCAGCTCTTACGTCTTATGTGTATAGTAATAGAAATTAAAATCCCACTAATCTTAAAGAAACAGCTTTCAATTTTTCACTGTTGAGTATGATGTTAGCTGGCTTTTATTATGTTGTGGTAATTTCCTTCTATTCCTAGTTTGTTTAGAGTATTATGAAAAATGTCTTGAATATTGTCAGATACTCTTTCTACATCTATGGAGATTATTATGTGTTTTTACCCCCCCTTCATTCTATTAATGTGGTATATCACATTAATAGATTTTTTGTGTATGTTGAAGTATCATTGCATTCCAGAGATAAATCCCAGTTAGTCCAGCTGTATGATCCTTTTAATGTGCTGTTAAATTCCTTTTCCTAGTGTTGGGTTGAAGATTTTTTCATCTATGTTCATCAGCGATTTGGGCCTGTAGTTTTCTTGTAGTGTCTTCATCCAGCTTTGGTATCAGGGCATTGTTGGTCTCACAAAATCAATTTGGAAATGTTCCCTGCTCTTCATTTTTTTGGAAGAGATTGAAAGCATTGTTAATTCCTGTTTAACTGTTTGGTAGAATTCACTAGTGAAGCCATCTGTTCTTGGGCTTTTGAGTATGGCCACGCTTGCATCCTCATAATAGCACTGACATTCCTAGAGAGAGCAATTAGAAAAAAAATTAAATAAAGAAATAAATGTATAAGTAAATACATAATTGGCAGCTGAATCAGGAAAAAAAAAAGTAATCCATATTTGCAGATGACCTGGTCTTATATGTAGAATAACCTAAAGACTCTACACACACACACACACACACACACACACACACACACACACACAAAAAAAAATAAAAAAAAAAACAAAAAAAAAAAAACATGTTAAAGCTAACAAACACAGGAAAGTTACAGAATAAAAAATCAGCATACAAAAATTAGTTGAAATTCTATATACTAACAAACTATAAAAAAGGAAATTAAGAAAATACTTCCATTTAAATAGCATCAATGTGGTGAAACTTGTACAATAAAAACTACAAAATATTGATGAAAGAAATTAAAGAATACACAAACAACTGGAAAGAAATCCATATTCATAGATGGGAAGAATTAATATTTTTAGAATGTTTATTCTCCCCACCCTGGCCAGTGTGTCTCAGTTGATTGGGCATCAACACAGACAACGAGGGGCTGCTGGCTTCATTCCTGGTCAGGGTTCATGCCCTGGTTGTGGAGCTGGATTCCAGGTGGGGGGTGTGCAGGAAGCAGCCTATCAATGTTGTGTTCTCACATAGGTGTTTCTCTTTCTCTCTCCCTCTTCCTTCCTCTCTCCCTAAAAATCAATAAAGATATTTTATAAATTAAAAATACAAATACAATAAGTTCCAGCAATACTGCTTTCAAATATTGATCCAAAGAATTAAAATCAGGCTTTGCAAGAGATACTTGCACTATCATATTAATTATAGCATCGCCCACAATAATGAAGATGTAGAAACAATCTAAATATCCATTGATAACATAAATAGATTTTACAATATGGTGTATACATGCAATGAACTTTAAAAAAGAAGGAAACCCTGCCCATGTATGACAACATGTGTTAACCTTGAGGATACTATGCTAAATGAAATAAGCCAATCACAGAAGAACAAATTACTACATGATTTCACTTACAGGAGGTTTCTAAAATAGTCATGCACATAGAAGCAGAGAGTAGAATGATGGTTGCCAGGGACTGGTGAAGGGGAAATATGGATTTATTGTTCTCAATGAGTATAAAGTTTCAGTTACGCAACATTATTAAGTTCTAGAAATCTGCTATACAAAATTGTTCCTCTAGTAAACAGTACAGCATTATACAATTAAAAACTTTATAAGAGAGTACATCTAATGTTATATGTTCTTACCACAATAAAAATAAATTAAAAACCTACTAATGTGATTTAAGGTAAAGACATGAAAAAATATATATACATAGAGATTTATATATACAATAAAAACTATAAAATATTTATGAAAGAAATTAAAGAATACACAAAGAATTGGATTTCTTTTATTTAAAATTTATTCATGAAGCCAAGCTTCTTGGACAAGTTCGATGGTATTTGAATATGTATATATAATTTATATTAATATTTTCTATTTCATTTTTAAAATATAGAAGCGGTTTTATGTTCAGCAAAGTACAAATAAAGTAAAATGATATCTAAAACATAATAGAGCTGAATTAATGTGTGAAATGTCTTGGCTAATTCAATGCCAAGAAGATATTGTTTACATTGAATTCTTATTTAAGTCTCAAAAAATGAATTTTCTGTAAATGTGAGCAACATTCAAACTGATAAAATGAAAAGTGGAACAGAGAAAAAGATGGAGAAAAGAATTAGGGGGAAGAAACTTTAGCAGAATTATTATCATTTTCTGCATAAGAAGTCTAACCTGTGTGATGGTCGATGTTCTTGTTCATAAGCATTAAGAGTGATTTAAGTGTCTTTACTTCTTGTAAGATCTGCCGCTCAAACAAACTATTAGGTCTATCCCTTTGGCAATGCAAGTTAGAGATTAAGGAGGAGGGTATTGAACTGTTCTTTTCAGAGAATGATAAAGTAACTTTGGAAGTTGCTCTTTGTTTTCTAGTGTTAGTGTTATGTAGTAATGAAGACATTTGCTCAGTGTTAATTCTACTTTGGAAACTATTTTTTATATGCATTGATGTTTACCATTAAGTACAAGTCAAGTCTATTTTCAAAAGTCACAGTACATTCTCATATAGTTAGGTTAGCTGGGAATTTATAACTTGATTTTGTTTCTTTGATGTTTTTTTAATAGTCATTTGTGTTATAAATTGTCTTAACTTTCAATTTGCTGCTGATTTTTGTTAGAAATTATTATTGTGTATCTCCCCTGGGGCTTTATTGCTTATTATCAATTTAACTGACACCCACTATAAGAATCTTTCACTCTCTTTTCATATTATGCTGTCTAATCTATTCTTGTAAGTGAGAAAGGAAAGCTTACCAAAGCTTATACCATTTCAAATGGGAGGCAAGTCCCTTTGGAACCATTTCCATCAGGGTACAGAAAATAATGAGGTGCATTTTCTGTAAAGAATTTTAAGCAATAGTAAAACTGACTAGAAATCCACCTTGTTTGTTATTATAAAAATGTGGAAGAATTCTAAATAATGTCAGTGATAAAATACCCTTTCCTTCCAGAATAGACTTCGCCTACTATCTTCCTACCCTCCATATGCCACTGAAAACAACACATTAAATTACATGTCAATCAATTAAGAAGTACACATTGGCAGTTAAAAAATAGTCGTGGGGATGTAAAGTACAGCATAGGGAAATATATGGTGTCAAGTAGGTACTGGAATTTGGGGGGAACCCTTTGTAAAATATATAACTGTCTACCCACTATGTGTACACATGAAACTAATACAAAATAATATTGAATGCAAACTGATCAAACAATAAAATTTAAAAAGGGAAAATAAATAAATTACATCTTAATCAGAACTAAGGTTATGTTGGTTGCAAAGAACATTTTAATAGGTGAATGAGTACGTCTAATAAATATAATATTTTAACAGTTACTCATTTCAGCTCCAATGCCTATCTTTAAAAACAATTATTTTGGTTTTGTATGAACTACTCTTAACAGAAATTGGCAAGTAATTGTATTTCCTTTTTGAGGTATTCTTGGAAATATGATGGTAAGACAGTATCATCAGTGCAGACAAGGATGCTTGTCTTTCTGTTTACCAGGATATGAGAGCTTTTATGTAATTTATCTCAAATCTGTTTGAAAATAAACTACAAAGAAGGAGAAATAGGTTTTATTAAATTATGTAAACAGAAATATGGGAATTAAAGTATATTTATCAGAAGGCCATTTCTATAAACTTGTTTTTTAAAGTTGTATGATAAATTATGTAACGAAGCCTTAAAATATGTAGACTTATATGTAAACTATACATTGATTTGTTTTTAGGTTTTAAAAGTACAGACACCTGATGAAATGCTGTGGAGGCATTATCTCCATGTTCCATTCATTCATCCATTCCTTTCAGCGAATCTTAAGTTCACTAGTCGTAAAGAAGGTAGCACACTACACATTGGGCATATAGGAGTGAGCATGATGGATACTTCCCTCAAGAAGTGTGAATTGTAATGATGACAAGAGAGAATAAACAAGTAAATCAATAGATCTACAAGAAAGAAAATAAGCAATACAGGAATTCTGCATCACAGAATTGTTTTCTAGGTTAGATGTTAAAAGAAGATCTCATTAAGGAATAATAGCTTTAGCTATGCCAAAACTAAAGAGAAAAATTTCCATACAAAGAGAAGAGGAAGAATAGTTACTAAAGGAAGAAAGAGCTGTGCATTTTCAAAAACAGAAGGAAAATGGTGTAACAGCATTGAAGGAATGATTCGGGTTATTTTCTGAGCAGGATTCAAGGGTGATTTCTTTCATGGGTCCTTGTCCAGACGGATTCAAAGAATGAAGCCATGGACAAAAGGTGGTAGATGAAAAGGGTGGAAATTTATTGGAAGCAAATACAGACTCCCACTTGGGGGGTGTGGGCGGGGGGTGGGGGGGGCAGGCAAGGGAGTTTCCCACTAAACTCTTTTTTGCTAAGGTTTATAAAGGCTGTAGTTCTTTGTCTCTTGATGGTCCCTTCTGATTGGTCATCCTTTTGCAGAATATCAGCTTCAAAACCCAAACCTCATGTGATGCCCTGCTCTTTCCTCACCTTTATCTTGTAACATTTCTCTATCTCCTATAAACATCTGTTTTCCTCTTTCTCCCATTTGTTGGCATTTCTCTATCCTCTGTGAAAGTTTGTTTCCTCTTCCTCCCCATACCCTGTGGCTTTTCCTTATCTTCTGTGAATGGATGGCTTCCTCTCCCCTTATCCTGCGGCACCTTTTTTTTTTTTTTTTAATGTATGCCTTTTGGTGGCACAAAGCCCTCACCTATGCATTCCTCCCCCTTGGACCCGCTTTATTCCTAAAATTCCCTAAACATGCCTACTTTATCCCTAAAACTCCTTTCAGATGGATGGTTATAGGAATTGCAGAGTTACCCAGGTCTGTGATCACAAAAGGCCTTGCAGACCATTGTAAGGGGTGTAATTTTATCTTTAGTACAATAGGAAAACAGAGGAATTTTAAATTGGGGAATGATGTGATATGATTTTTTCTTTTGAAATATATTCTTTCTGGTTGTGGAGAATGGCTTAGAGAAAAACAGAAATAGAAATTAGAAACCTACTACAAAAGTTCAGGTGAAAAAAAGAATTATATAATCATATTAGCTTAAAGTAAGAAGGCAGGACATACAGAGAAGTGAACATATTGAAATAAAGTTTAGAGTTAAAATCAAAACATCTTCCTGAATGTGCATCTGCTAGTAGAAGGGTAAAAGAAAGAAAAATATCAAGTAGGTGGCATAGTGATTTTTGGGGGAAGAAGGGTTTTGTTTTGTTTTGTTTTGTTTTGTTTTGTTTTGTTGGCATTGAGCAACTGGTTCTAACACTTAATAACGTATAGAAGACTCAGAAAGAAACAAGTCTGAAGACAAGTGGAAATAGAGTTGTGTACATATGAAGCTGAGATGCCTAACTGACACACAAGTGGAGATCTAAAATATAGATTTGTCTATAAAAACCTACAGTTCAGAAAAATCAGATCTTCAAAAACAGTTTTATTAGAAACTAGCAAATACTCATAAATTTCTGTTTTTGAAACCAAAAAGGTGACTGAGGGAGAGACAGGGAGGGAAGCAGGGGAGGTTGCGGGGAGGGAGACAGAGAAAGATAAAGAAGAGAAAAGGGCCAGATCTCAGACTTTTGATGTAAAGTAGATGAGGAAGAACCAGCAAAGGTTGCTGAGAAAGTGAGACTAGACAACTGGAAGAAAACAAGGACCATCTGTTACCATAAAAGCCAAGACGAGCGTGTTTCATAAAGAAACAAGTGAACATCTGGAGTAGTAGTTGCTGAGAGGACAGATTACAACGTGGAGGTATATTTTGAATATGGCAATTTGGAAACTTCATTTGATGAGTGGGAGCCCAAGACCCATTAGATTGTGATGAGGAATAAATGAGAGGTAAGGAAGTGAAGATAACCATGCTAAAGTAGTTTGGTTTTAAAGATCAGTCAGATAGGATGATAGCTGAAGTCAGAAAAATGATAATAGAATAAAGTGAGTTTGTTTTTATTTTAAGACTAGTAACCCTGTCCATGAATCCGTGCACCAGTAGCTCACCAGTAGCTTGCTGCCACCTCCAGTAGCTCTTCGCCTGTTTCCCCTGGCCCCCCCCTTCCCCTACCCCCCTCATAGCTTGCTGCCCTACCCCCTCCTGTAGCTCTCCGCCCACTCGTAGCCAATAGCTGGCTGTTGTAGCTCTCTGCCCACTGCCCTGCCCTCCTGTAGCTCCCTCTGCCCGCCCCCCATAGCTTGCTGCCCTGCCCCCTCCTGTAGCTCTCCACCGCCCACTTATAGCTCACTGCCCCACCCTCCTGCTGATCTGTGATCTGGTCGTTATGTGGTCAGTCAAGGTGTAATGACCATTTGCATATTACATCTTTATTATATAAGGTGTGAAATGCATATGCCATGCCTCCCCATCCTCAGTGGAGGAATAAGCCAATGGAAAGAGAGACATTTCTAATGCAATAAAGAAAGAATATGCAGAAGTAAAGTCCTTGGGAAAAAAATAAAAGAGAGAGAGAAAGAGAAAGGATGGAATCCAGAGTACATGCTTATACTAGAGGCCTGATGCATGAAATTCATTCAAGGGGCTCAGCCTTTGGCCGGCCCTCGCAGCCTCAGCCGGCCCTTGCAGACCCAGCTTTATCCAGAAGGTCGTCTGGAAGGATGTCCAGATGGTCGTTCTGCTGTTCAGTCTAATTAACATATTAGCTCTTTATTACATAGGATTGCCTGTCCAGTATTTGAACTGGCAGTGGTAGAGTATGAAAATACTTTTATATAGTTATATACTTTAGGTAGTTGCATGGAAGAGAATTAACAATCCTATCTAATAAAGAGGGAATATGCTAATTGACTGCCTGCCCTCAAAAATAGCACCCACAGCCAATGAGGAGGGAATATGCTAATTGACTGGCCCACCCTCAAAGATGGTGGCACCCACAGCCACAAGATGGCTGGCAGTTGTGGGTGATCAGGCTAGCAGGGGTGGAGAGTTAGGGGTGACCAGGCCAGCAGGGGAGGGCAGTTGGGGGTGACCAGGCTGGCAGGGGAGCAGTTAGGTGTTGATCAGGCTGGCAGGGGAGTGATTCGGAGGTGATCAGGCTGGTAGGCAGAAGCAGTTAGGGGCAATCAGGCAGGCAGGCAGGCGAGTGGTTGGGAGCCAGCAGTACCGGATTTTGAGAGGGATGTCCAACTGCCCGTTTAGTTATGGGATCGTGCCTAAATGGGCAGTCGGACATCCCCCAAGGGGTCTCAGTTTGGAGAGAGTGCAGGCTGGGCTGAGGGACACCCCTACCCCCCAGTGCACAAATTTTGTGCACCGGGCCTCTAGTTTAATATAATATAACAAAAATATGTCATGTTTACATAGTAGAAAAAGATTACTATAACTTATAAACTGCCTATAATTTTGCCTTCTTAAGAGTCTCAACTATGTTATGGCTCTTACTCTCCTTGATGTCCGTTTTTTTGTTTTGTTTTGTTTTGTTTTGTTTTGTTTTGTCATTCTCTCAAACAGCACAATTCCAGGAGACAACAGGTTTTGAAGTCACTAACAAAACTAAGTGATCTTGCCTGGGGTCAGATAAAGTCATAAAGGAGTGGTTCTTTATCCTAAATCCAGCTTCAAAATTTGGGAGCTTATAAAATCAAAATTGCTGACCCTAATCCAGAACTATCAAACCTAAAATGCTGGAGCCAGATGTGCAGGGAAATGAGTTTTGACAAGCACTTCAGGTGTTTGTATGTTGTTCTCTTGGCCCTGGTCTACAGATCATTGTTCAACAAATAATGTCAAGAGGACCTTCATATCTTAGTCCCTTCAGGCTGCTATAACAAAATACCATAAACTGGATGGCTTAACAACAACAAACATTTATTTCTCATGGTTGTAAAGGCTGGGGCATCCAAGATCAAAGTGCTAGCCGATTCAGTGTCTGGTGAGAGCCTACTTCCTGGTTCATAGATGGTACCTTCTAGCTGGAACCTAATATGAGAGAAAGTGTAAATGAACTGTCTCTGGCCTTTCTTCGAAGGAAACTAATTCCATTAAATGATAATTTTATCCTCATGGCCTATTCACCTCCCAAAAGCCTACCCCCTAATATCACCTTGGATTTCAACATATGTATTTTGAGGGAATACAAACATTCAGCTCATAGCACTCAGGTAGATATAAGGAGGAAGGGTAATCTAGGTCAACAAATTTCAGCAATAAACAACTATGTAAAAGACATTCAGGAAAGTCCTGAACAATAAAGTAAGCACACAGTGACAGCCATCTGTGTGGAGTGGATACACAGCCTAGCTACTCATGGAGTTTATCAATCCTCCCAAACAGAACTCATCCCATAGGGCATACATGAAACATAGATGTTTTGCTGATGAATACAGAAGGGAAATGAAAGTGACCTTCTTTGTCACAGACTATATAATATAGAAAATCAGTATCATATGTTTCTTAATTTCTCTTCTCAATTATCATATGTTTCTTAATTTCTCTTCTAAAATTATGGTTGTTTCATTATTGCATATTGACTCTAAATTCCCAGGTTTCTGTATAAAGCTCCCAAGGTATTTCATCTTGGCCTTTCTTTGTGTCTCTTTTGTATGCAGAGAAATGTAATGCCCTCTGAGTTATACAATTGCTATATTCTCATCGGCTTCTTTTATTATTGTGTTTAAGTTTTTGAAGGCTCAGCAAAATGGACCTTATGAAACATTCCATGGACTTTCCTGGAGGGTGGCAGAGAATTATAAACACACTTTTCTGTTATATTTTCATACAGGGTCGGGAGTGTCATCATTGATAGCTTAAACACACTGTGTAATAGGAAAAGTTGACTTCAGTTTGAAAAATGAAAAGATTAACCAAGAACAAGACAAAGAGCAAGTTGGTCATGGATGTTGGTGCAAATCAGAGTAGCTCAGTTGATGTTTACATTTTGCCAAAGAACCTTTTAACTTCAAGGTCAGTTTCTAAGAAAACCTTTCATTTTCTTATGTAACTGACAGAGGTTGGGGCAATTCCTTAGTAAGGTATTTGAAATCTCAGTAATTGGACCCTAAGGTCATATAGAGAAAAAAAAAAGAATAATACGGTTTCCTAGCACAGGATTGCCAATTAGGGAGTAAAAGACAGAACTTTGGTGAGCCCAAAGTGAAACTCAGGAATTGATGAGATAAAGATGTCTCTAAAAATTGGTTTTAAGATACATTTATCAATTTAAATTAGGAGCTGGGCTGTGAGAAGACCATCACTGGCATTTTGACTAATTGAGAATAGATGCTCAATTAGAAAAAGACAGAGCAATTTTAGAACTAATTTTCAAAAGAGGAAGAAGTTAATCTTTCTCTATTCATCATGTGAGATTGTTAGTACATGAGTACTCTGGTAATATTTCCAATAACATAATTATAATAACAAGCATTATTAAAAACGAAATGAATACTTGAACGCATGGTACTGATTTTAAACATTCTTCTCAATTAACATCTTTCAAATTCTTATTTATAAATGCTGGATAGACCCTGTACCTGGTTTACAATTTCTTAGCAGAATTTCTAGGAACCTTTGAATAAAAAAAAAAGAAAACAATAATAAAAAATTTTACAGTTATTTTAGCCTTGAGTTCAAGAAAGTATTTCAACCAAGCTTTGCTATCCTGGAAATATGAGAGCTGTGTTCATGACTAAGATTACTCTTTTCTATGGTTATGTTTTATGTTATCCAGCCCTGAGATTATTGATGGAATAAACTGGCTCACATAAGAATGTGACTAGCATCCATACAAGTCTAAATGCAGGATTACTCCAATCTGGGTGTTTGGAGGAGGAAGTTCATTCCAGAAGGTGCAATAAGAAATCTCGGCAGAAACATTGACCAGAATCTCAGATTAATAATTTTCTTAACAAAAGTATCCAAATACCCTACATTATATTACAAGTATTTTCAGTTTGCTAATAAAAATTCCAACAAAAAGAAAAACAAGCAAGCAATCATGAAAAGATAATATGAGGTATTAACTTGGTGGAAGTATTTAGAAACCATTTTGTTAACACTTGACATTTTAATTGAGTAACAGAGAAAATATATTCCATTATAATTATTCTGTATCCAAAGATTTATTTTATTTTTCCAGGATTAGAAAAATAAGAACACAACTTACCATAGTTTTTACATCTGGACTTTACCCCACGTAGAAAGTCCATATTTGGGGGTAAAATCACTTTCTAAACTTGCTGAATCCATGGTAGATGTTAGTAGATTGCTTTTTTACAAACTTTATCAGGTATAGTCTGACATTGGTCTTTTGGAAAAGCATTTTTATTTCAAAGTATATATAAGAGAAAGTCAACCTGCCAGTCTTCTCTACTTTAACAAAGTATATTTAATGAGCCTGTTTATAAAATGTTTGCTACTCACTCAGTTTACTACACTATCTAAGCAAGTTTTAACCTCACATCATTAATTATGTAAAAAGATGTATTGTGTACCCAAGCTCTGACATTTTCTGAAGAGAGATATTAAATAATCAGACAAATAAAAACACAATTTCAAAGCACAATAAAGGAAAAGTATAGTGTAATTTGTGTTTCATAACACAAATCCTGCCCCGCCTTGGTGGACAGGGTGAATGAAGAGGAGTTAACTATGGAAGAAGGTAGAAGATACTTCCAAGCAAAGGGAACAGCAGATAGAGGCTCAGAGTCCCGTGGGGCGATTAGAGTAGAGAAAGCACAAGGAAGAAGGTGGTGTGAAGTGAGAATAGAGGGGCAAAGACCAAATCATTCAGGGCCTTGTAGCTCAAGATAAGTACTTGGAAATTCATCCTACTTAAAGACTTTAAGGATGAGGAAGAGAAACAGAAAAATTCAGCAAAAAATTAAATACTACAGGATTTTTTTTTTTTTTTTTCATTCTCACCCAAGGTCATGCTTAGAGAGAGGAAGGGAGAGTGAGGGAGAGAGAAACATCAATGTGAGAGATACTGATCTCTTGCCTTCCACATGTGCCCAGGAGACACTCTGGCCAGGCCAGCAATTTTTATTTATAAATGATCATTCTGAGTGCAGTGTTTGGCAGAATGCCAGAATGGATACAAAGAGATCAATTAGTAAGGCTATTGCAGGGGTCAAGTGTGAAGGAGTGTAATGTATTATCCTATTGTATAAAACAAAACAATGGAGAAGGTGAGCTTTATGCCTCACACTTCTCACTTCTTATACTGCCTTTTTATTATAGAGTTGGTTCTAATTTTGTTATGTTATAATAAATCAGAGCTTGTCATCAAATTTTGATCAGACTGATTATCTAAATGCATAGCTTTCATGCTCATAGGTTATGAGTGTTTACTTGATACTCCAAGTCCTCAGTACCTCTTGTCTTGTAAAGTAAATTGAATTGAAATTCTGGATTCTAGTTCAATATCAAAGTTCCCTGATTTGAATCAAATTTAACCTGTAGATTTTATAGACTGTTTTTCCTAAAAATATACCTCATTATAATGTCATTAATATTTCCTCTAAACTCCCTTAATTTTAATTTTAAAGTCGTTTAAAGTAAATATTTGTTTAATTAATATCTTTATTTTCCTGGGCAAAGATTTAAAAAAAAAAAAAAAAAACACTCTTCCAAGGCAAATCATTTTTTAAAAAATGGCCTTAAACTTTATCAGTGCTAAGCAACACATATAGTTAATTAGCATAATTAATTGAATCATCATGACTTTATATATTTTTAAACCAGAATACAGGAATCTTTCAGCTCTATCTTTAACCTGGAATTCTTGACTAACTAACGTTTGAGATTTATAGTATTTATTCTAAATTCTCTGGTTGTTGCTATTCTTTTCTTTCCCAGAAAGAAGGGGTCATTGTAACATCTCATCCTGTTTTTTACTCTCCATTCTTAAGCGTGAAAAAGATTACCGAAAACTGCTTCATACTCCATATGCAAACATATAAAGAAGCAGTGGGATAGCAAAAGCTTAAAATGCATGCAATATTTCTTTTTGTTCTCTCCTATGTATCATAGTCTATCTCCTGCCACAGTGACAATGCCTCCTCATTTGCAAAAAAAAGTATTGATTCCTCTATCCACCTGATGAACAGATTGCATGATAAGATTTGACACAGGCTGGAGTAAAAACACAGTATTTCTTCAGGTAAAAAATCTATTTTAAATGCAGCAGAATTCAATTTTGCAATTTTTCCAATATGACAAAGATAGTGTGACCTCAAACATAAGAAATAAGCATTCAAGGAAACCCCAAGGGAGAGGACATGAAAACTCAAGAGTGTGGAAATGAGATTCTAATGAAAATTAATTAAGCAATTCTTGTTTACCCAAACTTTAGCATTTTCCCAAATTTTAAACAAATGATTAAAATATCCATATAGATTTTTTTAAAATTCTACCTTTAGGATGAATTACTAAATAATTTTACTTTAAAATATATTTTTATTGATTTCAGAGAGAAAGGAAGAGGGAGAGAGAGAGATTAGAAACATCAATGATGAGAGAGAATCGTCGATTGACTGCCTCCTGCATGCCTCACACTGGGGATGGAGCATGCAACCCACGCATGTGCCCTGACCAGGAATTGAGCCATGACCTCTTGGTTCATAGGTTGATCCTCAACCACTGAGCCACACTGGCTGATTTTATACTTACTGTATAAAATCAAAAATTTTATACAGTAAGTTCAGCTCTCCCTTGCCATCAGCAAGTCATATGGCCAAGATCCACACTGAGAATCTCCAAATCAATTCTAAGAGTGCATCCATGGTACCTAAATAACTCTTCTCTAAAATGGTGTAATAATTTCTATTTAACTATCAATATTAAAAATTCATGTGTAAATGTAAAGTGCTGGAGTCCTTGAAAAACTCAAGTCCACAATAAATGTGTTGTATTTCTTATTGTTATACTAGTGGCCCAGTGCATGAATTTGTGCACATTGAAAGGAAATTAATTTTTAAAAATATTTTAATATTGCTATTTGCCCTTTCTCTGTAATAGAAGTGTCAACCAAATTCACAATTGACAATGACAGACAGAAACACACGCATGCAATTAGCACTAGTGAGAGTTTTATATGTATCACGCATGTTTGAATCAACTTAGCCTTTTATAGATATACTAGAGGCCCGGTGCACAAAAATTTGTGCACTGGCGGGGGGGGGGGGTGTCCCTCAGCCCCACTTGTGCCCTCTCACAGTCTGGGACCCCTCAGGAGATAACAACCTGCTGGCTTAGTCCCACTCCCGGGTGGCAGAGGGGAGGCCCAATCCCTAGGTGCAGCCCCTGGTCGGGCTCAGAGCAGGGCTGATTGGGGAGTTGGGGCGCTGCCCCATGTCATGCACAGAGCAGAGCGGATCGGGAGGTTGCGATGCCACCCTCAGTCATGCTCAAGGTAGGGCCGATTTTGGGGTTTGGGCACTGCCCCCTGTCACACTCAAGGCAGGGTCGATGGGAAGGTTGCGGCGCCACCCCCTGTCACTCACAGAGCAGGGCCTATAAGGGGGTTGGGGAGCTACTCCTGTCACACACAGAGCAGGGCCGATCAGGGGGTTGTGGCCCCGCTCCCTGTCACACACAGAGCAGGGCCGATCAGGGGGTTGGGGCACTCCCCCCTGTCACACTCAGGGCAAGGCCGATGGGGAGGTTGCAGCTCCACCCCATCACACACAGAGCAGGGCCCATGGGGCGGTTGGGGCACCGCACCCTGTCACACACAGAGCAGGACCAATCAGGGGATTGGGGAGCTCCCCCCTATCAGGCACAGAGCAGGGCCGATCAGGGGGTTGGGACGCCTTCCCCTGTCACGAACAGAGCAGGGCAGATAGGGAGTTTGTGGCCCCGCGTCCTATCACACACAGAGCTGCAGGGCGATCAGAGGGCTTGGGCGCTGCCCCCTGTCACACTGCTCCAGGGGCCAGGAGGCCTCACCGCTTCACTGATCCCAGTGCTGGGAGGCCTCGTGGTTCCGCTTGACACAGGGGCAGTGAGGCCTCACTGCTCAGCTAATCCCAGTGCTAGGAGGCCTTGCTGCTCTGCTGATCCCGGTGCTGGGAGGCTCTGCTGATCCAGGTGCCAGGAGGCCTCGCGGCTCCACTGAACCCAGTGCCAGCAGGCCTCATGGCTCCGCTGATCCCGGGGTGTGAGGCCTCGTGGCTCCACTGATCCCGGGTTCGGGAGGCCTTACGGCTCCGCTGATCCTGGTGCTGGGAGGCATATTACCTTTTTACTATATAGGATAGAGGCCTGGTGCATGGGTGGGGGCCAGCTGGTTTGCCCTAAAGGGTTTCCTGGATCAGGGTGGGGTTCCCGCTTGGGTGCCTGGCCAGCCTGGGTGAGGGGATGATGGCTGTTTGCAGCTGGTCACATCCCCTTCAGGGTGGGGGTCCCCACTGGGGTGCCTGGCCAGTCTGGGTGAGGGGCTGAGAGCCGTTTTCAGGCTGGCGGGTGACTGAAGCTCCCAACCTCTCCTTTTTTTCTTTCTTTTTTTATTCTGGGATTTATTTACCTTCTATGGCTGTCACTGGAGCTGAGAACTGGCTTTAGCTCTGAGGCTCCGCTCCAGCTCTGAGACCTTGGTTTGTTTGGCTTCTATAATTGTAACACTGTTTCAACTCCAGATCTGAGGCCCGGCTGGCTGAAAGCAGTTTCTGGAGCTTGTTTCGCTTCTATAATTGCAACATTGTTTCTTAGACTGTAGCTCAGAGGCTGGCAGCGGCAGGCGGGGAACCTTGGCTTCCTCCATCACTGGAGCAAGCAAGCCTCCTGTTCGCTTCAGCTGCCTGGCTGCCGGCCGCCATCTTGGTTGGCAGCTAATTTGCATATCTCACTGATTAGCCAATGGGAAGGTTAGCGAAGTTACGGTTAATTACCATTTTTCTCTATTACTAGATAGGATAATAAACTTGCTTAACTAGACCTGCTTTCTGAGTTAGCTAAACTTTTTCCAACCCAGTAAAGCACCCCAACTTCTCTTTCAGGTAATTGTCAGCAACACAGCAGTAATTATCAACACGAAGCAGATTATTATTGTAGATCACGCAGGAGAACAAAAAGTAAAATATTTAACTGCAGCAGTGTTTGACTATATTCTGCACAGTAAAAAAACCTGAAGTTATTTTCAAGGTCCACCATTTCTTCTTTTTAGTTGGGTCAAGTTTCTAAGCTTTCTAAATCTCCGTTTTCTGGCTAATGAGAAGAATGTAGGATTCCACTGACTCTCCTATCTACCTACTCCAGGATTTCTGTGAGGATCAAATGAGATGAGGCACAGGAAAACGCTTCACAGACATTTGGTTAAAGTGTAAATGTTTCCACCTGGGAATAAAGCAAGTCATGTTCCTGGGCTAAGGAAACTGCAAGGAGGCTAGTCGCTAGGGAGAGGAAGCCAGGCGTTGCTATGTGACAGCATTACCCAGTGCCCACAACAACCGTTTATAGGCTGGCCGTGGAGTCTCGGCAGCATTAGATGTGATTTGGTGGGCTGTCACTCCAGGGTGTTGGTGGGGCCTGTGTCCCACTAGGGGGAAGCGAAGTGTTGCTTTGTCAGCCAGGTCCGCACTGCCATTTCTCTCTAAGTGGCAAATGTGCATCACGGCAGCTCCTGCATTGAGCGTCTGCCCCCTGGTGGTCAGTGCATATCATAGTGACTGGTCAGACAGTGAGAAGGACACTTAGCATATTAGCCTTTATATATATATATATATATATATATATATATATATATATAGACCAGAGTCCTGGTACACGAAGTTCATGCATGGGTAGGGTCCCTATGCCTGACCAGCGATCAGGGCTGATCCGGGCCTTCTGGCTGCAGCCGGGTCCTTCCTTAATTCCACACTGTCCCCTGGTGGTCAGCTCACATCATAGTGAGCGATTGGATTCCCGGCCTCCAGGTCAAAGTCCCGAGGGGACACTTTGCGTATTAGCTATATATATTGTAGAACAAATCTGAAAAGAGAATTGATGAGAAACTCAACTATAAGTCAACTTGACACCATCCTTCTTATAACCAGAGAGCTTTCATTACAATAATATTTGCAACCACAATAAAACCATTTACTCTTATAACTCCTTTACAATATTTTTACATGTAACTACTTATCCATTTTTAAATTTCAACAAATAGGTATTTTGGTTTCTAGTCTATGCTTGTATATGTACATATACAAATATATCTAAGAAATTATGCCTGCCCTTAAGGATTTTACTTTACTACTAGTATTTCCAGTAATAATAACTATAATTAGGATATGATAGATTAACAAATATATACAACAATATGTAATTATGAATAATTAGTTCTAATATAGAAAATGTAGGGGGAAAACTGTTTTGTTTTTTTAAATCTTTTTATGGTCAGATTTAGGAGATTCCATAGAGGTACCCTTGTGAATTCTGAACAAACAAAATAAAGGAGACTAACATTTGAATTTTGGGGGTAGTAACAATAAAATGTCAGTAAATATTACAGGAAATTTTTTTGAGAATTTTCTGAAGTAGGGAATTGATGATTTCATTCTATGATTCTTTCAAGGTCCAGAGAGGTTGAGGCCTAATGGGCAAATTTTCAGTTTAAATGTTAAAGAATAACTTTCAGATAATGGGAGGTTACTTATATTACCATATTTTATTATTTATTTCAATATTGAAAACTTGCAGAAGAATTGTTTTATGGCTTTATAAATTTACAAATAATGTGAGGTTTTGTGTTTCTTTCTGATCCTAGGTCTATTTTTTTTTTCAACAATATATAATTTTAGTTAATCTGATACTTGACAATATGTTCTAAATTGTCAATTCATCTGTAAATATTTATTTTTCCCGAAAGAATTATTTTTAGCATATAATTGAAATGAAAATATATGTTTATTTTTTAATCCTTTGACAAAATAGAGATTAATACAATGAGACAAATTTGTTTTTTGTTTTTTGATTCTCTCCTTAACTTTTAACAATTTAACATATAAATTGTGCATTATAGAAACAGTGAAAAATATATAAAATTTAACTTTAAATAAATACAAAAATTATTAATAAAAGTAAGTCTAGGCATGCTTTCTTATCTTGCTGGTAAAGATCATTTTTTTTCTGCCTCTTAATCTGTTTTCGGCTGCCCATGTCTCTGAAACTTCCTTTTCATTTTTGCCCAAGAACTCATTTAGTCGTTTTTCCTTGCATTTTTCTTAAATTCTCTTCTCTCACACAATACTAGAAAGTATTGGGTGAATTTTCTCAATTTTTATAAAACAATTATACTTAAATACATAAGGAAATATTGTCAGTGAGCTGTGTTTTGCTCTTGCTCTTATTTTAATACCACCAATAAACCAAGGATTGTGCCCCATCCTCCTCTCATGCTTCATGAATGTTAGATATAGAGCAATAAACTTTAGTAATATTAATTCCTTTAGTCTGAAAAATGCTCTTCAGCCACCATGTGCAACTGTTTTGAATACCAAGCTAATTCAAGAGTGCCTTTGGAACTATGAAGTAGAAGATGAAGAGAAGTAAGAAAGTGTAAGGTTCACACTACTGGGAAAAGATGCTTTATTACCCAAGAATATATTGCATTTTTCCTTTTGACAAGTTAATTTGTAATTGTTCTTACACAAACTCTTCACCTGTTCCAGTCCATCAGCACATAGAAGCATTATCCTTCTACAAAAGAGACTGGGTCACAATCTGCATCTTTCTAGACATTCAGATACACTCATCTTTTACTTCTATGATAAAAATTAAGATATAAAGAAATATTTTCCTGGGGCTTGAATAGGCATTGATCATGAAAATATATGGGGCCCTCAAATCCAGAGTCCAGAATAAGGACCCTCTTATTTGGAACTAAGGACATAGGAACTAAGGACTGTTCTGAGCATCGAAGTCTTTAGAAAGCAAGTGGTCCAGAGAGTATGTTGCAACAAGACCTGTGACAGAAAGCACACATCAGAAATAGACCCCCATCTTCTTGAGATGCCAGCACTTGATAAACCTCTTTCTTTTATCATAAAAGAAAGAAAGGAAGAAAGAAAGAAGAAAGGGAGAAAGAAAGAAAGGAAGAAAGAAAGAAAGAAAGAAAGAAAGAAAGAAAGAAAGAAAGAAAGAAGGAAGGAAGGAAGGAAGAAAGGAAGGAAGAAAGGAAGGAAGGAAGGAAGGAAGGAAGGAAGGAAGGAAAGAAAGAAAGAAAGAAAGAAAGAAAGAAAGAAAGAAAGAAAGAAAGAAAGGAAGGAAGAGAAAGTTTGATGTTGATTTCTAATTTTGAAGCATTGCTTTCAGAGAATATACTTGGTATTATTTTAATCTTCTTAAATTTATTGAGGCTAGTTTTATGTCCCAACATATGGTCTATTCTTGCGTATGTTCCATGTGCACTGGAGAAGAATGTATAACTTGATGTTCTGGGCTGAAAAAGTTCTGTAAGCATCAGTTTATGGATATGGCCAGTATTTCTAGAGGTCCAATGCATGAAATTAGTGCAAGGGGCTCAGCCCTAGAAGCCTTGGGGATGGGGGTGGGGGTGATTGGGGGTGGGACCAGCTGGGGGAGGGGCTGCAGGCAGTTGGCCAGCTGGCCCTAGCCCCGATCTGGGTGGGGGGGCCAATCAGGGGCAGGGCTGGCAGGGGGTAGGGTCCATGGTGTTTGGCTGGCGGGCCCTGCCCCCAATCAGGCCAGATGACTGCCACCAGTCATTCTGGTCGTTCTGGTCACTTGTCGTTTGGCCGCTTGGCTTTTATATATGTAGATTGATTTTCTGTTTGGATGATCAATCTAGAGCTGTCAATGAAGTATGTAGGTCCCCTACTATGATTGTGTTTTGCCAGTTTCTCCCTTTAGTTCTGTTAGTAGTTGCTCTATATACTTTAGTGATCCCTGATTGAGTGCATATACAATGAGAAGTTTTATGTCTTCTTGATGTAGTGTCCCCTTATCATTATAAAATGTCCATCTTTGTCTCATTACCTTTGTTACCTTGAAATCTATTTTGTCAGATGTAAGTATGGCTACATCTTCTTTTCTGTGAATGCTATTTGCTTGGAGAATAATTTTCTACCCTTTTACTTTGAGCCTATCTTTGTCTTTGCAGCTTAGATGTGTTTCCTGAAGGCAGTATATGATTGAGTTTGGTTTTTAATCTAGTTTGCTACTTTGTGCCTTTTTATTGATGAATTAAGTCCATTTAAACTTAGAGTAATTATTCATGTATGAAGATTTTCAATAGGCATTTTATCTTTGGTTTTTTTTTTAATAGCTCTGTGCCTCCGTTGATTCTTTTCCTTTGTGTTTCTGTCATTTTTGTTTGGTGGTTCATATTTTTGCCCTCTGTTTCCTCTTTTCTTTTTTTTTTTAAGTTATGTGTCTCAGTTTGTGTGTGGTTACCACTAGGTTTATAAAAAAGGAAGTTTAATAAACCTAATGGTAACCAGGGATATTTGTGTGTGGTTACCATAAACCTAATTATAATTAGGGGTATTTCATGTATTTACCTAATGGTAAGCAGGGTATTTTTTGTGTGGTTACCATTATGCTTATGAAAAAGAAAGTTTCGTATATACCATGGTCATTTTTCTTTTCAATGCTCTATCCCCCTTTGCAAATTCAGACCTTTATCCCCTCCTCATTTCTTTTTTGTCACAAAGGAATAAATTTAACAAAGAATGCAACGGACCTATATGCTGAAAATTGCAGATTATTAAGAGATAGAAAAAGACAATGAAATGGGAAGATATTCCATGTTCATGGATTAGAAGAATCGATATAATTAAAATGTCCATATTGCCCAAAGCAATATACAGATTATGCAACCCCCCTCAAAATTCCAATGACATTTTTTAAAAGAAATAGGAAAAAATTTTCTCAGATGTGTATGAAACCACAAAAGACCCTGAATGGCCATAGCAATTCTCAGAAAAAAAAGAACAAAGCTGGAGGTATCACACTACCTAACTTCAAATTATACTACAAAACTGTGATATCAAAAACAGCATGGTATTGGCAGAAAAACAGACACACTGACCAATGGAACAGAATTGAGAGCCCAGAAATAAAACCACATGTCTATGGGCAAATAGTTTTCTACAAAGGAGCCAAAAACACACAATGGAGATAAGAAAACCTCTACAATAAATGGTGCTGGGAAAATTGGAAGCCATATGCAAAAGAATAAAACTAGAGTATAGTTTGTCCCCCAAAATTCATATATTAAAGCCTAGCACCCAATGTGACTTTATGTGGAAGTAGGGCCTTTATGAGGTAATTCAGCTTAACTGAGGTCATAAAAGTAGAATCTTTATAAGGAGTCTGCTGTCCTTATAAAAAGAGAGAAAGGTACCAGGGATGCAGATACATAGAGAAAAGGCCATGAGGGCACAGTGAGAAAGCGACCATCCACAAACCAAAGAAAGGAGCCACAGAAGAAACCAAACCGTCTAACACCCTCATCTTGAACTTCAGCCTCCAGAACTGTTGTTTAAGCCACCCAGGCTGTGATGATTTTTATGGCAGCAATAGCAAACATATATGTGTACAATTCTCTCAGATTTCTGAATGTTACTAGTAGATTATTTTTCTAATGAAGGGTTGGAGAAAAAATAACGAACAAGTATAAGAAAAAGTACATGTTTTTCCATCTTACTACTGACAGAATTTAGTGAAGTCCACTAACTTCTTAGCAGGATTTTTCAATTTACTCTTACATTCACAAAATATGAAATAGAAACATGATCTGTCTGTATTTGTCTTCACAGAAAAAGAAGACAGTAGGTAAGATGGTTTGAATGTTTATGATTCTTTGATATTGCATGTATTTTCACATCAGCAAGATAAAAATCTTGGCCTGGATGAAATTTAAAGCAATACATCTTCATCTTTACAACAGTTAATTGTCTTGATACAAAGCCTCAAAACAGATGGATATCTAGGAATGTATCCAAAAAACAAACTCGGAATATTTCCATGCATGTTATAGTAAGGTCCATGAGAGACTAGCAATGGAATCTGTCATATTTGCTAATAAGACTTCCAGCTGGGCATCTGTAACAACTTTTTTTTTTAAATTAACAGACCTTTTTAGAGCAGTTTTAACATTTAAAAAAATGAGGAAAAAATACAAAGAATGCCCATATATCCTCCTCCCCCATATTATATGTCTTCCCTGCCAGTTTCCCTATTATTAAGAGCTAGCATTAGTGTGGTACACTTGTTATAATTGATGATACAATATTAATACATTATTAGGAACTAAGGTTCATAATTTATGTTAGGACCCATTATTTGTGTAGTACCTTCTGTAGATTTTGTGACAAATGAGTCATGATACATATCCACCATTGCAGTATCAGGCAGAATAGTTTCACTGTAATAAAAATCCCCTGTATTCCGCATATTCATCCCTCTTCCCTATCCCTAAAATGTCAGCCATTAACCTTTTTATTGTCTCCATAGTTGTGCCTTTTCAGAATGTCATATAGTTGGAATTCTACTTTATGTAGCCTTGTCAGATTGGCTTCCTTCACTTGGTAAATTGCATTTGAATTTCTCCATCTTTTTATTACTCATTTCTTTATATCGCTGAAATATTTTATTATATAAATATAACATGGATTGTTTATCCATGTCCCTGTTGAAGGACATCTCAATTGCTTCCAGGTTTTAGCAGTTATGAATAAAGATGCTATAAACATCTGTGTGCAGGGTTTGTATCCATAGGATATAAATTTTCAACTAATTTGGGTAAGTACCAAGAAACATGATTGCTATATCATATGGTAAGAGTATGCCTGGTTTTCTAAGAAAGGCCAAACTGTCTTACAAAGTGGCAGTACCATTTTGCATTTCCATCAGCAATGTGTAAGAGTTTCTGTTGCTCTCCATCCTCACCGGCATTTGATATTGTTAGTGTTTTGGATATCAGGCATTATATTAGATGTTTAATAATAACTAATTGTTGTTTTCACTTGGAATTCCCTTTCAACATATGACATTAAGCATTTTGTTGTATGTTTTCTTACTATTTGTATATCTTCTTTGATGAGATGTCTGATTATATTTTTTCCCCACTTTAATTGTGTTATTTGTTTGTATATTTTGGAAACCAGTTCTTTATCATGTTTTGCAAAGATTCTCTTCCAGTCTGTCATTTTATTCTCATAACAGTGTCTTTCACAGAACTTTGTTTTTTAATTTTAATAATGTCTAACATCATTTTTTCATGAATTGTGCTTTTGGCATTGCATCTAAAAATGTATTGCCAAAACGAATGTCATCTATATTTTCTCTTGTTATCCTCCAAAAGTTTTATAGTTTAGATTTTACCTTTAGGTCCATGGTACATCTTGAGTTAGTTTTTGTGAAAGGTGTAAGATTTGTGTCTACTAGTATGTATAAGATCTTTGTCTAGATTGTTTGGGTTTCTGAGTGGTTTTTTGGTGTTTTGTGTGTGTATGTGTCTGCATAGGGATGACCAGTTGTTCCGGCACCATGTGTTGAAAAGACTATTCTTTATACATGAAACTGCCTTTGATCCTTTGTCAAATAACAGTTTATTTATAATTTTGTGGGTCTATATCTGGGCTCTGTTCTTTTTCATTGATTGCTTGTCTATTCTTATGTAAATACTATGCTGTCTTAATTATTATAGATTTATATTAAATATAGTATCAGTTCTCCAATTGATTATTAACTTTCAATATTGTTTGCTACTTGGGGTATTTTGCCTTTCCATGTAAACTTGAGATTCAGTTTGTTGATAGCCAAATAACTTGCTGAGATTTTGTTTGGGACTGCATTGCTTATATAGATATCTTAGCAATAGTGAGTCTTACTAGCCATGAACATGAAACAAATTACTAATTATTTAGATCTTTGAATTTGTTCATCAAAATTTTATAACTTTCCTCATATAAATCTTGTGCATATTTTGTTAGATTTATTCCTATTTTATTTTTTAGATGTTAGTGAAAATAATATTGTTTTCAAATTAAAATTCCATTTGTTCATTGTTGGTAATAGGAAAGTGATTTTTATACATTAACCTGCCACTTTGCTATAGTTGTTTATTAGTTTTAAAAGTTTGTTGTTGTTATTATTGATTCCTTGGGATTTTCAATGTAGATAATCATGTAATCTGTGAGCAAAGACAGTTATATTATTTCCTTCCTAGTCTGTATATTTTTTATTTTATTTTTGTCCTATTGCATTAGCTAGGACTTCCAGTATAACACTGAGTAGAGGTAGTGAGAAAAGACACCCTTCAGTTATTGCTATTTTAGTGTGAAGCATCTAGTTTCTCACTATTAAGCATGATAGTAAGAGCAGGTATGTTCGATGGTCCTTATCTAGTTGAGAATGTTCGTTTAATTCCTAGTTTGCTGAGAGTTTTTGTCATGAATAGATGTTAGATTTTTTTCAAATGTTTTTCTATAGTATTTGACATAATTATATGATTTTTCTGTTTAGTCTGTTGATGTGATGACTTATATTGCTTGACTTTTGAATGTTAAATGAGGCTTCTGTTACTAGAATAAGTCACACTTGGTCATAATGTACAGTATATATTTTTTAGACTTTGGATTTAATTTGCTAACATTTTGTTGTGGATTTTTTCATTTATGTTTATAAGGGATGTTTGTCTAAAGAAAAGAGTAAATTTTATCTGTTCCCTATTGTAGAAAATAAGAAAAAGCTAAATATGCATGTCTGTAAGTTGTCATTTAAACTAAAAAAAAATACACATTTCTGAAAATTAACCAACCTACAGTGATTTTGTAGTTAGTACTGAAAGATTGTATCTCTTCTCGTCCCCCCACTTCCACATCGAGGTATGTCAGTCTGTCCCATGCCTCCATGCCTTGGGTCTTATTTTGTTGGTCAATTCATTTTGTTCATTCGATTCCATAACTAAGTGAAATCGCATGATGTTTGGCTTTCTCTGGTTGGCTTATTTCACTTAGCATAATAGTCTCCAGGTCCATCCGTGCTGTCTCAAAGGGTAAGAGATCCCTCTTTTGTACAGCTGCATAGTATTCCATTGTCTAAAGGTACCACGGCTCTTTTTTTTTATCCACTCATCTACTGATGGGCACTTGGGCTGTTTCCAGATCTTAGCTATTGTAAATAATGCTGCTATGAACATAGGGGTATATATATATATGCTTTCCAATTGGTATGTCAGGGTTTTTAAGATATAGTCCTAGAAGTGAGATCACTGGGTCAAATTGCAGTTCCACTTTTATTTTTTTGAGGAAACTCCATACTGTGTTCCATAGTAAATGAATGGCATATAGGTTCTTTGGTTAATCTTGCCCCACTCACCATCCACCCCCGCCTTCCCTCTGAGATTCTTCAGTCTGTTCTAGGCTTCTATGCCTCTGGATCTATGTGGTTAATATTCACTATTAGGACAAATCTGTAGAACAAAACACCTTCAAACAACTGAAACAGTATAAATTATTGATGCTGATTCTTTTAAATATATCTAACATATATTATTGGAAAACCAACATTTTTAAGATGGAATGAATAATTCCCAAAGATAAAACTTCTATGTAATGTCTTTCAAAACATAGTTGAGTTTTGTTTTACCAAGTAATATCATGAAGTAATTAGTCTAAAATCACTCCTAATCCTATTTCATCTTTTAAAATATTCATTATTTTATATTTTCTATCAACTAAAACAAAATAATGTTACAATTTAAATGTTAAGCTAATTAGTTTTAATGTATTTGAAATTTCCCTTTTATTAAATACTTGAGGAATGTTGAACAGGATTTATTCCATTATGAGATTCATTTACAATATATTTTACTTTTATCTTTAATAATTACTTATCAAACTTTTAAAAACAGTTTGTTTTCCTCAAAAAAAAAAAAAAGGTGGAATTCCAATTTGACCCAGTAATCCCACTTCTGGGACTATATCATAAAATCCTTAAAAGAGATGTAATGCTACATAACTTATTGTCAAAGGAAATTAACTGACTTTAAAATTGTAATATATTTATACATTAATATATACATAAATATATTAATTTATTGGTATATAAGTTTTATATAAGAATTATAAAATGAACAACAAGACTTTCAGTTGTACAATTTTAAAATTACAAATTTAGTTACATATGTTGAGTTAGAATAATTATAACATTTTAAACTCATTGTTTTATTATATGAAGAGATCCCATGCAGAGCAATTGATTTAAAATTATTTAAATTATTAGGATATTAGTCTATAGAAAAGAGGAATAGAAATATAGTTCAGGGTGAGAGGAAAATGTAAAATTCTGAATGTTAATAATAAACTGACATGTTTTTCTTTTAAATCTGAATGGGGATTGATATCAAGTCAGTCTGATATTTAGATTCCTTTGGTTATATTTTAAAAAGTGATGTAATAGTTTTATATTTAAATATCAACATTTATACTATTCCCAAAATTACATTCCTGGGAACTATCTAAACTTGTAATGAAAAATTTTAGATGAAAATTTACAAATATATAAGATGGATCATAAGATTTCAAAATCATTTCAAATGAATATAAGGGAAAATGATCTCTGAAGCTATACTTTTATTTCTACTCAGGATTTTATCTGCATAATTCCACAGAAAATGCTGACCTCCATGAAAAGCTGTTTAACAACCGTAATGAGGAAATTATTCCCAATGTATTTTAACACTTGTCAGCAAATTATTTATTGTATCTAATGACTCATGTTAGAATTTAAATAAAATTCTTCTATCTCTAGTAGAGATATATAACTACTATCAAAATTTTTCTATTAAATAATCTAACATACACACACAACATTTATTCCTTGCACTTACTTTTTCAACCCTTTACTGCATTTATCTAGTTAAATCAAACTCTTCAAGCATCACTAAGAAATCCATGTAGCAAAATTGAAATTCTATTACTTTCTACTTGAAGGCAGTGTATAGGATTTTGAGCTTTTGTAATGCCAGATAAAGCTTAAATGAGGTTTTAAAACTAGATTACTTTTTGTAGGTGAAATTCTGAGCCTCTTTGAATTACACTCTCTACTCACATGAAAGTGTATTTAATTCACAAAGGAAAACAGTGGACTTATTAATTAAAATGGTTTCAAAACTACATGTTAACAGTCAATTTACAGAAGAAAGGAAGCATTTTCTGAAAATACAGAATAAGTTATTTGAACACAAAGTAGTGGTGACCTTTTAACACACTAGCAAATTGGAGTTAGGTATCCTAATTGGCAGAGATCAAATAATAAGTGAAAACCAAAGAATTAATATATCAGAAACATGAAACAAGTTCAACAACTTCTGAAAATAATTTCTTAGTGAACCTAAGGGTTAATGTAATGATAATAAGTACATTTTAAAACTCAGTATGTTTTAGTATATAAAGAGATTCAAAGCCTATAAAGAGATTCAAAGATTTGGAGTAATTTAGCCTGGCAACATAAAAGCACCCTGAATAATCACTATATATATATATATATATATATATATATATATACATACAGTGGGGCCTTGACTTACGAGTGTCCCGACTAACGAGTTTTTCGAGATACGAGCCGTCTCTCAGCCGATTTTTTGCTTTGAGTTGCGAGCTAAAATTCGGGTTACAAGCCAGCTTCAGATACCCCACCACTAGGTGGCGCAGCAAACGTCACAGTGAACGCTACAACATCAGCCCAGAATCACGTGTCTCACTCGTTCACTTTTTGATTTGACATACGAGTAATTTGAGTTATGAGCTCCGTCACGGAACGAATTAAACTCGTAAGTCAAAGCCCCACTGTAAACTGATTTTTCACCATGCAAGATGGCAAATAAGTTCCTGACCTGAGTTGCCAAATATGATCAATGACTGTGCCAAAATCATTTTTAACTTCTGTAGTTACCTGATATTATATCATCAAAGGCTCCCTGACACAAAGCAGAATAACACTTCATTAGAAAATAAAACGAATTTTCAGTAGAACTGAACTGTTGGTAAAGAACAATCAGCATGTTTTGTGATTAAAACTTTTAAATGGACCTCAAGTGTTATATATTAGTAACTAGTGTCCAAGTTACTGTTGCTGCACAACAAAAACTTAGTGGCTTAAAACAATAGTTATTTCATTATTACTTTTCATGGTTGTGATATTCACATGGGCTCAGCCAGGTGGACCTTGACTTAGAGTCTCCTACACCTGTCGTAGGCAGGGGCTCTGGTGTCCCTATAGAGGCTTCCTCCCTCAGGTCTGGTGGTTGATACTGTCAGGGGGCACATTGTCTGTGGCCATCAGCTGGAACACCTGCTTGCAACTATTCCCTGTCGGTTGCTTGGCTTCCTTACAGCATGGCCTATGTGTGTGTCCCAAGATAACCAGAAAGAAACTGATACCCTTCCTTACCATAGTCACAAATGTATCCAGATTCCAGGGGAAAGAACAAAGATCCCAATCTCTTGCGGGAAAGGAGTGTCAAAGAATTCAGGGGCTATGTTATAAAATCAGTCATTGTTTACACACTGGAAACAAGTTATTTACTTTCCTCTTATATATATAAAAAAATTTGGAATACAGGTAATATCATCTTATATGATGGAAAATCAATTCATGTAATTGATTATCCTTCCTTTTAAGAAAGCATTTTGATCTTCTGAGGAAGAGGAGACATTTAATCAAGTAAATTTCGATAGCATTGTCAGACTAAACCGTCTCATAAAACTCAAAGCAAATTTTAACTTTGAATCCCTTTGTAATGCCTCTTTGAATTTCATGAGAAAGAGCTTGGGGTCCAAAATCTTGTCATCTAAGTGAAATCCACGTTGAGATGAGGATTTGGTTTGGATTTATTGGAAACAGCTTCTCTGATAAGATTCCTCTCAACTTGAAGGTCTATGAACTAAAAAAGACAAGTTATCTGCCCTACAGAAACCCAATACACCAGTGTTAAAAATGTTACAGTAATAAACACTGCTGTTAAAAAGGGGGACCCACACTGCGTAGAACAATAAATGGTGTGCAGCAACTGAAATGTAGCTGGGCACGTGTGGCCAGATGTTTGTTTAGGGCTTAGTATTACTCCCTGGAAATTATTCTTCATGAAACTTGGCTCCATTTTCTGAGCTCTTGATTTAATCTTTTGAATCATTCATCCTTTCCTCACAAGGAAACAAAGATTATAGCTGAAATTCAAAAATGTTGGGGATCCAAAGACTTATTTAAATTTGTATTTTCTCTCTCTCTCTTTGTCCAAGTTGACAGTGTTTTCAAGAGAAACAACATTCTAACACTTTTGTGGGCTTTCTATAAATCTTACTAGAGCTCTCTCCTTAGACAAAATGCACACTATAGGTAATTGCCCCATTAGGCTCTTTGCTTTGACATCCCAATGAAACTGCTATCTGATGACACCCTTGATATTCTTAAACACACTGTGGTTAATAAAGATGATGTGCACGACATTCCATTAAGATTCTTCAAAGGTGTTTTTATTTTTTTATTTCCGAAAGCTTCAATGTGTTACCATTTTATATTTCTTTGAGCTCTGCATAAAGGATCTTATACTCTTACCCTGGAAATAATCTTGGCATGAAGCCTTATTATTTTTTGGAGAATTTTTGACATCTGAAAAGAAATGAGAAACAGTTTTATTTTTAAAGAGTCTTATATGTTTTCTAGATTGCTTTCAATGTTACTGTCCATGCCTCCCTCCCACCCGCTTCTCACATTTTACTATAGTTAACTAGAAAAAGCTATGTGGTATATTCAATACTCTGCCTGGAAATCAATTTAGTTAGGCCTTCAAGTTGCTTAGGTACGTTTCCTAGTTCTGGTGTTATCACACATGGCAGTGTCGCCACCCTTTCTGCCAAATGAGGTCCTCTTTCTTCTGGCTTCGCAGAACAGTTCATCACTTTCCTTTAAGCCCCCATGCCCTCCTGATGTGCTTTGAAATTCTGCTTAGCCTCTCCTCGCGGCCCTTTAAGCTTTTGCTGAAACACTCCTTAAACATGCTTCCAGCTGTTATCTTGTCTCAAAGCCAATGACACATGCTGTAATTTTTTGTTACGGCACTTTCAAGTACAAAAATTGGTCCCGTTACTATTACTATGTAACAAAGCATCTCCGAGAGGTAATGACATAAAAGAGAGTAATCATTTTATTATAATATTTTGAGATTCTAAGAATGGACTGGAATTAGCAAGTTGCTTTTCACCCAAGGTCGCATATGCTTTTATAGTGAGATGGTGGCTGAGGTTGGCATCACCACAAAGCCCCCTTTCTTCTCTTACCTTGAGGTTCATGCTGGCTGCATCTGGAGCCTCATCTGGTGCTGTTGGCAGGAACATCCCCATGTAACTTCTTCGTATGACTGGCTTTCTCAGAGGTTGTTGACTGTTTTACGGTAAACCTCTCAAGACAATTAAGTAGAAACTCTATTATGTGTAGCCTTGAAGGGTATTTAACATCTCTCCCTCCATAATAAGAATTAATTCGGAGTCAGGGGAGGAAACATAGTTTCCACATTTTGATGATAGGAGTGTGAAAGAATTTGGGGGTATTTAAAAAATTATACCACAAGGGATGAGTGATAAAGTAAAATTTACTAGCAAATTCTAACATATTGGTCCATTCCCATAAGATAGAGTTTTCTTATTTATTGGAAAAGTAAAACCTGAAAATTTTGTTTTGAAATGCCTTTTATAAGTGTGCTTTCTTAAAAAATAGTGGTTACTCTTGGTGGAGGTATAGTTGCTGAATCATTGAAAAGATACATTGAGAGGCATTTCTGGGATGCTAGTAATGTTTTGTTTCTTGATCTGGGCACCTTATAGATGCCAGTTAAACCGGTGCACTCACTTTATGAAAATAAATCAAACTTTGCCTATAGGATGTGCCTATATATGTATAGATATAATAGTTCAATAACCTGTTGCATTCAAAGAATATATAAACAGGATTATATATGTAAAATGTATCGAAGTCACAACTCACAAGTAAAAAGCTAAGCAGACTGAGAAAGCAACAAGTCTTCTGGGATCTATGAGAGAGAGAGGATGCAGGGAAAACCACTGTCTGTAATCACAGCTTACTAGGCCAGAGAGTCACAAGCAGGAAATGGGTCACGAGTCCCAAGTGGGAACCAGGGCCAGGGTAGGAAAAGCTGACTTGTAATTAACCAATTGCTAGAAGCACAATGAGAACAAATCTAAGAGTTGAAAAATCCAGGGAACCCTCTCATAGTGGGGCAACCCCCAAAATATTGTGCAACTTATCTCAAGGAGTGCGACCAGGTCCCCCTGGCATGTGGCAGGGGGAAAAGAACTCTTGGAATATGTCAGAGAGCACTCTGTCTTTGTTCATGAGTCTTTTAGGACATACTAGCTAACCAGACACTTTCCTCCCCAGAGCATAATGGACCTGGGGGAATGAAAATGCCCAACCTCAGCCCATTCTAGGACTGAGAGCTACCTGGTGACCTTATGTTATAGCAGCATAGTGGGTGGCTTTGAGTGTAGCTAGTTTATAGTATATGACTAAAGGAATCAGGGTCGAAGGACAGGTAGTGAAATTCAGATGCTTCAGAAGTATCTGGGAGTTTTAAAAAGTTCTACCAGACACTCCAAAAAGTTTGGGAGCATTTGTAGGTCTCAACTATCAAGGTAGAAAAGAATCCATGTCTAAAAAGACAAGGAGCAGAGGTACAGTGAAGGGGAGAGAGGCTCGAGTATATGGTGACGGAAGGAAATTTGACTTTGGGTGGTGGGCACACAATACAAATGATATACCATAGAATTATACACTCTAAACCCATATAATTCCAGTAACCAATGTCACCCCAATAAATTTAATAAAAAGTAAAAAGAAGAAACATAGAACTCACCTTGTACCTAATAAAACAATAAATAAACAGAAAGTAGATATTGGCAACCCTGAGCAAAATTAATAAAATGAGCAAGGTGTTTTTAAAAATATATTTTTAGTGATTTTTTTTTCTTAGGGAGAGAAAGGAAGGGAGAGGGACAGAGAGATAGAAACATATATCTATGAGAGAGAAATATAGATTGGCTGCCTCCTGTATATCCCCTACTGATGAATAGAGCTCACAACCCCAGCATGTACCCTGACCAGGAATTGAACTGGTGATCTCTTGATTCATAGGTCAGTGCTCAACCACTGAGCCATACCAGGCCAGGTAGAACATAGTGTTTTTAAAATTGTCCTCCTGGGTTCATACATGGATACTAAGACTGAATACTAAGCAATGATAGTAAATTATCCGACACTTATGAATTTCCAACTTTTTACAGATAGGTGATCCTGTCCTAATTTCTTAAAAACTGTGGCATTCCTGACTTTATCGTTCAGCTCTCATTGTAATAAGCACTGCACGATAAAACAACCCTAACACTCAGTGGTTTAAAACAATGCAACACTTATTTTCATGGGTATGCTGGGGTGGCTGTGTGCCAGTCTCACATGGCTTCACACTGAACATTGCAGATCTGAGTGTCCATCTACTCTGCATGTCCCTCTCCCTCCTTAAACCAGTGGCCTAAGAAAGGCATCGTCTTCTCTGAGAGACTGCAGAGACACAAAAGGAAGTACCCAATCATGATGATACATTTAAAAGTCCCTATCTGTGCCCTAGCTTGCCATTGACTAAAGCAAGTTATATCACAGAATCCTAATTCAAAGTATATTGCCGAAACCGGTTTGGCTCAGTGGATAGAGCGTCGGCCTGCGGACTGAAAGGTCCCAGGTTCGATTCCGGTCAAGGGCATGTACCTGGGTTGCGGGCACATCCCTAGTGGGAGATGTGCAGGAGGCAGCTGATCAATGTTTCTCTCTCATCGATGTTTCTAACTCTCTCTATCTCTCTCTCCCTTCCTCTCTGTAAAAAATCAATAAAATATATTTTTTAAAAAAAGTATAAAGAAATATAGTTCATTGTTTGTAGAGTGAACTGCGAATTTACAGAGAAGAATAAAAAAAATGGAGGCCAGTAATTCAATTCAAAAGAGCGGTTCCACCTTAGAAGTGAGCACTTTTTTCCAGGGAAGAGGACTGTAAAGTTAGTTTTAAATCCTTTGGGGATTTTATCAGCCCAAGATGGTCCCAAGATTAAAACGTAATCTCTATTCTTTAAAAGGCAGAAGATTAACTTTATATAAGGCCTGTGTCAAGTTCCTGTTTTGTGAAGAAAGATGTTCACAAAATTTTGTAAAATATCATTTTCTTAGTCCATTTAGACTGCTATAACAAAATACCATGGAGAGTCAGAAGATGGCGGCATAGGTAAACACCGGGAAATTATCGCCTCACACAACAATTGAAAATTACCGCAAAGGACTGAGCAAACATCATCCAGAACAACAGGAAGGCTGGCTGAGTGTAAATTCCACAACTAGAAGGAAAGAAAAGCACGCTGAGAGCCAGAGGCGCTGCGGAGGTGAAGTGCAGAGGTACGGCGGCGCGCGCGCGCGCGAGGAAAGGGGGTAGCACCTGAGGATGCGGCTGACTTTTTGAGTCACAAGCTCCTGACTGCTCTGAACTCCGGTTCCGGGAAGTCTCTGGGGACCCAGGACTCATACGGGGAGAGGCTGGTCTGTCCTGCAGCGAGCGAACTTGAGGGCGGCTTTCCCTCAGAGGTGCTTGCAGCCTTTACCGGAACACTGAGACGCGCGACTCCGGGCGGAGAATCGGCCATGGCTGCTTTCTCCGCCCTCTGACTCCCTGAGACCCCGCCCCACCCAGGCTGCGGCAGAGGCTTTTGCATGTGAATGTACCTAACTGCAGCCGAACCAGGCAGACCTGGAACTTCCAAGAGAAGCCCCAAGGCCCCGCAGCGGCTTGCATTGCTTCACAGCTGAGCCTCTTCGTGGCTCCTGCTGTGTGGCCTCAGGCAGAGGCTGAATTAGCACCTCCTTAGATCCAGGAGCCACTGTACCCAGTGATCAGAGGGGGTCCATCCAGACTGCAACTCCTCAGATCCATAAGGGACGCACTCAGGGAGCAGACTCAGTGAGCACCAAAGCCCCACTGAAGCAAGTCTTGCCCCAGAAGGGTGTCTTCAGCACAGAAGTTCTCCCACTTTAGACACAGCTGATTCTCACAGCCAATTGGCCTGGAGGTCAATTCCTCCCAGTGATTCTACAACAACCAAGGCACCAAGAGTGCACCAAGAGTGTCCACCCCAGGTAACTGGGGAGGCTGAGCTACTGGGCCCTACAGGACACCTGGCGCACAGGGCCACTCTATCAACACAGGGAAGCTGCCAAAATGCGGAGACAAAGAAACAGGTCACAAATGGCAGAAATGGAGGAAAGCAAACGATTGGATATAGAGTTTAAGGCCACGGTTATAAGGTTTTTCAAGAATTTTATGGAAACCGCCGATAAATTTAATGAATCCCTCAATAAGTATAGGGAGACCATGGAGGACATGAAAAAGGACCAACTAGAAATTAAGCATACACTGACTGAAATAAAGAATAATTTACAGAGATCCAGCAGCAGAAAAGAGGATCCCAAGAATCAAGTCAAAGATTTGAAATACAAAGAAACAAAAAATACCCAACCGAAAAAGAAAAAAGAAAAGAGATTCCAAAAATATGAAGATAGTGTAAGGAACCTCTGGGACAACTTCAAGCGTACCAACATCAAAATTATAGGGGTACCAGAAGGAGAGAGAGGGCAAGATATTGAAAACCTTTTTGAAGAAATAATGACAGAAAACTTCCCCTACCTGGTGAAAGAAATGGACTTACAAGTCCAGGAAGAGCAGAGAACCCCAAACAAAAGGAATCCAAGGAGGACCACACCAAGACACATCATAATTAAAATGCCAAGAGCAAAAGATAAAGAGAGAATCTTAAAAGCAGCAAGAGAAAGATAGTCAGTTACCTACAAGGGAGTACCCATACGACTGTCAGCTGATTTCTCAACAGAAACCATGCAGGCCAGAAGAGACTGGCAAGAAATATTCAAAGTGATGAATAGCAAGAACCTGCAACCAAGATTACTTTATCCAGCAAAGCTATCATTCAGAATAGAAGGTCAGATAAAGAGCTTCACGGATAAGAAAAAGCTAAAGGAGTTCATCACCACCAAACCAGCATTATATGAAATGCTGAAAGGTATTCTTTAAGAAGAGGAAGAAGAAAAAGGAACTCTTACCATTTGCCACAGCATGGATGGAACTTGAGAGCGGATAAACACCACAGGATCTCACTCATTTGTGGAATATAATGAACAACATAAGCTGATGAACAAGGACTGATCCAGAGACGGAGAGGCATTGATTGGACTGTCGGGACTTGGAGGGAAGGTAGGGGAGGGTGGGGGTAAGGGGGAAAGATCAACCAAAGGACTTATATGCAAGCATATAGGCCTAATCAATGGACATGGACAACGGGGGGGTGAGGGCATGAGCGGGGGTGGGGGGGGTGGGGGGTAGAGGGTAACGTGGGGACAAGGACACATATGTAATATCTTAATCAATAAAAAAATATATAAAAAAAAAATACCATGGACTAAGTAGCTTATACAACAGAAATTTATTTCTCACTGTTGTGGTAGCTGGAAATACAAGATTAAGGTACCAATATGGTAACATTCTGGTGAAAATCCTCTTCTGGGTTCATAAACTGGAGACTTTATGCTGTGTTCTTACACAGTGGAAGGAACTAGGGCAGTGGTTCTCAACCTTCTGGCCCTTTAAATACAATTCCTCATGTTGTGACCCAACCATAAAATTACTTTCATTGCTTCTTCATAACTGTAATGTTGATTCTGTTATGAATCGTAATGTAAATATCTGACATGCAGGATGGTCTTAGGCAACCCCTGTGAAAGGGTCTTTTGACCTCCAAAGGGGTCGCAACCCACAGGTTGAGAACTGCTGGACTAGGGGGTCTCTGTAGTGTCTCTTTTATAAGAACACTAATGTAACTCTCAGTACTATGTTGCAGATAAGCTGCCAGGCAGCGCAGGAGGATTAATCAGCTGGGCACTAAGAGGATATTCAAAAAAGCAGCCTTTATTTGCAGATGCACTAGTGCTGTGACTCAGGGGAATCAGTCTCCAAATCCTGAGTGATAAATATGGGCGAAGCTTTCCCTTTATACCCTTTAGTTTCCTTCTCCTCCAAATATGGATTAGGCTTCCAGACTTTTCACAGGCTTTGCAACCTCCTCCCCTCCCCCATGAGTTGGGATGGGGGAAGTGAGATTACACCCAGAGGCTTGTCTGGCACCAGCGCTGCCAGACCCCTCAGGAGGTTGTATATGGTTCATGGTTTATGGCCTCTGTAAAATGGGAGTATTCCAGGAAACAGGTTCTGCATGGCAGGACAGCCATCACAGATAGGAATGGAGTTTATCAGCAAGCAAGAATGCGAGTTACTGACACATTCAGATAGCTAGCCCACCAAAATGTCTTATTTTCCCCTTCGCTAAGCACTTCCAAAAGATCCCACATCCTACTACTATCGTCTGTGGAATTTAGGATTTCAACATGTGAAACTGGGAGAAATGCAAATAAATATTCAGACCATAGCAATTACCTTTACAAATATGTCACAATTTAGAAAATATCTGTCAATTTTATATATACATTTAAAGTCTTCCAGGTGTCCATTCATGTATCTATCTATCCAAACCATATATGAATAATAATCTTGAAGAAATATACAAAAATATATTCACTGATTAAAATTACATATTTCCAAGTGATCTCTATCTTTTCAATTGCATTCTGTTAATTATATCCTGTTTCCCTAGTAAAAAACAATCAATTAAAAGTATAGATACTTCAGATGCCTGGCATGCGGAGGGCTTTCACCATTCACGAGGCATATATGCTTAGTAAATATACTACAAATAGTTTCCAGTTATGAACTAGAAATTTTATAAAATGGTTAAATAGTTTTAAAAGCAAAACTCAGTTATTAATTCTTCTAAATGTGTTGTAAATAGTCATCTTCAGCCAGAGTCACCATACCAAGAAAAGCAGCTCTTTAAAAATCTATGTTCCCACTGCCAAGTAAATTAAAACCAATATTTTTTTTTGAAAAAGTACACAACATGCCAATTGCTTTCTGTGTTATTAAACTATTGCCTAATTATTAATTCTTTTTTTAAGGATAAGGAGTTTCTTTTTTTTAATATGTATTTTTTATTGATTTCAGAGGAAGGGAGAGAGAGAGAGAGAGATAGAAACATCAGTGATGAGAGAGAATCATTGCTTGGTTGCATCCTGCATATCCCACACTGGGAACTGAGCCTTCAACCTCAGCACGTGCCCTGACTGGGAATCAAACCGTGACCTCCTGGTTCATAGGTCAAAGCTCAACCACTGAGCCACACCAGTCGGGGTATTAATTCATTTTTAAATATCAGTCTATTTACATGTACAAGTTCTCAAAATAAGAGCCCATAACTCAGTAAGTCTAACTTATTTTAAACAGACCGAAATAATCCTCACAGAGCCAATGATTGATACTTTAATCACACTGCTAGTCACAGGCATCATTTGACCATCCTTTAATACCTAGTTACAGTGTTGCTGATCTGTGACTATCATTACTAATAGCATTTCCCCAGAATAAAGCAGATCTACTTCTCTCATTGACAGCATTCCATAAACAGAATAATCTTGTCAAATGTACTTTGCTAAAATTAAAAAGAGAACGAGAGACTCTGTGCACAGAGCAGGTGGTGTCTACTCCAGGAGAGAATTCTATTTTTATGCCTCTAATATGCATTTCTCCTTTCCTAAATGTGACAGTAGAGTTGCAGTAGAAGATGAGTAAATCCTAAAAGGGAATAAAACATATTACATGTCAAATCCAAGGTTTCAGCCCCCATATAGCATGCCTTCAATTTATAATAACTGTTCCCCAGTTTGCATGGTTGTCTATTTTCATCTGGCTTTAAGTCAGTGCTTTGATAGTTTATAAATCCCTGTTTGTTTTTTACTCTAGTGTTCACAAAGATATGGCATCTTTAAGTGCTTCAATTTAGCATCTTGAAGTACTCCCTTAGCATGTTTAAGTACTTCAATTAGTCAGGATAGAATAGGCTTTTGCTTGGATAGCAAACAACCCAAAATCTCAGCGGCTTAATACAACCAAAGTTTATATCTCACTCACCAAAGCCCCTCAAAGCTGCCCTCAAGCATCAGAAATGCAGCCTGCTTCAATGTTGTGGCCCTGCCAGCTCAACAGGAAGACTCTTCAAGGCACCTGCTGCGAAGGAAGAGAAAATTTGAAAAATTGCACAGGGAGTTTCCACTACCTCAGGCTTGGCGTGTCACATGGCCTTTAGGCTCACAGCCAGTTTATCAGTTGACCTTCTGAACAAGCTAGCAAGTGTGGTTTTCCATGGGCCCAACAGAAGCAGATCAGATGAACAAAAGGCATTTTCTCTGTTGATAATCAAAGAAAGCACTTCTCTTGATGTAAACTACAGTATGGGGTAGTAAAAAAAGAGAATGTCTTGAGTTTAGTGAGTAGTTTAACTCTATCTCAGTTCCTCAGATGCTAAATTAAAATATTAGACTGAATGATCTTTGGCTCTTCTACAATTAAATTTTCACAATTCTCTACTCTTAGGAAAGAAGCTCTCTTACTTTGTCATGTACCATAATTGTTAGCCTTTAGAAAGATTGACTATTGCCATATATTATCTGAGCAGTATCAGCAGTATTTAAGGAATGATTACATTGCCTCAGGTTAGTAATTAAATGGCAATGATAAAAAAATTCTTCAATTAAGTATATTCTTATGTAAATTGCATAAGAAATGGAGCAAAGGCTCATACTCATAGGATTAGAGAAAATCATCTTTTAACATATTCTTTTTTAGGAGTGTAAACTTATGAATTTTTTACTGAAATCATTGCTGCTTGAACATGGTTAAGGTATCTTCTTGTCTTTTTCTTCCTTATGGTTGATGTGAAGGTCTGATAGATGCATACTAGAGACATAGGAGAAAGAACATGGCATTTGATATAAGGCATGTTTTTGCTTATATTATAGTGTTCTATTTACCAGTTTGATAATCTGGTGTTTCCTACATGATACTGAGATTGATGTGTTTAAAAACTATAAACTCACTGAATTCATAAACAGGGAGTAAATTTAACATTGCAACATAGGAAATATATTAATAAGTTTCTGCCTAATGAAGGAAGTTATACTTTAGCTCACTTTCCAATCAGGAAATTGTTTTTTAGCTCAAAGAAGCACTAGCCAGCAGAATGTAGAAACAATTACCGAAACGAAAAACAAAAAGCAAAACAAAACGCACACACACAAGGTTATATAGTTGTTCTACAATATCAAGAAAGAAATATATTACCAGTTTAAATACAAATCAGGCAGCTAGTATCTAGTAGAGCACATTGAAGGTAGAAAGGTATAATCAATTAATAAAGACAATTTCAAGAAATTGCAGATTAATACACATGCTAAGTAAGAGGAAGAGGGCCTTAAAAGGAAGAAAAAAAAATTAACCTCCTCATGAAAATGTAGAATAATTTTCACTAGTTTTTAATAAAAAGGAACTGAATATTGATGCAAAACCCCATTGTATAGTTTTCCAGAGTGACAGTTACTGAGGTAAACTAAATATAATATATAACTTATAATATAAAAGATAGATCCAATTTTTCTCAGCAATGACTATCTGACCTTATTCATATTTATCAGTTCCAAACTTGAAGAACTCCATCAGGTATTGTTATGAGCAGATGCCTAATCTTAAGATTGGGTAAGTAATCTTAGGCAATAAGAGTAGGAAAATGAGTTGCATAGCAGTCTTTACAGAACAGCATTTTAGCTCCATTCCCAAATTGTTCCCCCTCCTGGCTTCTATTCTTCAGAAAATGGCAACCCAATCCTCCCAGTTTAAAGTGAAAATAAAAACTTGCAGTCATATTAGATTCTTCTCTTTTTCTGACAATCTACATCCAACCCAATCTGAACTTTCAAAATAGATTCAGCTATTATGCTAGTCTTAATCATTCATTTTCTTATTCTAATCTACATTATTGTAATCACCCCCCAACATGCACACCCAACCATGCCTGGTGTATAGTCAGTACATTTTCCTACCCATTATCCATTGCTCTCTTTTGTTATTTTTATTTCTCCATTGATTTCATCTTTGAGTCCTTAGCTCTTTGGAAACAAACCTTCACATTAATATTCATAGACCACTTCTCTTTTCATTAGAACCAAGGTAGTTTTATACTTCACTGATTTCATAGCAATGCACCAATACTAACCTAAGTGTACTGACAATTCTAAAATTATGTGTTGGGCATCTGCCTCACTATACTTTATGCCATATTTGTTTCCTGACAAAAGGTTATGTTAGAAAACATCCAACTGTGTTTTTCATAGATTATGAACAAACCTGCTGTTAAATCATTGACAAACAAGTTGTGCTCTTCATGTATTAATACTACCACCTGGAAAATGAAAATTATTTTTAAATTTACCTGAAAAATCAATGAAACTAACAGTAAATGTTATTATTTGTCACTTTAACTACCTGAAAAACTTGGCAAAATAACATTTCTCGTGTGTCCAAATATAAATTGTAAATCTTTCACTGTCAGGAAGAAGTTTTTTCTCTCGCCACAATTTTCAAGAATTTTGAGGTTTGCCTAAGGGGAAATTATTTTAAGTCAATATGATTTATCTTTAGTATAAAAATTAACACTTAATATCTTAGTGTGAGCTCTTTATTACTGAACAGTGTTAATACTGGAGTTAGTAAGGAAATCCTCAATTATTATAAATGAGTAGATTATCTTCTAATGTCAGAGATGAGGCAGCTGAATTTTTATCTGTAAAAGGAGCATAGTAAACAATTCTAAACATAAAGATGTAGAATATAAAGCATTTGGCAAAGAATATACTGACAACTCAACTTTTTGTTTTAATCCTCACCCAAGGATATGTTTAGAGAGAGGAAGGGAAAAGGGAGTAAGAGAAATATCAATGGGAGTGAGAAACATTGATCAGTTACTTCCCATATGTGCCCCAACCAGGGATCAAACCCATAACCTAGGTATTTGTCCTGACCAGGAATCAAACCCTCAGTATTTTGGTGTATGAGATGATGCTCCTACGAACCAAGCCACAAGGCCAGAGCTAATTCAACATTTATTGAACAGCAACTCCATAGGTGGCCTAATGCTTGACAAGCTATTATGATGATATCATTTAATTTTTACAACAGAATTTAAACACACATCTATCTAATGCCATAGCCAGCATTCTTAACAACTATGCTATATTTACTCTAAATATAATGTTAATAAGTGCTCGCTTCGGCAGCACATATACTAAATATAATGTTAATAAGTTAATTTATGAGCACCTATTTTATGAAAAGCTTTTCTCACATATCTCACTTAATCCCCCCAATACCGCTATAAGTATTTAACTATTTTTAACATAAGGAAACCGAGACAAAGAGAGGGGAAATGAATAGCCTTATGGCGATTCCTTCTACTCAAGGAATGTTTTTTCTCTTACTGTTTTAAAATTCTTTCTATATCTTTGATTTTAGAATTTAATATATTGTATCTTCAAAAAGATTCCCTTGGGCTGAATCTACTTGGGGACCTATGAACTTCATGAACTTGAATGTCCCAACTTTTATGTAGGCGAAAGGAGAAAAGTATTAAAATAACTTTAGCTACAATAATATGTTAATAGATATACAATATAAAAAGATATAAATTTTGACATCAACTACATAAAATGCACGTGGGGTGCAAGTAAAAGGTAGAATTTTCTATTGATTCAAGTTAAGTTGTTATCAGCTCAGACTATCATAACTATAAGAAGTTTTATGTAGCCTCATAGTAACCATGAAACATAAACCTACAGTAAATATACAAAAGAAAAGAGAAGGGAATCAAAGAGTAACATTATGAAAAATCATGAATTAGCAAAGAAAAATGCAAGAGAGGATGAAAGAAACAAAAGACTATAAAACAGGCAGTAAACAATTAGTAAGATGTCATTAGTAAGTCCTTACCTATTAGTAATTACAATATATGTAAATAGATTACATTTTCCAGTCAAAAAACAGAGAGTGGCTGAATGGATAGAAAGACAAGACCTAACTATATGTTGCCTTCATGAAACTCACTTGAGATTTAGGGACACACAAAGACCAAGTAAAGTAATGGAAAAGGCTACATGTGAGAACTGAAACTGGACTCCTATATTATATCACACACAAAAATCAACTCAAAATTTATTAAAGACACAACATTAGAACTAAAGTCATAAACTCCTAGAAGAAAACATAGCAGGTAAGGGTTGTTTTTTTTTACTTTGCTCTTGGCAATAATTTTTTGGATTTGACATCAAATGCAAAAATAAATAAATTGGACTGCATCACACTAAAAAGTCTCTTTACATTAAAGAAAACTATCAACAAAATAAAAAGGCAACATACAGAGCTGGGGTCTGTTGTATCAATCCTTGTCTCTTAAAAGATAAAATAAGAAAATATTAATAGTGATATTTCTTTGAGACATAACTGGCTCATGCTCCAGACAAAAGACAAAAGTATTTCTGGGGAAGGAACCACAGAATCATAAAAATTATCTCTTACAAATCATTCATTACACTTATGAGTAATGATGCCCTGAAGCTATTAATTAACACAGTATATCAGTCAGCGTCCAATCGTGAAAATATACTCAAAGTATTTCAAACAGAGTGGATATTAAATTCAAGATTTTGTTACTTAGATGTTATCAAAGCTGAAAGAGCCAACAAGAAGAAACTGAGCTGTGTCAGGTATCCCCAAGGCTTTGCTAAGGCCTGATGATTTGCTAGAACAATTCACAGGACTCAGAAAAACTGTTATTCTCGCGGCCTACAGTTTATTACAGTAAAAGAATACAAATTAAAGCCAACAAAGGGAAAAGATACATTGGATGGAGACCAAGAGAAACCAGCCACAAAATTTTAAGTGTCCTCTCCCAGTGAAATCACAGGAATACACTTCATCCTCCCAGTTATGAAGTGTGACAGCATATGCAAAGGGTTGTCAGCCAAGGACGTTTACCCAAGCCTTGTTATACATGGTTGTTTAGGGAGTCAGTCATGTAAGAATGCATTCCTCATAAATTACAGTGTTACCATAGGCTAATCAAACTGGTACCTCAAGCCCCATAGCCTCAGACATACAAAATTACTCTTATCAGGCAAAATATTACAAGGGCTCAGAATTTATCTCCCAGGCGATAGTCAAGGGCCATTCCTAAAATCAGGCCTGTGTGTGTGTGTGTGTGTGTGTGTGTGTGTGTGTGTGTATGTGCAGGAATTGAACAACCAGGCCTGCTGAGTTAATTCTTTTCTATATGTAAGGTTACCAAGATATACTGATTACAGAAGTAGCATCTCCTACTTCTAGTGCTAGTCGAACAGAGTAATTGCTTGGAGACTCCTCCTTTACATAGCTTATGCTTAGACCACTAGGTGGTGCTAGCGGGTAGGGAGGTGGGAATGGAGCTCAGAACCCTTGAAGGAGATTTAACTGCCAGGTCTTAGGGCCTTAGTCTCTTTGAGGGGCTGCAGCATAGCTGGTGTTGGAAGTGTCCAAAGTAGATGGAGCATGGAGCTGCAATTGTCTTCTTTTACTGGAAGAACACTTTTAAAAACTGAAAATAAGTATTTTCTCTCTTCCTTGCACTTTCTTATTTCCTCTAAGGCCTCCATTAGGTTTTTCTCTCTAATGCCTTCCTGGCCAAAAGAGTTTGTGACATTTAGTATGGAAGACTCCTACTCCAGCAGAGAGTCAATAGGTAAATAACAATCTTACTCACCTATAGAAAATGACAAGCTAACAGCAGAATCAAAATGACTTTATTTTTACTTCTACACCAATGGTCTTTCCACCAGATCTTGACAAACAAAGTTGATCAGGAGAAGTGATTAAGTGGACAATGTGATTTGGACCACCAAAGGAATATAACCTTCAGTTTTTGTGGGAAAGGACCTTTAAAATTAGATCTAATAAAATGAAAAATTAAGATAAAATATTAGAAATCTTGGACTCTGATCAACTTTCTCTATGACCTTAGTTAACCCACAATTAGCTCTGGCTTCAGTATCCTTACCTATGAAACAAATGATAAGAACTATAAGCTCATTTTTAAATTAAGATCTGAAATAACCCAATTAGGGCAAGGAAACAAGATAGTTTACCCAAACTCAATTTGCTAAATTGGCAATGTACTGAATTTACTTTTTTTTTTTTAACTATTTGGTTCTGGTTGACCAGTTTTCATTTTGCCTTCATAAGAGCATTTTAAGAAAAATTCAATTAGCCTTTGCTTTGCAGGGGAAGTCTAGGGGGCAGAGAAATCAGGAAAGTACCACCTGTTCAGTCTAACTGATGGATGATTTCGTTTCCTTAAGATTAATGTCTTTAGGTTAAAAGACCATCTGTTGTCCTAACATGCCCACAATCTATTTGGATTAGATGTATAACTGCTAGCACCACACGTTAACCACACATATGTTTCCAAATTGTTTCCTGGGAAATATCTTCATAACATATTTGCATCCATGTCTGTCCTTTACTTGTGGAGAAATAACTTTAATTCTAGAATTTAGGTGATATATAACAATATCCAGGTAGAAATAAGACTTAAGATTTCATTCTTTTTTTTTAAATATATTTTATTGATTTTTTACAGAGAGGAAGGGAGAGAGATAGAGAGTTAGAAACATCGATGAGAGAGAAACATCGATCAGCTGCCTCCTGCACATCTCCCACTGGGGATGTGCCCGCAACCCAGGCACATGCCCTTGACCGGAATCGAACCTGGGACCCTTCAGTCCGCAAGCCGACGCTCTATCCACTGAGCCAAACCGGTTTCGGCAAGATTTCATTCTTTTAAAATATTTTTCACAATATGGAGGTTTAATTTCTGAGGATAAGGCCTAGAATAGGTAGGTTTAATCACACTCTATATTGTACTTATTCACCCTTAAACTGAAATATAAACTCTCAACAGGTTTATTTCCTGTTTTACCCACTCAGCAGCGTATTTATCCAATTCTCATCATATTTCTCCAATGTCATGATTATAATTACTTAGGTACGTTCCAAACATATTGCTTTCCATACAGAGGTCTATATGTAATGGAAGAGTTCCAACCTCAAACTTTATGAAATAGTCTACTTAAACTGATTGGACCCTATTAATAAAACTTTTTACTACTCAAGGCTCTACAATGTTGCTTAATACAAATCCCAGTTTCTTCTTATTAAGGAATGAATGATAACTCTTTAACCATGTGGTTAAGAGAAAGTTCTTTGTTTTATTTTTAAACTCTTTATTATGGACCTCATCGTTGTGTGTGTTTTGGAGGTTGGAGCTATTGGTTGTGTTAAACTGTTCCCAGCAAAAGGAATTAATCCAGGATAGACTTTAATGGTAAATAAATTGCACATTGCACAGTTTTAATGTTTCTTATGTGATGTTAAGTGCTCAAACCCCTCCTTCCCACTCCAGGAATAATTTGAGCCTCTTGTTCAAATATAGCCTCAGATTGAACAGGTTATACATGCACAGTTGGTTTCTGAATCACTGATAACAAAGGGAATCAAATTTAAAAATGCTGCTTATGCTTTCAAAGGAAGTTTACAATCAACCATATGTTTTATTTTTTAAAGTGGTGTAAAATACTATTTTCCCAAAGGGCTGGTTTAAATCCTCGTCACTGTACAATTTTCAAGATGTTTTTCACAGTTAAACAATTTGCATAAATTATTCTGAAGAAAGTTTATGACACATCTTTTTTAAACCTAAAGGAATAATTCCTAAATCACTACAGTATACCCCACCATACAACATGTTGTCAAAACATGTTGTTTACTTATTGGATTTTGGGCTTTATAGAGAAACATGCTAAAACATGGTTATCTTCAGTAGTCAATTCTTTCTTAATTTCAGCAAATGTAAATTAGATTAACACTGGATAGTGTTTGTCTTTTTTCATTTAGTTAATAGATAGAATGAATGTGAGTGATAGATGGGTGACTTGGGCAGAATCTGGTTTCTCTCTTGGTTTGCGCTTTAGAGTCTTCCTTAAAAAACTGAGGCCGAGCCGGTTTGGCTCAGTGGATAGAGCTTCTGCCTGTGGACTGAAGGGTCCCAGATTCGATTCAGGTCAAGGGCACCTTAGTTGCGGGCACATCCCCAGTAGGGGGCATGCAGGAGGCAGCTGATCGATCTCTCTCATCGATGTTTCTAACTCTCTATCCCTCTTCCTTCTTCTCTGTAAAAAATCAATAAAATATATTTTAAAAGAAACAAAAACTGAGTATAATTTTAGAAGAGATTTTGTAAATTTTAAAGAGAAGCATGATTGGCTTATAATTTTAAAGCTAGTTTAATTCTTCATTCTCCATTAGAAATACCTCTTGGACTTATTTCCTCTGTAAGGATGCATCCCTTTATAAATCATATCAATGTGTGAACCTCTATGTGAGTTCTTGAAAAATGGGTGTTTTTATATTCCTAGCCTGGCTAGTCTGTCTCTCTGGCATCCCAACATTTCTTGTTTGTGATGAAGCACTGTGAGTTTTTCTTCTTTGTAAATAAGTTTTAGCCCTGCCGGTTTGGCTCAGTGGGTAGAGCATCAGCCTGTGGACTGAAGGGGATTCCAGTCAAGGGCACATGCACGGGTTGCAGGCTCAATTCCCAGTAGAAGGCATGCAGGAGGCAGCCAATCAGTGGTTCTCTCTCATCATTGATGGTTCTATCTCTCTCCCCCTCTCCCTTCGTCTCTGAAATTTTTAGACTTCTGACCCCCCAGAATGGCAAACTAATAAATCTGGTGTTGTTTTAAGCCACTAAATTGATCGTAATTTGTTATACTACTGATAGGAGTTAAATAGAATTCTTAAATCATCTTTATCTATAATGCTTCTAAGTCATGTGATACTTATGCAATTTATTTTTAGGAACCCCATAAAACAAATTATATTTGTTCTTTAAAAATTTTAGATGGTTGGATTCATCTAATTTTTCTATTACTTAATAAATTTTAAATGCTGGTTTTAATGCACTTTCTAGCCTTAACAACTTTGTTTCTCCTGTGAACTTGGTAAGCATACCCTTTGTTATGTAACTATGACACTGTAATCAATGTGTATTTTACACGATCTACCAGCTGCATGAATTGGTTTTTGACTTTGATGAAGGACTTGGCTATGAACAACTGTTATACTCTCTTTTCTCTCTCTGTGGTGCAGAAGAGTTGAGTTCTAGCTCCTCTCATTCTAATATTGGGAAAAAATAAGAATATAGGGGTATTAACTATTTTCTATTAGAATTCTATGAGTCCAGAACCAATTCAAAAGTACAAGATCACCTCCCAATTTACTAACTGTAAAATATGATGATCAACAGGAAATACTCTACAAATAAAGTAACTTAATGTATCTGAAATGAAATATAAGAATTGAGGTGCAACATAAATTAATCATATACCATGTGTCAGGTACTATGAAAAGAAATTTTCCATGTGTTATCATGTTTAATCCCCACAAAATCCACTCTCTTTGGTAGGTGTTATCTTTATATATAAAATCATGGTGAGACAACAATTTAGCTAGCACCTAGTTAGCTATAAATATTAGAGGTGGGAATCAAACCCTTTTGAAGTTTTATTTATTACTAGTGGCCTGTTGCATGAAGATTCACGCAATAGGCCTTCCTGGCTGCTGGCACCAGTTTTCCTCTGGCACCCAGGACCCAGGCCTTTGGTCTGGCCACAGCAGCGAGGCTGCTCCTTGAGTGGAGCCCAGGCCCCCAGCCCCTCCTTGAGCAGAGTCCAGGGCCAGCGGGAAGCTTGGCTTCCTCCGTTACTGGGAGCAACCCAAGCCTCCTGCTCGCTCCAGCTCCGTGACCACCACCATCTTTAGTCGTCTTCAATCTTTGCTCCACACATGCATATGCAAATTAACCTCCATCTTTGTTGGGTTAATTTGCATAGTCACTCTGATTGGCTGGTGGGTGTAGCAGAGTGGCAGAGTGACAGAATGATGATTTACATGTTTCTATTTTATTAGTGTAGATTATTATCACCAGAGGCCCGGTGCATGAAATTCATGCATGGGGGGGGGGGGTGTCCCTCAGCCCAGCCTGCACCCTCTCCAATCTGGGACCCCTTGAGGGATGTCTGACTGCCAGTTTAGGCACAATCCAGGACTGCTGGCTCCCAACTGCTCACCTGCCTGCCTGCCTGATTGCCCCTAACTGCTTCTGCCTGCCAGCCTAATCCCCCCCTAACCACTCCCCTGCCAGCCTAATTGACACCTAGCTGCTCCCCTGCTGGCCTGATTGCCCCTAACTACCCCCCCTTGCTGGCCTGGTCACCCCTAACTGTCCTCCCTTGCCAGCCTGGTTGCCCCCAACTGCCCTCTCCTGCCATCTCGGTCATCCCTAACTGTCCTCCCCTGGAGGCCTGGTCCCTCCCAACTGCCCTCCCCTACCAGTCATCTTTGACCACTCGGGGGCGGCCATCTTATGTGTTGGAGTGATGGTTAATTTGCACATTAACTCTTTATTATATAGGCTAATCCTGTGCATAAACATACTTGAAATATAATACTACCCAGATTTTTCCAGCAAGAAGTTCACATATTTAATTTCAAATAAACCAGGATTTTAAATTTGAAATGGATAATATAACAGAAAATGTTTCTCAAAACACCAAAACACCTGCAGAGTGAAATTGAAAAATCAACCATTGCATACATTTTATAAGGGTGATATCATTAACAAATTGTTGGTCAGTTGATGAGCTATCAGTCACATCTTTATTCCCTAGGTTGACCTAAACATCTCAGCTGAAAAACATATTTGTTTTAGTCTCATTTATCTTTATTAAAACCCTTTTAAACTGACAGGCATATCTAAGAACTTTAATTGATACCAATTTAATAGGATGAACCTTTATCTTTAAAATGTTCCAGTCACTGTAATTATCTACCTTGATACTTTGGAAGATAGAATTTAAATTTAAAAAAAAATAATAGATGTGATGTTACATGGGTCAGGTATTATTAGTGTTCCATGAACAATTAGTTGCTATGCAACAACCCTTCATACAGACACTGAAAATGAACTTTAATAAAACAATATTCTTTTATATTCTAGCTAAACTCAATATATATTCTTATAAATAAGTATTCAGCTTTCTTCAAATTCTGATTTTATCTGTGTATACCTTTAATGATACCTTGGTCACGTGAGGAAAAGTGCAGTCTTTGACTATAAATCATATCCCATTATAAGCTTTAAATGTGTGTTTGTCTACAGAAATATTGGTATTTGGTCTTTGTTTATCATCCATCCCTAAGAAATGCAATGCACTATAAAAATCATCTTTTCTATAAAATAAAGCATCTTTATTTTAGCAAAATATAAATCAACTAACCTGGTAAATATTACACCAACTCAAAATATAAATTTGCTAATTAAGGAAGTAGAAGTATATAGTTAATGTTCAAATAATCAACAATTTAGTTCAGAGGGATATGAAATAAACAAGTTACTTCAGAGGAATATGAGCAAATACATTGCAGGGTCAGGATTTGGTGAAAAATGAGGTATTGATTTTAGTAGGAGGATATCCATAAGATAGTTCAGCTTCTGCTCTGAAATCAGATGCCCTATTACTATCATCTGAAGGCATGTTCTAGGCGTCCCTCCACAACCATTGTGATCAATTCCACACCTAACTATTGTGTCAGCATGACTGTAGCTTAGAAATGATTGCCATGAATTTCTCTCCCTTTCTCTAGGCCACAGTGATTTTTATTTCTCAGGGGGAAAAAATCATATAATGTGTATGATTTTATTTCTACTAAAAAAACATATTTTTGAAGTATATAAGAATGGTCCTATTTTTTCTACTGTCCTTATATGTGACATGTGCATGAATGAGTGGATGGGATTAAAATATTCAAAAATGTATACAAATATTAAACTATAGATATTTCCCCCTTAAGGCTCATATAATTAATTGGCTTGTGATCTTATAACATTATGTTTAAAACACATATAAAATGCAATTGCATAGTTTAAAGTACTGGATTTGAAGTCAGGAAGACTGATCAGTATTTCAGCTCTGTCCCTACAAGCTGTGTGATTTTTGGCAAAATATTTCTTCTCTTTAAGCTTGTTTGATCATCATCCGTAGAGTAAGCACATTTATATCTATCATGTTTTATTTCTACAGTGATTAGTTTCAAAAATATGAAGTGATATAAAATTAATTTGTGTATAAATTGCATTTGATGGATCAAATAATGATGCAAATCAGATTAAGTTAGAATTTTAGGTTATATAACTATAGATGCTCAAAAAGAGCAGAGGAGTCTTTTTGTTTGGCTGGTTGTTTTAGAAGGCTTACTAAAAAAGAGGGATCCTATCTTATTCTAAAAGATTTGAATGGAGAGGACATTTTTATTTGGCGAAATTACATGAGCAAAATATAGATTTTAAAAAAACATGCTTGGGAGCAGTGGATAAATTATTCTTCTTGAAATGAAATGTTCATGTTCATTAACAGAGGGTGACATGGTTGGAAAAACTAGAAATAAGACATATTGAACTTAATAGGACTTTGATTGTAAAGTCAGAACTTCATGATTATTCAGAAAAATAATTTAGAGATAAAGGGAAGCAAGGAAGAAAGGGAGGGAGGGAGGAAAACAAAAGAAATAAGGAGAGAGAGAAGAGACAAGAGAAAATATAAGCATTCATTAAGGTCCTCTTACGTGTCAAGGGCTATGATAGGTATTTTTATATAATGCACATGTTCATCATAGATACTTTCATCAACACTACAAATTTTCTAAATTAAGAGAAATTGCCAAGCATGCCTAACCAACAGTGTGAATAAAACAATCAGGCTTGAGTTCAGTTCTAATTATATATCCTGCGTCCATTTTGCTGTTAAGGAAGGATTTCTGTGAGTGTGAGGCAGTATAAATATCATATAATGATATTAATGACAGCTTATCTAACTATACTGTCATATCTGCATGTAACATGTTTCATTTTCCTAAACTACTATCAGATATTAGAAAAAATACATTAAATCAGAAAACAAAACCTGTTCCAACCCAGCATGTCTTATACTAGCTTAGAAAATCTTTCTCGCCTTGGCTGGTGTGGCTCAGTTGGTTGAGTGTCATCCTGTGCACCAAAATGGTTGCTGGTTCCACTCCTGTCAGGGCATGTGCCCAGGCCGTGTGTATGGGACGATGTTTCTCTCCTACGTCAGTGTTTCTTTTTCTCTCTCTCCCTCTCCCTCCCTCTCTTCTGAACCAATAAAAACATATTTTAAAAAGGAAAAAGAAAAAGAAAATCTTTCTCAAAAAAATATTTAGCATAGAGCCAGAATCCTCAGAGATCTCACAGTATTGATTAATAATGACAATTTTTTTTCTACCTTAACCAATTGCTTAGAAAAATGGAAAAAATAAAATCCTGAACTGTACTCAGAGGCCCTGTTTTTATATCCATTTTATTAGTTCAAGACCTTTGGGATTTTCTCAAGGCTTTCTTCTAAATTAAGAGTCTAGACACTTATATTTTATTATCTCCCTGTCACTACTTGCTTAAAAATTATATTTAGAAATGGAGACCAGAAGCAAGAAATATAATAGAGAAGATAAATAGATGTACTCTGAAATGTGAATATTTTCCCCATTTATATCAAGATAGGAGGCCAAGTTCTTCTTACATAACTCTAACCACGCTGGCAGAGATCATGACACTTTGAGGACAACCTCTCACCTGAGAGTGTGAAGTCTCATGCAGCTGAAGCTCAGTAAGGCCTTCCACTTCTCAAGTGAGACCAGAGCCTGTTCTACAAAATCATGCGTTGCCACAACCCCTTTCCCATTTTCTTTTACCAACAACTCATCCCCAAGATGACTGGAACATATCTCTACTTCCTTCCTGTCCAAATAAATTTGGTTAAAAGATTCATTTTTCTCTCTCTTTCTTCTTTATTTTTATTGTGGACACTATTACAGAGGTCCTCATTCCCCCCCTTTGCCTGCCCTCATGCAGTCCTCACCACTCTACCCTCTGGGCATCACCACACTGTTGTCTGTGACTATAGGTTATGCATATATATTCTTTGGCTAATCTCTTCCCCTTTTTTATTTTTAAAGGAGTTAAAATTAACATTCAACTCTATTTTATTTCTATTTGCAATGAATTACCTTACCCCCCGCAACAAGTGTCTTTACTTACACTAGATTGCTATGAGTTAGTACATCAGAATATAACTGCGTACTCCACAGATAACCATAATTAAGTTGCAGAAGAATTTTTTACTCTCCTTCTGAATATAGGGGGAAAAACAAATTTTATGAAGTTAATATTATTATATTACTTTGTAAATGTCATATTTCCCCTTTTAAAAGCAAATAATCAAGCCAATCAAGCAGAACTCCTTTGATTTATAACTTGACCTTATAAAACTTCTAACGTCGTTGACCAGTAGTTTTCTGAAATTCTGCATTGTTTTGACTTTTAAGACATTACTTATCTCTCTCCCTGATTATTCTTTCTCGTGGAACTTTGTAGATCTTCATCATACACATCGCTTTAAGTGCTTTTCTGGTTTCCATGGTCTGGCTTAGATCTTTATCTCTTATTTCTAGACATTTACTCCCTGAATGACAAACCAGCCTCATAGCTTCACCTACGACCAACTTACGACTGAATTCAAATCTACATCTCTATGTAAAATCTCTCCTCAACTTCCCTCATATATTTCCCTCTTGTCTTGCATATCTCATGTGTAATTCAAACTCAACATGTCACACTCAGTTGAGGATGTTTCCATAGCTTATATGAAGACATCAGATTCATCACTTGACATAATAGCTGTCTACTTATTTTTACCTCCTGCCCCTTGGAATATCAATTCTCAAAAAAAAATAGTATTCTCAATTGGTATTTTATATAAAATAGTTTTGATATAGAAGAGAGAAAGATAGAAGTGATGTATAATAAGAATAAAGTGGTAGAGAATACCCAGTAGCATTTAGGAATATCAGCTGATGTTACTACTTACATATCCATCTCTAACACCCAGTAACATCTAACGATTTAGTCCACTGTCACTGTCAACCACCAAAAATAAAAAGACAATTTATTACTGCCAAGAAGATGAAGAAGAAAATAATCTCTTGGTTTCCATTGTAACACCATCTAATTAACTATGAGAGACAGAAAAAAGAAAAATAATTTAAAATGTAGAGAAAGACAGGACAAAGTGCAATAGAGACCAAGGAAAAGTCTGTGAAAAGGTTCATGTTTATTCAGCATCACATAATAACTGACAGATTTTCTTACCCATAGCCTTATAGGTCTAGCACTTGAATAAGAGAGAAAATAATTGTATTTTATGAAGCTTAATATTCAAGTCAAAAACTAGAAACTTCATGTTATCTCTGAATAACAGAGACGCAGAAAGGGGGCAATAATGAAACAACAGCCTAGTGTGTTACACATTAATGAATTGGTGGTCTAGATAGTTCAATCAAAGTGGCCCAATATTGATGTGCCTTTAGAAAGACAGGTGGAATATTGCATGTGCCATTCAATGTAATGAATTGTCAGGGAGAAAAAAAAATCTCCAGTATGTGTATAATCATTTATGAGCAGTGGGGGAGGAAATTGAATTATAAGAAGATGTATTTTTGTTCAGCTAAGAAATAGAGCAAAGACATTTTTGAGTGTACAATTTAAAAAAATATCAGTTATTTTATAGAAAGTAGCTATTTTCCACAATAACTTATGTATTGAATCTGAATACAGTCTGGTGATCCCATTATAACATAACAGGAAAAATTCACTAATAAAGGCAGGTGGAAGGGAGAATTTTAGATAATAAGTAGAATGAGAACTAAATATGAAATATCCCAAGAAAGATGTAACTAGAGAATTTATCTACAGCAGATATTTTCCAAGAATTGATATGAGCAGTATAATTTCCTCTTTGGTCCTTACTCTTACTTTCTCGTGAATGTCAAGTGTTTATGAGCTGAAACTCACAACCTCCAACATACAGATATTATCCTCTCAGGTGAAGTCCTGAGAGTCTTAACTATGCTCCCCCCCCCCCCCCCCCCCCCAGCAAATGGTAGAGTTGGGATTTGTCTGCATGATATACAAAGTAAAATTTCCCATTATAAAAAGTTGTTAATAATTGCATTTTACTCATTTGATATAATTTATTAAGTATCATGTGTCAGGGACTATCCTGAGTATCCTATCTAATAATAGACAAACATGCAAATTGACCATAACCCTGACACCCTTCCCATTGGCTAATCAGAAGGATATGCAAATTAACTGTGAACCAAGATGGCAGCTGGCAGCCACGCAGCTGAAGTGAACAGGAGGCTTGATTGCTCCAGTGATGGAGGAAGCCAACGTTCCCAGCCTGCCACTGCCAGCCTCTGAGCTTGCACTCTAAGCAACTATGTTGCAATTATAGAAGCTAAACAAGCTCCAGAGACTTGCTTTCAGCCAGCTTTGGCCTCAGAGCTTAGAGCTGCAGTGATGGCAACAGAGTTTCAATTATAGAAGCCAAACAGACCCAGAAACCTGCTTTCAGCCCTCAGAGCTGGAGCCGGCTGTCAGATCCAGTGATAGCTATAGAAGGTAAATAAATCTCAGAATAAAAAAAAAGTAAAAAAGGAGAGGCTGGGATCTTAAGTTGCCCTCCAGCCTGAAAACAGCTCTCAGGCCCTCACCCAGACTGGCCAGGCACCCCAGTGGGGACCCCCACCCTGAAAGGGGTGTGATCAGCTGCAAACAGCCATCAGCCCATCATCCAGGCTGGCCAGGCACCCAAGCGGGACCCCCCACCCTGATCTGGGACACTTTCAGGGCAAACCAGCTGGCCCCCACCCGTGCACCAGGCCTCTATCCTATACTACAGGCAGAACAGGACAGTGCGAGCTGCCATACGGGCCCCACGTGCAGCCCTGGGCAGCGGAGCATAAGCCTCGCCCCCAGCTGGGACCCCTGTGTGCCACCTGAGCCCCCAGCCGGGACCCCCGTGCCACCTAAGCCCCACACTGCTAATCCCCGCCCCCAGCTGGGACCCTATGACTATTGGAGAGCAAGAAAGTGCTGCTGGGCCCTGGGTCACTGTGGTGATCTGGCCATCAATAAGTAGAAAAGTGCGGCCTGTAGGCAGCCCCCAGCTGCGCCTGATCTGGGAGCAGGAAAGCAAACCCGGCCTGCAGACAGCCCCAAACTTTGCCTGCTCCCTGGTTGCCATGGTGATTTGGGAGCAGGAAAGCAAGCCTGGCCTGAAGGCAGCCCCCAGCTGGGCCTGATCTGGGAGCAGGAAAGCAAGCCTGGCCTGCGGGCAGCCCCAAGCTGGGCCTGAAATGGGAGCAGGAAAGCCCGGCCTGTGGGCAGCCCCCAGCTGGGCCTGCTCCCGGGTCACCATGGCAATCCGGGAGTAGGAAAGCCCAGCTTGCAAGCAGCACCCCCTTCCTAGCCATAGCTCAAGGGAGAGTACAACATGCAGTGGAGGCCAGGAGCCTGAGAGATCAACACAGAGGGGCTCCTGCTCCAAGCCTCCATGGTGTGGCTGGGGGCAGGCCCCCAGCAGACACACACACACACACACACACACACACAGTGCCTGCTCTGAGCCTCCAATGTGGCTGGGGGCAGACCCTCAGTGGGGACACACACACACACACACACACACACACACACACACACAGCAACTGCTTCGAGCCTATGTGCCACGGCTGGGGGCAGGCCCTAGCAGACAGACAGACACACACACACACACACACACACACACACACACATGATGCCTGCTCTGAGCCTCTGCTGCCAGACTGTGGCCATCAGTAGGATATCCACTGAGGGCTCCTGGACTGTGAGAGGAGCAGGCTGGGCTGAGGGAACCCCACCCCCCAGTGCATGAATTTCGTGCACCGGTACTCTCGTAGGGTATATAAAGAGCATAGATAAAATATCTGACTTCAAGAAGCTTACATTATAACTGGAGGAGACAAAATAAAGCAAATAGGATAGCAAAGGATGAAAATGGGCTGTAAATGGATACAATTTAGAAGAGGTTTGTCAGGCCCCTTAGGAGGTGATTAGGTCATGGAGGTTGAGCCCTTGTGAATGGAATCAGTGTTCTTATTTTAATAACCCACAGAGCTCCCTCTCTCTGTCCACTATGTGAGAATGCAGAGAGAGTCAGCAGTCTACAACCCAGAAGAGGGCTCTGACCCAACCATGTTGGCAATCTGATCTTGGATTTCGAGCCTCCAGAACTGTGAGAAATTAATTTCTATTGTTTATAAGCTACCGAGATTTGGCATTTTGTTATTGCAGCCCAAGCAGACTGTGCAAACAGTCTAGACCAGGTAGGAATTTAATGGCCTATGTACAGATGCTGACTTTTACTGTGAGTGATATGGGGAGTCAATAGATTGTTCTGAGGAGAGGAGTAATGTCTTCCAACTTTAATTTTAAAGGATCATCTGGTTGCTTTGCATAAATTAGTCTTTTCCAGGGCAAGAGTGGAATTAGATTGAGAATCTTGTGTACTATTCTGCAGAAGAGATGGATGGTGATCGTAGTGAGATCTGTGAGGAATGGCAGGATGCTGAATATTTTTGGAAGTAGATACAAAGGATTTCCTTGGGGGAAAAATGAGGAGTCAGTGTCGATGCTGAGTTTTATGTCTTACTGGTACTGCCCTGTATTTAATTGGAACCCTGGAGTCAATTCTTATTTTTGCTGTCAGTCCAAAACAGTGAACCTTCTCCCTATTCTTTTTTTTTTAATATATATTTTATTGATTTTTCATAGAGAGGAAGGGAGAGAGATAGAGAGTTAGAAACATCGATGAGAGAGAAACATCGATCAGCCGCCTCCTGCACACTCCCCACTGGGCATGTGCCCGCAACCAAGGTACAGGCCCTTGACTGGAATCGAACCCAGGACCCCTCAGTCCGCAGGCCAACGCTCTATCCACTGAGCCAAACTGGTCAGGGCCCTTCTCCCTATTCTGAGTGTGTCATACTTTGGCCGTGTGACAGACTGGCAATTTGATGTTCATGTTTTGAAAAAAATTAACAACAAAAAAATGTCATCTATTAAAAAAAAGGTCTTGTGTTGTGTTGTTTTTTTAAGACAACTGAGTTAGCAATTAGCTTAAGCAAACAGTAAGGGGAAAGAGTTTGCCTGAGATCCCAACCATAATTTGGAGGTAGGTACACAAGGCAATGAGAGTTGAACCAGGTAAATGAGGCAGAAAATAAAATTGATCTGGTATTTCTTAGGAAGAGTCAGTTGCTTTGTTAATCAATCACACACAATGTAACACCAGGAAAAAAAAAAGTCACAAGAGCATGAGAACTCATTAAAACTTTCTCAATATGCATACCAAGAGCCAGAGTCAAGCCACTTTTCATGGCCTTCCTGTGTTTCCCCTCAGGCTCTTGTTTCCTCTCTTGGAACCAGCATAGGACAACGCAGATGGGAGCGCTGTCTTTGGAAATAGGAGTTACTTGTCAGGGACAGGTACCTCTGATTTACCTTTCTGGAAACAGGAATTATTCAATGACTTGCTGCTATGGTAACAAGATATAAAGCAAATAAATATAACCAACAATACCATTGTAACTTGCAGTTTTTCGAAAAGTGTTTCAGAAGCCTTTAAAGATTCATAGCTTCTGTTTGCTGTTCTCTCACACAACTCTTAAACTGTTTTTACAATTCTTCGAGGAATGTAACCAAAAAAATGAAGTTAAAGAATTAAATGGGGGGAAAAATTCCATTTGTTCCTTTCCTAAGGGAGGAAAAATATCACACATTAACCTGTGTGTGATGAATCAAGTCCCTATTGTTGCAATCTGCTTTGTGTAGGGAATGGCAGGGTGCACCACTGAGTTAGCTAAGAGCTGGTTGTAAGGGAGAAACTTGTCATAAAGGAGCACAACACCTGAGAGAGATCAATGTAGGAGTGTTCATTAAACTAAGACAAGAGGTATTGATCTGCAGGAGGGGAGAAGAGCCGCAGGGGACTTTTCAATGGTATGGAGGCAGGAGAGAGAAACAGAGATGAGTGAAGTAAACTGTGTTTTTATTCTGTTTTCTTTATCCAAAGTAGAGTTTGCAGTGCAACTAATAGAATACATAAAAAAAGGAATGGAATGCCAGAAAAACAGCGGGACTCAAGTAGCCCATAAAGTTGGGAGGGATGGGAGAGATGCACACTAAAACATCCGGGCAGCTGAAGAAGATGTATTTTTAAGGGTTTCCTCTAAAATGTGAGCATATTTCCACCAGTGTTTTGGAAGATTTCATTTGGACAGTGTTAGTACTTAAAGTAGATTCTTAATTGCATAGCCATGAAATTTAGAAAGTAAACCAACACTGTTTATGAATCTTTGACACTTGGGGTGGGGGAATCAGCACAATTAGTAAAAGACAACTGCATTTTGAACCTGAGAATAGGCCATGGGCTAGGAACTCACTCTTACTGTTATTCATTGGTATTTACCTACCGGCAAAAAAAGTTGTATTTTTACTAATAATACTAATTATAAGCAGTACTAAATTCTACTACCTAGCAGAAAATGGAAATAATGGATTCATTGATAGAGAAAAGATAAAGTTCGCAGCCTAGTACCATGGAGGTATAGTCATTCATTCATTTACTCAGTAAATGCATGCTGCCCATCTTATTCTAATCACTCTGCTAAGTCTGGGTTTTAACTCAAATTCAAACCTTGCTGTGTTCCAGATTCAGCCACATGGGTTAAGATATCCTCTGTTCATCCAACAAATAGTTTTTGTGTATCAACATTAAGTCAAGGACAGTTCTAGACATGAGGGATATAGCAGTAAACCAAAAAGTTCTGCTCTACTGGGGCTTAATATTCTAGGAAGGAAAGGAAAGCACGAATAAGAGAACTGGTAACAGCATATCCAGAAATTGGGGGAAACTTTACCCTGGAAGAGATGCTGGAGTTACCTGGTAGGTCTGTTGAGTTGTCCATCTCCTAAGTGGAAAGGGCACAGAGATAAGTGAACGCGTGGATGGAAGGCTGAAAGAGCATGGACGCATTTGGAAAAGAGCAAACTGTTTGGGATGAGTGTGGTGTACAGGAAGGAAGTGTGTAACAAGAGACCAGGAAGGTTAACCGAGGTTATATTTCAAATTTGTCACAATTTACAGCCCATGGCATGTTTTAAAGCCCAAAATGAAGCATGATCAGTTCTATTTTCAATTGCATGTGGATGGAATTTCAGAGTGAAAATCAAAGCAGTGAGCATTTTCAGAAAGAAATACAATAGTTCAGATGAAAGAACATGAGAACACAATGCAAGATTCAGGTGAGGAGGATACAGAGAAAATAATCCTCGAAAGACAGAATACATAATGTACAACCTGGAGCAGATGTCATAGGCCTGGGCTGAGACAAAAGCCACAGGAATCCTGCCCAAAATGGCAGATATAAAGCATATGTGTGTCAGACACCAACACAAACGAAAAGTCCCCGGAAGTGGTCATTGAATTTTGTTTAAGACTTAGAAGACTCAGAGTATATAGATATTTAAAATATTACGTAAGTACTGTTATTTTATCATCTGAAATATTCCTTATATCTATCAAACAAGCCTGAGATGATCTAATAAGATATCAGTAGCAGGAGAGGCAGGGAGGAGAAAAGAAAAGAAAGAAAAAGAAGAGACAGTGAACAAGTACATGGAAGTCTAGAAGTGATTCTCAAATCTCACAATCATACATTTACATCCTCTTGCAATTGTATCATATCAACATCATTCTAAACAACCCATTCATTTTCCTCGTCTACATAATTTTATTATTCTCCATTCCTCAAACCCCCAACATTTCTTCCCTGTATTTACTTTACAGTGATAAAATTGCTTCCTATTTCACTGAGAAAAAAAATGATTGCAGTTACTCAAGCACCTAGAAATATTCTGTTAACTCTCATTGAAAGAGATTTCTCTTGACCCCACATCTCCTCATAGCTTCTCCCCCATTTTTTGGAATCAGGACCATATTCTTCCCATGGGTCCCCACCTAACTCAGAGTAAATCCCAAAGCCATCTCATCAGCCATTTATGTGACCACATCACCTACCACTAGCCCCCCATCACCTACCACTGGCCCCTGCCTCTTTCTGCAAAACCTCAGTGGTCACCTCGCTGTTTTGCATAGCCACATGCGGCTCTTTGGCCCCTTGAGTGTGGCTCTTCCACAAAATACCACGTGTGGGCGCGCATGTACAGTGCGATTGAAACTTCGTGGCCCATGCGCAGAAGTCGGTATTTTGTGGAAGAGCCACACTCAAGGGGCCAAAGAGCCACATGTGGCTTGTGAGCCGCAGTTTGCTGACCACTGCACCAGGTAATCTCTGAACTCAAAGAATTACCCTTGCTCCAACCTCTGCCTAGAAGTCTCTTCCCTCAGATATCTCGATAATTCCTTCTTAGAGTCTTTACTCCAATGTCACTGTCTCAGGAACCTTCCTTGATAACTCTGCTTAAAATTGTGACACATCCCATGGATTTGTCGTAAGTATTTCCTATCCCACTCACCGTCTTATTTTATCCATAACAGTTTTCTTCTGATAATTTATACAACTTATCAATTTCATTTATTTTCTCCTTCTACTCACCAGAATGTCACCTTAATGAGGATAGGGATTGTTAAAGTTGTTCATTATTGAATGTATAGGACAAAGATCCATTTCTCATGCTTAGAAGGCATTTTATAAACAGTCATTGAACAGATAAATTATAAATATTTTAGCATTTAGTATAAAACATTATCCGGCTGAATACCAGAGTCAAAGACTAGAGTAGAGAGGAGAAAGGGTGAAAAGGAGTTCACTCTCTCAAAGAAATAGTAGGTAAGAGGATGTCCTGAACCACCTGGACATGGCTAGCATTGGAAGGTAAGCTATGCTGCCTCCTCAAATACTCAGCCCTATCTGTGGACAATAGATGTATTTCTAGTAAAGTGTTCATCGTAAAACATTATTTAGTTAACCTAATTGTTTTTTAATTTATTTTCTCATCAAACATGTTGCCTGTTTTGTAAAAATTTTACAGTTTTAGAAGATGAAGAACAGAAAGGCTGAATATCTTATCCAGAATCCCAAAGCAAGTCCATGATTGGGCCAGAAAATTGAATTATGACTTTTGCATTTCTAGACACTTTTAAATCATTAAATGCTACTTTATAAGACAAACAGATTTTTTAAAAAAATATACAGCCTGTCTGGCATGGCTCAGTAGTTGAGCACTGACCTATGAACCAGGAGGTCACAGTTCCATTCCCTTGTCAGGGCACATAATTGTGGGCTCGATTCCCAGTAGGGGGCGTGCAGGAGGCAGCCAATCAGTGATTCTCTCTCATCATTGATGTTTCTATACCTCTCTCCCTCTCCCTTTCTCTCTCTGTAATCAATAAAAACATATTTGATAGTCGTATAGCATTTTGTAGTTGTAATAGCATATTCCTTAAGAATAATGGCATAAGGTTTTTTTTATATTATTACTTCTGTACTGTAACTCACAGCCAGGAAAAAAAACGGATAGCTAGGCTACGAGAAGAATCTGTTTTCATGCCAAATGATAGCCATTTACAAAGATGGATTCACATATAACATATGGCCCGAGTCCTATTGATTTTGCTTATGACTATTAAGTTTCTAACATGTTAGATGATGTTAAAACATCATGTTTCTGTTTGTGCTAGCTTAGTTGTTCCCATTAACAGTAAGAGGAGTTCCAGAATGCATTCAGAGAATATGTAGTATTTCATAGAATTTTATTACCAATTATGTTATAGCCACTTAGGATATTTGTAGTCATATTTACTAAGATGTTACATGAGCATATTTTCCCTAAGAAAAATTTCAAGTGATCATCAAAGGACTGTGGCATATTTTAAAGAGAATTACTATTGTGATATGATTAACTTTTTATTCTCAGGGGTTAAAAGCATCATCAGTCATTTCTTTTGCATTTAGACCAGGATCTCATTACTATATATCAACTAAATGAAGGCTAAGGAGCAGCACAATAAGATGTAAATACCCCTCCTTTTATGGCTCACCCGTCTTTAAAATGTATATCCCAGAGGCTGTCAAATAACCTGGGGATAATAATGGCTCCCATGTTTACCAATTCATTGTTGAGGTTTTTATAGAAGGCATCTTTGTAGTCTTAATGTTAGCCTTTAGTAGCAGAGGTTCTCTTTGCACTTTTGTGTACATATTGTATAAATGCTGCAGTCCTACCTACACAGCGGTTAAGGAAACAGCGCAAATGTAAAATGACAAAGCTAGAGGCAACCTAATCAGTGGCTTCTTGTTCTGATTTTCCTTCCTGCAGAGAGTAAAAAAGTGGGGCTCTCAGCTAGGTTGTGAAAGTAATTTCCTCTTATTTCCTGGAAAGTTCAAATTATTTTCTATCCACTCTGCCTTCTCTAGTGTCAAAAATAGGGGAAACATAACCTTCACTTTCTAATTATTTTTATTCTGACTCATACTCTCTACTTTCTATTGGAATCATAATTCACCAGGCCAGTAAGTATGTTACTTTTGACTTTTATATCTTCTTTTTGACTTGTTTCTTAATATTTTTTTGGTTTTCATTGAGGTCAAAAAGGAAGAATCAATAAAACCTGCAACAAATAAGCCATAAAGAAGCACACTGCACTATTTATTGGACTAGTCTTATTCCAACACAGCATATCGGCTGAATGTTAAAAGTGTTATATTGTCTGGAACAGAACAAAGTGAGTTAGTAACAGCCTCATTTATCCTTCAAAGAAACTTGAAAGTCTCATGTGTATGCAACATGTATATATATATACATATATATTCTTCTATATACATTTACATATATACACATCCATATATATACATGTATATATACATATATATATATACATGTATATATATTCTTCTATATACATTTACATATATACACATCCATGTGTATATGTGTGTGTAGCCAATGGACTATCAATTTCAAATAGTTTAGGTTTTATAAATATTAATTACTTTAACTAAGACATACTAATACCAGCCCTCTCACTTGTTTTAGAGACTGTATGCTGACATAAGTTTACCAAACTGAGTAATGAACCAGGAATAATATATAGTTTTCTATCTTTTCCAATTCTCTTTTATTAAAAGCTGAAACTAAATAAAATCTTTTAGCTTATACTTATTGCTACCAATAAAAATGCTTTCTATGGTTTGGTAGTTTCTGTTTGAGGTTGCCTTCATTCTCCAGGATGAGGATAAAAAAACCAAAACTGTTATCTTGTGTCTCCAATCTAGTAAACTTGCCTGTGTACCTTGAGACCTAAAAGGAGCTATTTCCTCCTCATTAATTCATTCATTTTATGCCATTCATTTTTTTCAATGGACACTTATTGAATGTCTACTTACGGCATTAGAGTCAAGTTTACATACAGTTTCATGAGAAAAAGTAACACATAAATACAGTGCACTGTGATAAACGCCATGAGAGAGATATGAATAGGTGCCACGTGGAAACAAAGCAGTGAAAAAATTCTGCCTGGGGAAATTAAGGACAGCTATATGTGTGGTAATATGTGTTGAATTTTGAGAGAGATAGAGATTTCATAGGCTGCTTGACTTGTGTCACCTGTGGTGCTGATATTCCTTTCTACTTCAAGGTTACCTGGAGGCCTTCAAGAACATAACTTCTAACAAAACTGCAGACTGAGCTATGTGGGTGGAATGCAAGGTAGATAGAAGGGTATGGCAGGAAATAGACTCACCAAGAACTAAGGAAACCAACTATTAAGGAAAGTATATGCCATATGAAAGTTTTTGGACTTTCCTAAGCTAGTATTGAAGATGCTATTAATAAAAGTGGAATAGTGGATTAAATTGAAATTGTTAAAAGAGTACCCTTGTGACATTATGCCAGGTGAACCTCTTAGGAGGTCCTCCAGACACCATTTTTTTCGGGATGAGGATAATGCTTAACCAAATGGAATGATTCTAATAGTGGCATCAGGTGGAGTTATTTTAGAAAGAGATAGTCATAGTGACCTAAAAATGTTCAGGATAGATAATAATGATAATAATGAAGTGGGGAAAAAAAGTAAAATATTATTAAGCACTAATTTGATGCAGGCGCTATTATAGTAACATGCGGATGATTCTTACCATCCTAACATGCCTTTGATTCATCCTCTACATTTCTGTCCATGGCTATATTATGGTGGTGTTAAGTGTGAACAATTTTTTTCTTACATATTGTCTGTAATATGTTTATATTAATTTCACTAAGGAGTAAATTCACAAAGAAGTACTTAAATTAATATTAATTATTGTTCATTCTTAATTAAATTCTTATTAAATTATTAAATGCCAAATTTGGAAGAGATTATAATCAGAGTCTCATATATTTCTTTTAAATCTGAGAAATCAGAATCCCAATGGTGAAAAATGATGTGTGCCAAGCCTACTGTTAGTGCCAAGCTTACCAAACCTGAAGCTGCAGTGTAAGTACTAAGTATAAATTGATTACATTTGGATTATGCTGGCTTTAGTAAGAGTAGCAGTTTTTGCCTACCATGATTTTTTGCTTGAAATTCAAATATATATAAATGGATATTGTATACTGCTTCAGGAATTTAAAGTTTGAAAATACTCATGTTGAGCATAATTTGAAAAAGCAGAAACACTAAGTTTAGGAATATAATCTATAAATAATATGCTAATTAGACCGGACAGCTGACGGACCTTCCGAACGACCTTCTGGACAAAGCCAGGCTGCGAAGGCTGAGCCCCTGCACGAATTTCGTGCATTAGGCCTCTAGGGTTAGAATAAAATAGAAAAGGACAAGAAGAAAAGAGTTTTTAATAAAACTTGGGAGAGATAGGGAAAACTAAAGAAACCTAAACTAATACTCTTAGGCCTCCCTTCCCATTTTTAGAAAGAGATCACTGGAATGCATGTAGGTCAGCTTGTGAAATGTGCTTTGATATGACTTATCATGAGCAAAATGAAGGCTATCATTGAAGAGCAGGGAGAAATGCCAGTGTAGCTATGAACAGTAGATTATGCATCATTTTCTAACTAAAAAGTCCATATTACTGTTAATAAGGGTCAAACACCAAGAAGGCATCAGATATTTGAATATAGGAGCATTCACCATACCCCCAAATCCTCTTACTAAGCATTTAAGGCATTCTGCAACAAGGTAAAACCCTTATTAAAGCTGTAATATGGATCCTGTAAAATTTCCATCAAGAAGAGAATGGTGATAAACTATCCAATATATTTTGGTATTATTATAAGATACAAAAATGTAGTCGCTATTTTTTATGGGCTGTGTTTGTTGTTTTATTTTTTTGTGAAAGCAGAACATTTGTTTTTAGGATTGTATAGGTGCTCTAGAAACCCGTGCTTTCCCTCTTTCTCCCTCCGCTTTACCCGTCCACCCCATAGTAAAATTGAACACTAAAATTGGTTCTTACCCTGCAACATGAACAGTGCGAATGAGAACTCAAAACTAATCCCCCATTTTTTGGATGAGATGTTAAGGATATAATGATCATTGCCTTCTTACACTCTTCACCTCTTTCAAGTCTTGTTCTTTTGAAAAACATGCATCTCCTGAATTCTTCTTATGACTTCTGAGTAAAGGAAACTGAACAAATGAGCATCTTCCTCTCCAGTCAAATAACAACTGATGAATAAATTGAGTATATTCAGGTGCCTGTTAAGATGAAGGCAGTATTCAAATTGACAACTTCAGCCAAATTTTATTTTTGGTGCAGAGTTCTAAATTTACATTAGAAATATCTACCAGAAAATCAACAAAGATATCAAAAGGGACCGTCATGCATGAGTGCTGGGTTACAGTGCCTAGATTCTAGAACATTTAAGAATAGGACTAAGGAGCATTGGGAAAATGGTAATAAAAGTAATAAGAGAAATTATTCCTGTGCCAATTACATCACTATTTTATTATAATAGTTTGTAGTTTGTTCTGCCTTCTTGAGATTTTGCTGATTCTCATATTTTCAGCCACTGGAGAGCAAGCGGAGTCAACAAATCAATCAATGAATTCAAACTCTGCAATCAGTCAGTAAGATCACACTCCAAAAACATGCTTCAACTTTGCAAAGGAGGGAAAGTCATAGCGCATGTCCCTGTGGCTAGCGTAAAGTAAAAGAATTGGTCTTTCATTTTTTTCTGAGAATTTCCACTTTTATGGTGGCTGTAGGAACATTAATAGAATATATGAACTTTAAATTTAAGTTTCTCTGCAGACTTACTAACTTTCAAAACTGAATGGGTCTTGAAAAATCATCTCGTGACTAATTTATCTTCATTGTACAGAAGACAGGGTTACACATTTGAATATCTGTTTCCATTTTTTCTGAGTATAAAGTTAAAGAAAATGGGCACTCTTGCTGAGAGAAATCTTAATTTCAATTACACTTCTTTAGTTTCAAAAGCAGTGTCAGCTAGCCACTTATTCATTTTTAAGAAGTGGTAGCTATTGAGCATTAAAGAGCACTTTGAATATGACAGACTCTAAAATAAATAAGCAAGTAAGCAATGCTTATCTCTCTTCTTTTAATAGAAAACAGAATCAAGGTACAAAAAACGGCATTTTTGGAAATAGATTCTGTAAATCCATAGTGAATATGCTTTCTACCTTTTAATATTTTCATTTAATAGAAGCAGAAAAAGTTCTGTACACCTTTCCTTTGCACGAATGGTTTCTTGTCCTAAATGTCTGCATTCCAAATCTTCATTTTACTTCCTTTTACATCATTGCTAGTGTGTGTAATTAAAGATATTGCTATGGAATCTCAGAGAAGTGTGGATTTTCTTTGTTAACAGGGGAGATTTTAGTAATCATAGAACAAAGAGCTGAAGCTTATTTTCAATCTAAGAGAAAATATTGTGTCATAAAAAGGGGTATTCTCTTAAGGGTTTACCATACAGCAATTAGCATCTACCTAGTACACTTACGTTGTAAGTGTTAGCAACCCTTTCAAAGTGAACCAGATTTTTGTCCTACAGAAAATATCTCTTCATTTTATAAACTAACCAAAATTTGGGTACATTTTATGGTAGAATTTTAGTCAGACTATGAAACTAATTAATAGAATTTTAAATGGATATTCTGGAATAGCGTTTTATATAAAAAAAGTGATGTGAACCCAGGGCCCACTCTTGGTTTCTGATGCTATTGTCCATTGAAAAGAGTCAGCTCTCTCTCCTTGGAGAAATGACTGATTCTAGGACTGAGACAGGGGTTTGCAAGGTGAGACTCAAGAATCTTGTGGCGCCAGCAAGTAAGGCCGTGGTCAGAAACAAGAATGAAGGTGTGCCAAAGAACACAGGAGCCAACTGAAAGATCTTCTAGTGGTCCAAGGTAGAACCATTTGAGCAACAAAATGATTAACAGATTACTATATTATATTTAAAGTATATTTTCAAAAGAATAGGGATATAAAATTAAAATCCATGTTGGCATACATATGTGATTAAATAAATAAATAAACAAACAAACAAACAAATAAGAACAGAAAAAATCTCCTGTGTAGGAAATTTTCAAGGAAATAAGCACAACCCTTCCCCTCCCCCACCCCCTTCTTAGATGTGGGCTAAACAGTGATTTGCTTCCAAAGAATACAGTATGGAAATGGGGGAAAGTTACATCAGAGTTGAGAAACCGGGCAAGCATTGCAGTTATCCAGGTAATTGTGGTTAACACAACAGTACTGATTCATATTGATAGTATGTACCCTTAAGAGCATGTGAAAAAATAGCATTCATCTCTGCGATCTTTTTCCTAAAAACCCACATCCTTAGTCTAATCAAGAAAAAAAAATGAGAGAATCGCAAACTGAAGGCTACCCTTCAAAATGCCTGATCCATACGCCTCAAAACTGTCAAAATTATCAAAGGAAAGGCTGAGAAGTTGTATTAGACAAGACAAGTCTTAAAAGATATTGATGAGTAAATGTAAATGTGCTATCTTGGATGACATCCTGGAACAGAAAAAAATTCCATTAAGAAAAAACTACTGAAATCTGGATGAAGTGTGAGTTTTAGTCTATAATAATTTATCAATATTAGTTCATTAGTTGAGACAAAAGCACCAGAGTAATGTAAGATGTTAGCAATAGGGGAACTGATTGAGTACATGCAGTATCTTGGCAACTTTTTTGTAAATCTAAAACAACAATCAAATAAAAAGTTTGGTTTTTTGAAGTCACACTAAATGTTCATGAAATTATACAATGGATAAATTTTTATGTGGGAGCATTAAAATTGTTGAGAAAACATTTCCTCAACCATTCCTATCATCTGTTTCTTACAGATGAAGCTAGAGAATATTTTTATACAATTTATATAGCTCTTTCATTCACCAAGCATTTAAGCATCTAATTTCTATTTTAACTATTTCCACTGCTGGGCATAATAATGATAAGAAAAAGAACATCTGATATTTAGTTAGTAAAATGCTGTTTTTCATTCATTATCTTAATCATGACAACAGAATAATGTTTTTGCATACGGGAAGCACAAAAAATCTACAAGAAATGTTTTTGACTCTGTGTTTTGAGAGGGATGATGGGTTTAATGGAATCAGCAACTGAGGTGAAGTAAACCTGGGACTGTAATTCCAAGCATGTGGGTTAAGTCCAGGTCTTTTTGCCTCAGTGATTATAGCTGCAGATGCTCTCATTTTTCCTGCAGGGGAAGATAAAAAGGTATGACAGAATCAAGGCTGAAATCACATAAATTTAAGCTTATATTTTCTGGTGAAAATATATGATTTTTCTTTATATCAACAGGATGGGTTGCTTTTTAAAGTTTAATCCGATAGGAGTCTGCCCAGGATGTTTATAAAATACCTAATTACAGTTAATGATTATCAGTTCATGAAAAGACAATTTCTCTGAATGTGCTCTGTTCATTTGTAAAGCCTAGAAAACTTATTTTAATTAAAAAATCCAAATAATGGAAAATAAGTCTGGCCTTAATCCAAGGGCCCTCAAAATATTGCCATAATTATCATAGAAGACTTTGGAGGCTCATACAAATTTGAGCACTAATAAATGCCCATTGTATGTACAGTGATGATAGCAGCTTTATAAACGAACATTATTTTAGGCAGCCGCAATAGACTTCATAGAACAAAATTATTTTTTGTTTCCCAAGAGAGGGATAGTTTCTGTGTAGCCTAACAGAGTATAGGAATAAGGAGAGAATCAAGAGATATATCTGAAATGACTATGTAAATTGGAAAACATCATAAATGTATATTTCATTGTACTTTTTTGTTCTAGATGTTTACAATAAAAGGTACACTCTCTTTATTTTCCATTGTTGTTAAAGATATATTCACTTTCTACATGTGTGACAAGTGAATTATGCTATTTGCAATAAATGCACAAATCTGATTTCCCAGCTTATTTGCAGCATGTTAAACTTTTTCTTGAATTAAAATACATGTACAGAACAGTTCACATATTATAACTCCATAAGTTCAATGTTTTTTTGAAACTCAGTACACCCATGTGATGAGCCCATACCAAGCTTGATTACATTACCAGCAATCAGAACTTCCTTTCATGCCTTCTGCAGTCACTATCCACCACGAGTAACCATTATCTTTAGTCTTAAGAGCATAGGATAGTTGTTGTTTTTCCACTGTGTACTTTATTTGATTGGACTTTTCCATGTGCAGTCTTTTTTTAAAATATGTTTTAATTTATTTCAGAGAGGAAAGGAGAAGGAGAGAGAGAAAGAAACATCAATGATGAGAGAGCCATTGATCAGCTGCCTCCTGCTACTGGGAATCGAGCCTGCATCCCGGACATGTGCCCTTGACCAGAATCAAACCTGGGACCCTTCAGTCCCCAGGCAGATGCTCTATCCACTGAGCCAAACCAGCTAGGGCACCATGTGTAGTCTTTTGTATCTGGCTTCTTTCACTCAATGTTTATGTTTGTGTGATTCATCCATATATTTAGTACAGTGAAGTCTGTTCATTCTCATCGCAGTATAGTATTCCATTGTGTGAGTGTACTACAGTATACTCACCCAGTCCTATCTTGGCAGGTATTTGGGTAGTTTTCAGTTTGGAACTAATACAAACATGGCACTACACAATTTGGGGTGAATATATGTACATGTTTCTGTTGTGTTTCAAGGCCTTAGGTTATACACGTGGCCTACTTCAACAGATATTACCGCCACCTTTCGACAAATAGAAATTCTCTTGAATGTCACCAAATACTTATATATAAAAACAAAACAGAAATAAACCCTATACCAAAAGCAAGCAAGCAAGCCTGGGTAGCCTCTATATTCCAAAAGTCTTGAGTATCAAGTATGAACTATATCTGTGAAAAGAAAGCTTCTGAATAAAATATTTTCAGTTATTTTATATAAAAAAGTTATATTGGAGACTACTCTTCAAATGACTGACTTTCAAGAAAGGCATTTTTAATAATGCAGGTAATGTATTTTAGATTTTGACTTTGTGAATAATGGAAAGAGTGCTTATTGGGGCATGCAGCAGCTTTCAGAATGCCCTGTCACCATACAACATGTCAGAATAACAGATGGCACACTCTGTAAAGAAAATTAATTTAAATAAGTCAGGTAAAGCCCACCTTTCTTGAAAGAAAAGATATTTTGTATAAGAAGTTCATCTTATTTATTGCCTACCAGGACAGGTAATGTATTCACGTTTTCCAACCGATTCCTCTGTGATAAAACTGACTTCAAAAACTTATCATGAGTGCTACCCCTTTTCAAGTCCCCTGCACTTCATGTGTTCTTTGTTATACTCATCACTTAAGTATAGAATTCTGTGTTTCTAATGAACAAATTTGGCTTTCTTTTTCTTTACTATACCATCCACGGTAAACCTTCAATTTTAAGCAATGACAGAAGCCTTGAAAAAATATGGAGGTATTATATTTTTATTTTTTAAAATATATTTTATTGATTTTTTTACAGAGAGGAAGGGAGAGGGATAGAGAGTTAGAAACATCGATGAGAGAGAAACATCGATCAGCTGCATCCTGCACACTCCCCACTGGGGATGTGCCTGCAACCAAGGTACATGCCCTTGACTGGAATCAAACCTGGGACCCTTGAGTCCGCAGGCTGACGCTCTATCCACTGAGACAAACCGTTAGGGCTGAAAGTATTATTTTTAAGGTTTTTAAATAAGCGACATGTTACCTGTAGGTGGTGCTTCTCTGTTCCAACTGTAGTTTCATAAGTAGAGAATGTATTATTTTCTTAACATTTTATTTTATAAAATTGTATATGTTCAATGATAAATATTGAAGCATGCAATGCTTCTCCTTACAGCATAGACTTACAAAAAGCAACATTTATCTACATCCTCTAAATAAGTATTTCACAAGCCACAGTCAGAATTTATTGATCTTGAAAACACTGAATAAATCTTTCTACCTACAGACATTATATAAGAACATACCCACTGATGGTTTAAATATGTGGAAAGTTACCAACATTAGAGTTCGGAGCCGTATTTGTATGTGTATTTAGGTATGTGTATAAATCTGTGTTCTTTCACAGAAATTTTAGTGCAGATATATTATGCATGTGCACATAATGGCTCAATAAATATGAATGTTATTAGTCATTAACTCAAGAAATATTTTCAATTTTCTATTATGTTCGATGCTCTGTGCTAAACACTTGAAGGATGACAAGGCTGAACACAACAAATAACATATGGCCTAGAAAGGGATGTAATACACGCAGGGAAGTGAACATAAGTTACAAAATTTTAAAACCACTTTTACTTGTAACCAATAAGTTACAAAATTTTATGGATAGTATGTAATGTTTATTTAATTATATGCACATATAAAACTTTTCCACTTAAAGTGATACGGTCTCCTACTCCAGTAGACAGATATACTTGAGAAAATAGTGTCATAAAATTGTCTTTTAAAATGTGTACTTTTAGAGATAAAATTATTGTCATTTTGTATAACATAATTTTTTACTCAGAAAAATCGAAGAAACAAAACTGGATAAATAGCGAATCAGAAATATGACTGGGAAAATGTATACATATGACAACAAATTCGATGATCTGATTAGAAAGGTATTTATATTAAGCAGGATTAAAGCATCCCTACAAACCTTAAACAAAGCATGTAAAATATTAATGTGATTCAAAATATAATAGACTAATAAAGAATAAAGTATACCTGGCCAGCATGGCTCAATGGTTGAGCATCAACCTATGAACTAGGAGGAGGTCACGGTTCCATTCCCAGTTAGGACACATGCCTGGGTTTCAGGCTCCATTCTCTCTCATCACTGATGTTTCTAACTCTCTCTCCCTCTCCCTTCCTCTCTGAAATCAATAAAAATATATTTAAATACTAATACAAGAATAAACTGCATTTCACATTACTCACAACTGTAAACCTACTTTTGCCCACCCATTCCCGTAGAATACAATAGAAGATATTTTATGCTGAGCTCTTTCCTGATAATATATTTTTATTGATTTCAGAGAGGAAAGGAGAGGGAGAGAGAGGGAAAAAAACATCAATGATAAGAGAGAATCACTGATTGGCTGCCTCCTGCATGCTCCTCACTGAAGACTGAGCCTGCAACCTGGACATATGCCCTTTACCGGAATTGAACCCAGGACCCTGAAGTCTGCAGGCCAATCCTCTAGCCAAACTAGCTGGTGCCCTGATATGTTTTTAAATAGCCTGGCAGCTTCTACTTCTGCTTCCTGCCTCTTTAGAATACTGGTTCTTGGGAAATTCCCTATTGGAAGAAAGTGCAACAATCATGAGACTACCATGCCTTAAAAAGGACAAGCCAGGCAGAGTGGCTTTGGAAAATGAAATGCAATGTGGAGAAAGAGAGGACAAGGAATACTATGGTGGGCAGAATATGACTCCCTCAAATGTCATTCTGCAATCCCCAGAACCTATGAATATGTTACAACTAGAGGCCCAATGCACAAAATTCATGCAAGAGTAGGCCTTCCTTCCCCTGGCTGCAGGCACCAGCTTCCCTCAGGCACCTGGGACCTGCTTCCCTTGCAACCCCGGCTTCATCCGGAAGGACATCTGGTCTAATTAGCATATTACGCTTTTCTTATTATAGTTTAGTCAGGGGTAGGGAACCTCCACCCTGCATAAGGCCTGAAAAATCATTCAGTCTGGCCCTGCCAAGGCATTAGGATGAGTTCATTAAATGTTTGACCAAATATAGCAGCTAATTTTTAAGTTGATAATTTTGTGTGGCCCGAGTATGATGTTATAAACATCCATATGGCCCTTGGCAGAAGAAAGGTTCCCACCCCTACAAGAAGGGACTTCGCAGATGTGACTAAACGGGAAAATTATTCTAGGTTATCTTGTCTGGCCTCATGTAATCAATAGGCTCTTAAAAGTGGAAGAGTAAAAGTGAGTCAGAAAAACATAATAAGTGAAAAACAAACAAGAAACACAATAGATAGTTAAAGCTATAGGGAAACCCAATTTATTATTGCTGGCTTTGAAGATGGAAGAAAGGGACCATAAGTTAGGAACGTGAGCAGCCAATGGATTTGAGAGTGGCCCTCACCCACAGTCAACAGGGAAGCAGGAACTTTAATCCTACAACCGAAGTAAAATTCTGAATTTTTGGTGACTGAATTCGGTGGACAGCTTGGTTTTAGCCTGGTGAGGCCCATATCAAGCTTCTGACCTACAGAACTACAAATGAACAAAACTGTTTTTGTTTAAGCCACTAAGTTTGTGATCATTTACTATGGAAGCAATAGTAAACTAGCATAACTACCAAGCTACCAGACATTTGAATGAACCCTCCTGGCCATCCATCCCAATCAAGTCTTCAGATGACTCTAGCTCTCGCTCTCTGTCTGCAACCTCATAAAACATCTAACGAGAACTGCTGAGCTGAGTTGAGTCAACAAATACATAAGATAAACCACACATTTTTGTTTTAAGCCACTAATTCAGAAGATTATTTTTATGGAGCAATAGAAAACTGAAAGAAATAATATAGGAACAAAGAACTGACAGAAGAAACACAAAATGGTTTTAAACTTGGAGACTAAGTTGCTTAACCCCATATGCACTCAGGAAAATGCAAATTAAAAGTATATGATAAAGAGGACTTCCCATTTCAGCTCTGACATGTAAAGAGCTAGGAAGTCTTTATGCTCATCTTTACAACAAGGAAAGACTGAAAAAACTGGGAATAAATTATTTTATTTGACCCAGTAGAGAACTAAAGTCACAAAGAAAACCAGTACCTCAAAATCTAGGAAGACAGACTCATGCAGACCCAGTCAAAATCTGCTTAACTGAGGCAGAAGGCACTGAAGCCATAAACCGATGGAAACCCATAAATGATCACTTTGAAGTATTGCTGGAAGCATGAGGGTAAGAAATACCTATGGTCCTCACCAGGTTCTGACTGTGAACACCTGAGAAAGATCGTCTGGCTCTCACAAAGGGAGGAAGAAAGCAATCATTACAAAATATGCTTAAAGACTTCTCTGTAACAAAGACCTATATTCCAAGGGAAAAGACTGTGAGAATTTACCCCATTTGAGGGAAGGGTATTCCTCCCCCTCAATCCCCACTCTAGACTTTCTGTCTCAGATAAGTGGAGGGGGAACTTGGTCAAGAATGGTTAGGAGTTCAAGGAAATACATTGGGAACACTGTAGCCAGGGAAAATAGTAGAAAGCAATGGAGGTGGGGGCGGAGGGCAGAAAAACCTATGCTACTAAATAAATACATATAAAGATCAGGAGAAGCCCCAAGACACAGGTGCACTAAAGTACTGAGAATTAATTGGGAAATTATAGAACATTCTCTGTCCTCCATACCTTACTACCACATCAACAGGGCTCTAGTACTTAGGAGCACAGAGTCAGGAGAGGAGACATAAATAAAGACACTAGAGGAGTATGAAGCCTCATATCTTTGGCAACATTAAACGGAGCTCACATTTAATTAGATTAACATGATCCTTCATGATAAAGACCTGTTTACCACAGTTCCTACTACCCTGTTACATTTCTAGCTTTCAACAAAATATTACAGGATGTGACAAAACACAGGAAAAAAGCACAGTTTTAAGAGAGAAGCACATGCCAGAACTAGACTCAGATTTAAGATAAATCTTAAAATTATCAGAGAATTGAATTTCACTGTGATTAATATGTTGATGCCTCTAATGAGAAATGTAGGCAACATGCAAGAACAGATTGATAATGTAAAAAGAAAAACAAAAAATCAAGAGAAAATACATCTTTTAATTTTGGAATATTAATAACATCAGTAGTAGAGCCCTTCATTCCCATTTTATATGCTATGATTAATTTTGGAGAAGGTAGCTTCTGCAAAGAAAAATAATAAAAAACAATCTCCTTAAATGAATAGTAAACTTTGGAGAGAAAAATTTGACCTCTTGGCTTAACCTCACATTCTTTGAAATTAAGGTTTCATTGGAGGTCAAAAATGCTATGGCATAATATTTAAAAACAAAACAAACAAACAAAAAAACCCTTCCTCTAAAAGTAAAGTAAACAAACAAAACTTATTATATTCACACTTATATCAAAGGCAAAAAGTCTTTATCAGCAATAAGAGGGGGGAAAAACAATGAGGTTTAGCTCTGTTTCTTTTCAGAAAATGCATAATAATGTAATTAAATGAAGCTGAAAACTACAAGCTGTGTGTTTTCAGCAGTTCCACCTAGGTAGACAAGACTGATGTGTTTGCAGCAAAGTATTCTGTTATATAAAGATATATTTAAAGACATCATAGCCTTGGGAATCAGTACATCACTGATTATAGAGAGAGAATATAGCTTGTTAAAGTCAAATGGCCCCAATTTTCCAAAAAAAAATCTTTAGTTAGGTTGTTATTTACATCATATATTATAACATAGGAAATAATGCATTCCATTTGATGTTATTAACATTTCCTATGAAAAAGAATCTTCATTTTGTGATTCCCAGTGAACATATTCTAACCATGAAAATTATTGAACAACCTTGAAGTAAGTATCATCCCCTATAGATATTAAATATGTCTTTGTATGTTACCATTTTCTACTTACTTTCAGCAGAATCATTCTTTACTTTCTTGAATACTATTATAAATAATTGAAAATGAAAGCTTTATGAGATCCTCATACAAGTAATTTTAGGTAGATTTGGAGCAATCTAAGAATTATTCAATGAATAGTAATCAATACCTTACCATCAGAAGGTGGATTAAAGAAATAGTCAATATCTCATTAGTAAGTCCATTAAACCTCCATGTTGGATTTTTTTAAGGAAACTAAAACAATTGAAAGTGAATTCTAACAACTGCACAATGAAGGGCTAATTTATAACAGAAACTAAATAGTCACTACTTCTGTTCTACCAAAAAGAAATGTGCAAGTCATTCTTAACCATATTAACTACTCATTTATTAAGCTGTGTACATTGGCAGAGGTAATGTCGTATAAGATTTTCTAAAAATAAACAAGTTGTTTATTTTAAATATAGTTAATAGTTATAAAACAGGCTTTTTAAAAATCAAATTAACTATTAAAAAGGATAAAAATAAATATTTTCTTCTAATAATTTTAGATAAAAATAAGAGCAATCTCAGAATAATGGTTCTTGAATCATAAATTTTTAAACCAGAGACAAATTGGGATCTATTAGAATTTAATAATAACTGTGATTATCATAATGAACTGTCAGTTCAAAGAACTAATAAATGTTTCAACTATACTATGTGGAATGAGCACAGAACTCCAAATGAAGGAATTGGATTTAAGCCAGTTTTTGCACACACCGACTGTGTATCCTCGGGCATATCATTTAACCTTGTGAGATTCAATAAAGTTTTCACTATTTCTTTAAAAAATTTACACCTTGAAAATGCAACATGAAAGTCAAAGAAACCTTTGTGAATGGGAAAGGCTCAAATTTGTCTAGATAGGTGGGACATTCTGTTTTTGGTACCAGCCTGTTCCCTGCAGGCAGGGTCAGCAGGGAGGCCATGACTCTAGCAGCATTATGACTTCTATTATAAATTAACTTCATAATCATAGTCTTGCTTGATTGGTCCCTATGACAAATAGCCCATTCCCCTGTCAAAAACTGTCATCTTTGTTCTCTATGTAATAAACTATGTGGAAGGGATGGGAAACCCAGCAGACAACATGGCTGGCCCTTTAGGAGACCCCAGAGACTCTCATAACTATTGGAAGGGGTAAATGGGGTCTGATCTTAGCAGAGCTGGTAGAAGCACCAAAGCCAGTGAAATTTGAGTAAATGGGCCTGTTCAGACTCACCCAAATAAGCATCAAGTTTCCTTAAGAGAACCGTGTAACCAGAAAGTTGAGTGAGAATCCTCTTCTACTCATACAACTCATGTTACCAGATTGGACAGTTGGGTAAAGAGAAGAATGTAGAATGAGAATCCTAAAGAAAAATATGATTCCTTACATAACCCTTTCCTGGTTTGAATCAAGGTTTGTTTAGGCAATGTCTGTGTGAGAATTCACCTAAGAATTTCTATTGAAGAAGTCATCACTATATACCATGAATTATAAAGCATCAGTAATCAGTGCAAAAAGGCTGCCTGGCCCTAGCCGGTTTTTCTCAGGGGATAGAGCATCAGCCTGCAGACTGAAGGGTTCTGGGTTCAATTCCAGCCAAGGGCACATGCCCGGGTTGTGAGCTCGATTCCCAATAGGGGGCATGCAGGAGGCAGCCAATCAATGATTCTCTCTCATCATTGATGCTTCTATCTCTCCCTCTTCCTTCCTCTCTGAAATCAATAAAGAAATATATTTTTTTTAAAAGGCTGACTGGGGCCTAAATATTATGTGTTAGGATTCCTAGTCTTTATTTTATTTTTTAAAATGTTTTTATTGTAAACTGTAATTGAAAAAATTTTAAAACATTTTAATGTTCTTATTTATTTTAGAGAGAGAGGACTAGAGAGATAGAAACATCTATGATCGGCAATGCCTCCTTCACACCCCCTACTGGGGATTGAGCCTGAAACCCAGGCATGTACCTGGTCCATCCAGTGACCTCTTGGTTCATGGGTTGATGCTCCATCACTGAGCAACACCAACCTGGCAGAATTCCTAGCCTTTAAATCAAGACACTTTACTTCTTACCCATTTAGCTTTTTGGGTACATGTTAAATTGGTCTTCAAGGCTTACAATTGGTATAATTAGGAAATGGCTTTTTGAAAAAGAGACTGAATTACATTGTACTATTTAAAAATCAACTTATAATTTAACATCTATTTTTCATCCAACAAAAATTAATTTGAATTAACAGACATTCACAATCTATAAATACTCTAGATAATTGAAGCTTAATGTACTAAACTGATGTATACCTTAATGTGAATTATTCCAATCACCTCATCAGATTACCTAAAACTGGTGTTCTTTTATCATATACTAGAAGCCCAGTACATGACATTCATGCACTGGAGTGGGGTGGTCTCTCAGCCTAGCCTGTGCTCTCTCACAATCAGACATCCCCCAAGGGGTCCTTAGTGCTGCATCAGAGGTGAGAGAGGTTCCCGCCACCTCCAGCCTTGAGCTCAGCTGCTGGCTCAGCAGCGCTCCCCCTGTGGAACACACTGACCACCAGGGGGCAGCTCCTGCATTGAGCATCTGCCCCCTGCTGGTCAGTGAGTGTCATAGTGATCAATCGTTCTGCCTTTCAGCTGATTTGCATATTAGCCTTTTATTATATAAGACTAGAGGCCCAGTGCACAAAAATTTGTGCACTCGGGGGGGTGGGGGAGGGGTCCCTCAGCCCGGCCTGTGCCCTCTCGCAGTCTGGGACCCCTCGGGAGATAACGACCTGCTGGCTTAGGCCTGCTCCCGGGTGGCAAAGGGCAGGCCCAATCCCTAGGTGCAGCCCCTGGTCGGGCTCAGAGCAGGGCCGATTGAGGAGTTGGGGCGCCGCCCCCTGTCATGCACAGAGCAGGGCGGATCGGGAGGTTACCATGCCACCCTCAGTCATGCTCAGGGTAGGGCCAATTGGGGGGTTGGGGCACTGCCCCCTGTCACACTCAAGGCAGGGTCGATGGGGAGGTTGCGGCGCCACCCACTGTCATGCACAGAGCATGGCCCATCAGGGGGTTTGGGGCTCCGTACCCTGTCATACACAGAGCAGGGTCAATCAGGGGGTTGAGGAGCTCCCCCGTCACTCACAGAGTAGGGCCGATAGGGGAGTTGGGGCACCGCCCCCTGTCATACACAGAGCAGGGCAGATCAGGGGGTTGGGGCACCGCACCATGTGAAACTCAAGGCAGGGCCGATGGGGAGATTATGGCTCTACCCCATCACACACAGAGCAGGGCCCGTGGGGGGGGGTGGTGGTTGGGGTGCCGCACCCTGTCACACACAGAGCCGCAGGGCAATCAGGGGGTTGGGGCGCCTTCCCCTGTCACGAACAGAGCAGGGCAGATAGGGAGGTTGTGCCCCCCCCCCCCCCCGTCACACACAGAGCCACAGGGCGATCAGGGGGTTTGGGCGCTGCCCCCTGTCATGCTAATCCCAGTACCGGGAGGCCTCTCGACTCCGCTGATCCCATAGCTGGGAGGCATATTACCCTTTTACTATATAGGATAGAGGCCTGGTGCACAGGTGGGGGACTGCTGGTTTGCCCTGAAGGGTGTCATGGATCAGGATGGGGGTCCCCACTGGGGTGCCTGGCCAGTCTGGGCGAGGGGCTGAGGGCTGTTTTCAGGCTGGCGGGTGACTGAAGCTCCCAACTGCTCCTTTTTTTTTTTTTTATTCTGGGCCAGCTTTAGCTCTGGCTCTAGCTCTGAGGCCTCCACTGCTGAAAGCAGGTATCTGTTTTGCTTGGGTTCTATAATAGAAACAGTGTATCAACTCCAACTCTGAGATCCAGGCTGGCTGAAAGCAGGTTTCTGGGGTTTTGTTTAGGTTTTATATTTGTAACAATGTTTCAAACTGCAAGCTCAGAGGCCAACAGCAGCAGGCGGGGAACGTTGGAGTCCTCCGTCACTGAAGCAAGCAAGCCTCATGTTAGCTTCAAGCTGCCTGGCTGCCGGCCGCCATCTTGGCTGGCAGTTAATTTGCATATTGCTCTGATTAGCCAATGGGAAGTGTAGCGGAGGTACAGCTAATTACCATGTTTCTCTTTTATTAGATTAGATGTTTCTCAAAAAAACACACAAAAACTTAAGTAGTGGAATAAAGAGTCTATGCCTTATTTACCTTTGTCTCCCTGGTGCCCAGCAGAGTTCCTGGCACATACTTATTTCTTGAAGAATTGTTCAGAGAATATATAAATCTTATTTAGGGATGGGAATGGTTTTTGATTGGATATCATCTGTACTGCAGAACATGTTAAGAACAGTATTATCTATGTGAGGCTTTGGATGACTATCAAGTCTGAGAATAGGATATGGTGAAGAAGAGAGCAAAGAATCAACCATATATTTTACTTGGCTTTTTTTTCTGAAATATCTGACAGTGACAACCCTTTTGTCTGTTGAAATGAACTTCTTGCTACTCTGAGGGTTGCTAACAACTACTAGGCTCTTATTAGCACATGCAGAAGTATTCACTTTCCCAAGAATGATCCAAGAGTGTGCTCTCCCAAACTCCATGGAGACCAGCTACAATTAAGTTTTGGGCAATCAGTGTTGCTAGAATGTCTGGTCCATTGTGCAACCACAAAGCTTGGACTTCAGTCCCTGACCATGACAGGGTAAGGTCATGCAGATTATAGACTCTGAGCAAAAGGTCTATAGACTCTTAGCAAAAAGATTTGAGTTTCCTGAAATCTTATGAACATACCTTTTAGATCCCTGTGCACTGCCCAAAGATGTGACGCATAATGGAGGTAACCGTGCAACTGCTTCTTTCTTTATAAGTTTCTCCAGGAAACACTGTAAACACAGTTTCAGGCTCTGTATGTGTCTTGAATTATCTTATTGCTTTGTTTTTTTGACAAAGATGAAACTCAATATTATAGAAATGAAATATATATTTTAACTAAATAGTGTGTGCCAATTGGATCGCTCTAAGTTAAACCTATTTTATAATATTTATTCAGTTATAGTATATTTAAAAAGTTTCCTTAAAAATATTTTTACTTAAAACTTAGTGATACCCCTAAGCAAAATTAAGTAGAAGTCAACTTATATTTCAAATCAACAAGTAAATATTTAAGTGCTTGTGCCATATGTTTTCTCCTTTCCTTTTTTCTTTCTTTTTTAAATATTTTTTTTTATTGATTTCAGAGAGGAAGGAAGATGGAGAGATAGAAACACCAATGATGAGAGAGAATCATTGATCAGCTGCCTCCTCTATACTCTACACTGGGGATTGAGCCTGGCCTTTGCCCTGACTGGGAATCAAACCGTGACCTCTAGGTTCATAGGTCAATACTCAACCACTGAGCCATGCCACCTGGGTCCCTTTTCCTTTCTTAACAGCAACCACTTTCAGTCAAATAATATAACAAAGGATAGCTTATTATGTTTGCACACTTTTTGTATTTAATCTTAATTTAACATTACCCTCTATGAAAGTTCAGGAGCTTGGATTCATGACTTTGGGTTTTAGCTGCAAACAGTTACAGAGCAAATTTAACAAGCTGCTATTGGCAATCAGGGCTATGAGGCATGAATATACCCACTGAGATTTTCCTCTCGATTTAATAAAAACAATTTAAAGAAAATTGAAAAGGGGAGATTTTGAGAGAGTGAGTGCGCAATTACCTGAAGCATTGTATATCAAAAATCAAAGCTCTATTAATTGGTTGTTTTTCTATAATCTCTAAAGCTTATTTCTGCACATACACACACACACACACACACACACACACACACACACACACACACGAAAGGTGAAAGAAAATGTGGTATCTTTATTACTGATTACAAGTCCTAGTCATAAAATCCCATAATTGGATCATTGTCATACATTAATACTAAAATATTATCCACATCCTATGCTTATCATGACTTTAAAGCTCAAAGTCAAAAGTTATAAATGCTTGCTGTTGCCTTTATATGGTTGTGGTAATAACAGAAAATGAAACATTTCCTGCCTGCATCATGGCCAATCTTAATTAAGGAAGGTGTCTAACATAAATTATAATTAACAGAATTTAAATTAATTACTTTTCATTTGTCATTGTTTATTCTGTTTTATTGAAATGACTTATTCATGAACTTTATAATAATTCAAATAAGTAAACAAGTCCAAAAGAAAGCAATTATCCCACAGTTTTCCACTTATAGCTATTTAATAGTTAGGTGGGTTCAAACATATGCATTTTTAAAATTTCAATCAATATTACCAGCACACTTTCTTTTAAAACTAGGGGGGCGATTACCTAGGGGCCTACATTTCTACACAAGCAAATAGAAATACAAAATCATTGGAATTTAAGTACGAAAGTAAATGGGACTTGTGTAGACTCTGAAAGACAAGCAGTAAGTTTTCTGAAAAGTGTCATATAAATAGAATATTAATTGGGGATGTTTTATCACTCATATAGGTGCTATTACCAGAATTGATGCATGGAAGGAAAAGAATATAGAATGAGAATTCTAAAGATAAACATGATAATTCATATATCCTATTCAGTTTGAAGCAAGTGCGAGTTTAGCTAGGCAATACCTGTGTGAGAGTGCTAATTTTACCACACACTTACCAGCACTGGATGTTATCAGATTTCTGGTGAACAACAACAAAAATGGCAGTCTTGTGTTCTTGTCTTCACTTCCTCCATGATTAGTAGTTTAAGCCTCCGTATTTAACTTTTTTAAAAAATATATTTTATTGATTTTTTTACAGAGAGGAAGGGAGAGGGATAGAGAGTCAGAAACATCGATGAGCGAGAAACATCAACCAGCCGCCTCCTGCACAACCCCCTACTGGGGATGTGCCCACACCCAAGGTACATGCCATTGACTGGAATCGAACCTGGGACCCTTCAGTCCGCAGGCTGACGCTCTATCCACTGAGCCAAACCGGTTAGGGCCATATTTAACTTTTTATTAAGCATTTAAGATTTCTCTTTCTGCCATGTTTATAGCCTTTGCTTTTTTTTTATTCCAATGGTTTTTTTTTTTTCTTGTAACATAGAAAAAATGTTACAAAGATTAGATCTTTAATAGCCAGTTATGCCTCAAATGTTTTCTTTCATAAAGGATAATATTAATGTAGTTATGTAGTAAATAAAAAAAAACTTGAACATATGAAATACGGATGTCCAAGTGGGACATTGTATCTCATCATAACCTACCTTTTTATTTCTAAGCCATGACATTGTTCTTTATAACTCAGCATTAGCCTTTCTCATTTCCTATGTCCTTATTTTGGAGTAAAGGTTCAATTATTTTTTAGAAATAATGTTGCATAAAACAGGTTCTTTTGCACTATTTAAAAAAAATTCTGGTTAATACCATGTGTGAAGAGCAGAAATGGCTTTTTTTAAATGGTTCATTTTAACGTATTTGGAACGCAGCAAATAAATGAGTACTTTAGAAAGCCCTTGAAGCTATGTATTTCCTTGGTGTCTGTTTGTCTGTCTGTCTCTCTCGCTTTCTCTGTGAGTGCATTTGTGTGCTAATACTGTCTTCCCTTATACAGTTCAATCAATCATATCAGTAATAATGTATCTTTTAAAAACTTATTTAGCTTGTGACTTACTGCAGATAACTTTAAAAATACTGCCAGTTGACTGATACATAAATATTTAGAAAGTAACAAGGTAATAATTCTATTTTATATATTACAGCCAGTATTCATATATTCAGAGTTTAACACAACGAAACATCTTAATACAAATATGTAAAAGTTATACATGTAAATTAGACATGACTTTCAAGGTGGTTACTTGGAATCCCCATACCAAATGTCTGTGGTGCATCTATCACACCATTGAATGTTTTTGGAATTATTTTCAGTGACAAACAAAAAAAGCACCCATATTGTAGTCAGACTTCATATTTTAACACAAGGCATATGTTACAACTTATTTTCTTCTTATTCAACAGATAACTTTGAGTTATGTTTTTACTGTTGATGAAATTTACTGCCTCCATTGCAGATAGTTTTGATAATATGTGTGCATTCGCCCTATTCTACAAGCTCATTAATGATAGAAACTGCTTCTTTTTCATATCTGAACATCCTATGCAACATTTTAGTGTAATACACATGGCAAATGCTGAATAAATACTTTGTAAATTCTATGTTGTTCAAGCTGTGAGGACAATTCTCACAGACTAAATGTAAAACATTTAAAATAATGGTGGCATCATCGGAATAAATGCAAAGCTTCCAAGCTCACATTTTGGCATGAGCTGTTTCCATTTGGATGTCTAAGTTCTGGCATGTTTCTTTGGAACCAGAAAGAAGTTCCATTACTCTGACATAGGTTTGGCAGAAATCAGTGCAAAAAGAGTGCAATCCAGAGGATAAGTCATGACAACCAAAGGAAGGGATGCAATAATATTCCAATTCAAGCAAATATCATTTTGAATCAGGATCTTTAGCAGTAGTCAGGTCTATGGCATAGTGTACCCTCTTAAAAAAAAAAAAAAAGATTTGGAAAAACTAGAAATAATGTCTGACCAAGCACACTGGGAAGATTTCATTGTCGTTAGGATCTTTATATTGGCTTAAGGACTAAGGCAAATACCCAGGCACATAGTGTGAGATGTTAAAAGATCATTATTCTAAGACAATAGATTTATTTAGAATTCATTCCCTAAATACTGAGTTAATGACAGCAACTTTAATTCGTTGGTCAACCAAGGCTGTGGATAATATTTTCTTCTGACATGAGAATTAGTTTAGCCATTTAGTGCATAGCATAGAGCCTGCCCAGTGATCCCAACTAAGTTGGTCTACACCACAGAGCTGTCTAATAGAAACTTTTATGTGATGTAAATGTTCTAACACACTGCTCATTATAGGACTCACTAACCACATGTGACTATTAAGCACTTGGAATATGGCTAGTATGACTGAGAACTGAATGCTTAATGTTATGTAATGATATTTAACTTAGATGTAAATACCTATGTGTCTAAAGGCTACCTTCCGAACAGCAAAGGTCTATGAAGAGGACTTAGCAAACCTACCACCATGAGCCAAAGCTGGCCCACCACCAATTTTTGGAAATAGAGTTTATTTTTTTGTTTACAGTCACATTCATGTTTTTACATGTTCTCTATGAACCTTTTGTACTTTGTCAGGGATGAGTATTTGTGACTGAGACTTAGAGGTTCTAAAATATGTACTATTTGGCCCTTTAAAGAAAACACTTGTCAGCCTCTGGTCTAAAGAAAGCTGGATTTATAGCCTTCCTTTGATTCACCCTATTGATGAGCTGTAAATGGCCTAATCAAGTCAAGAATAAAGTTAATGGGCATTTGGAAAAATCCAAACTTAATCTGTTCCTATAATTTTGTTAGGTTCCAACTATAATTGTACTATAATTGCATCTGTGTGTTTAGGCTAGCAGAGAAGAGTGAAGGTTCTTGAAGGCAAATATGATACAGGACTATGAGGTCAAAGGTAACGTACGGTCTCATTCATCTTTGCATATCTCTATCTTAAATGCAGGGCTAGAAAAATATTTAACAGTAATTTGCTAATGTATTCAATTTAATTAAAGTGAAGAGTTATATACCTGTCTCCAAAAGACTGGACCCTAAGTAGACAGCCAATGTCTGTCCCAAACAACCAGAATGCATTATGTATCTGAAAAGCCAAACTAGTATAAAATACAGTGTGGTTGCTTGATAACCATGCAACTAAAATAAAATATAGCAGAAAATGCCTGTCATACCCAGGGACAAAAACCTTGAAATTGTTTTTCTTAGGTTTTCAAAACAAGATAAAATATTCAAAATAGTGGAATAAATATTCCACTCATAAATATTGCTCATAAATATTTAAGAAATATTTATTAATTATTTCTTAATAAATAATATTATAAGAATAAATATTATTTATTAAGAAAATTTTCTGCATTTTTAATTTTTTTATGGGCTGATCTACTATAAACCCAGCCCCTTTTATGATGTACACATCTGAAATTTGAGGATATAACCCTCTGCTAGACAACCACTGGCTGTATCATGTTTTGCCCAACTCAGTGCATTGGAGTATTTTTCATAGGAAAACACATTTACATAAATAAATTTATCTTTAATGTATATCAAAGAAAGCCATTCACATTATTTTGCCCAGGGAATCTGTTATTAGAGAAAATATTTTGCCTTTTAGCCCAGTTATTGATGAACAGCATTAATTTTATTTATAATATTAACACAAAAGGCAATTAAAAGAAAGCCAATTGCCTCAGCAGAACACCTCAGAAGTGTTGTACAACCATGGATGCACTGACAGTGTGGCTGTTTTTCCACGTTGTTTTGGTTTTAGCACTGGCTGTCCTTGAATATGTTTAGAGGTCTCAGAGTATTGGATTACTATAGACAATTCTGGATAGTCTACAAATATGTTTATTTTGAAAGTTTGTTTTTTATATTTTAATGTAGAAGCTAATTTTGAATCCATGCTGAAGAGTAGTGACCTCCCAGACTCTTGTCTCCTTCCGCCTTTGTGTCTTTTACTTTATTCATCTTAATAACATTGTTATTGCTATAAAATGAATACAGTAAATAACAAAGAATAGTTACTAGACATATATGTATATATGTGTACGCGTGTGTATTTTTAATAGTGTAATCACCTTAATCATCTTCATCTATTTAATTATATAAAACATAGACATTAATGATGTTGCAGTTGAATCACTACTATGGCTGTTTTTTTTTAACCTTTCTCTTGTTCCATTTATAGTTTGCAAATAAGAATAATAAGACTGACTTGTGTCAAATGATTATTTTTTACTTTCTACATAATTTAAAAGCTAACGTAATTAGAATACTTCTAAGTAATTGTTATTTAATTACTTTCAAACATGCAAAATATTGCTACTAAAAGCAGTTAAATTGACACAAATTGTACTTTGTTGTCAGCCTTAAATTCTGTATAATGAGAACTATGGATACAGACCTAGTTTTTAAATTTAAAAAGATTCCACACTAAAAAGAAATTTTTGCCTTCATATCTCCCTACAAACTGCTCTGTTCAATATCCCATGGCAAATTCTGTCCTTGCAGCAAAAAGAAAGATGGATTATTTGTCTCATTAACTTTTATGTAAAATTATTCTTTGTTCTCTTGGTTGCTCCCTGTCTAAATTGGAAAGGAAGTAACTACAGGTTTTTTATGAGTTTAATTATCGAGATTTACATATCTACTATACATTTTAATAAATTGATATGTATATTCATGATAAATATTTGTCACTTATTGTATACCTGTTAGAGCAATAACAGTCATTTAGATGACTAAAGTAAAAGAAACAAAAGAAAAAGAGATTAGGGACGAGGAGATTGTTACTGTTCATGGTGGACTTAAAGTTAGCTCCTCCACTAAAACATAAATAACAAATTTCCAAAATAAACATAGACTTTGAAATATAAGATTATGCTATAATAACTGAATACTTCTGCAACCTCTAAACATACTCAAGGACATCTAGTTGTAAAATTAGGACAACTTTTATTTTATAACTCTCAATCACTTTCAATCACATGTCAGCATTTCATTTAAAAACCATAAAGCTTATTAATGCCTGAAAAGTGAATAAACTAAAATGAAATGATTTGTGTTAAAATAATAAGTATTGCTCTATTCAATACTTTTCAGTGTCTTGGACAGTAGAAAAGTGAGAAGTATGCTTCCCAGGATTTTTTCCTTGAACCCTATTAGGGGATGCCTTTATAGATAAACAATAGCAAAATTTTTTTTATAAAACCGGCATTTTGGTTGTTCAGAGAATCATGATTATGTGGGGACAGGGGTGGGACACTACAGAAGATATTAATCACCCAGTAGAATTGTTTTTTTAAAAAAGAAAAAAACATATATGCACAAATAACAAAGAAAAATGTAAATATCAAAAAGGATATAGATTGGAGACCTGAGATTGAACTAGAAAGAGAGATAGATATAAATGAACTAGAGGCCCGGTGCACAAAAATTTGTGCACTGGGTGGTGGGGGGGAGAGGGGGTCCCTCAGCCCGGCCTGTGCCCTCTCGCAGTCTGGGACCCCTCGGGAGATAAAGCCCTGCTGGCTTAGGCCTGCTCCCGGGTGGCAGAGGGCAGGCCTAATCCCTAGGTATAGCCCCTGGTCGGGCTCAGAGCAGGGCCGATTGGGGAGTTGGGGCGCCGCCCCCTGTCATGCACAGAGCAGGGCGGATCTGGAGGTTGCGATGCCACCCCTAGTCACTCTCAGGGTAGGGCCGATTGGGGGGTTGGAGCACCGCCCCTTGTCACACTCAAGGCAGGGTCGATAGGGAAGTTGTGGCGCCACCCCCTGTCACACACAGAGCAGGGCTGATCAGGGGGTTGAGAAGCTCCCCACTGTCACTCACAGAGCAGGGCCAATCAGGGGGTTGGGGCGCCGCCACTGTCACACTCAGGGCAGGGCCGATGGGGAGGTTATGGCTCTACCCGTCACACACAGAGCAGGGCCCGTGGGGGGTGGGGGGGCGCCGCCCTCTATCACCCAAAGAGCAGGGCCAATCAGGGGGTTGGGGCGCCTTCCCCTGTCAGGAACAGAGCAGGGCGGATAGGGAGGTTGTGGCCCCGCCCCCTGTCACACACAGAGCCGCAGGGCGATCAGGGGGTTTGGGCGCTGCCCCCTGTCATGCTGATCCTGGTGCCGGGAGGCCTCGCGGCTCCACTGATCCTGGTGCCGGGAGGCATATTACCCTTTTACTATATAGAATAGAGGCCTGGTGCAGGGGTGGGGGCTGGCTGGTTTGCCCTGAAGGGTGTCCTGGATCAGGGTGGGAGTCCCCACTGGGGTGCCTGGCCAGTCTGGCTGAGGGGCTGAGGGCCGTTTTCAGGCTGACGGGTGACTGAAGCTCCCAACCGCTCCTTTTTTTCTTTTTTTTTTTTTATTCAGGGCCAGCTTTAGCTCTGAGGCCTCGGCTGCTGAAAACAGGTTTCTGGCCTTTGTTTACCGTCTGTATTTGATACAATGTTGCGGTCTGGCTGGCTGAAGCCCGGCTGAGTAAAGCAGGTTTCTGGGGTTTTGTTTATCTTCTATATTTGCAACATAGTTGCTTAGAGTTGCAGCTGAGAGGCCAGCAAGTCAGGCGCAGAACGTTGGAGTCCTCTGTCACTGAAGCAAGCAAGCCTCCCTGTTCGCATCAGCAGCCTGGCTGCCGGCCGCCATCTTGGCTGGCAGTTAATTTGCATATCTCCCTGATTAGCCAATGGGAAGGGTAGCGGTCGTACGCCAATTACCATCTTTCTCTTTTATTAGATAGGATAAATAGATATACTATATAGGTACATTATTAACACTCATTCCGTTTTATATATATAACATCTTAATACTTATTTATTGAATTAACTCATTAAGCACATGGGGCTTTTCTTTTTCTTCCAAAGTATACATTCTCTCTATTTTTCTAAATCCACTGAAATTTACACATGTGTACAAAGTATTCTTTATATAAAAATCATGATTACTGATAGACAGTATTAACTTCATGAATTAAGAACATAAATCATATAATGTCAAAAAATACAGAATGAGGCAAAAATAGATTTACAGTTGTTCATATGAAAATATTGCAGTAATTAATAAATAATAATACAAGAATAAACTGTTTAATCTATTACAACAGTAAACCTACTTTTGCCACACCCTGTGTATATTACACACTGAAGTACTAAATTAAACCAATACCTATTAAGTTAGATATTTAAGATAGATAACTATAAGCCAAAAGATCATAATGACTTTAGATTTCTGTAAGAGATATCTTTGAATTTCACTTAAATACCAATCAAAAGAAAGATAAAAAAGAGATGAATTTGGATACAGCTAAAATTATAGACATGGGATTCAAACAACAGAAGTCTAACATAAACTGCTGTGATGTAAAAAAGAACATGAAAATGAAAAATTTGAAGATTTAATAGAAGAAAAATACTCAAATAAAGGGAGAAGCAAATCTTCAAAAAACAAAAAACAAAAAAACAAAAAAAAAACATTGCTGTGAATAAAAATTAAGAAGACTTCACCAAATTTGAGACATAAACTATCAACTGTTAATGAAATTTAAGAATAAAGAAAGACTTCCCTGAACAGATTAAAGGGGTGCCCATCTCAGTCAATAGGGAAAAATAAGAGAGCAACTTGGTCTCAGATCTCTCCTAAGCAACACCAGTTTTTATTAAAAAAAGAAAAAAAAGAAAAATAGAGCAGTAGTTTTAACCAGGGCCAATTTCCCCCCTCTGGGGACATCTAGCAACATTTGAATATACTGTATATTTGATTATCACAACTGGGGTAGGTATTACTGGCATCTAGTATAATGGGTAGAGGTTGGGGATGCTACCCAACATCTTATTCCCAGAATAGCACCCCGCCCCCCCCCACACACACACCCAGTATAGTATTATATAGTATTATCCAGATCAAAAGGTCAATAGTACTAAGGTTGAGAAACCCTGCAATAGAGGAATAAAAGATAAAGTTGTGAAGTGAAAAGGATATGATTGGAATGCTCTTTACCCAGTACGGCTAACATGCAAGTAAAAAGACAACAGAAGAATATTCTCCAATATTCCATACTCAGTTCAGGAAGCATGGTGTTAGTAAGGTCTTCAGAAAAAGTTTCCTGAAAGATAAAAGATAGCAAAATAAAGTGTGAATCAAAATGAAAAATCTCATAATTAAAAAAATGTATCATATAAAAACATTGATATTGACATTGAATCCAATTTAACAGAGTTAAATATAAGTGTACATTTCTAAATAACATTTATCTATGATATGCAGCTTTCAAAAGAGAATAAAATGTCTAAAAATCTTAAACAGAACCTATATACCATATAAAAAGATGTCAAGTGTTAGTATGAGATATCAAGGCATAAAGGTAAAGGGACAGAGGTAAACTGCTTCTAAATAAACACAAATTCCATTAACAGCAAAGACAGAAATCAATATGAACATTTATGCACCAAATAGTAGAATAACACATATTTAAAAGACACTATAGGACATAAAAGAAAATCAATAGAAAAAGTAATAATAAGAGACTTAGTCTCAATTTGCGACAAACCCACATGGGGGAAAGAATTACAAATCATAGGATCTGAATAAGAATATTATGTACGCCTGGTGTTTCTGGTATATATAAACATACAATCTAAAAAGTGATATAATCTGTTATTCAAGTTTCTATGGAACATATATTATAAAAATTTGGCAGATATTGTAGGCCACAAAATTAAACAAGTTCTAAACTATATAAATAAGAACTGTAAACCATTCTCTGACCACAATGAAGTAAAACCAGTTATTTTTGTTCGATTTTCTTTTATTCTAAAAATATAGAAGTTTTTCTTTAAAAAAACAACAACAACAACAACAACAAAACAACAACAACACGATGACATGAAAGGCCACTGGAAATTTTTGATAAAAAGTTAGAAGGAAAGTAGGAGAACCTTAATGTCACTTCCTGGAAAACAAGCCTGCCAATCTTTCTGCAACACTCCGAGCAAACCAGAAGAGCTTCCAAATTCCCCACACCAGGAAAGGGAGCAGACTGAAACTTCATTCATTCACACTCGGCATCATGGACAGAACTTGGCAGAGTGAACCCCTATCAGTGGCCAATGTCAACAGCTCAGCCCTGGCTTCCAGCAAGCAATGGTAGAAAATGAGCCAAGGGATGAGTGAGATTTGTGTACCAGGAGAGATTAGTAATGCTCCAGGGGCAGAGACCCGAATAGCAAGAGAGCCCTGAGAGGAAGAGCTTACCAAAGAAAAAGAGCATATTATGTATGCTGTTTCCACCTTGGGGAAAGAAACGTGGTGTTATTAGGAATTCCTTCAAGGACTAACGTCTTGGTAGATGGTCAAGGCTGAGGAGTCCCTATGCCTAAATCATAATCTGGAGACATCCTGAGGAACAACTGCACTGGGGAACTCCCAAAAGCTAGGTGGGGATCTGAACGGACTAGAATCTCCAATGAACAAAAAAACACTCTTCAATAACAAGGAGGTTGGTTGCCCATGGTTTGAACAACCATGCTTTAAAGAGCTAGCTAGGGAGAGCCACGGGGCCACTTTAAGCCTGTACCACTGAGTTCCCTTCCCCTCAGTCAGCTTGTCCTAAAAGTCTTGCAGTTCCATCCATATAGTGTGCAGAGTAGGGTGACAGCAGCTCCCCAGGCTCTGTGTGTCCACATGGAGGACAGAGACAGTAGCCTAGACCAACCATGGCCTAGATTCCTTAAGCTTCAGACCAAGGGAAAAGCAAGGAAGAGAAGTAAGTCTCAGCTGATGAGGATCTTTGGGGGACCGAGGCATACATTGAGGAGGATATTGGGACTTTCCCCTAGAGCAGTGGTTCTCAACCTTCCTAATGTCACGACCCTTTAATACAGTTCCTCATGTTGCGGTGACCCCCAACCATAAAATTATTTTTGTTGCTACTTCATAACTGTAATTTTGCTACTGTTATGAATCATAATGTAAATATCTGATATGAAGGATGTATTTTCATTGTTACAAATTGAACATAATTAAAGCATAGTGATTAATCACAAAAAAATATGTAATTATATATGTGTTTTCCGATGGTCTTAGGCTACCCCTATGAAAGGGTCGTTCGACCCCCAAAGGGGTCGCGACCCACAGGTTGAGAACCGCTGCCCTAGAGGGAAGAGCCTCTATGATCAGAGGAAGAGATTAGCAGAGACCCTGGTTCCTCTCACTGAGGAACAGGTTTCTCCAAAAAGAAACTTATGAAAAATTATGACACTCTTTTTACAATGACTTTTTCCCAGAAACAAAAAACAAACAGCAGAAAGATGTTCTGCACAATCTAAGTCACTGATAGCTTCTGAACACAGACCAGGCTCAATTGAAACCAGAGACAACTTCATGGACAGTAGGGATATGGATAATCATGGTCTTGGTCATTATAAATAACTAAATAAGCAACAACAAATAAAATAAAATAAAACATGAGGCTTTTGGGTAAAGTTCTTATATAAAAGGAAAGCCAACACAAGGAATTCCAGCCCAGGGAGAGCACATAGATGGTTATTTCTGGACTACAGCATTCCCTCTATATCTGGAGCAAGGAAAAATGGCCAGTGCAACATCCTGCAACTATCAAACTGACTGTGAGAGCTAGAGTTGTATAAGGAGACCAGGCAGCTCAGAGATTAAGATAAACATCATTGGAAAATGTGTCTGAGGCATCCCACTTCCAACATTACCAGGGATCCTAAGTCCCCAGCCAAACCAAATAGCAACGGCCAAAGATATCAGGTACTCATTCCAATCTCACCACTGCTCTGGGCTCTGGGCTCTGTCCTTGGGCATAGTCTCTTCTAATTAGCCAGAAAAGGTTTATCCATCCCTTTCTAGAGCCAACTTTCTTTCACACAAAATGACCAGAGTAGTTAGGGATGCTAACATATTCTCTGAAGGGGATGGTCTCCCTATTCCATAGCCAAAGATATTTATTCTTTCCAAATATTTTGGTGTCTTTTATTTGGAATGCCATATCTTTTGTCATTAATGGGTATGAAATATAGGTTTATAGTATCCCAGAAGCTTGATCTTTAAAAAATGGAAGGGGTAAGTTAAAGCTCTTACCGAGTGCCATCTTTGGCTTCTAATAGGTGGCCAGAGTCATAAAAAAAGGCTAACAGTGGAACTTCATGTCCAAACCCATCTTGCTGGTTTCTTCATTTGCACTTACAGGAGCTGTTGTGACGCACACTTGCCATTTACAGAGAAATGGCAGTGCGGACCTGGCTGACAAAGCAACACTCCACTTCCCCCAAGTGGGACACAGGCCCTGCCACCATCCCTGAGCGACAGCCCACCAAATCACAGCCAACACTGCTAGACCCCATGGCCAGCCCGGAAACAATCGCTGTGGGCTCTGGGTAATGACATCACGTAGCAACACCTGGCTTCCTCTCCCTAGCAACTAGCCTCCTTGCAGTTTCTCCAGCTCAGGAACACCACTTGCTTTATAGCCACGTGGAAACATTTATACTTTAACCAAATGTCTGTGAAGCATTTTCCCATGCCTCATCTTATTTGATCCTCACAGGAGTCCTGGAGTAGGTAGATAGGAGACTCAGTGGAATCCTATTTTCTTCTCATTAGCTGGAAAATGAAGATTTAGAAAGCTTAGAAACTTGACCTGACTGGAAAGAAGTAAGAAAGGGTGGACCTTGAAAATGACTTCAGGTTTTCTCACTGTGCAGAATATAGTCAAACACTGCTGCAGTTAAATATTTTACCTTTTGTTCTCCCTGCGTGATCTACAATAATAATCTGCTTCATGTTGATATTTACTGCTGTGTGGCTGGGCTGATGAATTACCTGTGTGTCTGAGAAGTTGGGGTGCTTCACTGGGCTGGAAAAAGTTTAGCTAAATCAGAAAGAAGGTCTAATTAAGCAAGTTTATTCTATATCTATAAAAGGCTAAGTTGACTCGCTCATGCGCGATACATATAAAGCTTTTGCTGGTGCCAATCACGGGCGTGTGTTTCCATCTGTCATTGTCCATTATGAATTTGGTTTACACTTCTATTATAGAGAAAGGGAAAATAGTGATATTAAAATATTTCTTGTAATTAATTTCCTTTCAACGTGCATGAATCCATGTACTGGGCTACTAGTATAAAGATAAAACAATAAAAACCACACTCCAAAACCTGAATCATGAATGACCAACTCCCAACCCCAAATCTGAACTAAGCTCCATTCCTTGAGACTACTCATTGCACTATAGAATATTTGGTGGCAGAACTGTTCACAAGACTTATCTTTAAGCATGAAGAAATTGTCTGCAGGGACGTTATCAGGCAGGACAATACCATTTTTGGAAGAGTAATTATAACACCTTCCTTCAAGCCACATTGGTGACAGTGTGCAGAATCTTGTCTTCAGGGCATGGTTTGCTCAATGGGCTGCCTTTTGATCTTGATGGAGATGTGTTCATACTCCTCATACTCATCTAAGGGTCTGTTTTTTTCTTCTATTCTGAGACCCTGGCTGATATTCATGTAATATTAGAGGGCATGGCAATGCTTCCAAGAGTATAACTAGACTAAAGCTGGATTAGGGGTTCCTATTCTACCTATTTACTCTGTGCCACATAATTTTGTAGCAGGATAACTTGTCAAGCTATTAATTACTGTGTCCTACTCTTGCAAGAGTCTCTTCTCAGAAGGATAAAAGAATAACTCTGCTTTCCTCTCCCCTCCAGAAAGTTCTGAGTTTCTGATCCCAGTAATTATTGATAGTTTTTGTATTTCTTGGCTTCAAATGAACTTGCTAAGCACCATTTTCACAATCCTACCCAGGTTCTTGTGTTGGGTGGCTATTTATATCGTGTTTATGAGAGAAAGAAGAGGAAGTGGTGAGGGATGTGGGTGACAGGAGGAAAAATGGGATGACCCCTGGATAGTGGTGTTGTCAAGGGCTTGAAAAATGGGGTGTTATGATGGGTTTCATAGTTGACACTCCACTGGGTAGAAGCAGTGGGACTTCGGGTTTGGCTAATGTGTTTGCTACAAAGAACAAAATCAAATACCAGTGTCTGGATGTGGGGGCGATCTGGCTGCGACATCTGTCACCCCATTGATCGCCAGGGTTGATTCGGCTGATCTGGCTGGCTAGGCGGGTTTCCCCCTCCTCCCTCACCGATCCATGTGCGTCCCTCCCGAAGCTGCGCGCTCGGTCGAAGAGGACGACCTTCCCCCCGAGGAGAGGACCGGTCTTCGGTCAAGGGTATACGAGTAGCTGCGCTCCCCTGCTAGAACCTCCAAACAAGCTCTCAAATACCAGTGTCATAATGTCTTCAGCAAAAGATGTTATTGCCCATACATGGCAAAGAGACTGGAGTCATCTGCCTTTGATTGGACCATGTGGGCTTTGACAATGAGCATCCTACAGGTAACCATAAGGGACTGAACATAAAGACTCTCTCCTAAGTATCTGATAATATTGTACACCCTGCCAAATTGGAAAATGAGCTCCTGTGATAACTAAATCATTCTTACCCTATGAAATGGTGGCTGAGAGTCAGATTTACTTTAAGTGAAAAATTTAGTATGCTTTTTCTGCTACTTCGTGCTGTGGAACACATTTATGATTTTATATTATTATCCCATTTCATCTTCACTACTCTTCAAATAAGGTATTGTTTATACCTACTGAGGTACAGCAAAGTTAATGTATGTTTAGTGGGTTACCAGAGACAGTGGAACAAGTGAGAACACTCTTATCTGTGAACAATCATAAAGGAAACTGCTGACTCATACTGGACTATCTGGGAGCAGGGTTAGCTGCAGGCAGCAATGTTGATGCAGGGCTTCAATGGATATCACCAGGATTTTGTTGTTTCTATATTTTGGCTCTCTCTCTTTTCCATGCTGGCTTCATTCTCAGGTTTCAGGTGGTGGCTGGATGACTGGTAGCAAATTGAAAGCTATAACCTGCCAGATTCAAGTACACTGAAAAATGTGGTGCTTTCTCACAACAGTCCCTGCAGGTGGCACCAATTGGATCATGTGCCTGTCCCTAAAATAGTAATTGTGGCCAGTTGAGTGGAATCCTTATTTTGGCCAGGACTGAATAGACGTGTGTGAGTAGACAAATCCATAAGCACATAGAAAGAGACAAAAAAATGGGGAGAGTTTCCTCTGGGGTCAGTAGAAGCACTATTCATAGAAAGTGGATGAATGAGAGGTGACAAAGTAAAACAAAAACAAAACAGATGTCCTACAGACCTTTCTAATAGCCCAACTTTTGACTGGGCTCAAAGCCACACTACTCCCCCTTTAAGCATTGAAGTTTTTTGTCAAGTCCGAAAGTGGATACGTTGGAAGGTAGGTAGAGTGGTGGACTAGGGACTGTGGCAAGGATATTGAATAAGGGGAAAATATCTGAGAAACTTCTGCCTTCCTTTTGCTGGCCCATCCATTAAGCTGACTTCTCAATTTCTCGGTCTTCAGGTCAGATTCCTTTACCTTTACTCCAGTATGGCTATGGTGAAAGCCTAGACCTTGCCACAGGAGGCAGCCCTGCCTCCTGAAGAACAGAGTGTCACATCCCATCCTTTGACTTCTACTTCTAACACTTCTAGCTCCTTCCTATGTCCATTCTTCAACCATGCCTGGGCCTCCAATCCCTTACTCCTTTTACCAGCCACTTTTTGCTCATTCCCTCCTTTACCAGAATAGACATCATAATCCATTGCTTAAGTAACACCCTAAATATCCCCACCCCTTTTCCTTTCATCATTCCTGCCTAGCAAACCCCCAACTCTCTCTTTGCCACACCTGCCATCAACTGAAGTGGCTCAGCTTGATTGCATAAAATCATACAAATCTATATATATAAAAGGCTAAGCAACTGTCTGACAGGCCAGTAGGTATGATGCACACTGACCACCGGGGGCAGACACTCAATGCAGGGTTATGTTGATGGGGCACTGTGGGCCCTGATTCTGGTTTACTGCACACTTGCGTTTGCATTCCACACCCTGTATGACAGCAACTTTGCAGAGTGCCCTCTCGCACTCCAGGAGAGCAGGTTTCAGTCTGATCCCCGCAGACCAGGCTGAGGGACCCCACCTGCCAGAGGGACGCCGCTCACTCCGTAGATGCCCTTTGAGCCACAGTGCTGCACCAGGTGTAGCAGGCCTGGGAGGGACCACAGGAGGTTGGCTCCAGGTGTGTCTGGCCTGTCTGGCCCAGTCCCACTCCGCTGGCAACCTTCTAATTTATTTCCTTTCAATGTGCACAAATCTGTGCATCGGGTTACTAGCATTGGCCGGTACATATGATGCGCACTGGCAATTTAAAAATAAACGTTGACTCGTGCATGCGCAATATTTGTCCCTGACTGACACTGGCCTCCCATTTAAGTTAATTTGAAGACAGTTTCCCATGATGCCAGCATTTGCAATGACTATTAATAAATCACAAGGACAAACTATAGAAAGAGTAGGAATGTTCCTACCTGAACCCATTTTCGGACATGGTCAGTTATATGTTTGCTTTCTCTCAAGTTCAAAGAGCGTGTGATGTTACTAGTAAAGTTAAAGTTGTAAACACTTCATCACAAGGGAAATTAATCAAGCACTCTGAAAGTGTTTTTACTCTTAATGTGGTGTTCAAGGAGATATTAGAATAATTTTAATCAATTTATCAGTCATTGTTTTTATCAATGTTGCTTTTATATCATTTTTGTTGTCTTTATATCATGTTTTTATTGTTTTTATGTCATGTTTTTGTTGTTTTTATATCATGTCTTTGTTGTTGTTATATCACGTTGTAATTATTTATTTATTAATCAATTTATATATTATTTTTATATACATTTTACTAATTTTCTTTCATCTCTGACACTTCTATTAGAGAGAAAGGGCAAGTAGCGATATTAAAATATTTCTTCTAATTTATTTCCTTTCAATGTGCACGAATCTGTGCACTAGTGAGTCTATAACTAATGATCAACTACAATACTGTTTGAAAGGTAGTCATTACTTTATCATTTCTAGGTATGTTTATTTACACATTTATTTATTGAATGCGTACTAAGTGCTAGTAACTGAGGGGCTCACATCATTGTTTTCTTAGCCAATACTAGCACTCACATCCTCCTCAAACAGTTTCAGATCTTCTCTACTCTCCTTATAAATGTCTGTCCCTGCAGGAACTCAGCAAATGTGCTGGATGCCCTAAAGGCAACCATGATGGAATGAATATCAAAGGCTCTTTCCAAGCGTGTTTTTTTTTTTTTAACTGTATATCCCACTAATTAGGAAAATGAACTTCTATAACTAAAGCCTCCATTCTCTCTTTTTTTTTCTCTCTCTCTCTCCCTATCTTTTCTTCCCCCTCCTCCTCCTCCCTGACTGGGATATGTGTCCTTATGTTGTAGGTAATGGGAACGGCAATAGGTGTTAGAATGGTGGGGTCGGAGTTGGCTTGGGTTCAGAAACTTTGGTATTTGGGGTTTTGGCTAGGAAAGAATTCAGAACCAAGACTCAAACTATAAGACAGCATTTATTTAATAAATTATAGAAGTAGAAAAAGTAATTCCTAGAAGAAATGAGCTTAGGAAACAAGTTATAGAGGTAAAGGAAGGGTCCTTGGAGTTTGGGAGTGAGGAAGCTAATGGTAACATGCCTGGGGGTGTGGGGAGATAAGGGAAAGGCAAATGCATGGGCGTGTTCCCGAAGGGAGAATGTAATGGGTCTTCTGTCCTAAGAGTTTTAAGGGTGGAGATTTTAGGGAAGGTCCTCAGGGAAGATCTTAATAGACTATTCAGCAGTTTTTCAGGTGTGTCCTTTCAGGTTTGTGGTCTCCACTCATGATTGGTTGGCACTAGGGCAGGGTATGAGGTCAGCTGTGGCTGGTTTTGTGGCTCTTCTGAGCCTGGAGCAGAAATACAACTAAGGTTAGATATTATCTCTAGAGCAGAGAAGTCAGGGGTCCAAATTGCATGACCAGTCATATGCAAGGGGAGGAAAGGTCACCCCGGGGGCGAGGTCCCACCCTACATTTGTCCTCTGCTAGGCTCCCAGGGTTTTCTGCTTTGGTGACCTTCTGTACCTGGCCCATTGTCCTTGCTCTGCTGGTGTCTGTCCAACTGCCTTCCACACTTACACCCTCCTTCACAGTTTTCACACTTTTGCCTTATCTATCTTCCCTTAGAATACAGACCATGTCTATCCTTTTACTACTCTGTTTCCAGCATCTTAGCATCCAGTGGCCTTCCACAACCTTTTGAGAACACTAATGGGCCAAAGGAGGACCACCTGGGCGGGAGGCCCATCACTCTGCCGTGGGGGTGGGGCTACGCCAGGGGCGGGAATGAGAACAGCACCTCTTAAAGTGGGAAGTTGTGGGGTTTCACCTGGGCCGGTGAATTTAATCTCCACTGCTTCTGTGAAACAACATTTTCAGTTTATCCTTGCAGAAGAGGTTCCGTCAGGACTTTTTGGATTCCTTGAAGGACTTTTTAGAGCGTCCTGTGCTAACGTGCCCTTGAAAGGCTCCCACCTTTTCGCGCTCCTGCAACCAAGTCTCTGAGGGCCACTCTCCAGCAAGAGGCCTTGCTTCCCTGGGTCTTCATGTCTGTCCCAGATCCAGTAGTTCCTCAGAGAGCAGCTCAAAGCTGGGCCTGCTGGACATGGGAGTTGCCTTCTCCATCGTCAGTGGACGCAGGTCACCATCACCACCACCTTCATCACTCCTGTGTGAGGCGACAGGGGACACTGGCTGCTGGGCCTGGGGTAAGTCAGTGAGCCTGAGTCCCACATCTCAGTTCTAATAGGATATATGAACTAAGACCGGCCTGATAGGGTGGCTCTGAGGAGTTGCATGAACAAGAAAACTGCTTTTCCACTGGCAGAGTGAAAACGATCCCCCGCGGATTGGGCTGCAGAGTGTGGTAGTAGGGCAGAAAACCTGAGGCAGCTGTCTTGCCATTTGTGACAATGTGGGTGGACTTTGAGGGCGTTACTCTCTGATGTGATTTAATAGGTGCATCTAGGTGCCTTTATTGGTGCCCTGTAATAACTTTATCTTTTTAAATTTTTGTATTTTTGAGCATCAGCCATATATTACATATTGTTCTAGAGACTCTGATGGGTATACCATTGAAAAAAAATCAGTTGACCAAAAATAATAAAAAGACATATAGAATAATAAATTTTAAAAAAAAATCTTCCAGGGCAAATTATTTCCAAAAGTAAGAGAAAAATAAATAAAATTGTTGATAAGAGCATATATATATATATATGTATATATATATATATATATATATTCAATCCATATTCTATAGCTTTATAAATGTATATTGTCAAATATATAGCATCTTTTAAGGTTATTATTTAAAGAAATAGGATAAAATCCACCAACATTCAAAACCAAAAAAAAAATTTTGGCATCTCATTTTAGTTAATAATGCATATATAAATATTCTCTTTGGCCATATCCATTAGCAACAGGAAATTCAATCTTAATAGACTCTTTGCAGCATGATTTCTCTTTTCTGTATAATAATGCATTGCTTAACAATGGGGATGTGTTCTGAGGAATGAGTCCTTAGGTGATTTCCTCTTTGTGCAAACATAGAATGCAGTTACACAGACCTAGATGGTATAGCCTACGACACACCTAGACTACAAACCTATACACAACATATTACCCTGCTGAAAACTGTAGGCAGTTGTAACATATTGATAAGTATTTGTGTATCCAAACATATCTAAACAGCCCTGGCCAAATGTCTCAGTTGGTCGGAGTGTTGTGCTGTCCACCAAAAGGTTGCGGGTTCAATCCCTGGTCAGGGCACATATGGGAGGTGGTCGTTTCCCTCTCACATCACTGTTTCTGTCTGAGGACTAAAAATATTAAACATATCTAAACATAGAAAAGGTAAGTAAAATATGGTATCAAAAATTAAAAATTGCTACACCTTTATAGGGCGCTTGCCACAAAAAGAGTTTGCACAACTGAAAGTTTCTCTGGGTGAGTCAGTGAGTGAGTGGTGAGTAAATGTGAAGACTTAGGTAATTACTGTACACTACTGTAAACTTTATAAACACTGTACACAGGCATCACCACAAAACGTAAATTGTGCTATGACATTATGATGGCTACTAGGAGCTAGGAATTTTTCAGATCCACTATAATTTTATGGGAGCACCATCATATATGTGATCTTTCATTGACCAAAATGTCATTATGCCATGCATGACTATGTTTAGGAATATTATTCCTAACTCCTTTGTGCTTATAAGAAAAATTCAAACAAATAATAGAATGAAATTCCACTGCTATTCTCTTGAGAGCCACAAAATTATGAAATTATTGTATAAGCACTTACATCTTCAATAAAAGATTGGAGTTCTAATTTCATTCTGAAATTGAACTTTATTTTTCTGATACGGAAGACATATTATAGGAAAACAACAAAGCTAGTTTCTGTTCTTGCTGCTGCCATTTAACAGTAATGAGGATGAGTATAAAATTGCAAATGTGGTATAAATATTAGATGGGCAATAGCAATGTTACCATAATTCAAATGAGCTTTCATTATTTTCAGCTCACTAATTTTTTATAGTTCATGCTTGAAATAGCATTATGCAATCTACAATATATACTAATTGAAACTGTGTCAGCAGTTAGCATTCTATTAACTAGTCTAACTTTTAGGGAGTTTAATTTTAGTTACCACAATCCTCTTGTATAAATACTTTTCCTGTGAATTCTTAGTTGTATATGCAGTGTGAATGATGAGTTCTATTATTCCTATTTTGAGAGGTCAGAAGGTGGACAAAGAAGGGTGATTGTACTTGCTTGATATTTATTTGTTTTCTGTTACCAATATTTGACATCATTACACTCATCTGCAGTGAGCTGAAACAAAGGATAACAAGTTATTTTATTTTAACACAATTTTAAAATTAATTCCTTTTGCTTTTTTAATAACAGACTATTTCATTTTCAGTGATCCTGAATTTACTAGAAATATCAACCTAAGGTTATTGTGCATTTGCCTTCCATAAATCTGTTTTCCTTGCTTTCTTTTCTGTCATTGCTTTAAGAATAAATATTAATTTATTCATTGTGTAATAAATTACACAAATCAAAGACAAGTACTTCTAAGATCACTCAAAACATTGTTTCCTTGGGTAAACATTCTTGTGCCTAAAAATAGTTCATATATAAAACATAAATCATAATGTTGCAGAAACATGTAGAACCCTTTTGTGTCACTACAAAGTAAAAGAACCAATGCCCTATCCAAAATAATAGCACATGGAATCTTCCAATCTTCACAATATATGAGAGAATCCAACCTATTTCATAATCAAAATGACAGCCCTTTCTCAGATGATCAACAATGCCTACCTCTGGTCAGGGCATATTTTAGTATTCCTAAAATAGTAACTTCATGATTCCATGTTTAATCAGTGTTTCCTGTGATTATGCCAGCACCAATTTCTAGTTATGTTTCCTTGTTCTTGAAATGCTATTTCCTTACTCCCAGCCTCACAGATACTAGCTTTGCAGATATTATTTAAATTGTTACTGTTTTCCAATCAAATATTTGGTTTTATCTTTGATTATTCATTTATTAACCTGATTTTATTCTCTTCTCAAATTACGAACTTTTTATTCCTTTGTTTGTTTATTAATCCTCACCTGAGGATATTTTTTTCTATTAATTTTTAGAGAGAATGGAAGGGAGTGGGGGAGAGAGAGAGAGAGAGGTGAGAGAGAGGTGAGAGAGACACATTGATTGGTTGCCTCCTGCACTCACCCTGACCTGTGCTGGGAAACAAACCTGCAACCCAGGTACATGCCCTTAACCAGGAATAGAACCCAGGACCCTTTGGTGCATGAGCCAATGCTCTATCACTGAACCACACCAGCCAGGAATTATTCCTTTTATTTTACATGTGCATATCACTTTTTTAACTGGATAACACCCATTTTAGGGGAAATGGCCCACAAAGTACACATAAAGAACAAGTCAGTTATCCCTGTGAGAAGATCCAATGAGTAACCAAAGGTAACCTCATTTTGAAGGTGAGAGCTGTATGATCTACTGGAGGCATTTCCTTAATCATTTGAATATCTTTTATGATTAGTTCTAAGATGCAACTTACTGTATTTTGGGGAGAAAGACAAGTTAATTTAACCTATTCCTTTTATTCTGATTATTGTCCAGGTTTAGAAAGAAGGTAATAACTAAGCTTTTGTCTGGGAAGCCAAAGGTTCTCCAGGTGAAGGTTGGTTTCTTTTGCCCAAAGCTCCAACTAGAAAACTCATCAGTCTCAGAGACTTGAAGTTCAAAGGCATCATTAGAACTCTAGAGCCCCAAGGGTACTAGCATGTTTTCATAGCCAGTTCTTGCCAATTTGGAGAATTCATTTTGGCACTTATGGGACAGGGAAGTGCAAGCATATAAAATTTCATTTTCTACTAAATATTCAGATGTAGAAGTAACAATAGTAGAAATAACAATAGTACACTGAATCAGTCCAAAGAGCTGTACACAAAAGGTCATATTACCTACCCACCCCAGTTTCTCATCCATTCCTTCCAAAAGGAATCCCATCAGTTGAATCTAAACACTCCGTCCTTTCATTGAACTGGATAGGATGGTTCTTAATGTGCTGGATAACAGAGTAATAAAAGTTTGAATATCTGCATACCCCTAAAATGCCCCAGTGTATTCAAAAAAGTACATATGGATTTCATTCCCTCCTTAGCGATAGGAAGACATCAGGTGATTAAGGATGATTAATTAAGAGTGATTAACCACCCTTAATCATCTTTCTCCTAGTAGCCGAGGTTAAGGCAGATAAATGAATTGGAGGTGGAAAATAGAAACAGTATTTTTGAGAATTCATTCAAACTGTCTGACTGTAAAAGCAAGAAAGATAGAGTAGACCACTGATAGGATATGGTGCCAAGATGTTTAAGAAGGAAAGCACTAGCATGTGTAGATAATATAAAGAAATTTAACAATACAAGGTTTATCCCACTATTGTGTAATGGTACACTGGGAATTCTGGCATACAGTGGGTTCTAGAGTCGAAGAACAAATAAATAAATAACAAATAATAAATTAGGACACGTGTTTTCTATTTATCTGACATCAAAATATGTAGTCTCTGGTAGAATTCAATTTGTGTTTTTACTTATTTTAAAATTGAAAGCTGTTCTAAAGCACCTGAATTTAAGCATGAATTTGCATCAACATATTCATTCACTAGAGCAACTGCTTAAAAAAAAAAAGACCTAACCAGCATTAAAGCCCTCTTAAATGATCTATAGATAGTTCATATAAGTCACTCTCCTAACAACTCATCCTGCAAAAAATAAAAGTAAAAGGGTTGGGGGAGAAAGGAAGAAGGAAGGAAGAGAGGGAATGAGGAAGGAAGGGGGAAAGAAAGAAGGAGAGAAAGAAAATAACTTTATGAAAATTTTGTAACTTAGTACTCTCATCCACAATAATTTCATTTATGCATACCAATTCCTAAAGCTAAGCAAACTGAAGACTGAAATACAAAGAGAAAGGGCAAAATACACTGTGGCAAAATTAGTGTGACAGAAGAGAACAAAGAGAGACTTGTGTTCAAAGTATGAATTTTGGCTTTATGAATAAAAATCAATTATGCCATATCAGAAATAGCTGTGTGGTTCTATTCAAGAGAGCTGAACTATGTTTACCTAAAAAGAAACGGTAAGTGGTGTTTTTCTAAATGTGAAGCCATGCGGAACCCTGCTTTGCAATACCAGGAAATCTGCAAGGGGAGTGCAGAGATCAATGTCATTATCCAGAAGGCATTACTGAAATAGATTTTAAATCCTTTGATGTAATTGCTTGCTGAGTTTGCCATTACAGCAGCTCTATCCTTTTGACTGATTGAGGGCCTTTAACTGCTCAAGTTTTACTGAGACTGCCAACATGCTCACGTTGGAATCTTAACGTTAGACAGATGTTTGATGTTTAATTTAACTAATATGGCACACCATGAGTCAACAAAACACATTTTGTGTTAGTGCCAAAAAAAAAAACCAAAAGTGAGGGACAGAAATTCATGCAGAGTTAATCATTCTGTTTCAGCAGACAAGCCTTTGCTTTTAGACTTATTAACATGAATTCTTATTTGAAAACCCTATGGTATTTTTCTTGCCCCTTGAGAAAAGCAGTCTTGATTCCACTAGAGCATTTAGAACTGGAATTCAATGAATAAATTAACAGTGTATAAAAACTTAAAGTATAAGGAACAATGAGTTGAATTTATTTTTTCCTTTTAGGCAGTACCTGTTTTCACAATTCCTTGAATAAGTTTTATTCTTTGCAATGCGTGTTTTTCTTTTTCTACAACTAAGATGAGCAGACAATAATGCACTGGATTAGCTTGTCTTTAGATTTTTCTATCTTGCTGAAGAAAAACTGATTTGGCCAAAACCAGAATTTCATTCATGGCATTTTCAGTATTGATTGTGTCATATATATATATTTATACCACCTACTAGAAGATACTTATCTTTTTTTAATTTATTTTTTACAGAGAGGAAGGGAGAGGGATAGAGAGTTAGAAACATCGATAAGAGAGAAACATTGATCAGCTGCCTCCTGCACACCCCCTACTGAGGATGTGCCCACAACCATGGAACATGCCCTTGACCAGAATCGAACCTGGGACCCTTCAGTCCGCAGGCTGACACTCTATCCATTGAGCCAAACTGGTTAGGGAAGAATTTAGCTTTAAAAAAAAAATGTTGGTGATACATTCTGTTCAAGAAATAGGGCTAACACTATTAGCTTCTCCAATTTATATAATTTTCCTAACTTCATTTTTTGAGGTAAAAGCAAACAAACAAACAAACTATAGGTTATATTTTCAATGTGGTTTTTGCTAAAGCAACTCTCTACATGTCTTTGTCCTTTTTGTCTTAAGTTTTATAGTTAATAGTAATAAGAGCATAGTGGCTGCAATGGTAGGGGTGATAGTAGAGGTTAAGTAATTAAAAGAAGAAAGCACATGGAAACCATGCTAATGACACTGACAAACATATAGAGAGTCTGGTAGGATTGGTGCCTTACTAGGGAGCTTACTCTTTCTCTCTCTCTCTACCATGTGAAGGCACCATGAGAATACAGCTGTTTCCAAGCCAGAAAGAGGATCTTCACCAGAACCTGACAGTGCCAACACCCTGAAGGTGGACTCCAGCTTCCAGAACCGTAAGCAAGTAAGTTTATTTTGTTTAAGCTGTCCAGTATATGGTATTTTGTAAGGTAGTCTGAGCAGACCAATGCAGAGTGTCACCTGGAGTACCTGCTTACCTATGGGCTATTCATGTGACTTGAACATCTCACAACATGGTTTCTGGGCTTCCCAAAGGAGCATCCCATAACCAAGTGTTCTAAGAGGCTCGAGGGTGAAACTCTAAGGATTTATAGGACCTAGTCACAGAAGCCCCATCCCAGACTCATGAAAGGAAGTGGGATTTAGACCCCACCTAATGAGGTGAGAAGTAGCATATAGTTAGAGAAAGGGAATTGTTAGCTGCCGTCTGAAAAACTTCTTTCCCACATTTGCTATTTGAGTTGTGAGAATTCATTGTTATTTCTTCCCTGGTCTTGGGGGATCTAATTCAAACACATATGAGTAACTGTGTTACCAGGTGTATGTGATTCATGCTATGGCACCCTCATGAGATCAGGCAATGGTAAATTTGGTTAAGGGTAAAAAGTCCGATTAGCAGACTTTTAAAATAAATGATATGTCAAAAAAATTAATTTGTAACATGTCTCATATTCATTATATAGGTCAAGTTTCAAGTCATTTTAGCTGTAATGCTATCAATTAGCTCTAGTTTAAATTTAGTCAGGGGGCCAGAGGATGTCTCAGTCTCCCCGCATGCTCTAATTTCATTTTTACCTTGGAACACTCTACATACTAATTCTAATAATAGCCGCTTAAAAAAAAACTAAACCAATAAACAACAACGACAAAAAAACCTCTGAAAAAATGATCCATGTTACTATTTAATTCTTATTTTAAAATATAAATGATATTTTCTTTAATAGTTTTTAAGTATTAAACTACAGGTCTGCAAACTATCTCTCCCATTGTTGGAGGGGTTATAGGAGGGTATAGCCACAAACTACATTTTATTTGCTAGAGGAAGAATCCTTATTTATGGAAGGCTCATTTGTCTAGAATGTTTTATGGTAAACAAACCTAGACTCTATGGATAATGGTCTCCTGAAAAATGTTCTGTGCACATTGTAACTATCTGAGTATAAAATGGAGATGTTTCATGACTGAAAAGGCTCTCTTCTGTGTAAACAGTGTAGCCATGTGCATCACTTAGAAACATCACATGATAACCTAAGCCAGAACATGTTTTTAAGGGGAGTCAGGAACTGGAATCTATATTGACAGTTAAGGATCTCTCCCTTTTTCAGCTGCACCTCTTAATTACTTATGTCCTTAAAATTATTAGCAAAGCTAATATCAGGTAAGATCATTGATTTATGTTAATTCCAACTTAACAAGCTGATCCTTTGCATTATATCAACAATTCTATTAACTACCATTTATTGACTGACAGGTTATTAATATATGCATTTGTTTAATTTGTTAAAAATGATGAAAACATTACTTAATATCTAAAAAAAGACAAAGAATTTATTAGTATATGAAGAGAAAGATAGACTGCTCAGGTAGTCAACTTTGAGCAGACTATTGGTTTCATACAGGATTTTAGGGAAGCATTAAGCATGAGAGTGGTTAACATTTTAAAGGTTTAAGTGGGCTGAGAACCTATGTGGAAGCTGGTTGCTCAGTTGAAATACTTGTTGATTGGTTGCCATCAGACGCATGTTTATTGTAGTAAGGCTATTCCTGATTGGCTGCCCTTCTGAAATACAGGGCTATCACAAATTGGTTGGCATTCAACGATGTGTTTACTAAGGAGAATTGCTACTGATCAACTGAATAAATTAAAAGTATGTCCAGTGGCTATTTATATATATGCTCTCACAGCTCCACAACAGAATATGGGTCCATTTTTTAAATTCTCCAATTAAAAATGAAAGAAAAGAATGATAAGGAAGGAATGGAGGGAGGGAGGGGGAAGAAGAAGGGAAGGGAAGGGGAGAGAGAGAGAGAGAGAGAGAGAGAGAGAGAACACACACATCCAATACACATCCAATGCAATGTATGAAATCCTGTATCATGTGTTTGCATATATAGTCTTTTTTCTGAGACCTACATATTCTCCCACCAATGCTATACCAGGGGTTCAGTGGTATACCTTAAACCCTTAAGAGATGTACCTCTGAATACTAAACAATATGTAAGATGTATATTTTATACAACTAAAGGTACAAATTACCATATCAGGTCACTCCCACCATCCAAAGAACTCTGAGCTGAATGTATGCAACACTGAAGTGTATAAAAGAGTATAACTAGGGGAAGAGCTGAGGAACATAACTGAAATTCAACCTGCCACCAAAGAGGAAGCACTGAGTTTTACAAAAAGCATAAGAGAACTTAGGCAAGTAAACAGTGGTCTCAAAATTTTTTTAGTGCAGAAGTTATTGAGTGTTTAGTGTGATAACCATAGATGCAAATTAATTTCTTAAATAAATACCTTCTTACCTAAGTCCTGGAAATTTCAGCTCCTTTTTAACCTAGAAATTGTTAATTTAAGTCTAATCACCCTTCCCACTTATTTCTGTCCACCAGGCAGACATTACCTGCAGACATTCTTATCTTTTCCAAATCTTCCTTCTCATTTTTTTAGAGCAGCGATTTTCAGCCTTTTTCATCTCATGGCATACATAACTAATTACTGAAATTCTATGGCATACCAAAAACATATGTTTTTTGCTGATCTGACAAAAAATAGGTATGATTTTGATTCATTCACAAAGGATGGCTATTGTTGTGTTGGCTGTTGTCATTTTTTTTTCTTTTCTTTTTTTTTACAATCTAAGGGAAAAGAAGTCAATGCCCCTGGCTAAAATATGTCTTAAAAATTCTCGTGGCTCACCAGGATGCTTCTTGCAGTACAGAGTGTGCTGTGGTACACCAGTTGAAAATTGCTGTTTTAGAGGTTCAAGTTGCGTTTCATGGATGTATAGAGTAGTCCAGGTCCTATGAGGAGAAGTAGATAACTGATGAGGTTGTATGAATTCAAGTACCATCACAAATTCTAGTTATTCAAAATGTTTCTCAAAGGAAGAAATAAAGATGAGGATCCATTGCTGTGTACTGCTGCTGATTTCATCCTTAGGGGCTAGGAAAGAAATCCCTCTGCCATACGGATGCTTTGAAGGAGCATCTGTATTCCTGAGATGTGAAAATGATCTAAGAGAAAAGGATCTGTATTTTATATCTTCTTTAGCCCACTGAGTTTCAGAATAACAAAATGTTTTAATACTACCTGCTATTATTTAATTTTATACTCTCAAATTCATATATTCAAGACCTAACCACCACCCAGTACCTCCGAATGTGACCTTATTTGGAAATAATTAAGGTGAGGTCATTAATGTGGGCCCTAATCCAATATGACTGGTATTCTTATAAGAAGGGGAAATTTGGCCCTAGCCAGGTAGTTCAGTTGGTTAGGGCATCATCCTAATAAAACCAAGGTTGTGGGTTCAATCTCCTGTCAGGGCACGCACAAGAAGCAACCAATGAATGCATTAACAAATTGATGTTTCTCTCTTTCTGTCACTCTCGCTCTCATAGTCTCTCTCCCTCTCTTCTTCTCCCTCTCTCCTTTCCTTTCTCTCTAAAAATCAATTTATAAATCTTAAAAGAGGGGCAGGGAATTTGAATACAGAGACAGATACATACATAAGGAAAATGCCATGTGAAGATAAGGCAAGAATCAGAGTAATGTTTTTATAAACCAAAGAATGCCAGTGATTGTCAACAAACCACCAGAAGCTAGCATTGAACAGAGTCTTCCTCACAATCCTCAAAAAAACCCCAAAAAAACAAAAACAAAAAAACCCTGCTGTACCTTGATTTCAGAGTTATAATATCTAAAACTGTGAAACAGTGAATTTTGGTTGTTTAACCCAGGTATTTTTGTGAAGGCAGCCCTAGCAAACTGATAGAGATAGAGAGCTATAGAGAGCTAAGCCGCTAGACCAGTGGTTCTCAACCTTCTGGCCCTTTAAATACAGTTCCTCATGTTGTGACCCAACCATAAAATTATTTCGTTGCTACTTCATAACTGTAATGTTGCTACTGTTATGAATCATAATGTAAATATCTGATATGCAGGATGGTCTTAGGCAACCCCTGTGAAAGGGTCGTTCAACCGCCAAAGGGTTCGCGACGCACAGGTTGAGAACCACTGCGCTAGACAGACAGACAGAATTATTCCTCACAACGTTAAAGTATTCAACTAGAGGCCCAGTGCATGAAATTCATGCACGGGGTAGGCAGTCCCTCAACCCGGCCTGCACCCTCTCCAATCCAGGACCCTTCAGGGGATGTCTGACTGCTTCTCACAATCCAGGACCACTGGCTCCTTACCGCTTGCCTGCCTGCCTGACTGCCTGATCGCCCCTAACTGCCTCTGCCTCGCCCCATAACCGGGACCCAGGATTCCTTCCTCTGGCCAGTCACAGGCACCCGGGACCCGGGCTTCTTTCCCTCTGGCCAGCCACAGGCACCCAGAACCCAGGCTGGCTTCTCCAGGCTCGGCTGCAGTCACAGGCACCTGGGACCGCGAGGCGGGTGGCTTATCCCTCTCCTGGGCCACAGGTGCAGTCACTAGTGCCTGGGACAGCGGGGACTGTGGGGCATGCGGATTGTCCCTCTCCTGGACCGCAGCCCCAGCTGCTGGCACCCGGGACCACGGGACGTGTGGCTTGTCCCTCTCCTGGGCTGTAAGTGCAGGTGCAGCTGCTGGTGCCCGGGACCGTGGGGCAGGCAGCTTGTCCCTCTCCCAGGCCGCAGCATGGCTGGTCCCCATTCCTCTCTCCCAGTGTTGAGTGTCTGAGCCCTTATGGCACTAAGGCATGAGGGCATGATGACCATTTGCATATTAGCTCTTTATTATACAGGATACCATTTTTTAAAATGCTACATTTTTTAAAATGTTGTGTTACTTAGGTGCCTTGCCAGAAGTCACAAAGCTAGAAAAGCAGTAGGGTCAGAATTTAAATCTATATCTGTCGAACTTCACATCTCCTGTTCTCTCATATACACTATTCTGCCTTCACTCTACTACCCTGCACCTTAGCTGTCAATGAGCCTTGATGAGCTGAAGCATCCTATAAAACTGACTTCTCTTGCTTATTCAAGCTTCTTTAACTCCATATTTTGTGTCATTGATTTTGAGTTGTTTTAGTATTACATTTTAATTATTAAAATGTTGCTCGCCTCTTAAATAACTACCTTCTTACCTCAATCATGGAAATTCCAAGTCCTTATCTTTCTAGAAATTAAGATATTCTCATCATCCTCCACACTTATTTCTGCCCATTAAGCAGAAATGAATGGCAGACATTCTTATCCTTCCAACTCTTCCTTTTCAGAGGTTCAGCTTTCTAGTTACATGAATGTATGCAATAGTGCAGGTCCTGTGAGGAGAAGTAGATAAGTGATGATGTATGAATTAAGGGAACCAGCAACTAAAAATCTTCCTTTAACTATTTATTAATAATTAAATATCACTCTAGGAGTTTCATTTAAATTAATAATACAATCACTCCTAAACCAATGCCTAGGAGTGGAAACAATTCAAATGATGGTAATTCATTTATACAATAAACCAAATGAATTTCATCTTCTTTCATGTGAGCAGCGTGAGTTCTATTGTTAAGCCCAGAAAAGCCAACCTTATTCCTGGTGGTCCATTGCAAAAGCAAATTCAAATTAATTCCACAAAGCTTGCTTGATAAAGTCTCATGTTCAAGCCCGAAGATAGAAGCTTTGGTACACATCACCAAGTTTTTGTTTTGTTTTGTTTTCATTTCTTCTCTAAACTTGAACTCCAATTTTTTTAAAGATGAAATCACATATCCTTTCAATCAAACTTTCCATGCCCGTGCTTCATTGCATAATCAATTGGCTTTCAACCATAATTCAAATTATTGACTGTAGTCTGACAAAGATTTGATTTATAAGTATAGCATTCAATCTCCAAATATGGACACCATAATTTTCACTCTATAGCCACATCACAGTGCTCCAACAAGAGGGAGAATCTAGTTTCCCTCCCTTAACTCTTAACCGGCCTTACTGTGTTGCTCGACCTGTATAATAAGGCAGAAGTGATGTTCTGGAAATCCTTTGCAGCTTCTGACTGGATTTACTAGAACACTCAGTTCAGGGACACTACCTCTGGAAGCCCAGCTTCCTTGTACTGAAAAGCCCAGTTACATCAAAAGGCCACATACCAACACAGGAATCCTAGTCAACAGCTCCAGCCAATAGCCATCCTCAACTGCCTGCCATGTGAGTGAGCTATCTTGGATGACCAGCCCAGACAAGTCTCCATCTGACTGAAGCCATATGAGACACCAAGTGAGAACATCCAGCTGATGCCAGACAGCTCATAGTTCTATGAAATGTAATAGTATTGTTTTAAGCTCCTATGTTTTGGAATTGTTACCCAGTAATGAAGTTGTCTCTATGCCTGAGTAGTATTCCTGAAAAAACAGGAATTCCAGATATTATTTCTAGGTACCTAAAAGCAGAGAATTTTCACCACTGTATTCTTTGTAGTATCCTGGCCACTTGTGATGGAAGAAAGAATCTGTCTGATCAACTGGCCCAAGAGGTAGAACTTTGAAAACTAGTTAATTTGTTAGAGAAATTATATTTTAAAAAATAAGCAATTAAGTATTGTTCTATTTAACAAATACTTTATTTTTAACATCTATAGCTAATTACATCCAGTGTCGTTTCCAATTATGGTCTTTGCACAGTGGGTAATCACCGCTTTATGGAATCAGAATTTGAATCTTTGCCAAACCACTTAGAGTCGGCATGAACTTGGAGATTAACCTTTAGCCTTATTTTCTCATTTCTAAAATGAATATGATGATGGCACATTACTCACGGAGTTTTAGTGAATCTTAACTGAGAGTATGTATGTAAAGCATGTAGCACGTTGCTCAGCACATGAAAATCATTAATTAACTGCTAGTTATTGCGAGTCTGTAGGGAAATTTCAGAAACATATAATAATATACCTTCCAATAAATAAATACAAGATGTAAGAACAGGGTTCGCTATTGTCTACCTATGAGAATAGTTGTTAATTGTCTCTGGGAGTTGATAAATTATTAGTTACTGAGTGTGTGTGTGTGTGTGTGTGTGTGTGTGGTCAGAGAAAGGAAGATTGCTTCTTTGGTACAGAGTTTTATCAAAGTCTTTTTGTGAAACCATTACCGTAGAGTGTTCAGGCTCTTCAACCCTTTTGGCACAGAATAGAATTGATCATTAGCATTTGCATTCCAGTCACAGTTAAGTATATGACTACTTGCACCTTATTTCATTGAAATGGGGGTTTAAATCCAATTATTTGCCAAAATTGGGCTAAACAAATTTTCCAGATATCTTCTATGACTAAATTACTTAGAGTAAAAAATGTTAACAGCCCCGTTTTTAAATTTTACTGTCCAGAAAACATTTATTTTGTATCAGTATTAGAAGATACACTGTCGTTCAAACATAATTAAAGGGACTTTTCCTAAGTACAAAAATATTGTTTAAGAAATTCTAATGCTAGAAAACTTTATATTTTATTTAAAGTGTTCCTTCCAAAAAAAAGTAAACATAAAGTGTTCCTTCCATTCATATTTATAGTCACTGAAATTTTTAAAATTTTAATTAATACTATATATAAGTTGTTTACTTCCAGGTACATGATTTAAGCCAACTCATAAATTTTTTCAGTATTTTTCTCTCTCCATTTTAATTTATTTATAAGGACACTTTATATTTGCTTTTTATTTTTCCTTGCTCTGAACTTAGCAGAAGAAACAGTACTCTGGACAATGAGGAAGTCATACTTATAGAGATTGGACAATAGCAAATATTAAGAAGGTTATTATTGTAATAAACTCCTAAATGGTGTCTCTACTTCCATTATTGCAGTGGTTCTCAACCTGTGGGTGGCGACCCCTTTGAACAACCCTTTCACAAGGGTCGCCTAAGACCATCCTGCATATCAGATATTTACATTATGATTCATAACAGTAGCAACATTACAGTTACGAAGTAGCAACGAAAATAATTTTATGGTTGGGTCACAACATGAGGAACTGTATTTAAAGGGCCAGAAGGTTGAGAACCACTGCATTATTGGCTCATCAAACAATTCTCAACACAACAGTCAGCGTGATCTTGTAAAAACTAAAGTGAGGTCTTGCCACTAATATGACCCATCCAAATAGCTTTCCATCCCACTCAAAGTAGAGGTCAAAGTTATCACAATGGCCTGAAGCCCTACTTAGCTGCTAACCATCTCCTACTTCATTACTTTTCTTTTTTAAAAAAAATATATTTTATTGATTTTTTTACAGAGAGGAAGGGAGAGGGATTGAGAGCTAGAAACATCAATGAGCGAGGAACATCGATCAGCTGCCTCCTGCACACCCCCCACTGAGAATGTGCCCGCAGCCAAGGTACATGCCCTTGACCTGAATTGAACCTGAGACCCTTCAGTCCACAGGCCAACGCTCTATCCACTGAGCCAAACTGGTTATGGCTACTACTTCATTACTTTTCTATTGTCATCTCTTACTATTATTTTCCAGACTCACTCTACTACAACTACACTTGCCTTTTAGGTTTTCATTTAATTCAGACACACTGAATGTTCAGATACACTCTTACTTCACTGCCTTTGAAATTGCTGTTACCTCTGTCCAAAATGCTTTCCTTCATTCACTCATTCACTTTCCTCATTTAATTATATTTATCACTTTTTTATGAGATAAGCATTTTCTAGTTTGGAATACAGTAGTGAATAAGACATTCAAAAATCACTGTCCTTGTAGAACTTATATTATAATGGGGTCAGTAAACAAGATCTATACTAATAAAAGGGTAATATGCTAATTAGACTGAATGTCTTCCAGACGTCCTTCCAGACAAAGCTGCAGCAGCTGCCTGAGCCTCAGCCCTCACAGCCAAGGCTCAGGCAAGCCGCGGATGGTGGCTGCTGCTGCGAGGGCTGGGCTGAGGCTCATGCAAGCCGTGGACGGCGGTTGCTGCTGTGAGGGCGAGGCTGAGGCTCATGCAGCCACGGCGGCTGGCAGTGGCAGCAGCAGTGTGTGATGGGGGCAGTGCCTTCCCATGATCGGCCAGTCGCCTCACACAAAGGGAGGCCGGACTACGGGGAGTGGGCCTAAGCCATCAGTAGGACATCCCCTGAGGGCTCCTTGACTGTGAGAGGGGGCAGGCCGGGCTGAGGGACCCCCCCCCCCCCTGCAGTGCATAAATTTTCATGTACCAGGCCTCTAATAAATATATAAAAAGAGAAAGAATTATAAGTACTAAGGAGAAAAAATAAAGAAGGGATGGAGAATAGAAAATATAGGAAATGAGGACACAGAAAAATATTAGACAAGTGACTTAAAATGTTACAATTTCAACTAAACAATCTCTAACTATATTATTCAATAGTACAACACTTCCCCTCCCCTCCACAAATACTTCTTCCCTGAATTATTTTTCTTTATATCAACTATTACTACCTAATATAGTTTATATTTTAGTTATTCTGTTTATTTTCTGACTCTAGTTACTAAAATATAACCTCTATATGGGGCGATTTTGTTTACTGATGTTTACCTATAATCTAGGACAATGCCCAGAATGTGGTAGTCAATAAATATAGGGTGTCCCCCCCAAAAATGTATATATACACTTTGATTAATTATAAAGCAGTGTTTATTAAAATACATTTCATTTTCAAATTTGGGCTATCAGCTGTTAAAGTGTGTATACATTTTGGGGGGTCACCCTGTATTTGTTGATAGATGATAAAAGTAAGAAAATCCTATGTAATAAAAGCCTAATATGCTAAGTGTCAGGTTGTCCAGTTGGCCATTCAACCAATCAAAGCATAATATGCTAATAATATGCTAAGGCCGCTCAACCACTTGCTATGACATGCACTGACCACCAAGGGGCAGACAATCGACTGGTCAACCAGTCGCTATGATGTGCACTGACTGACCACCAGGGGGCAGACTCTCTGACCGGTAGGTTAGCTTGCTGCTGTGGTCAGGCCGTGGAGCCCAACCACGGTCCCCCCCACCCCCCTGGCTGGCCAACCTCCCGCATCCCTCTCTGGCCCCAGTCATGCACTGGTAGAGTCCCTCGGCTTGTCCGGCGCCCTCTTGCAATCCAGGACCGCTCAGGGGATGTTGGAGAGCCAGTTTTGGGCCCAACTCACAGGCCAGGCCAGGGGACCCCACTGGTGCACAGATTTGTGCACCGGGCCTCTAGTATTATGATAATGATGAAGGAGCAGATAGGCCAACAGGGTTGAGGGTAGTAAGTGAAAAACAATTAATAGGAAAAGTTGACTCAATGGACAATGTAGTAATAGAGAGACAAACCCAGTCTATCTTAGAGAGATCTGTGGCTCTTTGTGCATGATCTACCCTCTCTTTTTTCATGCCATGCTTTAAAGTTTTATTTTTTCCCTATGGTATTTCAGGAATACCTATAATAAACAAGCACTGCAGTGACTTAAAATATTAAAGAGCCATTTATTTGCACCTAAGATTACCTTTGTCCCTCTAGAATAGGCATAATTGACATAAATCTATGATAATTAATATTCCTAAAGAATAATCAGGTCTTTCCCAAAGTCGTCCTGGTTCATATTGCAAAGATAGTGTTCTTGGCCAGGTGACAGAGATATCCTCTTAGTTTTTAATGGAGATTGAAGCTTTATATGTATGTAAGGAAAGACATCTATCAAATCAGGGATCAAAATTCAGATTTCTCCACCTTTTAAGTACACACAACTTTTTTCATTGGTTTCTTAAAATTAATTCAGACTGCTATACAACCTAAGTATTTTTACACATGTAAGTAGTCTCAAAAAATTGTAGATTAATTTAAAGTCATAGATAGATAGATAGATAGATGATAGATAGATAGATAGATAGATGATAGATAGATAGATGATAGATAGATATGGCATGGATATGGAGAAAAAGGAACCCTTCTGCCTTAATGATGGGATTATAAATTGATACAGCCCCTATGGAAAACAGTATGGAGGATTCCCCCAAAATTAAAAATACAACTACCACATGGTCCAGCAATTATACTCTGGGACTATATCCAAAGGTAACAAACACTTGAAAAAATATCCGCATCCCCATGTTCATAACAGCGTCATTTACAACAGCCAAGAAATGGAAACAGCCTAAGAATTTATAAATGGATGATTGGATAAAGAAGTTGTGAGATATATACAGGGGTGGGCAAAAGTAGGTTTATAGTATGTGAAACACAGAACTTATTCTTTTATGATTATTTATTAATTATTGTATTATTTTCCATATGAACAACTATAACCATACTTTTGTTGACCTCTGTATAGAATGTTATTCAGCAGTTAAAAACAAAAGAAACAAAAGAAGGACATCCTACCATTAGAAACAACAGGGATGGACTTGTAAGGCATTGTACTAAGTGACATAAGTCACAGATAAGTGCTTTATGATCTCACTTACATGTGGAGTAAAAAAAATATATACAAAAAAAAAAAAAAGGAAAAGAGGCCAGACCATGGTTATCAGAGGCAGAGGATGAGGAGGAGGCAGAATTGGAGAAAGGTGATCAGAAAAGCAGAGGATGAGGAGGAGGCAGAATTGGAGAAAGGTGATCAGAAAAACAAAAAAAACAGAAACTCAGAAACTTTCAGTTATAAGATAAATAAGTACTAGGGATATGTACAACATGACTATACTGTGTTGTATGATACATAGGAAAGATGTTAAGAGAGTATATCTTAAGAGTTCTCATCATACGGATATGTTTATCCTTTTTCTTTCTTTTTAATGTATCTATATGAGATGATGCATGTTAGCTGAACCTATTGTGGTAATCAATTTACTATATTTATATAAACTAAACCACTGTGCTGTACACCTTAAACTTATACAGTAAAATATGTCAAACTTTTCTTTTTTTTTATTTTATTTATTTTTTATTATTATTAGTTAAGGTATTACAAATGTGTCCTCATCCCCCCCATTAACCCCCAACCTCCCCCCTACACACAAACTCATGCTCCCATCCCCCCGTTGTCCATGTCCATTGGTTTGGCTTATATACATGTATACAAGTCCTTCGGTTGATCTCTTCCCCTTACCCCCGCCCTCCCCTACTTTCCTTCTGGGGATTGATAGTCTGATTGCTGTTTCTCAGTCTTTGGGTCTGTCCCTTTTCATCAGTCTATGTTGTTCTCTATAATCCACAAATGAGTGAGATCATGTGGTATTTATCTTTCTCTGACTGGCTTATTTCACTTAGCATAATGCTCTCCAGTTCCATCCATGCTGTTGCAAAAGGCAAGAGTCCCTTTTTTTTTTACCGCAGCATAGTATTCCATTGTGTATATGTACCACAGTTTTCTAATCCACTCATCTGCTGATGGGCACTTAGGCTGTTTCCAAATCTTAGCTATGGTGAATTGTGCTGCTATGAACATAGGGGTGCATATATCCTTTCTGATTGGCGTTTCTGGTTTCTTGGGATATATTCCTAGTAGTGGGATCACTGGGTCAAATGGGAGTTCCATTTTTAGTCTTCTGAGGTAGCTCCATACTGTTCTCCACAGTGGCTGCACCAGTCTGCATTCCCACCAGCAGTGCAGAAGGGTTCCTTTTTCTCCACATCCTCTCCAACACTTGTTGTTTGTTGATTTGTTGATGATAGCCATTCTGACAGGTGTGAGATGATAACGCATTGTCGTTTTGATTTGCATCTCTCGTATAATTAGTGACTTTGAGCAGGTTTTCATATGTCTTTCGGCCTTCTGTATGTCCTCTTTCGAAAAGTGTCTATCTAGGTCCGTTGCCCATTTTTTTATTGGATTGTTTATCTTCCTTTTGTTAAGTTTCATGAGATCCCTGTAAATGTTGGAAATTAAACCCTTATCGGTGGTATCATTGGCAAATATGCTCTCCCATGTAGTGGGTCTTCTTGTTGTTTTGTTGATGGTTTCCTTTGCTGTGCAAAAGCTTTTTATTTTGATGTAGTCCCATTTGTTTATTTTCTCTTTAGTTTCCATTGCCCTAGGAGCATTATCAGAGAAGAAATTTCTTCGGCATATGTTTGCGATTTCGCTGCCTGTGGATTCCTCTAGTATTTTTATGGTTTCCCGTCTTACATTTAAGTCTTTTATCCATTTTGAGTTTATTTTTGTGTATGGTGTGAGTTGGTGATCTAGTTTCATCCTTTTGCACGTATCTGTCCAATTTTCCCAACACCATTTATTGAAAAGACTGTCTTGACTCCATTGTATGCTCTTGCCTCCTTTGTCGAATATTAATTGGGCATAGTGGTTTGGGTTGATTTCTGGGGTCTCTATTCTATTCCATTGATCTATATGTCTGTTCTTGTGCCAGTACTAAGCTGTTTTAAGAACAGTGGCTTTGTAATACAGTTTGATATCTGGTATTGAGATCCCACCTACTTTGTTCTTTCTGAGGATTGTTGCAGCTATTCGGGGTCTTTTTTTATTCCAGATGAATTTTTGGAACGTTCGTTCTAGATCTGTGAAATATGCTGTTGGTAATTTAATGGGGATTGCATTGAATCTATAAATTGCTTTGGGTAGTATGGACATTTTGATGATGTTGATTCTACCAATCCATGAACACGGTATATTCTTCCATCTGTTTATGTCTTCCTCTATCTCTTTTTTCAGTGTCCTGTAGTTTTCAGCATATAAGTCTTTTACCTCCTTAGTTAAGTTTATTCCTAGGTATTTTAATTTTTTTGGTGCAATGGTAAATGGGATTGCTTCTGTAGTTTCACTTTCTGTAAGTTCACTATTGGTGTAAAGAAATGCCATGGATTTCTTAGCATTAATTTTGTATCCTGCTACATTGCCGAATTCATTTATTAAGTCTAATAATTTTTTGATGGAGTCTTTAGGGTTCTGTATGTACAGTATCATGTCATCTGCAAATAAGGACAGTTTTACTTCTTCTTTTCCAATCTGGATGCCTTTTATTTCTTCTTCGTGTCTGATCGCAATGGCTAGTACTTCCAGTACTATGTTGAACAGGAGTCAAACTTTTCTTAATAAACTGGAAAGAAATCATGTTAGCATTGATTACAATAGTCAAGATTAAAAAATCATCTAAAAAGCATGAATGGTCAAGTTATCATTATATATCTATATAGAGAATTATTTGCAGTTATTAAAATCGTGTTTTAAAAGATAAATTAGTGATTTTTAAAAAAACCCTCTCTATATATTACAGGGGGAAAGGCAAGTTAAAAATACAACATAGTCTGGTCTCATCAGTACACAAACCTATATTTACAACTTTAAATGTTGTTTCCTTTGACTGATGGAATTGAGTAATTCTTATTTTCTCATTTTTTATTTTTTGTATGTTCTGAATTTTTTGTTACGAATTTGTCTTGCTTTTAAAATCAAGGGAGTATGCTAATTTCATTTTGTAAAAGAAACATATATTTTGTTTTCTTTATGTTAATGCTAGTATCATCACATTTCTTTTTTGTTCTTTATTGATTAAGGTATTACATATGTGTCCTTATCCCTCCATTGTCCCCCACCCCACTCCCGTTCATGCCCTAACCCCCCTGGTTATGCTTATGTACGTGCATACAAGCCCTTTGGTTGATCTCTCCCACATATCCACTACCTCCCCTACCTTCCCTCTGAGGTTTGACAGTCTGATCAATGCTTCTCTTTCTCTGGATCTTTTTTTATTCATCAGTTTATGTTGTTCATTATATTCCACAAATGAGTGAGATCATATAATATTTATCTTTCTCTGATTTATTTCACTTAGCATAATGCCCTCCAGCTCCATCCATGCTGTTGCAAATGGTAGGAGTTCCTTCCTTTTTACAGCAGCATAGTATTCCATTATGTAGATGTACCACAGTGTTTTAATCCACTCATCTGATTTTGGGCACTTACACTGTTTTCAAATCTTAGCTATGGTGAATTATGCTGCTATGAACATAGGGGTGCATATATCCTTTCTAACTGGTGTTTCTAGTTTCTTGGGATATAGTCCTAGAAATGGGATCGCTGGGTCAAATGGGAGTTCCATTTTTAGTTTTTTGAGGAAACTCCATATTGTTCTCCACAGTGGCTGCACCAGTCTGCATTCCCACCAACAGTGCATGAGGGTTCCTTTTTCTCCGCATCCTCTCCATCACTTATCATTTGTTGATTTGTTGATGATGGTCATTCTGACAGGTGTGAGATGGTACCTCATTGTTGTTTTGATTTGCATCTCTCGGATGACTTGTGGCTTTGAGCATGTTTTCATATGTCTCTCAGCCTTATGTATGTCCTCTTTTAAAAAGTGTCTATTCAGGTTTGTTGCCCATTTTTTGATTGGGTTGTTTATCTTTCTTTTGTTAAGTTCTATGAGTTCCCTGTAAATGTTGGAGATTAAACCCTTATCGGTGATAACATTGACAAATACTTTCTCCCATGCAGTGGGCTTTCTTATTGTTTTGTTGATGTTTCTTTTGCTGTACAAAAGCTTTTTTATTTTGATGTAGTCCCATTTGATTATTTTCTCTTTAGTTTCCATTGCCCTAGGAGCTGTTTTGGTGAAGAAATTGCTTCGACATATGTCTGAGATTTTGCTGCCTGTGGATTCTTCTAATATTTTTATGGTTTCCCGTCTTATGTTTAAGTCCTTTATCCATTTTGAGTTTATTTTTGTGTATGGTGTAAGTTGGTGGTCTAGTTTCATTTTTTTTGCATGTATCTGTCCAATTTTCCCAACACCATTTATTGAAGAGACTGTCTTGACTCCATTGTATGTTCTTGCCTCCTTTGTCAAATATTAATTGATCACATTGGTTCGGGTCGATTTCTGGGCTCTCTATTCTACTCCATTTGTCTATATGTCTGTTCTTGTGCCAGTACCAGGCAGTTTTGAGAACATTGGCTTTGTAATACAACTTGATATCTGGTATTGAGATCCCGCCTACTTTGTTCTTCTTTCCCAGGATTGCTGCAGCTATTCAGGGTCTTTTTTTATTCCAGATGAATTTTTGGAGAGTTCATTCTAGGTCTTTGAAATATGCAATTGATATTTTAATGGGGAGTGCATTGAATCTGTAGATTGCTTTGAGTAGTATGGACATTTTAATGATGTTGATTCTACCAATCCATGAACACCGTATGCTCTTCCATCTGTTTATGTTTGCCTCTATCTCTTTTTTCAATGTCCTGTAGTTTTCTGAGTAGAGGTCTTTTACCTCTTTAGTTAAGTTTATTCCTAGGTGTCTTCATTTTTTTTGGTGCAATGGTAAATAGGATTTTTTTTTTTTTTTGCTTCTCTTTCTGTGAGTTCACTATTGGTGCATAAAAATGCCATAGATTTCTTGGAGTTAATTTTGTATCCTGCTACATTGCCGAATTCATTTATTAAGTCTAATAATTTTTTGATGGAGTCTTTAGGGTTTTATAGGTACAGTATCTCATCACATATCTTAGAGGTCTTTTATAGGCTGAAATAAAATTGCAGTTTTGTTTACTCTCAGAAGTAAATCCAACTCATTTTAGTTCTTAAATTTATATCATGTTTACTTGAGTGCCAGCAAAGATTAATGGGTAATTCTTTGTCTATGGTTTTCCAGAACTACCTCATTTTAGAAGCAGAGTTGAATAACACATCTTATCATTTTATGGCCCTCTTCTACCAAAAACATCTAACTCTAAAAAACACAAAAAAACACTACTTAACTGCGCCTTTCTTCACAAATATTCTCCACCAAGAATATTTGACTGAAATTAGCTTCTTCTGCCCATTTATCAACTTCTATCTGACCTTAGATTCAGAAGAAAGACTTTTGGTTAAAATGACTTGTCTATGAATCTCTTATGTAAATATCTGAGTTGACAGAGAACACAATAATCTTTAAGATTTTAAATTATTATTTCAGCCCTGGCCAGTGTGGCTCAGTTGGTTGAGCGTCAACTCATTCAATTCCTGTTCAGGGCACATACCCAGGTTGCAGGTTTGAGAGGCAACTGATCTTTTTTCCTTCCTCCCTTCCTCCCTTCCTTCCTTCCTTCCTTCCTTCCTTCCTTCCTTCCTTCCTTCCTTCTATCTATCATCTATCTTTATCTCCTTCCCTCTCTAAAAAAAATGATAAAACATATTTTAAAATAAATATGTTATTATTTCAACTTCTCTCAATTTGTCTTAAATATGAAATACCACATCTAAATATTTAAAACTTGTTACTTGAATTTATATGATTAAATAAATTAAAACTTAGACAGTAGTGAGATATGCAAATGAACCTTCATTCTTTTGTAATATAAAATATAATCATGATATCTTGAACCTAATAATTTCTTATTAAATGGCTACTCTGAGCATATTATTATATTCTCTGCAAGAAGTATAATGAGATATTTGTGAAAATTGAATTTTTTTTGTTGGTTAAATTTGTGTGATAGCCAAAATAGTGAAATGCTTGCTTCTAAATTAAAGTGCAATAAATCTGTCTTCAAAAGTAAAGATAAATATTAGCTAGCACAATAGTGCAATACTCAATTTTTCATATCCAGTGCTAATCATTTTTCAGGGTTGATCATCATTCCTCCAGTGTTACAAGAGCCTGCAGATTATTACTAAGTTAATCTTGATGGGGAACCGATAAAATAAAAAGAAAAATTATTTTGTGTGATGTTATACTGGTAGTGGTTTATATAGTCACTCCTAATGTAATCACATTTTCATAGCCTCCTAAGTCCTAGAAGTAATCTGTGGTCTACAATCTGAATAGATAAAAGTAATGAGTTGTAACTTGGACCAATAAATAGAAAAAGAAAGAAACGAAGAATTGTTAGTATGTCACCATGATGAACTGATTACTATTAGTGGAAAGCCTGAATTAACTGTAAGGTGACCTTAGCAATATATCCAGTTCCTTCTGAAACATAATATAGTGATTGCAACTTCTGTGTCATTATTGTAATGTTGCTTTAATATTATTACAGAGAATCTGGATCATTTTTCAGTCATCAGTAACAGATGGGTTTAAAATGACTCAAATTTTCAAGGAAAATTATTTTCCTTCAAGGAATGCAAATGTTTCCAAGAACTCTGTTAATAATGCAAGAGGTTTCATAGCCTCACCTAGTGGTCAGGAAGTAATTTACTGCAGGAATCACATCAGCAGCTGTAGTTGTGATAAGTATGATTTTAGAGGATGTGGAGTATCATTGTGTTCCTAGCTAGAAAGGATACAAGGTAAGCATGCCATGTTAAGCAGGAGTTAAATAATAAACAAGTACCTGTCTATTTAGTAATATTTAAAATAATAGAAATATTCATCTCCACAAGTAAACTCATTTAGAAGTTACTTTGTCTATTTTAGAGCTGACTTCTTATTTAACATTTATTTCTAGTATTTACATAAATCTTAAGTGGCACTCAGTAAAAAGTTGAATAACAAGATCATGTAAAAAGTTGGTGTTTTGTTTGAGATGATATTAGTGTGACCTCACTCTTGAAAGTGAAATAAAATTTCAAAGAATCTTTATAACTAATTCTGTGTTTTGGTCAAATTAGAATATTTATGGTTACAATCCTTCTAGAAATTTGTGGTGCAAATAAAATAGACTGAACATATCTCCAAGCTTAATCCACACATGTCCCTCCTCACCACATCCCAAATATTCAAGGCATCTAATTTTTAAGTTACTCATATGCTGACCTTCAACTATCAAAATACTCTTCAAAAAACTTGTTCATAGAAAAGATTTTTTAAAATCATTATTACAGAAATTTAAAAAATACCTGTGACTATACCAAGTTACTGTGAATTTCTACTTAGGCAGCAAGGTGAGCTGATGCATCAAGAACCACCTGCCCTTCAGGTGGTTATTGGGTACTATGTCACTGATACCGCATCATGTAGTGTAGAAAGCAGAAATGCTGCATAACATACTAACCAGCTGTGAGGCTTCCACTCCTCAGAGATCATGCATCTGGCCTCTTACACAGTTTCACAGACATCATCAATAAACCATAATCAGTGTGTAATGGTACAGGAAGATCGCCAACAAGAAGAGTGTGGAAGCCAACCAGTCCGTCAACACTGCCAGTTCACTGCAATTTAGACCTCCTGAGTTGGACATGTTTAGAAATGGATGAGAACCAGCAGTACAAAGAGCAACTATATGGCAGGTGAAAGTGAAGAGAGACCAGCAAGAAATGAAGGAGATATGCCCTAAAGGTGAACCAAACCCCTTAAACAAGGGTGGAGCAGCCAGCCAAGTCTATAGGTTTAGGCAATGAAAAAAGTAGTGTATATACCAATCTATAAAAAGTCTTAGGATTCACACATCAATAATTAACAATCGCTGGGATATCAGCGGGCTCCCATGGAAGCAAAGACCCTGGGAAGTGCAACGTCCCGGAAACCTGTCTTATCCGTTAGTGCGAGAAAAATTAAGGACAATGCAGCCGATTGGCATAATTTAATCATGAAGTGGGAAACCCTCAATGATGCAGGCTTTGCAACTGCAAACAACATTGCCAACATGAAAATCAGTTTACTGAGTAAAGACAAGATCGAGTTGGAGAGCCGCAGCCCGGCTTGCGATGAGAATGCAGAGCAGAGGCCGCGGGAATACAGCGCGGAGCTGGAGGCGCTGTGTGAGGAGCTGCGGGCCACCTTGGACGGCTTGACCAAAATACAGGTGAAAATGGAAAAGCTGTCTTCAACTACCAAGGGAGTCTGTGAGCTGGAAAACTACCATTATGGGCAGGACAGCAGCCGGCCGCCCCTGTTTCACACGTGGCCCACCGCCCACTTCTACGAGGCTTCCCGCTGCCTCTCAGACATGTACGGGGCGGAGCTCCTCCTGAAGCGTACCATCGTGGATGGGCTGGCGCACACCGCGGACCACGACCTCTCCCTCACCTACCTGTCGCTGTGGCTGCACCAGCCCTACATACAGAGCAACAGCAGGCTGCTTCTTGAGAGCATGCTGCTCGAGACGGGGCACCGCACGCTGTGACTCCAGGCTTCCCGCTGCTCTCCACCCCGCCTGCTCCACTGGCCCCTGCAGCGCCCACGGTGGACTGTCTTGCATGTCATGCCCTGGGCTCTGGCCTGGCCACCTTCTTAGGGTCGTCCAGACTGGACCGGTTCACCAGCGCCCCACGGCCTATGCAAATGCACTGTGTCTGCTGCATACTGTCTGCCGCACAGTGTCACCGGTCGACCCACGGTGAACCCAACACCCCTGAGGACCTCGGCACAAAATAAATGAGTTCAACGGAAAAAAAAAAAAAAAAAAAAAAATTTAACAATCATTTGCCAAATTTAAGTATATAACTAAAAATGACAGCTAAAACATTCAGTCATTATTCTATTTAGGATTCAAGGAAACAGAGCATTTCCTAAGTTTTCAATGTTGATAATTATTAATTTTTTAAAATATATTCTTATTGATATCAGAAGAGAAGGGAGAGAGATAGAAACATCAATGATGAGAGAGACTCATTGATTGGTTGCCTCCAGCATGCCCCCCACTGGGGATCAAGCCCACAACTCGGGCATGTGCCCTTGACTGGAATCGAACCCGGGACCCTTAAGTCTGCAGGCCGACGCTCTATCCACTGAGCCAAACCGGCTAGGGCAGATAATTATTAATTTTTACTATATACACCTTTCCAGAATATTTTCAGGAGTTTTAATCAACCATGAATTGAGACTCTTGACTCTTGTTACCAAGGAACAAATGTGAATTTATGAATATCCAAAAGGGCTGTACCAATTATGCTGAAAAGTAGAATTCCAAAGGTTAAAAGCAGAAAAAAATCCTGGATTCTTAGAGCACACTGTCCCTGTGGCGATAGCATTCTCCACCCCTGGCAAAAACTGGGGCTCATTCCATGATTTCTAGTTTATCTTTGATAATAAAAATTCATTTTATGACTTTTAGTCACAAGAGGATCATCATTCTGTAATAGAAATTTCCAGTATTTGTCAATTTGTAAATTATAATTGAAACACTTCTCTTCCATTAGTTTGGACCTGTGAACCCACTGGGGAAAGTGAAGAGTTGGATTAATAGGGCAACATAAACTGGCTTGACTCTGTTTTTTGGCCACCCCAGGTGTTAACTGGAGATTAAGTGGCAAATAAAATTCAGAAAAATCCTCTCAGTGGTATTGATCTAATCCAGTGGTTCTCAACCTTGGCCGCACATTAGAATCACCTGGGAATCTTTTTAAAATCCTGATTTCTGGGCCTCATCCTCCGGAAATTCTGTTTCTTTGTTATGGGGTGGGGCCACAACATTAGTAACAAAGAAACAGAATTTCCGGAGGATGAGGCCCAGAAATCAGGATTTTAAAAAGATTCCCAGGTGATTCTAATGTGCGGCCAAGGTTGAGAACCACTGATCTAACCTGACAGTACTTTCTACTGGCCCTTTCATACTTAAATCTGACTCTCTGTCTAGTTTACTTGGGAACTCTGAAGACCCATCCACCACGCCCCCCCCCCTCCCTTTTTCTCCTCCTCTCCTCACAATCCCTCTGCAGATTGGACATCTGTCACCTCAATTCTCTTAGAACAAGGAAATCTTTCTTCTCAATTTATGACTCCTTCTATGCTTTCTTCTTCTGTCATACTACCTGAAACCTCTTAAATATGCTGTTTTCACCATTCTCTTAGCAGGGAAGTTCCAAGCCAGCTTACTCTTTCAAGTGACCCTCAGAGCCATGGAAAATCAGCATATTTTGCACCCTGAAATTCTGGGAGTGAGTGCAGCCCGTTCTCAAGGCAGACACATCTCATTCGTTCATCAGAGCAGGTCTCAGGCCACAGTTTAGCTTCTGTGGCCCCACAGACTTCATTGGAAACATGAAGCTCCCTTGGTGTTGCTCTGAAACCCTAATCTACATACTTAAGCCAGAGGAAGCACATCCCATCCCTCCAGCATGATGGGTTTCAGCTCAACAGCCCGAAACAGTTCACGCTTGGTCCCTTCAGTCCTTTTGATAGTCTTGTAATTAATGATCGCAAATTGTTCTTAGCCACTTCTTTGCAAGCACTTCTTAAGTGATCTAGTGACTTTCATTTGGAATGTATGGCTAGCTGGCACCTCTTATCTTGGGACCTCTCTTCGTTTGCTTTACCTGTTACAGAAATCTGGAGGCACACAGGGTTTGTTTTACTTGGAAGATGATCCCAGAAACATCAGTGGGGAGCAGAGAAGTGAAACTGAGACATAAAGGAGATCAATAAAGCAGGTTTCTGCTGTGGGCACCTGGAGTCTAGTCCTGCGAGGAAGCTCTGAGAGTCAGAGTAGAAATGTGCTTCGGATTTATCCCCCGGAAGGATCTAGGAAACCAGATGTTCATCGGTCACTGGTTAAAGGTCTGTTCTCAAGGGAATGGGAGTCAGGGTTAATTTCCAGCTATTTTGGCATAAAATATCATATGTGAGGGTAGAGTATGTTCTGATCACAGAGAAAGTGCTCAAAGAGGTACAAGTGCTGTCATCTGGAATTGGGATTGGAAGCCCTGAAATGGTAAGGGTGGAGAACGCCTGGACAGAACAGTAGCTGCTACAGGGCCCAGTGGATGTCTTGTTATAACAAACAGTTGAACTGACAAATGATAATACTAAAATAGAAAGCGGGTTCTTTAAGGAGCACTGTCTAATTCCATTTTGTTCCTTTCATGATGTAAGTGGTGTCTGTGAGACTTGTAAACAGTGATCAGCAGCACAAACATTCTATTTGAAACTGATCACAGCGTCTGATCTGAAATTGTTATAGGCTTCTGACCAGGATCTGCTCTAGAAATGAAATATCAGAGTTCCACTGGGTATCTTGAGGCCAAAACACCATAATGAAAATCTCTTCTATTCCCAGTCTCAAATTCTACTCTAATGCAATCCCTGAAGACAAGTGTCTCTGTTTTACACATTCTCTACTATGTCATCAATCTTTTCTTCACAACTCTTTTTCAACTTCTTTGCCATAGTTGGAATCTGCCCCACACCCCCCAGCAACAAGATACCCTTGGCTATGCTTGTCTTTATTCTGCTTTCTACAGCACCCTCTAAATCACTACTACCTCCCCCTTTTATTTAAAAACCCTTCCTCATTCTCTGCCACTCATTGTCTCTTTCAATTTGGTTGTCTTCCAGAATTCATTTAGAATATTGGCACATGCTTCTTATGTCCATATAAGTAACATATATGATGCCTCTTTCTCATAGTTCTTGCATGACTTCAGCTTGACGCTCACTTCACTTCCCCTCTTCACATCCATAGCTGTCATTCCATGCCATCGCCCAGAATCACCCACTCTGAAATCTTACGGTAAAATATCTTTCTCTAGGATTGTAATCCCTGTTATCCCAGTTTTATTAGTCCTCATCTCTTACAATGTCTCGTTCTTCAGGGGTCTTTCAACTTGTCATTTTCTCCTAATCTACAGATTTGTTGTGACGTCACTTGGGCTAACCTTTGTCAATATTCTCAGTCCCCTTGCTCTATGTTACACTCAGCAAGTAATTCCCTTACTGTCAACAGATCTGCCTTTTTTGCTCCTGTATCAGAGCTGCTTAAAGGCGCTTTTTTAAAAAGGAGAATAAAAGGGAGGAGGAAGAGAAAGAGGAGGAGAGAAAATAATTTTTTAAATTCAAAATTCACACATACATTTTCTCCAGTTTGTTTTTCCGTAGTGTTCTCCTTTCCGTTTTCTACAAGACGCTTTCACATCTCTGCTATTGTCTTCAAACTCCCTAACTCAACACCTACTCGGTCACTCTCGGGCCATGACCATGTGCTGACTGTGATACAGAGAAGTTGGAAAATTTGGGGGAAAATGTGCACAGATTCACACGACCCATTGTATTCATACTTGTTCTTATATTCTTACCTCTAGTTTCAAGGTATGATATTATAAGTAATTATACCAAAGCTGTATGATTTATTTCTATATCAGAGAATTTTATGGGCAGCATCTTACTTAAATATGGTAATAACTGTATTGAGGCAGGTGTTGTTATTATTTTAATGTTTTTCAAGGCCACTTAGTAAGTGGCTCGGCTGAAAGTCAAGGAAAGGTATAAATAATTCCAGAACCCATGCCTTCTGTTACTGCACTATAATGCACAGGAACACTTTCCCACCATGGTTCCCAGTTCTATCAGTGTCCACTTGAGACTCTATCCTGGATCTTTTCTCTCTACTGTACATGTTACTACTGTGATCTTTTCCCCTCAGCAAAGAAATATCACGTATTTCTTATCTTTTAAGAAAATAGTCCTTCATAACCCAATCTGCAATCATTTTATTGCCTTTATCTCTTTGCTTTCTTTCACAACCATACTTACAGAGTCCCATTCTACTCACTTCTTTACATCATTAACTTATTACCAATGATGTATATATTGACTAATTCACCACAGCTGTCTACGTGTTGTTCAGTCTTTTTCTCATATAATGTCTCTTCATAATCTTTCTTCTCAAAATTCTCCTCCATTTGTTTCTAGGAAAGTATTCACCCCTTCCCTACTTTTCTTTTTATGGTCAGTCCTTGTCATCTTCCCTTTTGGAGTCATCTTCCTCTGTCCAAACCATAAATATTAGTTAGAATTCCACAGGTTTCTGTCCTTAGTTTCCTTCCTTCCTTCCTTCCTTCCTTTTCTTCTTCTTCTTCTTCTTCTTCTTCTTCTTCTTCTTCTTCTTCTTCTTCTTCTTCTTCTTCTTCTTCTTCTTCTTCTTCTTCTCTGTCTCTCTCTCTCTCTCTCTCTCTCTCTCTCTCTCTCTCTCTCTCTCTCATTCACTTTCCATAGGCTATCTGGTTAAACCCACTGATTTGAACTTGTACCTGTACCCTGGTGACTCATAAATTTAATTCCAACTCAAACCTCTCATCTTCCCATAACCCATATATCTAATTCCCTGCTAGACATTTCCACTTACATATTTACTAGAGACCTGATGCACAAAATTCTGCAAGAGTAGGCCTTCCTTCCCCCAGTTGCTGGCCTGGCTTTGTCTGGAAGGATGTCCAGTCTAATTAGCATATTACACTTTTATTATATATTTATAAATACTTAGGTTCTTCAAATGCAGCACATGTTAAAAAACCATTTTAAATCATCTATCTACCCATTTGTCTATATTATATGCCCAATTAATAGTGTCACTATTCATCAATCCTCATAAAGACTTGAGAATCACCCTTAGTTTCCCTCTCATATTATCTCAGAAGTAGATACTTGATTTTACCTATTTAACATCTGTGAAGTATCCTTCCTCTTATCTTAGTGCCCCTGCTTTCACTTAGGACCTTACCTTCTTCAACTACTTATAAGGCCTCAACTATATCAGTTATTTTCATATCTCTCTGCATTTTGACATTTTGTTTTCTATTCCTGGAATTTCATAAACCAACTACACAATACTCTTTAAATTACTTTTTCTTAAAATTTTAGCAATCTTTAATTCCTTTAGGATGCCCTTCTTTTATTTCAGCTTTATTGAAGTATGACATATAAATAAAAATTGTATGTATTTAGGTTATACAATGTGATATATTTTTCTTTTGTGAGAATACTTAACACCTGCTTTCCCTTCTTGACCATTTCAGGGACTCTTCTATGCAGTATCAAAACAATTTATCTATTTTTATATCATGGCATTTGTCGTACTTGTAATTGCTTATATAAATGTCAACTTATTCTAACACTAAATTTTAAGTCCTTTGAGTACAGCAACTTCATATTTATTTTCATTTTTATTCTTAGCAACAAGTAGCACAACTAATTTGTGTTACTTATAGGAAAGTATCCCATTTTAGTCTTCTCTTCCAACATGTTAGATAATCAAATCTTAACTAGATCCCCAACATATATATAATTTGCAGCAGAACACTGACTGAAAATTGCTGGAATATATTCAACCATGAAACACTAAATTAATATATACATCTATTTTATTAGTGGCAGACATTTTGTGGTGTTATCAGGGTGTAGTTCTTTTAAAAGAGCCAGAGACCAAAATCATAGTAAATATTTTAAGCTCTTTACATCAGCCAAATTTAAATAAAATTAAGTCCTCAAATTTTAGGATCTGGATCTTCTGTATTTTGTTTTTATTTATTTTAAATTTCTTAGTAGAGGCATGATATAATTTAGGTGTTATATTTTGTTTGAATCAAAAATTAAATTATAGAGGTAAAAGCCAAGAGCAAGAATACAGATTGGAGGTAATAAAGGCCTAATCTCTTGTGGGTGTGACCTCAAAATATAGGTACAGTTGCACTAAAGACTTATGGGAAACTATTAGTGATAGGTTGAATATGAATGTGAAAGAAAAGGACTTCAAAGTTAATTTTGAAAATGTTGATCCAAGGAGAATGATACAGTCATCATTGCATCATTAATATGAATAGGAATGATGCAAATCTAAATCTTTGTATGGGGAAGAGTAAGTCTAGTTTTAAATTCACTAAGTAGTGATTCAACGTCTTACTGGAGATCTATGAGGATATAAGAAAATGAGACCAAAGCTTTCTTGGCAAATCAAAACCAAAATATTGAATGAGGATGTTCATCATAAAGGCAAAAGTTGCAACCATGGCACAGAAAAGGTGAGTAAAGAGAAGGGAGACATGAATACATTATTATAGAAAGATAACATCATGTTGGTATTTAGGACAATATCTCTTTGAATGAGGTGGGACATGGGACTTTATGGTTAGTATAAGGTAAATAACAAGAAGAGCCACGATTCTTCAATAAAGTTATTAAAAATACCAAGTGAATACTTGATTAAAGACCCTTCCTGACACGAGTTCAGTGAATGCCTTTTATATTCATAGGAATATTCAATGGTTCCTAGTCAAAATATTTTTTTTCCTTTGCAATAGTAGTTTTTATTGCTGCCATTGTCCCTTTACAGCCTTACAAATGCTCTGTTCTGTTGATTGGCTTAAGAATTCTGTGCCCACCTAACTGGCTCTATTCTTCCTTCTTCGCCTCAGTGGGTTAAAATGTAACATACACAAAGTGCCTGATCTCACAAAAATGTAAAAAGATGGGAGAACTTGTTAAATGCACAGGCTGAGGAATCAAAGTGTAGCTAACACCATGAGTGCCACAAGGGAGCATATCAGACGGGAAAAGAAACTAACATTTTCAGTACCTGTCACATAGAGATCTATATTCTCATTTCTACTTATGCTGCTATTTACCTGACAGCCCCTAAGAGCTCTTTGGAAACCACTGTGATTTCTCAAATAAATATGTATTTCAGTTTGCATGCTTATCTTGAGAGCACATTTTAATTACCCAGTAGACATTAACAATGTCTTCCCAGCTGTTACTTTCTATTATGTCCTGTAAATGAGCCTTTGGCTCTTTTTAAAAATGCATCTTTGACCTAAAGATGATGAGGGTGCTCAAGCAGTTGTGACAATAGGCAGTATAGATTCTCATCAGTTGGGGTGAAATAGGCAGATTTTCTAAAATTTACCCTGGTCTATGATTTCCACACATGCACACACACTGTGCTTAATATTTTCATGAATTATGCTCTTAACATATTTGAAATAAAACCCAGGTAGCCTTGAGGAGAAACCCTCTGGACACACACTTTGAATCTATTTAGAGAATTTCTTATGCCTCAACTAATCATTCAGGTCACTAAAAGGGACAAGAATAAAAAAAGAAATTTAATCATAAACTACTTTTCTGCTTAATGTTTCACATCATGCTATTATGCTCCTTTGGCTATGGGTAGCACATTCTTACTGAATAAAACAAATTTTATGTCTCTATGATTTTAAACATTTAATGATTAGTTTGATCTGTCAAATTTGGAAAGCTTTCTGTTAATTTATGAATAAATTCAAGTATATAACAAATTACATTGTGATATAGTAATATGTATAACTAAAAGGATGACCTTTTTCTAATTCAGTCACTTTTCCCAATCCTTTTGTCTCAGAATACCAGAAAAAAAAACCAAAAAACCCTTGGTTAGTTCCTTTCTTCAAAGCCATTTTGTCTTGAAATACCACAAAAAGAATTTTAAGAAAACTCAGATTATTCCCTATTAGACTTTTATTTTGCCCTTCCAAGATTGTATTTCTAAAACACAGAAGTCCATCTAAGAATACTTTTTTTCCATTTTGTAGCAAATAGAAATTTATCCTATAACTCCCTAAAGAATCCTGAGAGAAAATCAATAATCACTTTGACAAGAACAACGCCACTTTCTTTTTAACAGGTCACCTAGCTCCTAGTAACCTGTTCTCCCAGGACAGTTTATTTTGCTCATTACTCTGCTTACCAATCACACACAATGTACAAGAAACCTTAAACTTCAAAACTACTAGGAACTATTTTTTAGTTGTACCTATTTCATGAGTAAGAATCATTATATTTGATACAAAGAGCAGCAATTGCTATGACCTATCTCATTTAGGTTTGTCTGTTCGATCTGAATCAATAAATGGAGTGAGGCACATTATCTTTTTTAGATGAGTCAGTATAGGATATTGTTTGAAAACATGGTCTTCTAAGCCAGACTACTTGGGTTTTGAATTCTCGTTCCACCACTTAACTCAGTATCTTTGTATTCTTGAAAATGTTACTTAAATATCTAAACCTCAATTTCACCATTGGAAAAATGCAGATAACAATACCAAAAAGATGGTTCTATTTATATATTTAGATGGTGCTTATAAAACTTTTAGTATAGGGCCCAATACATGGTTGTCCATAAAAACAGTGAATTATTCTTTTGTTGCTATTGTTATAGTGATATGCTTCATTTAGAGAAAGAACCTGTATGTTTATATTCAAAAATATTCAAGGATAGTGTTAAAACCTGAATGCATTCTGCTATAAACCTGATGCTATAATTATCTTTTAAATGTTGAAACGTTTTTTAAATGAATAGACTCACAGCTAAATCTGTAACTCTAAAAGGTCTTTGAAATTTTTTATTGATTTCAAGGGTAAACAAGAGGCAATATTTGAGATCTGGGATAAAAGCTTAGTTCCAGTAGCCGGTATAGCAGACGTTGGGATTGGTTTCCCTGGGTGCATTGATGTCTGTGGTGGTTCATTATAGGGCCAAATCTGCCTGCTGGAGACCCCACATTGTGTACTTAATCCTCAGCTGAAACTCCATTTCTGACTGTGGGAAATAGTATGCACGGATTTGAGTCCTCCCCTGTAAAATTCTTTTTTTCTCTCTCGCTCTTAAAATTATTTCCAGCTATAATACATAACTTGCAAATTGGCTGCTTCTTAATAAATCTATGTCATTATAGCAATAGGTAATAGGCAGGTAGTTACAGAGAGGAAGAGGAATTACCACCTGCTAGTAGGGCTCTAAGTGCTTTTCCCGTAATGACTCACATAATCCCCATGACAACCCTATGAGATAGATACTATTGTTACCCCTATTTTATAGAGGAGAGAACACAGACACAGGGAATTTAAGTAACTCGCTGGAGGTAATGGCTCATAAATGACAAACTCAGGCAGCATGGCCCCAGGGCACTTAAACAGAACCCTACACTGTCTCTGAAAAAGATGACAACTAATCTAGTATAACATTGATTTCTAAAATTTTATCTTAAATAGTAAATCCATTTAGTAGATGAGATCATTGAAAACAGATAAATTAAATGAACAATCCAAGATCTCAGAGCTCTTTTGGGATAAAGGCTGGACGACAATCCAGGTTTTCCTTCTGTGAATGCTCTTTTGTTCTTCTGCCTCAGAGCCTAGTAGTCACAGGATGGAACAGTAATGAGTCTGCAAACGGCTTGAGTAGCTACATTTTACCTGGACTGGAGAGATCAGCTTATTTCTATAACTAAATAAAATTTTGAAATGCTAGCATTAAACTCCAACAAAAGGCACACCTTTAAATAATGTAATTATGATTGCTTACGTAATATTTAAACAAATTCATTAAATTTGGGTAGAGAATATTGAGATAAAAATCAGTTACGAATATACATTTTGGAATTACTATTTATAATGGCAACTCACCAAGGGATAAAACCAGTTATCTAATTTGCTGTAGTCTTACAGAAATACAGCTATTGTAACTTTAAAATATGCTATGAGATAAAGGAATATTTTAAAGCAAATATTAGGTACAGAACAAATTGGTAAAATAATCTGAACTGCAGATCATTATTGGTTAATTAAATTCTGTTTCATAGATTCAAAATTGACAAGCAGTATTACCACAAAATTATATTAGATAAAAGGAAAAAGGAAAGAAAATAAACTATTAGTGTGTTTTATATTATGCAAGGTTTATTAAGAAACATAAATCTGATTTCTCTGATGGGGTTCTGATGACAGGGTAAGATAAATATATAAAAGTTGGCTCTTCCTTGTTTACAGCGGAGTATCAACTGGCATAAATAAAATTAGTATAATGCTTAACATTATGTGGTTCAAATACTGCCAACAGTCAGTTATGAGATATGGGTCAAGTTACTTAATATGGAGTCACTGTTTCCTTATCATTCAGATTAAAGAGTTGTACCAGATGATATCTTAGATCCTTTCTAGTTCTAATAGTCTATTTTCTGCAGAAAACTGGTTGATACAGCTGCACCAATACCAATTAATAGTGAAAATTTGGACTCTATTATTTATGTTATGGCCTACTTTATGAGTTCCATACATAAGTAGCCTCAAGCATTGCTATTTTTTTTATTTAGTCAACAAATATTTTTGCGAACTTATTATTTACCTGCCTCTGTTTAGAGGGCTGGGACACAATGATGAGTAAGACACATGGCTCTCCTAAAGAACAGCCTTATCAGGAGGCAACATATTTTAAAATTCCTATTTCTCCATCTAAATGCTCCTATAGTGTTCTTGTTGTAGAAGCAACAGATCCATCAAAGCTGAAGTCCCAAGTGAGGAATACAAGCAAGCCTTAACAATGAAGACAGTATTTGAGCTAGGTTTTGTAAGCTGAGTAGGAGTTTCCTGAGAGAAAGAGCACTAAAAATAGAAGGAAGCACCCAGCCAGTTTGGCTCAGTGGTTGAAACCTATGTCCAGTTTGATTCCAGGTCAGGGCACATGTCCAGGTTGCTGGCTGGCTCCCTGGTGGGGAGCAGGTAAAGGGCAGCCCACTGATGGTTCACTCTCAGCATTGATGTTGCTATCTCACTCTCCCCCTCTTCCTTCCTCTCTGAAATCAATAAAAAAATATATTTTTTAAAAGATAGAAGAAAGAGTTATACAATGATACTAAAAATAACCTGGTGAGCCCAAGGTTTCAGGCCATAGGAAGAAGATAAGAAAAGGGAACAGAGATAACAGTATTCCATTAGAAAGTGAATTATATATTGAATCGTATAAGTATGGTTATGTTCTCTGGATTAGCATAAGGGCCTCTGTGGTGAATATCCATATGAGAAACAAAATATTTTAAAAGCAGAATTGATTATTATACAAATCTTTTATCCCCTTAGGGGACTTCTTTTAAATTTCAGTCAGAGCTTTCCAATGGCTCAATCAAATGGCCAGGTTTTTAATTACAATTTATGAGTCCAGTAAGTTCACATTCTTCCTTATGCCCACCAAAATAGCCCTCACTAAAGCAATTCCTATCAGGGCTTGGTAATGAAGGCTAGCAGGAGTGTTCATAGATATCACATCAATACTAATAATGCATTTAACAATGGGCAGTATAACAGTGGAGATTCATAGGGCCCAAAGGGAGCCATCCACAGTCAGACTTGGGCAAGGGTCCCAGTGGTGATGGTCTTAGGCCCCAAACCAAAGAGCTTTATCTGTTCTCTACTCATCTTGGTACAAGGGGTTGCAAGGGCCCAGGTCACCTGTCCACTGGAGTCTGGAAGGCCCAAGAAATGCCATTCTTCCACACCTTCTTCTGAATATTTAGAAACTTCTGATCTGCAGCTTGAATTTTAAAAATAATTTCCTCATTTTTCTATATTCACAACTTTAAAGAGAATTGTCATCTGAATATAAAAATGTCTAGAGGAAAGGATTGTGAATCATTATGATAGCATGCCCATAAAGTAATGAAACAGATTTACTGTTTAGTTGTTAACTAGATAGATAGATAGATCATAGATAGATAGATAGATAGATAGATAGATAGATAGATAGATGATAGATAGATAAAGAGATAGAGAGATAGAGAGGTAGAAAGAGAAAGATGATAGCTAGATGTCCTATGTCCAGTATATATCATATGATGTCAGCCTAGACATTTACCAACAACAGAAAATTGATTCAAGAAGGCAATAAATGGGGAGAATTGTTAATTGGCTTAACATTTTAAATTACTTTTCTTTAACATATAACTTTACTTACTAGAATTAGCCAACTACTCTGAGTGACCAGAGATGTCTTACTTGGGTGATCCCATCAAGGGATTATATACCTTTTCTCCTAATTCCAAGGTTTCCTTTGTTCCTTACTTAGTTAAAACTCATCAAAATTTTCTTTTTTGTAACAAAATTTCTTTTTTAACTTAATACCTGTCTTAATATGTTCAGTTTTCCTCTTTTTCAGTCATGTTTTCTGTAAACTTTGCTTTTTCTTTGTGACACTGCTAATCTTGTCTACCTTGAACTTATATATACCAGCATTTACACTTAGTGTTATGACCTACCTAATAGCAGAGATATTACCTTATTTACTTTGTATTTCCAAAAGCTAGGTCAAAAAACATTTGTCAATAAATGAATGGAGGATTAACATGTTGAAGATATGCCAATAGTTTAGATTTTTGGCTGGAGATAACTCTTCCTTATCTTAAAAGTTAAATTATTTTTGTTAAAATAAAATCTATGTATTCTCCTCTTGCATTTTGCAATTTGGTCATACCTTTGGAGATGGATGGAATACAATAATTATACCTTAATTCTAAAATTTATATACAGATTCCAGAATTAGCTTAAACTGTGTTTGAAAAGTGTTACCAATAAAAATAAATAAATATAAGAGATGCTTTGATATGTTTTTCTTTTAAAAAAGAGAAATGAAAGATTATGATCATTGTATTTTTAAGAGTGAATAGAATTGAGATGCTCTAAGAAAAGCAAGGCACTATGTGTTAAACTGTGGCTTCCAATTTCTAAAATGAATTTCATTCTTACATTCCAGGCATTAAAACTATAACAGACTGCCCAGCCGGGGTGGCTCAGTGGTTGAATGTTGACCTATGAAGTAGGAGGTCACAGTTCAGTTCTCAGTCGGGCACCTGCTTTGTTTGTAGACTCGATTTCCAGTGTGGGGCATGCAGGAGGCAGCCGATCGATGATGCTCTGGCATCATTATTTCTCTCTCTCTCTCCCCCTTCCTTCCTCTCTGAAATCAACAAAAATATATTTTTAAAAACCTGTAACAAACTGAAATTAAATCTGCCTAAACAAAACAAAATGATATAGTTCTCCTACCAAAAAAATGTTTACATTCTTCTTTCACCTTCACATTTATTAACGTTCCTATAAAATAAACTTTCAACCTTTGAGTATATTGATATTCAATTTACCTTTGAATCTTATGTATAAATATTCAAACAGTAAGAGAAAGAGAGGGCTTATGGGATTTGACATGCTTAACCTTACCATGGAGGGGAAAATGAAACTTTCTTCCTACAGCATTTCATGGTAGTTAACCATAAAATAAAATTGACAGGTGGCCAACACTGTAAAAATCCTATACAAATAATAGGTCATGGTATTCAGCCCTCAGTTATGTCTCTAGATAGCGATATTTCTGAGCATTTAATTGGTTTAAACTCTGTTTTGGAATGTCAGCCTGGGTTGGCAGACACTTAGAACTGCCTGACATAGAAAGTCAAACCATAGTACGACTACTCAGAAAGCAACAAATCATAAGGGTTTCATTATTGCACCAAATATGTAACTATCAATTCCTCAATAGAGCCCCTTACCTGATAGGATTTTGAGCAATATCTTATGGTGGATAGGGCAATAAAAGACTCTGGGTGATATGTTCCTAGTCAAAATTTCCCATGTAATAGTAAAATGACCCCATTTATCATTTTGTCTGCTGGTCACCCACTTAGTATACAATTTCAGACATTCTTAGCCTACTACAAGGAACCAATCCTACACTCTAGCATGATGAATGACTCATCCTAGATTTCCTAAGCTTTCCTCTCTTGGATCAGAGTCACATGCACAGTTGCTGCCAAAGGAATTCATCCACTGAGGGGAAAAATACTATCAGTCAGTTTGAAAAAGAAAGGTCAATTAAGCAAGAATTTTAAGCATCTTTTAAGTTCTTATCTCTGTGTAAGGCAATGCTGAGGGAGAAAAAAAAAAAGTTTTAGATCTAGTCCCTACCCTTGAGGAGCTTATAAGCTAACTACGGAGAAGATTAAAATAAAAAATAAAAAAGCAAGTTAAGTGATAAAATATATGTCACACAAATAAGAATTAAGCAAGTGTGAGATGAATAGTAGTTAAGCCGTTAGACAAATAGTTCCCAGAGCAACAGGAGTCCCTGTAATTCCATCTCCTTTCCATTTTCCTGGATTCTATATTATGCATTATCATAAGATGTTTGAGACAGCATCTGGTGGTTTCATATCACAATGTTATTTGTTCTTATATCTCCAAACCTGAGCATCTTGAAACCAAAAAAGATGTGACATTTATTCCCTTTTGATAAATTATGGTTTTAGAATTTAATTTTTTTCTTTATAAGTTTTAATTCTGAAATTTTAAATAAAAAATTGTTTTTATTCAAGGAACACTGAAGCACCTTTGGAATAAGTCATATGAAAAGCCAAGGTGGCAAAAGTGTGCTTGGCCATCTCGACACAATGCATATGAATTCATACCAGAAACTTATGAAAAATATCATCTAATTAGACATAGGCCAGAATGGATTCAAATTGGTTGAAGACATTTTACACTCATTCAAAAATGTTGAAAGGAAAATTCAGTCCACAAAGAGAAAATGCCTGACAGGCCTTTTAAATCCTATTTCAAGCTTAAAAGGAACTGTGACTCAATGTGATAATATAGGTATGCACATATAACTTTTCACAAGGATGTGTTGTAAAGGAAGGCAAAGACACTGCATCTAAGAACACTTTTTCAGCATTACAGAAACATAATTACTTAACTAAAAATGCAAGGCCATTATTTCAATTAGGATTTGATATTTACTTCACTCAAGTGCCAAAAGATGTTCCCAAAACTGAGTTGATTATAGCAAATGGATAGGCTCTTTATTAATTTAGCTAGCAGTTTTTTGTATGTGTATGGATGTGTTAATATATAGGTGTCCATATGCATATGTGTGTGTGTGTACACTGTTATTCATTCTGAAACTCCACTTTAAGCTAACAATGGGATTTTGTTTTAAACAATGACAGATATTTAGTTAATGGTTCCTTTTTAAAATAGTATAAAACTTAAAAAAATAGCCAAAACCGGTTTGGCTCAGTGGATAGAGCGTCAGCCTGCGGACTGAAAGGTCCCAGGTTCGATTCCGGTCAAGGGCATGTACCTGGGTTGCGGGCATATCCCCAGTAGGAGATGTGCAGGAGGCAGCTGATCGATGTTTCTCTCTCATCGATGTTTCTAACTCTCTATCTCTCTCCCTTCCTCTCTGTAAAAAATCAATAAAATATAAAAATAAATAAATAAATAAATAAATAAATAAATAAATAAATAAAACTTAAAAAAATAAAGCACTCAGCATTACTATATGATAGATTTTAGAACAGCATCACAATTTACTGTTATGCCCAGATTTCAAGATCCCCCAAAGATCCACCAGGGTGCGCTGAGTCTGATGCAAAAGCAAAGAGTCTTTATTAGAGCTAGCTCGAGCTCCCTGTCCACCACACTCGCCGACGCAGTGGCAGGGGAAAGAGAGAGAGAGCCTTGTGGGAAGAGGGGTTTTATAGGGGGGTTGGAGTAAGGGGAGGAGAGAGGACTGTGGGCCCTGCCGATTGGCCAGGTGCAAGTCGGGGTCTTGTTACACAGGATGTGGTTGTGTCTATGGCGCGCACTTCCCTTGATTATCATTGGTTAGTTTAAAGAAATCCTAGGTGTGGCTAGCAGAGGCTTGGGCTTCCGGGAAGAAGCTCCTTGCTGAGCACATGACTAATGGCTGCTGCCCAAAAATGGAGGATCTGGGGCAAGATGGAGGGTGTAACCCTCGCCCTTTCATTTACATGATAGATTGTAGAACAGCATCACAATTTCACTGACCTCATAAGATGAAGATAAAGGCATTCAAAAATGTTAAGACATAATAAGTAGCATCATCATCATTACTGTATTATTTTATCCACAAATGTTGAGAGTTGCTGGAACTTCTACAATGAATTGTTTCTCTCCTCCAAGGGGAAGAATGAGGCTTATGCACAAATTTTAAGCATATGGAGAATTTGAGAGGATCAATATAACACGGAGCTACAGAATGTGGTTAGATAATCCAGCTTTATTAAAAGCAATTATCGGGGAATAAAACATCCCAAAATGATTCTAGAAACTTAAAATGAAACCATTCCTGATAGCCACAAAATGGTTTTCTATTTGTCTATGTTAAATAAAGTTGTTCTGAAAGGAAGCTGAAGTTAGGAAAATAACATGTGATAGCAGGAAACCAGAACAAAGCTGGGGCTAGAAACAACAGTTCAAACTTGACACTTGGGATGAGTACACACGTGGATTTTTTTTTTTCCGATTTGAAAACTCATTTATTTTACCACTATTAACATGGTATAAACTAGAGTTAAAATCATGAAAAGACATAGTCCCTCCCTAGGTACTAAACTCTTTTTTTAAAAAAAAATAAATCTTTATTGTTCAAATTATTACAGTTGTTCCTCTTTTTTCCCCCTCATAGTTCCCCTCCACCCAGTTCCCACCCCACCCCATGCCCTTACCCCCCACCACCACTGTCCTTGTCCATAGATGTACAATTTCTGTCCAGTCTCTCCCCATCTCCCCACACCACCTTCCCCCTGAGAATTGTCAGTCCACTCCTTTTCTATGCCCCTGATTCTATTATATTCACCAGTTTATTCTGTTCATCAGATTATTTATTCACTTGATTTTTAGATTCACTTGTTGATAGATATGTATTTGTTGTCACTTGGTTGTTCATAATTTTTTATCTTTACCTTTATCTTCTTCTTCCTCTTCTTAAAGAATACCCTTCAGCATTTCATATAATACTAGTTTGGTGGTGATGAACTCTTTTAGCTTTTTCTTGTCTGTGAAGCTCTTTATCTGACCTTCAATTCTAAATGATAGCTTTGCTGGGTAGCGTAATCTTGGTTGTAGGTCTTTGCTATTCATCACTTTGAATATTTCTGGCCTGCATAGTTTCTGTTGAGAAATCAGCTGACAGTCGTATGGGCATTCCCTTGTAGCTAACTACCTGCTTTTCTCTTGCTGCTTTTAAGATTCTCTCTTTGTCTTTTGCTCTTGGCATTTTAATTATGATGTGTGTTGGTCTGGTCCTCTTTGGGTTCCTCTTATTTGGGCTTCTCTGCGCTTCCTAGACTTATAAGTCAATTTCTTTCACCAGGTAGAGGAAATTTTCTGTCATTATTTCTTCAAATAGGTTTTCAATATCTTTCTCTCTCTCTCTTCTTCTGGCACCCCCATAATTCTGATGTTGGTATGCTTGAAGATGTCCCAGAGGCTCCTTACACTATCTTCATATTTTTGGATTCTTTTTTCTTTTTGCTTTTCCGGTTGGGTGTTTTTTGCCTCATCATATTTCAAATCTTTGACTTGATTCTTGGGATCCTCTAGTCTGCTATTGGATCTCTGTATATTATTCTTTATTTCAGTCAGGGTATGCTTAATTTCTAATTGGTGCTTTTTCATATCCTTGAGGGTCTCACTACATTTCTTGGAGGTTTCTAGAAGATTCTTGAGTAACCTTATAATCGTGGTTTTGAACTCTATATCCAGTAGTTTGCTTTCTTCCATTTCTTTCATTTGTGACCTGTTTCTTTGTCTCCGCATTTTGGCTGCTTCCCTGTGTTGATAGAGTGGCTTTCTGTGCTAGGTGTCCTATAGGGCCCAGTGGCTCAGCCTCCCCAATTACCTGAGGTGGACACTCTTCATGCACCCCTTTGTTGGCTTTGTGCACAGTCTTGTTGTAGTTAAGTCTTGATTGCTGTTGGTATCACTGAGAGGAACTGACCTCTAGGCCAATTGGCTGTGAGGACCAGCTGTGTCTACAGTGGGAGAACTTCTGTGCTGGAGACACCCTTATGGAGCAGGACTTGCTTCAGCGGGGCTTTGGTGCTCACTGAGTCTGCCCCTTGAGTGTGTCATTTATGGATGTGAAGAGTTGTACTCTGGTATGGTCTCACAGTGACCATGGGGTACACTGGCTCTTGGATCTCCAAGCAGGTGCAAAGTCAGCCACTGACTGAGGCCACCCAGCAGGAGCTACAGAGAGATCTGCAGATTCCTCCTCTTTGTTTGGGGTTTGGAAGTGCTCAGATGAGGCCCAGCTGTGAAGCAATGCAAGCTGCTATAGAGCCTTAGGCCTTCTTTTGGAAACTTTGGTGCTCTTTGACCCAGCAGCATTTTTTTAGGTTTTAGATTGCAAAAGAATAGGCCATTCATATGCAAAAGCCTCTGCTCACAGCTTGGGTGGGGTTGTAAATTGGGTGGGGCGGGGTCTCAGGGAATCACCTGGGTGGAGCAAACAGCAATGGCTGCCAGTCAGCCCCGACTCAGAGAGGTCCCCAGGTCTCTGTGTCCCATGGCCCCGTGCAGGAACAATGATCGCTGTGAACACCTCTGTGAGAAAGCTGCCCTCGCGTTCCTGTCCCGATGCCAGACAGTCCAGTTTCTCCCTGTATGAGTCTGGGTCCCCAGAGTCTCGCCTGGAACTAGAGTTCAGAGCAATTGGGAGCTTGTATCTCACTCTCAATTGAAAAAGACAACAGGGTACTCAGTTGCCAGCCCGTTTCCGCGCACGCCTCCGGACCTCTGCACTTCCTCACCTCTGCACCTCCTACCAGTCTCAATGCACTTTTCTCTTTCCTTCTAGTTGTAGAACTTCCACTCAGCCAGCCTTCCCATGGTTATGGATGATATCCGTTTTGTCTTTTAGTTGTAGTCTTGATGTGGTTGTGCGAGGCGGCAAGTATAGGTGTGTACCTATGCTGCCATCTTGGCTCCTCACCACAGATGTGGATTTTTAAGGTTATATTACTGTAAACAAAACCTTAGGGGAATGAGGTAAATGGGTGGGTCCCCCATATCCTCTTAGAATCCCTACCAACCCCACACACTAAACTTGGCTTAGGTCAGCAACTGCATACACCACTTTTTTTTCCCTATATTATGGGATGGTTATAGCCAGAATGTCTGTGACCACATAGAAATAACACCCTATTAGCAAAAATATTCTATTCTGTTTGGGGGAGCAAAATGCAAAGGCCTCTGTGAAATAATAATCTTTCTGTTTTAGTTTGTGAAATTCGCCTATAGTAAATTCCTACCCTAATTATCCACAGAGTGAGGTTGGAGGGAAAAAGTCAGTGGAGACCTCTCTTCTTAAAAAGGCCAGTTGAAGGAGATGAATAGGCCAGTCATACCTCAATGATATGTTATCCTAGTGTTGGAGGATTACGAGCATGGTAGTGAATGCTGCTTCTGAAAGGAGAGAATATATGGCAGAAGATTAGATTGTGGTTTCTGCTTACTTTTTTAGGTCCTCTTTAAATCCTCTCAAAGAGAGCTGCATTTCCCAACCGAGACACATGAGAGACCCCGCAGACCCAGCAGGAACTCTAACTGATGTGCAGAAAGTAAAGTGGGGCTGACAGGGTGATTTTACCCCTGGAGGGAGCGGGCAAGCAACTCTTTCCAGAACAGAGCCTGAGAACTGAGCTAGAAAATCGCCCTGTAAATGGGATCTCAAGGAGTCTCTCCATGGTCTTCCAAGCAGGAGATTTGGGAACTGAGTCAAAGGATTCCTGAACTAGTCTGCTTTACCTGAGACTTCCAGTTTTAGCCCTGAAATTCCTGTGTCCCAGGAAATTCTTCAGTCCTGGGCAAACTGGAGTCGTTGGGTATGGGTGTGTAAGTTACAGAATTCGATTTTGTACCTCCGGCCCCCTCGCTTATGACTTAAGAAGTGTATTTGTGAAACAACTTGGAGTAAGTATGCAAAACTTTGGTTGTTGTTATAAGACGGGGGATACCTGTTAGGATTGTTGTTTTTTGGGGGGGTGGGTAATACATTTCAATTACTTCATTGTGAATTGAGTGAACAAGTAATGGAGGCAATGAAGGATAGTGTTCACACTCAGTAACTTTGGAGGAAAGCAGAGATGGTTACTAAGATGGGAAGAAATAGGTAACAAAACAGATGGAGAGAAGGGGAGAAAAATAACAGCAAGAGCAGACATGTCAGGAAGCAGAGATACCAGTAGAGATTAAAAACAGCAACAGGAAAGCAAGTGACAATCACTGACAAACGTGATATGAAAGAGACCAGAATACCAATTGCGAGAATGTAGAAGACGGGAGGGAAAAGGCACTTCTGCAGAGTAGATACAATCAGTTACAACCTAAGAAACATGCACTGTTTTCATCCTATGAAACATACATGAGAAAGACTTTTTTACCCAAATAGAAAAACAAACAACAAGAACACACATGACAACACAAGGAGCTATTCAAACCGGTCATCATTAAGTCGTGAAAACCTTAGCAGGCTGCTGCCCTACTGGTGCAGACACTGAGTCTAGCAGAAAGGTGATGTTTTATGAAGAGCTCAAAGTACACTGGGAAAGAAATCTGGGCATCACCTGTCCATGACAGAATAGGCAACTGCTCCTTAATTTTTCTTTATTTTTTTCTACTTTTCATTTTCTGCCTATAGAATTGGTTTTATTTTTATTTAGTTCTACTATACATGGAGGAATACTACACAGCTTAAAGTTTTGTGTTTGGAGGCATTTTTACCTACCATTTTAGACTGATCAAAGCACATGATTAAGTGTGTGATACTTCAAAAGACTAGTTTCTTTAGATGTGGAAATGTAGACCAAATAAAGTAAAAATGTATATACCACCAAATGTGTGATTAATTTTAGTATCGAGTGTTGAGAAGAGAGGGAAGGACATGCTTTAAATTTTTGAGCTGATTTTGTGGGGTTTTTTTCCAGTCTCCTTGGTTATAGAAGAATACAAAACTTTTTTTCTTCAAAAATTGGATTCTTTTCAAAGATTTCTTTGTACTTTCCCTTGGTTTCCTTAAGGTAACCGAAAAAGTGATATCTTAGGTAGAACTCAAAAGATGCCCCCCGCCCAAGATTCTGGAGTAGATACAGCAGAGGGTCAGTAATGGCTTCAGATGACATCAGGAATGTGTCAATTCAAGTAAATTATTATTTAAGCAAAACTTCAATTTTTTATTTTTAAACAGTTAAAAACACTAAATATTCTTCTCACTCATTGGCAGCAAAGGTGAAACCAGTTTGCATGAGCACACTGGAACAGAAGCTTGGCAATGATCTGTGTGATATATTGTAAATGCACTGGGATTGTTCTACGGCTCTTAGGTTCCTTCCTGGATTTCTTATCTACCTTTAGTTTTTGTTAATCTTCTGATTTCTGATTCTAAATTCAGGATGCTACTAAGAATGTAATCTCTTAAACATATTTCATTAATGCCCTTATGTCCAGTAAGGGAGGAAAATGCTTGTGTTATTTATTTATTAGCCATCTTCAAAGAAAATAACAAATGATGTCAGACGTCATCTATTTAGAATAAATTAACTGTTTGCTCTGCTATTCCATCTTTAAATGCAGTTCACTTTGGGTTGATTGGCAAATAATTATCCTGATTTAATCTATGAATGTCATAGTTCCACATTTTCTCATTATCTTCTATTTTTTACAGTATAACAATTTGCCTCAGCTACATCTCTTTACTGACAGAAAAGCCATGGCCCAGTGTTATTTTTCCAGCACACCTAACTCTTTGGATTTGAATGAATGTTAGTCACTCCATAATGACACTTACTGCAACTGCAAATCAGCTATATCTTCTTTGAGTTGTCACAGAAATGTATAATATGGTTCTTTAATTTGGTGTAGCAAGATAGACACCTGATTAAAATAGACATCCCTAATGAGCTGCAGATGAGTTGCGAGGTGAAGCACAGGATCCTATTATAAGATATTATATCTTATTTGGATATGATGTGAATTTTCTTGAGGGAAGGACAGTAAGGACACAATGAGAGCTGACATTGGCAAGGATTCAGTTGTTGAAATACCTGATTTCTTAACTGTATATTAAATAATAGGATTGTGCCAATACATTGAATCATAAAGTTTTTTAAAAGCTTGTCCATTTTTGGTCTTTATCTAGAAATTATAAGGCACTGAAGCAGTATGGATAATGGTTAAGAACTTGGGCAGGGAAATCAATTGCATATGGGTTTGAATCTGTGTTTTACCACTCTTACTAACTCTGTGACAATCTTCACATTACTCAGTTCCTCTGAACTTCAGTTTTCTTATATTTAAACTAGTAGCTCTGTGCATCAATCCGTGTACCAGTAGCTCTCTGTGGGGCCTGGCAGCTCCACACCCGCTGCCCAAAGGCTCTCCGCGGCCCAGAGGCCCATCCGTGGCTGGGCGCAGAATGCTTGCCTCACAAGCGTTCAGCGCCCCAGCCTGGCCAGAGGCCCATCACGGCTGGGAAATGCAAACTACGTCCCTCCCTGTTCTCAGGAAGTCCGATTAAGGGCTTCCTTCTTCTTTCTCGGCTGGCTTTCACCCCTGTGCCTACGCCACCAGCCCCTCCACCTTCTGGCCACCCAGACTTGACCTTGCCCAGGAGTCAGGGGCCACTTGACTCTGCTCAGCTTGCCAGTTCCTCCTTTTCTTATGCAAGCATTCTGCACCCTGCCTGGCCAGAGGCCCATCTGCGGCCGGGTGCAGAATGCTTGCCTCATTGCCGTGGCTATGAAGCAAGCATTCCGCCAGGCCGCTCACACTGCCCACTCTCAGAGGCCACCCCTGCAGGATTGGGGGGCTCCGGGGGCAGGGCGGGGGGGCTGAGAGGACTGGGTGCTGCCATCTTTGTGACAGAGTGATGGTTAATTTGCATATTACCCTTTTATTAGATAAGATGAAGGTAACACTGCTTTAAAATGTTCAAAGAACTAAATAAGATGTGGTATATAATGCACATACCACAGTACTTGGTACATAGTGCCTAGGAAATGGTATTTGGCAACACCATCATCATTCTTACTGTTATCATGCTGTTGTGATAGAAAGAGAATTGCCTTGGGAGCTCAGTCACCTCTGATATGATAAATAGCCACTTGGTATATATCTTTTTAAAAAAATCCTCAACCAAGGATATGTTTTTATTGATTTGAGAGAAAGAGGAAGGGAGAAGGAGAGAGAGAGAGAGAGAGAGAGAGAGAAGCATTGCTGTGAGAGAGAAACATCAATCAGTTGCCTCCTGTACATGCCCTAAATGGGGCTTGAACCTGCAACTTAGGTATGTGCCCTGACCGGGAAGAGAAACTGCAACCTTTTTGTGTATGGGACAATGCTCCAACCAACTGAGCCACCCAGCTAGGGTAGAATATATCTTTTCGCCTCTAAAAAAAAATAATAATAAAACCTTAAAGTTGTCTGTGCAATGTAAGTGACATGATGTAACAGATGCTCAATGAATATTAGTTTCTTTCTTTTTCTCTTTATGATGTCTTTGATCCGGGTCCATCACTGATACTAAAGTGGTAGTTGGGAATTCATTTTCCCTCCTAGAGAATGTCTGTGCATTTCCACAGCAGAAATCTTGGGACCCAATTCTTAGCCAAGCAATGGTAATCTTAGAAATTTCTGCTGCTATGGCAGATTTGGTGACAGATATATCTGGGGAGGTAATTCCTTTCAGGAATTCCTCCATGCTGCTTTCATGGATTTACCTCCCAGTAACTTATACACTTTTACCCTCAAATTTTTGCCATTGGTGTATAGTCTTCTTCACTTACTTAACATCTCCTACCTCCCTAGTCAACTTAAACATGTGTGAATAAGGCACTTAGGACCCTAACCTTGCTGTTGCTTGACCTGTTTAATTCCAGTAACCTTCATTCTCCATTACACACATACATGCACAGAACTCATTTGGTCTAAAACTAATTCATTCTTTTTCTTCTCAGACCTAATCCTTCTTCTATTTCCCTTCTCTAGTGGCTTAGGCCAGGAACCTTGGAGTCATCCTTAATTTCTTCATCCCTGTCCTTCCTCTATCAAATTGGACTTCATCAGGCATTTATAAAAATTGGCTCCCAAGTTTGTTCCCTCCTTTCTTCCACCTTTGTCATTGTCTCAGACTCAGCTTTATTATTTATTATTCATTTTTTGTTTGTTTTTAACCTCAACAACATTCAAATTGTACTCACCATTTCAATTATCAGACCTAAGAACCATCCTTCACATAATTAGAGTATAGCTTTGGAATTTAAAGTTCTTCAGCAAATGCCCACAGTCTTTAAGATAAAATCCAAATGTTGACTATACTGCACAGTAAAGAAGTGCTTTGTGCCACATCACTAATGCTCCAGCTTTCTCTCTTACCAACTCTCATGAATCCTTTGTTCTTCTTATATCCAACCATCTGCTTATCTCTAATGTCATTGCGCTTAAAGCATCACATGACAACACAGATAGTCTTTCCTTATAATATTAGCTCTTTTGAACAAGAACTATCTATGTCTCTGTTCCTCTCTCTTTTTCCCTCTCAGTATTCACAGCACTTTGAAACATGCATGTAGCATAAAGAGTTTGTAGAATACTGTCAGAGTGGAGGGGGTGTGGGGAGCTGGGTGAAAAGATGAAGGGATTAAGCAAAAAAAAAACCAAAAAAACAAAAAACCTCAATGGACACAGACAACAGTTTGATGATTACCAGAGGAAAAGTGTGTGCCTGTGAGGGGCGGTGGGGGGGGGGGGGGGAGTTGAAGAGGGTAAAAGAGGGATCAATGGTGATGGAGGGAGACTTGATTTGAGGTGGTAAACAGACGATACAATATATAGATAATGTATTATAGAGTTGTACACCTAAAACCTATATAATTTTATTAACCAACGTCTCCTCAATAAATTCAATAAAAATTTAATGAAAAGAAACTAGTTGAAAAAAAGCGTTTATGGAATAAATGAATTATTAAATGAACATATGAATGGATGACTGTCAATAAGGTGGTGGTCAGAGTACCATGGTATATCCTATATATAAAAGCTTAATATGCTAAGTGTCTGGTTGACCAGTCTGTCTTTCAACCAATCAAGGTGTAATATGCTAATGATATGCTAAGGCTACTCAACCGCTCACTGTGACATGCACTGACCACCAGGGGGCAGACACTCTGACCAGTAGGTTAGCTTGCTGCTAGGGTCTGGCTGATTGGGACTGAGATGGGCCAGACATGCCCTGGAGCCCTCCCACAGTCCCTCCCTGGCTGGCTAACCTCCCATGTCTCTCCCTGGCCCCAATCATGCACCAGTGGGGTCCCTCAGCTCTGGCCTGTGCCATCTCGCAATCTGGGACCCCTCATGGGATGTTGGAGAGCCAGTTTTGACCTGATCCCACAGTCCAGGCTGAGGGAGCCCGAATTTGTGCACCAGAACTCTAATACAATAATAAAAGGACAAGGTCCCCTGCTCTTCAGAAGCATGTTAATTTAAGGACTATTAAGGAATATATATTAACTAGTGGCCCGTCGCATGAAGATTAGTGCAATGGGCCTTCCTTCCCCTGGCTGTTGGCACTGGTTTTCCTCCAGCACCCGGGATCCAGGCCTTTGGTCTGGCCGCAGTAGCGAGGCTTGCCTTCTCCACTCTGGCTGCTCCCAGCCCCTCCTTTTTTTTTTTCCAGCTCCTCGGGTAGAGGCCAGGGCTGGCTGGAAGCTTGGCTTCCTCCATCACTGGGAGCAACCCAAGCCTCCCGCTTGCTCCAACTCTGTGACCACTGCCATCTTCAGTCATCTTCAGTTTTCACTCAGTGCCTGCATATGCAAATTAACCGCCATCTTTGTTGTGTTAATTTGCATAGTCACTCTGATTGGCTGCTGAGTGTTGTGGAGTGATGGTTAATTTGCATGTTTCTCTTTTATTATATAGGATAATTATTTTAAAGGATGGAAAGTAATAAATTCCCAATGATTAGTACAGATAAATTGTCATCTGCTTGGACAAAAAAGAGAGACCACTTACTCTCTTTCCCTGGAAGATAAAAGGATATCAGCAGGAAAAAAGTGAATTGAGCCTTGAATGCAACATACACTTTGATTCAAAAACCTAAACCAAACAGGGATGGGTTTTTCTAGCAGGCCCCTGCTCCTTCTCACCCGTTTCCAACAGAAAGAATGGGTTTGAGAACAGTGGGTACTCTGATGGGTAAATGAATTATTAAATCTATAAACAAGAGAAGTGGAAAGTAAAGCAGTTTGTGTTTAGGTTGTGGCTTCCATTAAATTTTATGCTGAAGACTTTGAACACGTTTAGGTAGGCCATTAAAAAAAGCTTTCTGCCTCATTCTGGCAAACATGTCAGTTTCTTTGAAGGAATAAATTAAATGACATGGTAAAAAAATGTACAATTTCACACTAATCGATTGCCTAGCTACCATTCTATAATAAACATTTTGCCACTTGAAATTCATATTCATGCTTTTCTCTGACAGATAGGGGCTATTTCAGGTATCTCTTTCCCCATAGACTTTACAGGTAGTCATCTTCATTTAAATTATATGAGTGTCAGAGGATTCTACCCCAGTGAGATTTCTTTAAATTTCACATGCTTTTTCATTCCAAATACATTAATATCAAAAACACCATCCAGCTTTGTTTGGAACTTAAAAAGTCTAAATGATTGTGTTACAAACAAAAATATACGTTTCTTTTTCATGCCCTAATCATACCACCATCTTTCTACTAACCAGCCTTACAAACAATGCTGCCATCTCCCTGACCTAAATATAATTCCTTTTCAGCATGTCAGCTACATGCCTTAGATGAACTTGTAGTGATTAAAATTTAACGTGTATTCTGTCATTTTATTCATGTCTTTTTTTCTCTTTAATCATTCTGTTACATTTTGATGTTGAGTAGGTGAATAAGAAGCAGTTTTGTTAATATTTCCTAGTTCATCTATCATTCTAAGTGCAAAATGAACCCCAGCTTTCAAATCTAAGAATACAAGAGGGACTGACTGCTGGAAATGGGGCCAGGGGAAGGGACTTTTTTAAACTTACATTCTGCTAGGTCCAAAAAGATTGGAATTTATATTTCCAGAAAGCTCAAAATATATTAATAATATTAACTAGCATTTCTTAATTTTCATATGCCTGGAACTGGTTAAGTTCTTTAAACTGATTGTCCATTTTACACCCGTTAATCCCATGATGCAGCTACTATAGACTAGCAACCAAAGCTTAGGGACTGTAGAGTGATTTTTCCCAAGAACAATTGTGCCCCATATTTATAGATCCCTATCGATGCTTAGAGTTGAGGCTCCCAAGAACTGGTGAAAACCAGCTTAGGATTTGCATGATACCTGCTTCTTATATCTCTTGCCTTTCTGTCCTTGACTTTGAACCAAGCTGCAAAGGGCTACAAAATACTTTGTTAAAAAGGGGATGATTTTTCAACAGACATTACGCAGCCTACAAGGGTAAAGCTACCAAAACAACGATGGTTGCAAGCTGTAGCGTTAACTATAATGGGAGGGAATTCCAAATGTTATCCGTTTGGAAATAAGCTTAGTGTTTCCATACTATCTATTGAATGACACATGAAAACTTTAATGCAAAACCAGATAATACACTAAAATACATGCAGTAGGTGCAGTCAGAGGCCCCATCAACCTTTAACACACCCAGAGCGAGCTGAAAGGAACTGAGTCTGCTACTTCCAATTCTGCTGTTGGAAACTGACATCGCTGCTTCTCAGCACTCACTTTCCTCAGCTTGGTTTCCCCTCCACAGCACACTTGGCAGTTATATGAGTTGCAGCACAGGAAGGACTAAACCAGTTTCTGAAGATTGTACCATATAATGCGTTTCTGGATTATGAACACGACTCGCTACTTAAGATTTGGGTGTTGGGATTCAGTAAAAGATAAAACAAAAAGGAATTCTTAAAATAAGGTAAGTCTAATGATGGTATGACTCAAAGAAGATGTTTTTATTAATCTCAATTAGGCATGTGAATGATAGTTGTCAGATATAGATCTAGCTTGATAAAAAAATAAAGGTATCTTCATATTTATCAGTTAACTATCTGGAAATAAACACCACATATTCAGATGTAGAGGTAAAAGTCTTATAAATTAGACTGTAATTCAATGATGCCACATTTGTATTTTCAGTAGCATGCTGGTACTTTTTATTTGACACTTTTAAATGCAGAGATGCTAAAGAGTACATAACACTTCAGAAAAGAATAGGTATAAATTAGAAGCAGTTCAAGAAAATATTTCCAGCATGGTGGACCTGGAGATAAGCCATTCAGAGAAAGACATATCACATGATCTCACTCATATGCGAAATCTAATGAACAAAATAAACTGACAAATAGAAACAGAGGCATGAATACATAGAACAGATTTACAGCTGTCAGAGGGCAAGGGAGAGATGGAACTGAATGAAAGAAGTGAAGGGATTAGCCAAAGAACATATATCTATGCATAGCCCATAGATACAGACAACACTGTGGTGATGGCCATAGGGAAGGGAAATGGGGAGGCTGGGTGGAGGTGTGCAAAGGAAGGGAAAATGGGGTCATCTGTAATAGTGTCAACAATAAAAATACAGGAAGGAAAAAAGGAAGGAAGGAAGGAAGGAAGGAAGGAAGGGAGAAAACAGTCCAATTTAAGCTCTATGCAGTCTTTCAGGTCACTGTTATTTCTATGTTACGCTCATTTTTCCTTCTTAGAGACCATCGTTTACATAGATTAGCTCTCATGAACCTGCAGTGTCACCAAATTCAATATTACCAAGAGCTAGAAGAGTTCTTTGTGTGAAGTTTATCACTCAATGAAATATTTACACACTCAATTACCTGTGTGATGGTTTAATTAAAACTTGCATAACAACTAGAGTATCTTATTTTTTACCTTTTTAGTAATATTGATGGAAGTCATTAAAATAGATCATAGCCTAGAAATATTCCATAAAGGCTTTACATATATTCAAGTTAAAGTAAGTAGTCTAAACAATGTGATTTATTGACTTTATGTATACATGTTCTAAAACTGCTTTCAAAACCACCAATATTAAAAATAAGCAATTATATAGACCTTTTTAATACCTTTCTGTCCTGGGTAAATTTAATTTTGCCTTGTCTCCAAGAAAAATGTTTTTCTAAATTAAATTTACTTATGAAAAATGAGCAAAGCAAAAATATAATTTAATTACATGTCTCGGTTTTTAACTCATGCATTGGGAGTATTTTTTTCCTAATAGAAATTATAACTATAATAGGAAAAGTATACCATCCAATATTCAACTCTATCTTACATATATTTTTAAATCTCTACATGTTTAAGCCTGTTGAAACCATAAGCTGCTAATGGATATCTTAAAGCAGCTTATATATTCTAAATTACTGCTGAGTAACTATATATCATCTTGTGTATTGTTTGAAACATTCATCTTTCCAGTGAAAAGAAACAAACAAAGAAAAAAAGATAAGCAGTGAGTGATAATGAATGGTGGAAGATTTGGAGATTACAAACCCTAAAATCTGTCTTGCTGGCACAATTTTGAAACTGTCCCTCAGTTACTTCTTTTTAGAAAGTAGGAATAGTCATTCTGAAACTATTAGTCTGTGAAAATCCAGGCAAGACATCCATAAAGTGATTTTTTCTAAAGATACTTTTATTTACTAGAGTCCCCAAACATTGGCAGATTATTTGTATTGAGGCTACTCTATATGGCCTTATAATTAAACTAGAGGCCTGGTGCACGAAAATTCATGCACTAGGGGGCGGGGATCCCTCAACCCGGCCTGCCCTCTCTCACACTCAGGAGCCCTCAGGGGATGTCCTACTGACTGTGGGGAGTGGGCCTAAGCTGCAGTCTGGCCTCCCTCTGTGGGAGGCGACTAGACGATCAGGGGAAGGTGACGCCCCTATCACGCCTCTGCTGCTGCCACTGCAGCCACAGAGGCCTGAGCCTCAGCCCTTGTAGCCACCACGGCTTGCCTGAGCCTCAGCCCAGCCCTGGGCAGCGGCAGCCACCATCTGTGGTTTGCCTGAGCCTCAGCTGGCCCTGGGCAGCAGCAGCTGACATCCGCGGCTTGCCTGAGCCTCAGGCCAGCCCTGAGCAATGGCAGCCACCATCCGTGGCTTGCCTGAGCCTCAGGCAGCTGCTGCAGCTTTGTCTGGAAGGACGTCCAGATGGTCGTCTGGAAGACATCCGGTCTAGTTAGCATACTACCCTTTTATTAGTATAGATTATGAGGTCCATGCCTCTGAATTAGTTATACAAGAAGAATTACAAGGAATTTTTGTGGTACTTCTAGTTACTTAACATGTGGAAATTATTCAAGGCATATTTGGGCTGCAAAGCTATACATTCCTAAACCCTTGAGCACAATAACTTTCATCATTGAATTCTAATGCCTAGGTTCTCAATAAATTGCCATTCTTGTTATAGTTGTATATAGTCACAATCATTAAGAAACTATTATGTTCCAAGCATAAAAAACGTTTTTGTTGTTTTATTTTAACCCAGGACCTTCTCTAGAATCTTTAGGTATGGGTTGAAAGGAAGAGGTTATGTCTTAGTAAGTCAATCCCTCCTCTTTGAAATCTAACACTACTACTGCAGGGCAGCCAAAGTTGAGTTTAAAATAGATTCCAATTTGTCTCCCAATCTGGTGAAAGCCATTGTCATCCCATGAAAAAACACACAACAACCACTGCCCACATTTGTTTTCACACATGCACCCTCTAATTGATGGCCTGTCAGCAACATCCAACTTACACTGACAAGATCAGTCAGAGCAGTCAGAGATTTGCTTATTTTTCTAAAGAGACCAGCTTCAACTCTGGAGAGAGAGAGAGAGAGAGAGAGAGAGAGAGAGAGAGAGAGAGAGAGAGAATGTGTGTGTGTGTGTGTGTGTGTGTGTGTGTGTGTGTGTGTGTGTGTGTTTAAATGAGATGACAGGCTGCTAGAATCTTCCCCAAACCCACACTAACTGACAGCTCAAGCTTGTCCACACAATGCCCATAATCTAGCAGGTTTAACTTTATTCACATCTTAGGCAAGTAACAAACAATTGCAGAAACAGTGGCGATGACAGTGGAAAGCTGCAGGGAAAGTATTTCACAAAAATAAGAAAAACCCTGCATATTGAAAATCCTACATTTTGAGATAATATTATCTTGAAAAGAAAATAGGCAGAAAGGGAAATTTTATATGAGTGACAGGTCTAAGGTAGATAAGAAAGATAACTTCCTGGAAGAAAACAATTCAGACAATTATATTTTAAGGTTTCTGTCAAAAGAAGAAAGGAGACAGTATTTTAGAGCTGATCTTATGGTCAAGCGACACAGCCTCAGCATCCTTGTGAGCACGTTATTCCTGGAAACCGCTATGAATTGACCAAGAATAGCACTCAAAGTCCTCGCTGCCACATTTTTCTCTCTCCTACCTGGCTTGCTCCTGAATGAAATAGACCTACAATCATTGTGTTCTCCCTCTCCACCTAACTAAAATTTACTTATGTGTGCACAGCTGTGAGACCTTAGCCATCAACTTTCAATAGCAAGAATATAAAAGGTCAGATGTCAAATTATCTGTGTCCCGAGGCATGACTTTACCAGGCCTGACTGCAGACGCTGCAGTCTTTCACTACTCAATCTTGCAGGACACTGTCTCTGCTGCTCATTTGACAGCCGTGACATTTTTATATAGTTTAACTGATACCAAAATGAATATTCAAGGAGGTCTTGAAGGACATAGGAAATCGTAAAATAATACTATGAAATCTGAGGGTGGGCGCACACCTATTTTCAAAGTAGGGAATTGACCCCATCAACCTCTGCTGTAGCTCAGTAATGGTGGGCAATTTTGTGAACTATTTTATGAATTTCAACTTTGGGCATTTTCTTTTTAAAAAATTGTAATATGTTTTTATTGATTTCAGAGAGGAAGGGAGAGAGAGAGAGAGAGAGAGAGAGAGAGAGAGAGAAACATCAATGGTAAGAGAGAATCATCCATCAGCTGCCTCCTACACACCTGCTACTGGGGATGGAGTCAGAAACCTGGGCATGTGCCCTAACAGGAAATCAACCTTCTGGTTCATGTGTCAATGCTCAACTACCGAGCCACACCAGCCAGGCAACTTCAGGCATTTTTAGATAACTCATGTTGGGCTCCCTCCTTTGCCATTGACTATTAATTCCCATAATCCTTTAATGTCATTCTCCCCCCACTCATGCCTCATCCCACCAGCTATAATAGCTGAGTTACTTTGAACTAGACAATTATCTTCTTTGTGCTGGACTTTTCTCTTTAAAAAAATGAGATAATTGAGCTAAATATTCTGATATGTCTTATATACCAGAGATTCTATGTAAAACAGGGAATCACTAAATATACTTTTTATATTTCAATGTAATATTTCAAGATATTTATGCATAGGCAAGACCTGACAGAGCCTAATATATACTTGTAAGTAACAAGATTATAGCCAGATGATTGGGTAAGTCTCTGTATCCCAGATAAGGTATTTTTCTTTTGACCATAAATAAATTGGTTTTTTAAATTGAGGACCTTTAAAATGAAGTAAATTTTTTTCAGGAATAATGAAAGTATTCAAGCTGTAGCACATGAAATTATTTTTGTGTATTAAACATTTGCATTTATAAAGTTTATATAGATTAACCTAACAAACTCTATATTGCTTGCTTTTCTAAATAATTATTTTAGGCATATTTAACTATTAGGGATCAAACTTAATAAATCTCAGACAGAATGAAGTGAAAACTACAAGCTACAATTTGAAAAGAAAATAACAGCCCTGACTGGGTGGCTAAGTTGGTTGAAGTGTTGTCCCACACACCAAAAAGTTCTGGGTTCAATCCCTAGGCAGGACACATACCTAGGCTGCAGTTTAAATCCCTGGGTGGGGTGCAGAGGCAACCAACTAATGTTTCTCTCTCTATCTCCTTTCTCTCTCTCTAAAATCAATGAAAATATATCCTCAAGTGAGGATTAAAAATAAATAAATAAAATTGACCGGCCGGTGTGGCTCAGTGGTTGAGCATCGACCCAGACCCAATGAGTCACCTGTTTGATTTCTAGCCAGGGCATATGCCTGGCTGTGGGCTCAATCCCTGGTGGGGGCCATTCAAGAGGCAGCCAATTGATATTTCTCTCTCATTGATATTTCTATTTCTCCCCCCTTTCCTATCTCTCTACAAATCAATAAAACATACAGAAAAAAACTAACTAAATATTAGTAAATAAAAATAAAACAATTTTCTTAAAAACTGATTATTAAAAATTGTGGCTTTTTTCTTTTCCACAACTTTCCCCTTTATCCTAGATGTGAGAAAAAAGAAAATGGTGGTATCTGAGGCACATCCCCTATAAACACAAACTCATACTCAAAATCTAGCTATATGTGGATCTTCTGGGACAGAGTCCTTTAGAAACTTCTATTTAAGTAGAAATCATGAGAGTTTGCATTTTGAATGACAACAAAAATGGAGAAATTTAGTGCAAAGTCACGGGAAAGAGAGATAAGAATAGTTTTTCAAAAGATGGTGGCTGGCAGGCTGGAGGTGAGGGATAGGAAGTGAGAGAGTGAGGGGATGAAAAGAGAGTGTGTGGATGTATGTGGTGTGTGTGTGAGTGAGTGAGGGACAGTTAAATCCGGCAGGAACAGCAGAGGCTGGCAGGCCAGAGAGAGGGAGAGACTGCCACTGCTGCGGGCACTTCCCGGACTGCGGGACTGGGGCATGGAGTCCACACCATCTTGAAGGGGAGAGCAGCCTCTTTTAGGAACTCATCAGCACCACCACCCAGACAGGCTTTGGATACTGCCCACCCGCGATCCAGCAGCCACTCCAGCCAAAATCCTGCTGCCCACCCGTAGACTCGCAGACCCTGAGATCTCCACCCCCAAAGGAACACCTCGCCCGCAGCAGTAAGTGCGGCCTCCTCTTCCCCAGCAGTAGACCTCTGACATCGCATTCGCACATCTCCAGCACGCAGGTCTCCCAGGCACACCACTCCATAGACTTCTCTTGGGAGTCACTGTGAGCCCCAGCTGGGTGTGATTTTGTACAGACACAGGCACACTGCCACCCAGTAGAAATTCTGAATTCCTTCTGTCTGAATAACTGCCCACACACACCCAGCTGTGCAACTTCATCGCCAGGGTTCCTCAGCGCCAGGGCTCCTCAGAGTGCATCAGAACTCAATGCCGCACAGAACCAAGATGGCGGCATAGGTTAACGCTGGAGATCGCTGCCTCAAACAACCACTTCAGAGATATAACTAAAGGACAGAACGGACATCACCCAGAACCACGGGAAGGCTGGCTGAGTGGAAATTCTACAACTAGGAGGACAGAGAATATCATACCCAGACTCAGAGGAGGCACAGTGCTGAAGTGAAATACTCAGGTGCGGAGTGTGCGCGCGGAGCGGGCTGGCGGCGGAGGGCGCGGTTGTTGTTTTCAATCGGGAGGAAGTTTCAGACTCTGAGCTCCAGATCCGGGCGAGTCTCTGGGGACCAAGACTCAAACGGGAGAAACGGGACTGTCTGGCTTTGGTCGGAACTCGAAGGCAGCTTTCTCTCCGAGGTTTGCAGCCATTGCTGGGGCTCTGAGAGGCAGAGCCCCTGGGGAAGGAACTGAGAGTCGCCATAACTGCTTGTTCCGCCCGCCCTGTAGATCCCCGGGGACCCGCCCCGCCCAAGCCCTGCGCAGCGCCATTTGCCGGATAGCCTCAGGCAAACGCTAGATTAGCACTTCCCTAGAGATCCAGCACAGAAGCCCTCCCACTACAGACACAGCAGACTCTCATAGCCAGTTAGCCTGGAGGTCAAATCACCCCGGTATTGCCGACATCAATCAAGGCTTAAAGGCAACAAGACTGCGGACAAAGACCACTAGGGGGTGCACCAAGAAAGCATAAAAAATGCGGAGACAAAGAAACAGGACAAAACTGTCAATGGAGGATATTGAGTTCAGAACCACACTTTTAAGGTCTCTTAAGAACTGTCTAGAAGCTGCCGATAAACTTAGTAAGGCCCTCGAAAAGACTGGTGAGACCGCCGATAAATGTAGTGAGATCCTCAAGAAATCTAATGAGACCCTCGATGTTGTGATAAAGAACCAACTAGAAATTAAGCATACACTGACTGAAATAAAGAATATTATACAGACACCCAACAGCAGACCAGAGGAGCGCAAGAATCAAGTCAAAGATTCGAAATGCGAAGAAGCAAAAAACACCCAACTGGAAAAGCAAAATGAAAAAAGAATCCGAAAATATGAAGATAGTGTAAGGAGCCTCTGGGACAGCTTCAAGCACACCAACATCAGAATTATAGGGGTGCCAGAGGATGAGAGAGAGCAAGATATTGAAAACCTATTTAAAGAAATAATGACAGAAAACTTCCCCCACCTGGTGAAAGAAATAGACCTACAGGTCCAGGAAGCGCAGAGAACCCCAAACAAAAGGAATCCAAAGAGGACCACACCAAGACACATCATAATTAAAATGCCAAGAGCAAAAGACAAAGAGAGAATCTTAAAAGCAGCAAGAGAAAGAAACCCAGTTACCTACAAGGGAATACCCATACGACTGTCAGCTGATTTCTCAACAGAAACTTTGCAGGCCAGAAGGGAATGGCAAGAAATATTCAAAGTGATGAATACCAAGAACCTACAACCAAGATTACTTTATCCAGCAAAGCTATCATTCAGAATTGAAGGTCAGATAAAGAGCTTCACAGATAAGGAAAAGCTAAAGGAGTTCATCACCACCAAACCAGTATTATATGAAATGCTGAAAGGTATCCTTTGAGAAGAGGAAGAAGAAAAAAAAAGGTAAAGATACAAATTATGAACAACAAATATGCATCTATCAACAAGTGAATCTAAGAATCAAGTGAATAAATAATCTGATGAACAGAATGAACTGGTGATTATAATAGAATCAGGGACATAGAAAGGGAATGGACTGACTATTCCTGGGGGGGAAAGGGGTGTGGGAGATGCGGGAAGAGACTGGACAAAAATCGTGCACCTATGGATGAGGACAGTGGGTGGGGAGTGAGGGCGGAGGGTGGGGCGGGAACTGGGAGGAGGGGAGTTATGGGGGGAAAAAAAAGAGGAACAAATGTAATAATCTGAACAATAAAGATTTAATTAAAAAAAAAAAAAAAGAACTCAATGCCAGCAAACGCCCACAGTTCCTCAGTCCACATGAGCCCATCTATCCACAGGGCACTTTGGGTTCCGCAGTGAGCCTCCACTGGGTCCGATCTTGGACAAATAGGGACGCACTCCACTGGGCAGTAGAAATTCTGAATTCACCCATCCTGGATACCTGCCCAAAGACACCTTGATTACGTGTGCCAGGGCCCTTCAGAGTGCTTCAGTGCGCCTGCACTAGCAAACTCACTGAGGGTGCTCCTGTGTGCCACCACTGGGAATGCGCGCCTATCCACCACAGGTGCATCAGCAAAAACTGAGTTTCCCCACCCACAGCTGCAGAACTCTGGACACTACAGTTGCGTGCTTTTCCAGCGTGCAGGTCTCCCAAGATCACCACTCCACAGGCACCCTGGGGCCCCGCTGTGAGCCCCGCTGGACATGCACTTAAACAAACAGGGGTGCATTGCTGGGCTATAGAAATGCTGAATTCCCTCTTCTGGGATACCTGCCCACAGACACTGCAATCCAGTGTCTTCAGTGCCCTTCAGAGTGTGTCAGTACACCCTGCTGGCAAACACACCACAGGTGCCCCTGTGAACTGCCCCTGGGATCGTGTGCATCCAACCACAGAGGCAGCAGCAAAAGCTGAGTCTGCCCACCCCACAACTACAGAACTCTGGACACCACAGTCACACCTTTCCAGAACGCAGGCCTCCTGAGCCCCACCACCCCAACACACGGTTCCTGGGTGCCACTATGAGTCCCCGCTGGGCACACGTGATTTCAACCAAGGGCACAAGACGGCAAAAATTGGGACACCCCCTCCATGGCTGCTGACTTCTAGAGACCTCAGTTGTGCCTTTCCAGCTCGCAGGCCTACATCAAGAGAACCCAAATAGCCCAAGTAGGGAGATACACGAGACTACCAAGCCCAGGAGACCTGAGTGGTCACACCAGCAGCACCACACCCAAAAGAAACTGGGTAGCAAAGCAATCTGAGCGACAGTTAAAACATTACAGCAAAACATGGGAAGACAAAAAAGCAACCCACAAAGGAAAGAAATAGAGAAATCAGCAGAAAGGGAGTTAAATGAAAGTGAGGCTACTAACTTATCAGAGAAAGAATTCAGAGTAATGGTTATAAGGATGCTCAAACGGCTGGATGACAAATACACACAACTCAATGAGAATTATAAGGAGCTGAATGAGCATGTCACCAACAAAAAAAGGAACCAAGAGGAAATGAAGAATGACATAGCTGCAATAAAGAACACAATGGAAGGCTTAAACAGCAGACTAGAAGAGGCTGAGGACCGCATCAGCGAATTAGAAGACAAAGTAGAAAAAACACACAAACACAGGAGCAACTGGAAAAAAAAAAAAAACTTAAAAAGCAAGAGGAGAGCCTAAGGGAGCTTTGAGACAATGCAAAATGCAACAACTTTCACTTAATAGGGATAACAGAAGGAGAGGAGGAGAAGCAAGGAATAGAAAATCTGTTTGAAGAAATAATGACAGAAAACTTCCCTGATACTGGCAAGAAAAAAAACTATACAAGTCCAAGAAGTACATAGAGTTCCAAACAAGATGAACCCCAAAAGACCAACACCAAGACACATCATAATTAAATTGGCAAACATCAACGACAAAGTAAGAATCTTAAAGGCTGCCAGAGAGAGACAGAAAGTTACCTACAAGGTAGGTAATAAGCTGACTTCTCAACAGAAACACACCAGGCAAGAAGGGAATGGAATGAAATATACAAAGTGATGCAAAGCAAGGGAATGAATCCAAGAATACTATACTCAGCAAGGCTATCATTCAAAATTGAAGGTGGAATCAGGAGCTTCACAGACAAAAAAGGGCTAAGAGAGTTTATTACCACCAAGCCAGCAATGCAAGAAATGCTAAAGGGACTGCTGTAAAAAGAAGAAACAGAAAGACAAGAAGAAACACAAACATTAAGAATAAAAATGACCACAAACAAGTACTTTTCAATAATAACATTAAATGTAAATGGATTAAATTCTCCAATCAAAAGACACAGGGTAGCTGAAAGGATAAGAAAATATGACCCATATATTTGCTGTCTGCAAGAGACCCACCTCAGAACAAAGGATTCACACAGACTGAGAGTGAAGGGATGGAAAAAATTTTTTCAGGAAAATGGAAATGAGAAAAAAGCTGGGGTTGCGATACTTATATCTGACAAAATAGACCTCAAAGTAAAGGCCAAAACAAGAGATAAGGAAGGCCACTACATAATACTAAAGGGAGCAATTTAACAAGAAGATATAACTCTGGTAAACATATATGCACCCAATACAGGAGCACCCAAATACATAAAACAACTTCTGGAAGATATCAAGGGAGAGATCGATAGCAATACAGTCATAGTAGGGGACTTTAATGCCCTACTGACACCACTGGATAAATCCTCTAAACAAAAAATCAGCAAAGAAACAGCAATCCTAAATGACTCACTAGATCAGATAGACTTAATTGACATCTTCAGAATATTTCACCCCAAAGCTATAGAATATACATTCTTCTCCAGTGCACATGGGACATTTTCAAAGAGAGACCATATCTTAGGACACAGGCAAAGTCTCTTCAAATTCAAGAGAATAGAAATCATAACAAGCATCTTCTCAGATCACAAGGTCATAAAACTAGAAATCAACTACAATAAAAAAATTGAAAAAAAATCGAACACTTAGAGGCTAAATAGCATGCTATTAAACAACTTGGTTACCAGAGAGATCAAAGAAGAAATAAAAGGCATCCTGGAATCAAATGACAATGAAAACACAACAATCCAAAATCTATGGGACACAATGAGAGCAGTCCTGAGAGGGAAGTTCATAGCTTACCTCAAAAAAACAAGAAATGCTGGTAATAAATGATCTAACCCTACAACTCAAAGAGTTAGAAAGAGAGCAACAAGAAAAGCCCACAGTATCCAGAAGGAAGGAAATAATAAAGATCAGAGCAGAAATAAATGACATAGAGACCGAAAAAACAATACAAAAGATCAATGAAACCAAGAGCTGGTTCTTTGAAAGGATAAACAAGATTGATGAACCTCTTGCCAGGCTCACCAAGAAACAAAGAGAGAGGACCCAAATAAATAAAATCAGAAATGAAAGAAATGAAGTAAACAACTGACCCTACTGATATACAAAGGGATTGTCAAAAAATACTACGAACAACTCTACTCCAACAAACTGGACAACCTCGATGAAATGGACACATTCCTAGAAAAATACAAGCTTCCAAAACTCAATCAGGAAGAATAAAAAAACCTGAATAGGCCAATAACTACTGATGAAATTGAAACAGTAATCAAAAATCTTCCAGCAAACAAAAGCCCTGGACCAGATGGCTTCACAGGGGAGTTTTACTGAATATTCAAAGAAGAACTAAAGCCAATCCTTCTCATATTCCAAAAAATTCAAGAGGAAGGCACACTTCCAAGCTCTTTCTATGAAGCCAGCATTACCTTAATCCCAAAACCAGAAAAAGACACCACAAAGAAAGAGAATTACAGGCCAGTATCCCTGATGAACATAGATGCTAAAATCCTCAACAAAATTCTAGCAAACCGGATCCAGCATTACATTAAAAAGATCATACACCATGACCAAGTGGGATTTATTCCAGGAATGCAAGGCTGGTACAATATCCACAAATCAATAAACATGATACATCACATAAACAAGCTGAGAGACAAAAATCACATAATCATATCGATTGATGCAGAAAAGGCATTTGACAAAGTCCAACACCCTTTCTTGATAAAAACTCTCAGCAAAGTGGGCATAGAGGGATCATACCTCAACATAATAAAAGCCTTATATGACAAACCTACAGCCAACATCATACTCAATGGACAAAAACTAAAACCGTTTCCCTTAAGAACAGGAACAAGACAGGGATGCCCACTCTCACCACTCCTGTTCGACATAGTACTGGAAGTGCTAGCCAAAGCGACCAGACAAGAAGAAGAAATAAAAGGCATCCAAATTGTTAAAGAAGAAGTAAAATTATCATTATTCGCAGATGACATGATACTATATTTAGAAAACCCTAAAGATTCCATCAAAAAATTATTAGACCTAATAAATGAATTTGGCAATGTAGCAGGATACAAAATTAATGCCAAGAGATCTATGGCATTTTTATACGCCAATAGTGAATTTACAGAAAGAGAAATTAAAAAAACAATCCCATTTACCATTGTACCAAAAAAATTAAGATACCTAGGAATAAACTTAACTAAGGAGGTAAAAGACCTCTACCCAGAAAACTACAGGACATTGAAAAAAGAGATAGAGGAAGACATAAACAGATGGAAGGACATACCGTGTTCATGGGTTGGTAGAATCAACATCATATAAATGTCCATACTACCCAAAGCAATCTATAGATTCAATGCACTCCCCATTAAAATACCAACGGCATATTTCACAGATCTAGAAAGAACTCTCCAAAAATTTATCTGGAATTAAAAAAACAAAAACAAACAAAAAAAAACTCGAATAGCTGCTTGGATCCTGAGAAAGAAGAACAAAGTAGGGGTATCTCAATACCAGATATCAAGCTGTATTACAAAGCCACTGTTCTCAAAACTGCCTGGTACTGGCACAAGAACAGACATATAGACCAATGGAATAGAATAGAGAACCCAGAAATCGACCCAAACCACTATGATCAATTAATATTTGACAAAGGAGACAAGAACATACAATGGCTTCAAGTCAGTCTCTTCAATAAATGGTGCTGGGAAATTTGGTCAGACACATGCAAAAAAATGAACTAGACCACCAACTTACACCATACACAAAAATAAACTCAAAATGGATAAAGGACTTAAACGTAAGACAGGAAACCATAAAAATATTAGAGGAATCCACAGGTAGCAAAATTTCAGATATATGCTGAAGGAATTTCTTCACTGACACTGCTCCTAGGGCAATGGAAACTAAAGGGAAAATAAACAAATGGGACTATATCAAAATAAAAAGCTTCTGCAAAGAAAAAGAAACCAACAACAAAACAACAAGAAAGCCCACTGCATGGGAGAACATATTTGCCAATGATATCTCTGATAAAGTTTTAATCTCCAACATTTACAGGGAACTCATACAACTTAACAAAAGGAAGATAAACAACCCAATCAAAAAATGGGCAACAAACCTGAATAGACACTTTTTGAAAGAGGACATGCATAAGGCTGAGAGACATATGAAAACATGCTCAAAGTCACTAATCATCCAAGACATGCAAATAGATGCAAATCAAGATGACAATGCGGTACCACCTCACACCTGTCAGAATGGCTATCAACAACAAATCAACAAAGGACCAGTGCTGGTGAGGATGCAGAAAAAAAGGAACCCTCATTCACTGATGGTGGGAATGCAAACTGCTGCAGCCATTGTGGAGAACAGTATGGAGTTTCCTCAAAAAACTAAAAATGGAACTTCCATTTGACCCAGTGATCCCACTTCTAGGAATATATCCCAAGAAACCAGAAACACCAATCAGAAAGGATATATGCATCCTTATGTTCATAGCAACACAATTTACAATAGCTAAGATTTGGAATCAGCCTAAGTGCCCATCAGCAGATGAATGGATTAAAAAACTTTGGCACATCTACACAATGGAATACTATGCTGCTGTAAAAAGGAAGGATCTCCTACCATTTGCAACAGCATGGATGGAGCTGGAGAGCATTATACTAAGTGAAATAAGTCAATCAGATAAAGATATATATCACATGCTCTCACTCATTTGTGGATTATAATGAACAACATAAACCGATGAACAAAAACAGATGTAGAGACAGAGAAGCATCGATCAGATGCTCAAAACTCAGAGGGAAGGTAGGGGAGGGTGGGGATGAGGGGGAGAGATCAACCAAAGGACTTGTATGCATGCATATTAGCATAAGCAATGGATGTGGATAACAGGGGATGAGGGTGAGGGCAGGATTGGGGGGGATGAGGGGACATTGGAGTGATAAGGACACATTTGTAATATCTTAATAAAGGAAAAAAAAAGAGATAAGAATAGAAGATTCCAGACCCTGTCTTCACCCTCATATAGGAAATATTTTCTAAGTCTTAATAAAGTGAAGATTTTCAGGTAGAGATTAAGGAATCAGTTTGCCATAGAATTCTGTGGAGGCTGAAAGGAAATAGTTATATTTTGGAAAGAATTTTAGCTTTGGGATCATTTCAGCCTGTGAGAGCATCCTGAGCAGCCACCACCCAAAGATGAGCATGACAGCTGCCAGGTGAGGTTTCAGTGGTCCTGCTTGCCGGCCGAACACCGAGATGGGGACTTATTTAACATAAGCAACAGATCCCCTGGTGACTAATGAAAATATTGAGATGGGGCATATTGCAGGGAGCATGTTCCTGAAAGGATATTCAGGGACCTGAGTCAGGGAAATTGTGTTAGACTGAAACTTCACCTAAACTGCTACTCTTCTGGCAAAAAGAAAGACAGAAAGGAGGGAGGGAGGGAAAGCAGGAAGGGAGAAAGGGAGAAGGAAATTTAGGTTCCTTTTAGCATTTAAAAATGTGTTCGTTCATTTTTGTACTCTACATATTGGTCTCGATTATGCTTATTATTATTTTCAAACCCTTCATATTTTATTCCAAGCAAGTTAGGTATTAATAAATCCTCTAATCAAGATTTGTTAAATGCCAACTTGATTTAAAATGAAAATCAATAGAGAATACCAACTGTGTTTTGAAAGAAGTTTGCAGAGATTGATTTAATACCACATTGTGGAAAGCAAGATTGGTCTGCCTCCATGTCCCGTGCTGCTTGTGGGCAAGATAAGGCACAGAGGAATTATGTGATTAGCCCAAAGCCACACAGCCACTTGCTGTTGGGGCTGAGATGGCCTGTGTTTAGCCCATAGGGCTGTACTCTGTGCAGCTCTCATTACTGACTGCAGTTTCTTCCCCCGGCTTGCTGTCCTAAATAGCCTCACTGCTCCACACCAAAATGGCTAAGGTCCTGGCCAGCAAGCAGCCAGTGCTGCTGTAGATATTGCTGTGTGAACCTGTTCTCTTTTACACTCCAGGGAGAAAGAGGAAGTTTTTGTTATTATTGATTTGCTCCTTTGCTGGATGATGTGTTGTCAAGTGAAGAGAAAGGCAAGACCAGGAGTAAGGACTCAATCATTTTAATCCTTGGCCTGTCTGTAGCTTTGAGCAAAGACCTTCACCTTTCCAAACTTCAGATGTAAAAGGGAACGTGGAATGCACCTTTAGGCAGCTTTTGAAAGAAACCCAGGCATTCTATAATATGAAATTGGAAAGGATTTATCAAGGTTATATGAATTCTGATGATCAATGTTATTATTAGTATTCTGATCCTTTGGTACAATATTGACTAGACAATAATGATTTTAATTCTTTAAAGAGTTTCAGGTTATTGAATTAACAACTGCCAATGCAGTCAACTAATCCTCCTCTTCTTTTTTGCTTAAGAACAAGGACACTCTTATAAGAAAGAATTTTGCTACTAATATGCCAAAGAAAGAATATAAGACAACCCTCAGAAGTAGACAAAATTTATTATCCCAAAAAGCAGTTTGGCTTGGGTATTTTCATTTTCACATATGAGTCAAAGTGCTTCTCAGCTTTCTAAATCAGAAGTGCTAATAAAAGATGTAAAATGCCTGCTTTTACGGTATGACTGTGACAGCACTTCCACAAAACACTCCTCGATGCTTGCTGAGGTGAAAATTCTTCTCTTCAGGTCTCTAAACGTGGTTTTAGATGTCTCTGATTATTTGCAGATGTAGCTTTGTGTTCATTTATTTTTTATACTTCATAAAAAATGTATAAAAACATAAAACCCTTACATTCAATTCTTACATCTAAATGGACTCCTTTACCTCCTGCTCAGTGTGGGAAAATCTGCTCCCTTGGCCCGGCACCTGCAGTGAATATTCACAAAGCTGCAGTTTGCCAGATCAACACAAAATGGGTCCTACGCAGGATTCTACTGCACAGTAAGCCTTGACTCCCTACAAACCTGACTGCCAGAACCAAGAACAAATAGTGAGCACTATCGGGTGCAGTGACAGGACACAGAAAAGAGAACACAGGTGGTAGGAGAATTCTTGAAGGATGACTGGATCAAGAGAATGAAATCGGCTCCTGAAGTTTATGTCAGATTCTCCTTTTGTCGATAATACAAATGTTTGTGTCTTTCCTATTCCTCTAATGCATCCTCCTATTTTTTTCTTTTATCTGTACTTTCCACGAATAGAATACTAGAAATCAGATAAGCGGTTTATTTTATAGAAGGAGGAGGAGGGAGAGGAGGAGGAGAGGCAAGAGAGGAGGAGGAGAGGAAAGAGAGGGGGGAGGGGGAGGAAAGGAGTAGGGGGGAGGATCAGAGTCCTGTAGCCCCTACCCCCTCTTTCCAATGTCTGTTTGTCCAATTGCAATATTCATGATTTACTCCAGTGAATGAATTTATAGTTAACAGCAAATGTACTTTCTTTCATGTGCTTTTCTGGAGCAACTATTGTCAAATGAGCACGTGCCATCAACAAGACAGATAAGTACCTTCCATTTCCCAATTACATGTGAGTAGGCAGAAAGCAGAGGGCCAGCAGACTGGATGACAATCCTAAAGGACAATTTAGAGTCAGGTCACATTGCAGAGGGCTCTGGAGTCATTCGTAATTGGACTTGCTACCTGGTAGCCATAATGGTTTTTCATTTTCTATCAGATATTTCAGAGAAGATTGTGAAAGAACCGATGACTTTTAGTGGGATATTTCTATCTGACAGAGTCTAACATAAATGTTGAATATAGTAAGCACTCAGATGGTTTTTTAATCAAATCAGTAAAACTCTTGGGCTAAGGCTAGGGCTAGGGCTGGGGCTGGGGCTGGGGCTGGGGCGCCCAATGGGAACAGGTCACTTTGTTCCCTTAAGAGGATATCTTTAAGGCAAACTCTTCTTGTACCGAGCTTTCCAACTTTAGTTGGAATTCCCAGGCCGAATTATTTAATGTATCAATTGGAACAAAACTACATCCAAAATAAAAATCAAACTACGAAAGTAGATATATTACCAGTCATCTAGTTTACAAAAATATAATATTATATATATATATATATATATATATATATATATATATATATAATTGATTTTTTACAGAGAGGAAGGGAAAGGAATAGAGAGTTAGAAACATCAATGAGAGAGAAACATCAATCAGCTGCCTCCTGCACACCCCCTACTGGGAATGTGCCTACAACCAAGGTACATGCCCTTGACCAGAATCTAACCTGGGACGCTTGAGTCCACAGGCCGATGCTCTATCCACTGAGCCAAACCAGTTAGGGCATCATCTAGTGTTATATGTGTGTGTGTTGTGTCTGTGTATATTAATATATGTGCATATCCATACACATGCACATATATTATATACATGTATACAATATGTAATATGCATATATTTTATATACATTGTGTGTGTGTGTATATATATATACACACAACTATTGTCAAATGAGCACGTGCCAAGAACAAATAGTGAGCACTATTATATATATATAATTTCCCATAGCCACATTCCTTTTCTTTTTACAAGGAAAGCAAGCAACACCAGTTCTAACACTTCACTGTTCTACACAAAGTGTATATTCCTTGCTTCACTTTCTCAATCTTTGTGTTAAAAGCAAGGTTCAATTCATTATCTTATCTTCAGCTGCCATGTTAATAATACATAACCCAAAGGCATCCTTGATCTGTTTTATTCTTTTATGTCAGTTCCTGGGATACTATTTTTCTTCTGCCTTGTAAAATGTCCCTTTCTTCTCATCACTTTTTCTGCTTGAGAGACATTGCAGACTTGTACAGAGGCTCAAAACCCACTGAATGAACAATATTGACTGGGAAGGGGTATGTATAAGATTGCTGGAGTTTTTCAATACAAAGAAATGTTAAGTTTTTGTAAGTGCCCCGAACCCAATGACACTATCTGCTTTTTTCAGAACAAAATGTATAAGATATTAACTAATATTCTGGGTTCTATTACCAGTCATGAAAATGGCTTGAATATGCAGACTCAGAAAGACTTTGCTTTCACAGAAAGGCACTTCACCGCTCATGAATGGTGATTGTTTCTCATGGACCAAGCAGGCGTGTTCTTTGCAGCATCTATTGGGAAGAGAGCAGGAGTGGCAGGCTGCAGATAGTCCCAGTTTCACTCTAATCAGTATGTGTGCCAGATACATACGCTGATTGGAGAGGCCCATCATTTATACTCAGCGCTTCAGAAATTCATTGAGAATGTATCTTTTATTTGAATGGACTTTAGACAATGAGTAGTTCAAGGCAAACTAAAGTTGTGATGGTGCTTTCTGGAGAAATTATATTGAATCCAAAGTTGGCTTCCATGGGTTGTCCTCAAGCCACTATTGAAGACTAATTAGAACTCATTGACAACATTTGCAACAATTGATATCTTTTGACTTGATTTTGAAAACAAAAGTGTGGGGATCAAACTTGTTTATGGCTTCTGTGCAGTTTTTCAATTTTATCCATTAATTTCAGATACCATATACATCTGTATGTCTAAAACTAGCGACTCAGGAGTTTAGAGGAAAAGCTGCAACTTACAAGGGAATTCTTCAAAAGTGGTTAAGGGCATGAGTTTTGAAATAAGATAAAGACTTGAATACTAAAATGTATTTTTAAATCCCTTTAATTATTTTTAACTTGCTTATAAAGAACATACCAAGCCCTATCTGGTTTGGCTCAGCAGACTGAAGGGTCCTGGATTTGATTCTGGTCAAGGGCACATGTCTGGGTTGCGGGCTGGATCCTCAGTGTGGGGTGTACAGGAGGCAGCTGATCAATGATTATCTCTCATCATTGATGTTTCTATCTCTCTCTCCCTCTCCCTTCCTCTCTAAAATCAATAAATATCTATTTTTTTAAAAATAGCATACCAAAATATGGGACATAGTAGTCAATAAATGGTAGTTCATATAATACTATTTTAGTAGACCTGTTTTAGGCACCCCTATTTCAAATATACCTGCAATACTATGAAAATTATAAATCAAAAGAGTGAGACTTTAAGATCTAATTAAGGGCTATCTAATCTAATCAAGGGGGAAATGAACCTTATCAGGATTCTTTTTGTTTCACTGTATAAGAAGAAATAATAAAAACATCACGTTATTGATCATCATCTTCTTTTTCTTCATTATTGCCCTCTACCGAATGCTTGGAACCTCTAGCATGCATTATTATCCTAAATCCCTACAAGAAGCTCATAAAGCAGGTATTTTTATTTATTTTACATATGAAAAAAATTGACACCTAGAAAAAGCACAAGTTGGTAGTAAGGTGGTCCTTATTAAGAAAGAGAATAAGACAGTTATTAAGACATAGAATAAAGATGATTAAAATCAATTCAAAGACCAAACATATTAATTATTTACTATATTCTGTGGCATGTTACATATCATGAGAGAGCAGAAAGTAACTTAGTGAAGATAACTTCAGATCTTTCTTGCTTAAAGGAAAATACCTCTACCATTTTTCTCAAGGTTTTTACTATCAATAATCCATGATTTCTTAAAATAATGCTGTAAGGAATACATGTATTATTACAAAAAAAAAATGTAAGAGCAGTATTTGTTTGCCATCATTGTTGTCTTTTCTTTCAGTAACTGAACAGTGCTAGCTTGCCACATGTTCATAGGTAACCGTGTTCTGAAGCCCTGGCATCCTGTGATAGCCTAAAGCTATGACAGCTCTGAGAGCAAGCATCAAACCTGAGAAGTCACTTGTTTTTATTTTTGTTTTCTCCTCATCTGGCTAAGTCACAGTGGGACAGCGAGGGCTGTTCAGTCTCATTATGTCAAGACTGATGAAAATGAACAGCTTGTGGCTTCTCTTGAGTTCTAAATTATCTTGAGTTGAGGAAAAGGTAACGTGGCAGAGGGAATATACCCTCTCCCCTTTTTGCCAGTTTTAACCGCAACATCAAGCATGAGCAAACAATTCTAATTAGGTTCTTTGTCATCTGTACGCCAGGAATTCTTCTTTATAGGTAACAGAAATGCTGTGCTTTCAGAATCATGTAGCTTTTCTGTCTGTCAGAGACAAGCAAAATCCATACTGTCTTATCGATTTGCCCAAACAATTAATTCATTGATTTTTTCCCCATCTATAAAAACAAAGAACCATGCATATCCAATAGAAAAAGTGATAGGAATTAAAAGTCAGCTATGAATAAAAATCATTAATACAAAAATAATGCCTACTGATATTTGCTTTTCTCAGTAGCTTGCTTTTCATGTTTTTCCAACAGAATATTTCACAGTAGGTTGTTGAAGCATAACAAAATCCATGAAAATGATATAAGAAACTCCTTAGTAAGAGATGAAAATACAGGGGAAATAAGAGAGTTTGTATTTTGTGTACATTTGGCTTCTAGTTCAAAAGTTTATGGCTTTCTTTTTACATTCAGTTGACACACTACTATATCCCAGGCTGACGTATCTGAACTACCACCACTCATGAATTGCGAAGGCCAAGACGTTTGGAACTTTTACTGGATTTATGACATTGAAAAGCAAAAGTTGAGCAGAAAATGAATGGAACTATAAAGGATGTTTGAATCTATCTTATAAAAAAAATGAACCAAAAAAGTTAGAAAATTGTAGAAGTTAAAATTTATACCAGGCAATGGTGACTGACCACGTGGGTTAGATGAATGAATATGTTGATTCATTTCTGATTATATATATTTTGCACTTTTGCTTCAGAGTAACAGTTTTAAAAGGTTTCATTTAAATTTCAATCTGAGTCATACATGTACATTTTAAGACAAAGATCACATTATAAGTGAAAAAGATGTCCCATTCTAGGAAGCTATGCCATTTTAATGATCCTTTACTACTAACTGTCTCACTAAGCAGTCTGAAATTTTTAGGCTGAAATAACCCTGAAGACATATATGTCAATTCAGTCATAATTATTCATCTTGCATAGGAAAACCCACATTATATGAAATATCAAAAGAATTTTGATTTTCTAATCACAGAGATATTCTACTGTTATCTCAAAATTAGAAAAATATAGGAAATAACTAGCCTTCATAGAATCTGATATGAACTCAATTCCCATTTATTAAAAGGCTAGTGCCACTAAGAAACAGTGCATGCCTGATCTGAAGCAATACTAAAGGAATTGGCAGGAAAATCCAATAGTAGAAATGCTATGCAGTTGCATCTTTGGGTATTGGCGATTCATTGGATTTATGGGGAGGAATGTGGACTTGTGGAGGAGTGTAGAATGATAAAATGGCTGTAAAAATTCCAGTTTAGGTAACTGGGGAGATGGTGATAATATTTTCTGAATATAAGCAGATTGAGAATGAGACATAATAATTTATTTTGGAATGTGTTGTGTTTGAGCCCCCTTGTATGACAGGTGCATGTGAAGATGTGGAATGCATGACTGTATGTATCAATCAGTAGCTTAGAAGGAAAGTCTAAGCTTAGGATTTCAAGTCATTAGCATATAATCAATATTTAAATCATAGAAGTGGATACAATTTACCAGAGAGAGTTTATAGAGAGGGATCAGAATAGAGAAAGATCAAAACAAAGACCACCAACAAAAACCTGGAAAACAGCAACATTTAAGAAAATATCATTAAAGGAGACTGGGAACCTCTGAATGTGAAAATAGAGGTTTTGAGCCGAAACCGGTTTGGCTCAGTGGATAGAGTGTCGGCCTGCAGACTGAGGGGTCCCGGGTTCGATTCCGATCAAGGGCATGTACCTGGGTTGCAGGCACATCCCCAGTAGGAGGTGTGCAGGAGGCAGCTGATCGATGTTTCTCTCTCATCGATGTTTCTAACTCTCTATCTCTCTCCCTTCCTCTCTGTAAAAAATCAATAAAATATATTTAAAAAAAAAAAAGAAAATAGAGGTTTTGAAAATGTAAATGTTGAATTAAATTGAGGTCCTACTGAAATAGGGTGGATCCTAATGCAATGACTGGCATCCTTATAACAAAGGGAAAACAGATATACAGAGATAACGAGAGAGAGAGAGAGAGAGAGAGAGAGAGAGAGAGAGAGAGAGAGAGAGAGAGAGAATGAGAACATTGGAGCAGAGATTGGAATGCTGAAGTTACCACCAGAAGGAAGGACCCTCCCCTAGAGCTTTTAGAGATTAGCATAACCCTCAAAATCTTTTGATTTCAGACTTCTAGCCTACAGAACTGTGAAAGAACAAATTTCTGTTGTTTTGCTGCAACCTAGTTTGTAGTACTTGTTATGGCAGCCCTAGGAAACTACTGCATGCAGATTTAAACCATGGTGAAAATGATGCTTATATCTCTCTCAAAACTAATTCTCCTGCTGTATTTCTTTTTTTCCTAGCAGTTCCAGGTTACTGAGGGGGCACAGAAGTGTTAAAATGAACCCTTTGATTCTTAATCTCGTACAACTTTACATTATCATTATCTTCTCTTTTCAGGCCTATCTCTACCTCTTATCTCTGCCTAGCAAATTGTGCTATTCGAACGAAGACACTTCCATTTAATTAAAAATTCTTTTCATAAGTGAATTATTTTCTTTCAAAGCCCAAGAGCCTAATTTTAGCTTATTAACCTCATTATGTCCACGAGATCACATCAGTGAAAATCTGAAGCTTCTCTCATTTACTTTCTTGACAAAAAGTAAAAATTACACACCAGACAAGCATATTAAAGATTCTCCTCTAATTGAATCTTTTATCTAAGGTTATACTGCTGGGGAGGGGAAGCTTTTTACTTTTTCTGGAGTACATAAAGGCTCTTTCTTTGATCTCAGTCTTCCTGACATGATTTTTTATTTTTCAAGTCCATAACATGCTGTGGCTATTCTGTCATACTCTGCTGTTAAAAGGTCAAGCCTAATTTCCCAGTCCTCAGAGAAGGCTTTGAGAATAGCAATACTTTTCCTCACCCTCATTCCTATTCCCTAGCCTAAGGAACTATAAGATACATTAAGATAAATAGGAAAGAAATGAGTTTTTAACTGCGAGGAAAAAAAAGAGTCTTTTCAGTAAGTTATTTGAGTTCATACAGTAGAAAAGTGATTTCACAGCTTTGTTGAGGCAGAATCACTGGGAAGAAAAGTCTTCTTTTTCATTCAAGATGAGGAGGGGATGGAGAACTTTGTACTAAATAAATGTCTGCAAAGACCAGAGCAGGGTTTAATTGCCTGTGAACCAGAAACTAGGAAAGGTAAATAGCAAGGTGACATTAAGTCTCCCAGTAATGTGAGTCATTATTTTTACAGAAAACTAATTGCAATAACCTGCTTGGCACTTTATTCCCAATATTGTTGGGGAAAATAAATAGAATGGCAATAACAAAATAAGATCTGACAAATGAATGATACACTCAACAGCTCCAAACTCCCTAGATGGCAACCTGACTTTTGGTATCCAAATCTTTTCTGAATTGCTTATATTCATGACAATCCATAGAGCAATTTATGTTTCATGTGCTCCATGGGTCAACATGTATTTGGTATTTGTATACAATAGAATTCAAAGTAAGCAAGTGTTCAGTAATAGAATGCAGGTAGGATATGCACCAGTAAACACTAACAATTATACATAGGCTAAGACTAAGCATCAGAACTCATTTCTATGTATGCTTGGAATAAATAAATACAAGTTACAGCAATTACCATCTACTACACTTGTGTAGAATCAGGTAAGAGTCATCATTCCCACCTTTGCCAATACTGTAGTTAATTCCCAAGTTATTTCTGTTTGAGTTGAAGTTACAAAAAAAACCCACAAAAAAACAGATGATTAGAAGGAAGATTGCTGACTGGTGGTTTACTGGGTAGGCTCTTGGGTGAAAATAAACACATGCCTTAGAAAGTGAGAGAGCAGAATTAGGCAGAGGGAGACATTGAATTGTGATGCAGTTTCAATGGGACCTCAGCCAACCTTTCAGAGGACCCTGAAGTAGTAGATCTAGCCCTTCCAAGATGCTCCAAATTGAAGTAGGAGGTCAGGGCCTTTGTAACCCTGCATTGACAAGTCATTGGAGGTGGGCCACTTGTGGGTACTTGGATTAACACTAGGTAAGAGGGGTCCCTGTCAAAGGCAATTGCCTGAGAGGGACACAGCTATGGCTCTCAGCCAGCAACACTCCCAGCAGCTGGGGATAAGAGTCAGAGCCCTGAAAGGAAAACTGGGCAGAGCACCTGTGCATCTACCATAGCTTCCCATTTGTTCCCAGCTTTTGTGTCTTTCTCTTTGTGCTTACTTATGCCACTACCATATCTATTCAACTGCCCTTTTCTCCTAAGTCTTTTCACCCTTTTATAAGTCTTGGTCCTGATGGCTTACTGCCTGTCCAAGTCCCTAAATACTCACTGACTATTCCAGTGCTTGCTTGGGAATCTATTTTCAGTCTAGCTAAGTGTAGCCAATAAGGTGCCTGGTGCATACCTACAGTCAGGGAAAGAGGAGATTCTCTTATTGCATGTAGCAGATGCCTTTAGTGTCCCACCTGCAATCCCTCATCCTCATCATTTCACTTCACATCAACTGAATTCCAGTTGCCATCACTGTATTTGTTTGCCTTATGGCTTCCTCTGGTTTTCAAGAGCTCATTTTGTCCACCTGTACGAAAACCAGAGAAGCCTGGGGGAATCTAAATCAATGACTGATGAAAATTGGACTATAAAATACTTCAGTCCCCATATGTGTCGGCGGATATGTGTGTTCTACCCTGGATGTCAGATTTCCTGGTGGGATCAAGCTCCATTCACCCACAGAAGTGACTTGCTGTCTTACACACTCTTTAGTGGAGGCTTCCCTTCCCTAACTCACTTTCACACTCCCTGAGGAAGTGAAGTGCGATCAGCTCCCATACAAAATACTTAGACCAGGGGTCCTCAAACTTTTTAAACAGGGGGCCAGTTCACTGTCCCTCAGACCATTGGAGGGCCGAACTATAGTTTAAAAAAAAACTATGAACAAATTCCTATGCACATTGCACATATCTTATTTTGAAGTAAAAAAACAAAACGGGAACAAATACAATATTTGTATTTGCATGTGGCCCATGGGCTGTCGTTTGAGGACCCCTGACTTAGACCTTGTATAAGGGTCTACTTCTAGTACAGCCCAATCGAAAATAGATATATAAGTTCAGATGCTCATAGTGGGACAAATTTTAGGTGGTGATGGAAAGGAAGATCAGGAGGGGAAAAAAGCAGAGGATGAATTTATAAATGACTATCTAAAGCAGTGGTTCTCAACCTTTCTAATGCCGCAACCCTTTAATGCAGTTCCTCATGTTGTGGTGACCTCCAATTTCTTTGTTACAAATTGAACATAATTAAAGCATAGTGATTAATCACAAAAACAATATGTAATTATATATGTGTTTTCCGATGGTCTTAGGCAACCCCTGTGAAAGGGTTGTTCAGCCCCCAAAGAGGTCGTGACCCACAGGTTGAGAACTGCTGATCTAAAGGGAAGATTAAGAGAATTAATATAAGAAAATATATGTCATGGAAAATCCCAATATTTCATAGGATTGATAACAGGTATATTTTTTTCTACTTACATATTTTGGTTTAGAACCAGCATACTCCTCTAGTAACCATGATAATGAGATCTACAGATATCATGGTCTCATCTTCATCACACACACAAAAATTAATACATAAGTCAGTTGCATGTACCCCAGAGACAAGAAACAAGAGGATAGATTTGTGTAGTAAACATTTGTTGTTCATTAATTGTCCAGCCTCAAACCCTCTCCACTGTTAGTGCCATTGGCTCTCTTTGGGGAACCCTTCTTTGTGTATCATCTTGCGAGACGGCACTCACCTCTCACTCTGGCAGCAGAAGCAACAGTGTCCTCTTCTACTCTCCCTGCTCTAGCAAAATCACAGATTAGGTTCATAAGATACTCTTCTCCAAGACTTTGAACCTTGAATCATCACAGTGATATATTGAGGCTGAAGGTCACATTTATCAGTGTCAGCATTTAGGTCAAAATGTTTCCACAGGGTGACCATGACTATGGATCCTGCACTGTGTTGTTCCCAACTTCCACAGATCCGCCCTATTTTCCCAATGAAAAAATGTCACATTTCTCTATAAGAGTGATGCCTTGATATATGCCCAACAATTCTATGAATCCCTAATATCCTTTCAATAAATACCATTTTTGCTAAGGGAGGTAGATTCATGCAGATATATCATGAGTATATAGCAACCAGGAGTCTCTCTGGGAAACAAGGGAAATTTGGGATTGGTTACAGTGGTCCATGGAACTGACAATGAATGATGGAGCAGTAGGCCATGGAACTCCTGTTCATATTTCTGTGGGACCATGTAGGGCTCCCTGATACTTGTCATTGACAAGCCATGGTCTTTCCAATATATCTTTCAATATATTCCATTTAAGGTGCTTATTTTATTGTGTTCAAAAGAAATCTAATATATATATTTATGTTATAAATTTATGAATTTTATCATTTTTTTTAGATCTGAGGCCACGTAGAAATTTTTTTTATAATTCTAAAATTAATTATTTGTATCAACCTGACCTATAGTTCAAACACATATTTCATAACTGTACATTTTCTAAATCTGACCATCACACATTAAAAAAGAAATATATTTCCTCAACGATTTATTTTTTCATTAATGATTTATTTTAATTTGCATTAAACAAAGAGCAAATTAAAAGCTATGCAGAAGAAAATGCTAAATTCACTAATCTACTGTGAGAAAACATTGAGAAAGTTCATTTAAACTGCATGTTTAAAGATCAAACCAAAGAAATGACCCCTCTGTAAGTTTTAAAGATAATAATTTTCAAATATGTTCTCATTTTAAAAACAAAATTTCATATTTCCAATTTTTAACATTTAAAATGAGACTCTTTTTATCTAAAATTAGTTAAGAAGAAAATGAAGGCTAAGCCACAGAAGAACATCTGTGTATTCAGTATGTCAGTGTATTCAACTGTACCATGTTAATTGATCCAAGACGTCTTACACTCTGTTTTGATTATCTGCATGGCTTATCAGGAAATGAAGTGGGAAAGCAAAGATTATTTGTATGGTTATATTTATCTTAATTTTTAAACTGTTTAGTTTCATTTGTCTGAAAGAAACACCTCTGTATTTCTTTGGAGACTTAGATTAATTGATTTAAATCCAGACATGAAGTCTTTCCTGGGTTAAGGCAGCAATAAAGACATTATTATATAGGATCTAGGTGGGTGTCTAGGTCCATATAATGATTAAACCTAAAAGTTTAGTTATTTGTGGGCAGATCTGATTAATGTTCATGTAAACAAAATTAATATCATTACTTATTCATTGAGAAATAAAACCAGTCATTCTTTTGGTATCTTGATCTCATAATGAAGAGGGAGGAATGGATTTTTTGATTATACAACACTTAGAACATGGCCTCTATTGACCATAATAATGATCTACCAAATAATAAATGAACTACCAAAGGCCAAGTAGTTTGGCTTTGGAGATCTGACATATTACTTCTCAAACTACAGTACATGCTTTTTAAAACTCTTTTGACAAACTATTCTTAACAGTAGAATTTTTAAATTCTACTTCCCTATAACCTACAGAAAAAATAAAACTCTCTACATGCCATACAAGATTTTTCAAGATTGGGATGCTCTAAGCTTATTACTTCTCCACCTCCATATAAACCATTGATTTGAGCAATACTTAACTTTTTGAAATGTCTTAAATTTGTGCTTCTACCTAAAGTTGTCTCTATTTTCTCATTAAAGGCTTATCTCAGATATCTTTTCCTATGGTAAACTTCCCTCAATTCCCAGACTGCTGCCTGTCCTCTGCTGCTGCATGGCGCCTTTTTCATAGTTCTGTGGGCACCCTGATCACCTGTTTCAGTAATCTTGAAGGAAATGGTAAGGATCTTGGTGCCTCAGATAAGCAGTACAATAAAATGTGACATATCCTGGGTCTTGATATACTTTTATTTTACAGATGAATAAACAAATGTCACATCTCTTCATAAGAGAGATGCCTTGAGCCCGGCCAGCGTGCTCAGTGGTTGAGTGTCAACCTATGCACCAGGAGGTCACGGTTTAATTCCTGTTCAGGGTACATATCTGGGTTGTGGGCTTGATCCCCAGTAGGGAGTGTGCAGAAGGCAGCTGATCAATGAGTCTCTCTCACCTTTGATGTTTCTATCTCTCTCTCTCCTTCTCCCTTCTTGTCTAAAATCAATATATATATATATATATATATGTATATATATGTATACACACATATGTATGTATTTAAAGAGTTGATTTCTTGATATATCCATCCAATTATTGGAAGAGTGGCAGTGACAAAAGATTGAGAAAGTCTCTTTGGCATACAAAGTACAGATATTTAAAATTAGAAGTATTTTTCTCATAAAATCATTCCCATCTTTACAGATTGCCTATTTTTAAAAAATATATTATCCATATTTTGGAACTTCCTTCTGATTGCTGGAAAGGCAGGTTTATCTACTTCTGCTGTAGACCCACTTCATAGGTGTGTAATTTGATGACTTTAATAGCATGTAATAAAATAAAACACAAACTAAAACTAATGTGAGAGAAGAGGTACTGTATTGTGGAAACAGTGGTAGGGGGCTAAAAACTCATCATTTTAATTTGCTCTCACTACCATAAAATAACCAAACTCTCTACAGAATACCTTTTTAGCTATTTTATTTGCATTTGCTCATTATTCTTTTATTTTCTATCACTTGTTTCTCTTTTTTCTTCCTTATTTTATCATTAATTTTTCAACTCTGGGGATATTTCTAGTCTTTTCTATCAATCCCAATGATTCAACTATTGTATATGCCCAAGGATGGATGTTAGTGATTACAATTAGAGAGTAAAACATCAATAAAATGTGATAAGAACACAGAACACTGTCCTGAAAAAATGGACTGACACAGCCTGTCCTGGTTTCCTTTCACCACTCGATAGATGCATTTCTATATAACTTAGGACAAAGCTAGATTATTGCAAAGTAACCAACAATTTTTATACTTTTATTTATGGGAAAGGTTATTAAGGACATATTTTTCCTTGAATCATAAAAAAAGTTTGTCTCCATTGCATGGCTGAAGGGGCTCATAAGGTAGATAGCCTTTCAAACCTGTATGCCCCTTCCAGCAAAGGCAGTGCTTAGAAATTAAAAATAAAAGGGCAAGTGACTTATCTTGCTTAAATAATGTAAATTAACATCATGATAGTCAAAAGGGCAGATCCACAGACGGTAGTAATATTGGATTTGGATCAGAAAGGAGCCAAAGGGATTTTGCTGCCACATAGGGAGAGTATATTAAAGAATATTTAATTTAAATGACTGAAAAGTTAGCAGGAATTTCCAAAACTTGAAAAAAAAATGGAATGGAAGACTCAGGCAGTGAATAAAGAATTGGTTACTGTAAAAGTAACTGCTAGACTTGTGCTGTCCAATACAGTAGCCATTAGCCTTATGTGGGCATTTAAAATTTTTAAAGGAGTTCATTTTCATAGAGTTTTAGGTTCACAGCAAAGTTGAGAAGAAATTATAGCAATTTTCCATATTCATCTTTCCCTCATACATGTACAGCCCCCCCCCATTATCAACATCACTCACAGATTTGTATATTTGTTATCATTGATGGACCTACATTGTAATATAATGTAAATGTTTTTAATTTTAAATTCCACTTGGTATATAGAAAAGCAAGTGATTTTTGTGTATTAACTTTGATCCTGCAACCTTGCTATAATGACTTACTAGTTCCAGGAGATATTTTGTTGATTTTTTTGGATTTTCTACATAGATGATCATGTCATCTGTAAAAATAAAATAAAAATTTTTAAAAAACAGTTTTCTGTCTTCTTCACAATTGGTATACTTTTTGTTTTTAATCTTCACCAGGGGATATTTATTCCATTGATTTTTAGAGAGAGTGGAAAAGAGGGAAGAGGAGAGAAAGAGAGAGAGAGATCAACGTGAAAGAGACACATGGATTGGTTGCCTCTTGCACGTGCCCCGACTAGGGCCAAGATCAAACCTGCAACCCTGGTACATACCTTTGATTGGGAATCAAATTCAAGACCCTTAGGTCCACAGGCCAATGCTCTAACATTGAGAAACCAGCCACGGCCCAATTGGTATACCTTTTTTTTTTCTTATCTTCAGTTGAAAAGGTATAATGAGAGAGGACATCTTTACATTGAAAAGGTTTGAGTTATGGCATTAGTTGTAGGTTTTCTGTAGACATTTTTTTATCAAGTTGAGAAAGTTTATTCTGTTACTGAATAAAAATCATAACTGTGTGGTTGGTTTTATCAAACAAATTTTCTGCATCTATTGATATGGTCGCAAAACTTTTCCTTTTAAGTCTATTGATGGATTATATTAATTGATTTTTGGATGTTGAACTAACCTTGCATATCTGGTATAAATCTCACTCAGTTGTGATGTATAATTCTTTTTGCATAATGTTGGATACTGATAGCTAATGTTTTGCTGAGGACTTTTACATCTGTGTTCATGAAAAACATTGGTCTGTAGTTTTCTTACAATGTCTTTGTATGGTTTTGGCTAGGGTATGTTGGCTTCATAAAATGAGTTAGGAAATATTCCTTCTGCTTCTATCTTCAGAAACAGACTGTATAAAATTGGTATAATTTCTTTCTTAAGTGGTTGCTAAAATTTATCAGTGAATTCTGTGCCTGGTCCTGATATTTTCTGGTTTGGTATCCAAAGTTCAGTACTGTCTAGATTTAGAAATTTATTAAACATTTGCTAATTTAACTAACAAGGTTTCAGAAATAAATCACAGAATTCCTCCCATCATTCTAGTCAGAAGAGAGGTTAAACATTTAATCTCATAGCATAATACTCTTACAAAAGCACTTTGTGCAGGCCAAGAGATCTTTTTCTAGAGAAAATGACATGGGTGCACACTTTCCCATGAGTATCATACCCAGTTGAAGAGGAGCATTGCAGAAGAGAATTTAACAGAATAACTGAGACTTTTGCTATGACTGAGGAATGGAAGTATCTTTTGTAACTGGAGACATATATGCAAGATAGAACACAATTGAAAATGAAGGAAAAAATAATGCTGTTGCTTACTTGTGATTGATTATGATGTGGGTCATTGTAACATTAAAATGAGATAGATTTTGAAAGTTGTAACTCAGAAGTCACTCTAGGAGCACTATAGACGTTGTGTTGAGGTTGAGGTGAAAGAGGCAGTTATCCTAGGGTCAGTGACACCTCAGATCAAAAGATGACTAGTCCGTGCACCACAGCATTGGAATAAAAAAGAAGTGACACAGAGGCCTGTCTGCAATGGCTCAGTGGTTGAGCGTCCATCTATGAACCAGGAGGTCATGGTTCAATTCCCGGTCGGTTGCTGGCTTGATCCCGGATCGTGCAGGAGGCAGAAAATCGGGGATTCTCTCTCATCATTGATGTTTATAACTCTCTCTCCTCTTCCTTCCTCTCTGAACTCAATAAAAATATATTTTTTAAAAAGTAACACAGAGAGAGGTTATTCAAAGGCAGACCAAAGTTTTGATCACTAATTAGCCATGAAAAGTGAGCAAATGTGGAGTCAAAAACTTACCATAAATCATAGTTTTCTCCACTACCATTCAACATTCTGAAGGTAAGGTTCCTTGGTGGTGGGGTTTTTTCTTACCAACCTTCCAATGTAATTAAATTCTACCGTCTTACACCTACTCATAAAGAGGGAAAAAATCAACTCTCACTTTATTGATTTCATTAACTAATTAGCAACTATTATTACAAGAATTAGCTCAGTAATTTTTAAAATGAGACATAGATGCACCTGATTAAGAATAACAACTGAAGATTTTCCACTGGGAAAAGTGTTTTCCTTACCATAAACCAATCATCTTTTAGGCAAAATTCATTATTTAGTCATAAGATTAACACACAGTATTATCTGTAGGGTTATGGCAAAATTGAAAGGGATCCCTTGGAATAATCAGCCCATGTGATTGATTTATCAAAAGATGGTGATAGCCCTAACCTGTTTGGCTCAGTGGATAGAGCGTCGGCCTGTGGACTCAAGGGTCCCGGGTTCGATTCTGGTCAAGGGCATGTGCCTTGGCTGCCGGCACATCCCTAGTGGGGGGTGTGCAGGAGGCAGCTGATCAATGTTTCTCACTCATCAATGTTTCCAACTCTCTATTCCTCTTCCTTCCTCTCTGTAGAAAATCAATAAAATGTATTTTTTTTAAAAAAGATGGTGATATATGAGATAGACTCTGAGCCCTATAATTCTGTGGTCTGTTAATCAGTATCAGCATGGACAAACTTTGAATCAAAATAGATATATATGCATTTGTCCCCTACTCATGCCTCAGTTAACAAATCTTACTAGGGACTCAAGTGTTCTCTCACCTTGGCCACACTCCTTAACTGCACGGAAGCCTCAGTGGGGCTGGTCCTCCTCTTACAGATTCTCACCTCCTGCCCTCTACACTCTTTCCTAGATAATTAAGAGGCAGAAAACATGGATCTGAATCTCAGAGCTACCTTAATTGTATTACTTTTTAAAGTTACTTAACATTTTAAAATCTCTTTTCTTATTTGAAGTTAGAGATAACATCTTATATGCTTTGTGGGCTTGTTAGGAAGTTAAAATAAATTTGCACATGTTTAATAGCTTGCATAATGCCAGACACCCAGTATAGCTTTTCAAAAAAATAATAGTTATTAGTATAACTATTATTATCCCTATTCCATTAGGATACTGTCCTCTGGAAAATGAGAGACCCTGTAATCTGAAAATTAATTAATGGTGACATATTCTTGTGTTAATACTGTAAACTTGGTTGGTCTTGAGTGTTAACTGCCAGGGAAATATTTGCAAATGAGGAGTTCCCTTCTGTAGCTAGTACTTACCCCTGTGTCCTTGAATATATATATATTTCTTATTTAAGAGAGGAAGGGAGAGGGAGAGAGCAATAGAAACATCAATAATGAGAGAAAATCACTGATTGGCTGCCTCCTGCACGTCCCACACTGGGACCAAGCCCACAACCCGGGCATGTGTTCTGACCAGAAATTGAACCGTGATCTCCTGGTTCATAGGTTGATGCTTCACTACTGAGCAACACCAGCCTCGCTGTGTCCTTGATTTTAATAGGTATTATTACCTCCAAAAATGTTCCATGTCCAAATTTGGGAAATGCTGAGTAAAGCAAATTTGAAAAAGGATTCCTTCCAGTATCTAATTCTTTAACATGCTTATATACATTGTGAGCATTTTAATAAGAATCCTAAGAAACCAACTGGACCATTTGAACAAGAACTCGAGTTCCATGATATATACCAGGGAATCCTGATACCTAGAGAGGCCATATGGTAAGAATAGGATGTAACCAGCAGCAAGGTCTAGTCCTCTCACATTGAGAAGTCACTCCCTGCCGGGAGCTGGTCCATCCTTGCTGTTTCAAAGGACCTGGCATATATGGCATACTGCTCTTAAAATGTTTGCTCACCTTCTTGGCACTATGTGTTTTAACCAAGGTCTCTGAGAAAGGTTGTTTCCCCAGGTAGGGATTTTCCCCTGAAGTTAGGGAGGGAATAAAACCTCTTAACTAAGTGCCAGGCGGGTAATTAATCACTTTAACTACGAACAATCGTGCTTAAGCTACATAATCTTTACTCCCTGGAATGAAGATAAGAAACACCCTAACCTTTGTAATAGAGATTGATAGGATTGAATCAACTGGTATAAATACAGATGCAACAAGACAGCAAGACACAGAACTTAGAATACAGAGCTTAGAACACAGAACTAAGAAGACAGAACCTACAGACAGAAGAACTTCGCTGGAGAGAACACGGCAAAAGATCCTGGACTGAACCTGACTACAGAAATTGGCAAGAGAACCTGACTAGAACCTGGTGACTGAACCTGGCTGGAGAACCTGGACAGAATCTGGCTGGAGAACCTAGCAAGACAACATGGACACAGACCCTGGCAGGAGATCTGAAGCAGAACCTCTCTGGAGATCCAGACCAGATCCTGGCTGGAGATCCTGGCTGGAGATCCTGGCTAGGCTGCTGATCAACTGAACACTGTCTCCGTGTCGTTCCTTCTTCGCCGACTCCATCTACACCTTTGGGGACCCCTGGACCCGCTGGGGTTGGACCCCAGCAACTCCCCAAATTAGTTATTCACAAATAGTCTGTACACCACAAATATCCATATCAGGATTTCCTCAACCTATCTAGTCAAATTCCTGGTCATAAAATTAGCCTTTCCCAAAGATCACTGAACCATCTCTCCTTTCTTTGTTTTTCACTGCAAAGTACTTGAAATTTAGGATTTGCTGAGGAAGTATACCTGTTCCTATCTTTATTTATCTCTTCCTATGAATCCTCACTCCATGCCTACTGTAAGATGCTAATTCTCATATATTTCTTCTGCAATAAGCTTCTTGTTATATCTAGGTAATCAAAACCAAAGCCTGTGCATGCTTTCTTCAAGAACTGCACATAAAGAATTCAAATAACTGAAATGCTTGGCTTGGAATCTACGTGTTTTTGTCTTAAATACTTTTCCAAAGTGAAAGTGGTAGCCGGTAGCAACCTCAGTGCCATTTAATGTACATGATGCTCTCCAGCTGACTACAAAAGTGTGATTACTTACAACGAACAAAAATGGTAGGAGAGTGGATGGATTTACAATTACAGACAATCACCAGGCTGCATTTGTTGCTTTGATGTCTGGGAGCATTTCAGCCAAGAATAATCATGTGACAATAAAGAGCAGCCTCCAGAAAGCCTGGGCTCAGGTGGGAAAAACACTTCATATGGAGCAACAGGAATGGGACAGGGACAAACAAAACAAAGCAAACAAACAAAAAAGAAATGGGAGGGGGTATTATTATCTAATTAAGGCCACTCATTATCTCAAATAAATGCATTATCATTCATTATTAGTCAGATTAATTAAAATAAAACTTAAATATGTATACATTTTTAGAAACAATAATTTGTATTTATTATATTACTAGAGGCCCAGTGCACAAAATTCGTGCACAGGTAGGGTCCCTAGCAGCTGCCAGCTGCTGGCCAGGCCCTTCCATTGTTCTGCGCAGCCCCTTGTGGTCAGCACACGTCATAGCAAGTGATTGAACTCCCAGTCAATCGAACTCCCGAGGGGACACTTTGCATATTAGGCTTTTATATATATAGATATTGATAACATTATATTTTTCCCATTCTCTCCTTTCATTTTAGCTATAACTGGGGAGTGTGAAAAGTTTGTATTGAAATAGAAATAATTGTCTTAAATATGCAACACCCTGCATGGCAAAAAGTAACATGTTAGTGTGAAAGAATTTACATGCATTGTCTCATTTATAGAAAGAGAGATTCCTATAATTTTATAGACTGAAGCATAGACAGCATAGTACTTTCCCAAGACCACACACACACACACACACACAAACATCAGCCAGAGCCATGATTCACACCCAGATCTATTCCAGGGCCCAAACTCTTAACTGTTATTGTCCTCTCCTGCATGAATCATGAGCAAATAGACTTCACAATCTGCCATATGTGTCTATGGCCATCCTATAATCAGGCTTGTCTTTCTGTGTGAGTTCACGAACATATTTCTGGAAAACAAACTTCTATATTTATGCTATTTAAGCATAGCATAAATATGGAAGTCTACTGTAATATCTTTTTTTGGCAAGAGCTGCCTAGCCTTTGATCTATACTGCATTTCTTACTGTCAGCCCATTTCTGGTACTTAGTAGATTTGACCCAAAACTTTGAGAGACACTGTTTGATGATGTGGCGGTGTGAAGGTGGCCTGACCTGGTTTGTAGAATTGTCAAAATCTATAACAGAATTTTGCCTTCATTTAACATATCTGTTAGTGACTATTTTTAAAACAGAATGAAATTAGATTGAAAACTAGGTCAGTCCACTTTATATTAAGGACTTCATGTAGAGTATCTCCCTCCCGATTCTTGAATTTGTATCAAAGAATATTAGAAATTAAAATTACTTTATGAAACATCATTCAAGCCTTTCATTTTATAGATAAGAGAAATAAAATCAAGAGATTGGCCTCCTGGGATAACCTTTCCCATTCAAAATACAACTTCATTTTTTTAGGTCCTCATTCAGAATTATATTTGAGCAATTAAATATTCTTTGTATGTAAGTGATTTAGCATGCAAGAGACTTGAAGAGTACTCCCTAATCAACAAAGAAGGCCTCAATAAGATTTCTCATTCAAACAATAAGAAAATGCATTTTTTTCTCTTTAATATGATGTATTTTCCCTTTGTAGTAGGCAGATTTTCATTGCAGTTCTTGATTTTCAATCCTTGCGCACACTCTTTCAGGCAAGGTTAAGCTTATCTTAGTGTGTACTCTTTTATCATTTTATAAATGTGACTCTGAGTCCCCACATAGTTTACCTTTGTGTTATCTCCTATGAAATTTTGCAAAGTCCAATTGATAAAGGAAGCAATTAACAAGATTCATTCTAGGAATTTAATTCAACTACCTGCAACTCTGTTATATGATGTTTTCCTATTGAACTTTATAAGCATGATTTCAAAATCTACTTTTATTTTCAAATACAGAGAAATAGGAGTATTTGGAGGAAAATATTTTTTAAAAAATGATGGGCTAAGAATCAGAAATCTAAGACTTTATTCTTAGTTTTATGTGATTCCAATCAAATCATTTGAACTTTTTTAGGTTTGTCATGTTTATCAATAACCTATTGCTAAAATTACCTGTTCTGCTTGCTTCGCATGGTTTTTTGAGATTAAATGTGATAATAAGTGTGAGGCTGCTTTGTTAGTTGTTAGTCACTATCAATTAAGTTATTCATATATTCATGTATTCGTTTATGCAACATTTAAAAGCTCCTACCGTATGTCAGGCTCTCTGGTAAGCAATGGACACATAGTAATGATCCACAAGATATTGACCCTGCCCCATTATGGTTTAATGGGGGGTACAGACATTAATAACAACAACAACAAAACCCCACAGAAATAAGTACATAATCAAATTGTGATAAGTGAAAGGGAAAAACCAAGGGACTGTGAAAAAGAGTAAGAGTGGAAACCTACCTTAAATTCAGGAGAACTCTCTTAAAGTAAACAGCACTTAAACAAGGTTGAGCAGGAGATAATCAGACAAAGAGTTTGGAGGTAAAGCATACTCCAAGTAGAGAAGACCTGTATATAAACACCTTAACAGGGAAATAATTTTGAGTTTTCCAGGAATAACAGCAGGAAGAAGAAAATGGTAAGAGATAATGTTGGAGAGATAGGTAGGGGCTAGATTTCCCAGGAAATTATACTTCTTGTGAAAAATTTTGGTTTTCATTCTAAGTACAATGGAAACCCATTAAAGTGTATTGAGAAATAGATTGATATAATATGAACAATAATTATAAAGAAACACTTTACTGTCTATGTAGAGTGTATTTGCAATATACTTGTAAATATATATATATATATATATATATATATATATATATATATATATATATTGATTTCAGAGAGGAAGGGAGAAGGAGAGACAGAAACATCAATGATGAGAGAGAATCATTGATTGGCTTCTTCTGCACATCCCCTACTGAGTATCGAGCCTGCAACCCGGGCATGTGCCCTTGACTGAAATCAAACCCAGGACTCCACAGGCCAATGCTCTATCCACTGAGCCAGACCGCTAGGGCTACTTGTGACTTTTAATAAAGCAAAGAATGGGTGGTGAATTCAAAATTGGCACAGAGTGTGGGAGAAGAAAATGTGAACAGAAATAATGTTTTATTCCTTGATTGATGAATAGCTGGATGGAGTTGCTCTGTACTGCAATGGAAATGCTGGACAGATAGCAGCAGACTTGAAGGAGAGTCAGGAGTCAAGAGTTCACTTGGCAACTTGCTAAGATTAAAAATACATGTCACCATAATGTACAAAGGTATGCAGATGAAACTGGGGTCAAAAATTCTGAAATAATTTGATGGTCCATGATGTTACTAAATATCCCTTTTTGTGTGAGTTGTATTGCTCCAAATATGTTTGTACATGAAAACTATCCATCGGTACATTTCACATCAGTAAAGTTTGGTTAGGATTTTAAGATTCACAACCACTTATGTAAAATTCCAAAATCTAAAAATTATAAAATATAGGTGTGTTTTTATAGCTTGTGACATAACTGAACCATATTTGGCAGCAAAACCCACCTGAACTGCTGAAACCGGTTTGGCTCACTGGATAGAGCATCGGCCTGCGGACTGAGAGGTCCCAGGTTCGATTCCGGTCAAGGGCATGTACCTGGGTTGTGGGCATATCCCCAGTGGGAGATGTGCAGGAGGCAACTGATCGATGATTCTCTCTCATCGATGTTTCTAACTCTCTATCTCTCTCCCTTCCTCTCTGTAAAAAATCAATAAAATATATATAAAAAAAAAAAACCACCTGAACTAATGGGAGACTATATAGTCTGTATTCCATCTCACATAGCTTGATTGTTGGTATGTTTCACAGAAATATAAGCATATTTGAGTATAAGTTGTTGCCCAGACCTGACTGGCAATGTTATGCAATATATAATACTAGTAGCCCAGTGCACGAAATTCGTGCACTGGGGTGGGGGGGGGAGGGGCCCCTCAGTCTGGCCTCCACCCTCTCCAATCTGAGACCCCTCAGGGAATGTCTGACTGCCTGTTTGTGCCCACACTTTTAACAGATAACAGCTCCATTGTTGTTTCTTTCTTATGCTTAAAACCATTGGAATTAGTAGGTATTCAAAGTATGTATACATTTTGGGGAGACACCCTGTATATCTCTCGTCAGTGGTGAAAGAAACCAACAACAGATTTGGAACCCCCAGACAGGGAACCTCGCTCACTCCCCACATGTCTCCCCACTTCACTTTCCACCTTCGTGGGCAGTGGGAGAATCAACGTTTTCTCTCATTAATTCGGAAAAGCACGTCCTGTCACCTGCTGCCTGGCAGGAGTGCGCAAGGCCCCAAGCAAGCAAGGCTCAGTCAGGGCAGCCTTCGCTCATAGATGCTGGCACCCAAAGTGTACATTCCTCCTCTATAGTCACCCTGACTATCCCACTGTTTCACTGAGAGGATGGAATTCCTCTCCACCTCTGGGTTCTTGATCTTGAACGCTGACCGAAGGCACCTCAGCAAGGGCCGCCCGCACCCACCAGGTGTGTCTGTCTGCACCTGATCCTGCCTCAGCACCTGCATTTACCCCCTAGAGGTGATCTCATCACTGCACTGGCCTCCTGTGGGAACAGGGTGTCACCACTCCGCCCTCTCACTGTCATCTCACATGTGCCCACCCTCAGCACCCAGAACACCCAGACACTCTCCAAAGGACGTGAGCGCATCAGAGGGGATGTGTACACATCCTGTGGGGGTGTTAGGCATGCTGGGGTTGATGGAAGTGCGGTGGAGAGGCGGGGGGGAACTTGTGCATGCCTTGGTTTGCAACTGTTGCAGGCGGGGGAGGGTGACAGTGTGCTGGGGGATGTTCGCACACCAGCGGGGGGATTTGCACACCTGAGGCCTCTGGCTTTGCAGATCTGCAAACCCCCTTGGTGCAGTCAAGAGGACTTCAGTCTGGCCCTCCACAGTGGCTATCCCTGCAATCCTGCATCTTCTGGGCCAGGAGGTGGGACTCGAGCAGCCACTCCTGGGCGCTGATGGCCTGCAGGCACTACTTCAGCTCAGCCTGCAGGCTCCACTTGGTGCCCTCACAGCTGCCGCCACCGCCATGTGGGGAGTACAGGCCGCCCTCCGTTGGCCTGCCTCCCCTGTCCAGAGGCTCTCTGCACTGCTCACCTGCCCAGAGTGACTGGGGCTGGGCGGAAGCCAGGCATCCTGCCCTGCCCAACCCCGGCCGATCTGCCCCTGTGCAAGCTGCTGCCCCGTCAGGCAGGGTCACGGATCCGGGTCCCGGGATCACGGACAGCCTCAAGCACTGCCCCCCGCCCGCCAGGTCACAGATCCGTGTCTTGGTCCCTCGGGACAACCTCAAGTGCTGCCACCGCTTTCAGTATGCAAATTAGCCACCATCTTTTTGGCGATTAATTTGCATATCAAGCTGATTAGCCAATGGGAAGCGTATCAGAGGTTACTACCCTATTTGTCTATTATTAGATAGGATATGCATTTTATTGCCTCTCTAAAATTCTGAATCCTGATGTACATCTGTCCCCAAGGATTTCAGATGAGAGAATGTGAACCTGTAACAATACACACCTTTTTTTTTAAAATTATTCAGTATTTTTCAACCAATAAGTAGATTAACAAATGACAAGATAATTGTTTCTATTTTTAATGCATTTTGGAGATAGATTTGGTAGCAGGCTATCCTAATAAATCTATGTCACCTACCCTTATTGCAACAAAGAAAATGAGATTTAGACCAATTCCAAAGGTTGGATTGTTGATTTCTGTTTTGTTTAATTGTTTTTAGATTAAAAGAATCCAAAATGGTAGCCAAGTAATAAGAAAAGGTTTAATTATTAATCCTCTCCCAACTCTTCATTTTGTTTTGGTTCTGGTTTGTTAATAGGAAGCACACCCCCAGTAATTTTAGCTTAAGGATAGCCCTGCAATCCACATGTCCCCACTGATAGAATGACCAGAGCCCAGAGTGAGAGGAACATAGCAACTAAGGTCTTTTTTCCTCCTTGCAAAGAAGTGACAGCCCAGAAGAAAGTTCAAACCTTGTTGTGGGAGTGAAGGAATCAGATTTTCATATCAATTTGCTTTTGAGTGATCTTAGGTCTCTCTGTCCAACACAGATCCTAGATCCTTCATCAAAAGTTAGAGAGTGGCCCGGCCAGTGTGGCTCAGTAGTTGAGTGTCGACCTATGAACCAGGAGGTCACAGTTGGGGATTCCCAGTCAGGGCACATGCCCAAGTTGTGCACTCAATCCCCAGTGTGGGGCATGCAGGAGGCAACCAACCAATGGTTCTCTCTCATTGTTCATGTTTCTATCTCTCTCCCTCTCCCTTTCTCTCTGACATAAATAAAAATATGTTTTAAAAATTAGAGAGTGGTCCAGACTGGTTTGGCTCAGTGGATAGAGCATCAACCTGTGGGCTGAAGGGATCCAGGTTCGATTCCAGTCAAGGGCATGCACCTTGGTTGCGGGCACATCCCCAGTAGGGAGTGTGCAGGAAGCAGCTGAATCGACGTTTCTCTCTCATCAATGTTTCTAACTCTCTATCCCTCTCCTTCTCCCTTCCTCTCTGTAAAAAATCAATAAAATATATTTTTTTAAAAATTAGAGAGTGAATCAAGCCTGAGATCACATAATGTGCATGTACACAGGGCCTGAAGGTAGAAAAATAAGGAAAATAAGGAACCACCCTCTAATAGCATGATGAGGTAAAGGTCTGGCTGTTTTATCCAGCCAGATGCGTCTGTCTGCCCATTTAGCTAAGCAGAGAAAAGATAATATCTAGAAACTAGATTCACCTACCAGGGGCCTATAGTCGTTCCAGCCCTAAGTAATTGGAGCAATGCTAGAAGAAAGGTGATAATAAGGGCAATTATTGTTACTTTAATATTAACAATTAGCCTTAAGTTTTGAATACTTGAGTGTCAGGCACTCAGCTGGATACTTAACACATATAGTCTTGCTAAAACTTATAACAACCTTAAAAACTACACATTGTCTTCAATTTGCACATGTGGAATCGGATGCACCCATGAGGTTAAATAACCAGGCCAAGGATGTGCAGCTCATTAGAAGTAAAAGAATTCCGACTCTGCAGAGCTCACATGATGGTCCAAAATCTAAAACCAGGTCTGCTGGCAAAACAATAACCACTAACATTTGTGTGGCACTTGACAGTGTAAAATGCATTAACTTTTCTGATCCTTAAAACAACATTTTGAAATGGAAAAGGCACTTTTCTAGATAACAAAACAGAGATGCAGAGAGGATCAACGATTCTCCGTAAGCCGTCCAACTGGGGAGTGGTAGGCCCAGGACAAAGAAGCAGGGCTGTGGCCCTAAGCTGAGCCCTCTTCTCTTAGTCCATGTGGCTCCTCAAGTTCAAAGATTTAGAATTGAAAATCAGAACTGTATTGTCTTTTTGTTGCTCACCTGAGAGTTTAAGTCTTCTAGGAAATAAGGACCTGTGGGATAAATTGGTCACTTGTTTGTTTATTTAAACTAATCCCAACTTTATTCACTGTGAGTTCACATGGTGTTATGGTTCTTGGCTGACTGCTTTTGTTCAGTTCTGCATATCCTCTTGCAAAATCTCAAGACTCAAAAATACAGGAATTATTGGTTAGCATCTGCCTTCGTATGACCCACATTTGTAGATATAGAATATATACAATAAATGAACACTCTTAGAAATAAATCAATAGCCAATTTAGCTTTCCAGATCAGTGGAAAGAGTGCATCCAATGAAAATAAGAAAATACAACGAGAAGAAAGAACAATAATTCACTTTGTGTCAGAAATGGTCAACAATCTCTCCCCCACTTCCCCAGTCCCCAAATCAAGACCTGGAATTAATGTGGGGAGAGGGGTGGGGCTTTAACTGGAGAGATTTAGAAGATCCTCTTGGAATTCAAATTCCATGAGTCTCTTTATTCTCTAGTTTGGGCTAAGAGGTCCTCTGCCTTAAAGAAATGTTCATTCCATAAATTTAGAGAGGAGAGTGTAGAGTGCAGAGGAAAGGAAGCAAAGAGCAGAGAGACTCAAAGGTACAAACAACCTTTGTAATTCCTTTCAGGCTCTTTGGCCCAACTCAGTTCACTAGATAGAAATAAGGGGAGAGGGCAGTATAGTTAGGCACAAACTCTCTCTAGAAAAATAGATCATGATGGTGAATGTGCTCCTCCTAATCAGAACACTCATCACTACTTCCAGCTCACACCAACTTATCTCGCAAGACTCAACTTATATTGCATCTTTCTGAAAAATTTTCTCTTAAGCCTCTTTATCTTGCTTAAATGTCCCTCCCAATTATTCCTATGGTACCCTATTTAATATCAACCTTTTAAAAAATACTCAGTGTCACAGACTTAAATCCTTGAGGACAAGGACTGCCTCACATTGTTTCTCTAAAGATTTATGTCATCATGAATGATTAAATACTTTTATGACACACTATATTTTTATTTCCTAGCCTCACTTTAAACATCTTCAGTTATAACTTTTCTGCTTACTCTTAGAGTCACTTAAGTGAGAACTATTTCAGTTTGTTAATTAAAATATCCCATCCAGCCTGGCCAGTTGTAGCTCAGTGATTGAGCTTCAACCCAGGAACCAAAAGGTCGCTATTTAATTCTTTGTCAGGGCACATGTCCAGGTTGTGGGTTCGATTCCCTCTAGGGGGCATGCAGGAGGCAGCTAATCAATTATGTTCCTCTTTCATTGATCTTTCTCTTTCTCTGTCCCTCTCCCTTCCTCTCTCTCTCTTAAAAAAAAAAAATCAATAAAAACATTTCAAAGTACATAAATAAATAAAAGAAAAAAATAAAATATCCCATCCAATGTAATAATAAAAACTTTGAATATGCCTGGCAGTTAAATCTTCTCTTTTCCATCAGCAAGGTCTGGATTTAGTCAGGAACCTGCCTTCTGAGAAGGGGGTATAAACAGCTATTTCTCTCTTTCCCTGCACTTCCTCATCTAGGTTGCAGTCTACACCTTTTGTATCCTCTTCAACTGATGTTAAACATCTTAATTTGGAAAAATCTTAGTGCAGGGGGAGGAATGAGAATAGTCTTTCCAGAAAGCTTAGTTTGACTGTCTTCCTATTTCTTCTGAGCATAGTGTTAAAGTCGACTTTTTTTTTTCTCAGGTGATTTCATGGGTGTGTGGACCCTGGCCTACTAGTGCCCCTCCAATCGCTTCTCCTCTCTTGGCCTCAGCCTCTCCATCTCTCTCCTCTTCAACTTTGGGTTTTCAGTGGTGTTACAAAACAGAAGTTTCGTGTTAAAAAATAATTCAGTCCAGTATATTTGAACATCTAATTGGTTTTGTTGAGTGATTCATGAATCGGGCAGCATCCCAGCTGTAGGGACAGCTGCTCCAAAGAGCTTTACAAAATGGAAGGATTTTTTTAAGGCAGAAGTGTGGTGGGGCAGGGAAGTTATTCACAAAAGAAGAGAAAGGATTGTTTTGGGCCAGGACATCTTTTTTATGGGGTGGATGGAGGGTAGGGGTGGATTTGGCAGGGGTCCTATCAAGCAGATATCTCACTAGTGCTAATGAGGAAATTTCAGATTGACTGTTTAAAGGTCACATTCTTAGGAAAGGTTGAAACTGCAATTCATAGTTCGCTGTTGTGGAGACAGGTGACACCACTTTGGATATGTCTTTTGTGGTGTTGTTTTTTTATTTGATCGTGAATGCTTACTGAGAAACAATATAAAATTGATGTTGCCAAAAAAAAAAAAGAGTTCAAAAAAATCTTCAACTGACATTAAACATCTTAATTTGGAAAAATCTTATGGTTGAATTGTAACTATAGGGAACAACCACAGAAAGTGCTGTTATTTCTTCTTTAGCTGTGGTCACTGCTGAGAGTGCCCGATTGTGGGAACCTTTTAGCCTCAGATAGGAAGTCTGGGGACGGAATGCCTTTGATGTTGATGGTGGGCTGGCATTTCTAGCACCAGATTGCCACGGGAAGCGAGTGGAGTTACTGCAAGTGCACACCAGCCTCGACGGTCCTCCCTTAGACTGCTAGTGGCAGCCTCCTGCCTTTGGATTCTCCATTGTGTGCCTCACCGCTGTCCGTTCTCCCCAGGTACAGCTGGAGACACATACAGAGCTCTGCTTGAGAGCGCTGGTTTAGAAATTAACCACCGCCACCCCTACACCTACTTCAAAAGCTCTTTAACTTAATACCCACTCTTGATCATTTAATGACCTCAAAGTAGGTCAGAAATTTCAAATGTTAGAAAATTGCATTTTGGCATTAACCTTTTAAAATTCTCTTTTGCACCTGGGTCTTCACTTTGGAATCCAAATATTCTATCCTGGTACCTTAGTCAAATGTCCAGCTTATCCTGCCCACTGGTAGAGTACATGGCACATAGGAGGCACTACTCATTTTCAAATAAAACAGTGTCAATTTTATAACACTCTTTAGCACATACAGATTGCCTCTTCTATATTTTCCAGAGAGGAACTACTAGATTTAGTACTTTTTACTGAGTTAATTAACAAGATCCATATCCTATTATAATAAACCTCTTGGCAAAGGCATCTAACAATCACGATCTTATTTTAATAACTGCAGTCTCTTCTCACAGCTTATCTACAAGCAGAGCCAATGCTACAAATTCTGCCTCCTTTTTTATGTGCTGACTGAGCAACTTCTTTACATGAATCTTGCTTCTCACTAAATCAGACAAAATCAGGAACAAGAAATTGAATGTGGATAGGATATACAGAGGAGACTTTGAGGTTGAGAAGATTGAGCAGACAACAACTTTTGAATTTAAATGTTATCAACCAAAACAGACTATACTGTTAACTCATGTAAGATTCCTGTTAAGTCCCTTGAACTTCAGAAACTAAAGTTGCCTGCTAACCCAGCATAATTTATATATGGTGAGTTGTATTTATAGACACAATGAAACATCTTTTCTATTTTTTTTTCCTCTTGGTCTTATAAGTAACTTAACATCTGTACTAAATTATTTCTCCTGTTCCTCCTGCTTTTGTATTCAGTGTGAATGCCTCGTATAAAGGAGGATATCTATACTAATAAAAGGGTAATATGCTAATTAGACTGGTAGACCTTTCAGGAGACCTTCAGGACGTTCTTCTGGACAAAGCCATGGTGACGGGGCTGAGGTAGAGGCGGTTAGAGGCCAAGAGGAGAGGGAAGTTGTGGGTGATCAGGCTGGTGGGGGGGTGGCACCATTGGGGGTAAGCAGACCAGCAGAGGGCCAGTTGGGGGCAAACAGGCAGTCAATGGGGGTCAGTTGGAGGTGATCAGGACAACGGGGGTTGGGGGAGGGCAGTTTGCAGTGAGCAGGCCAGCATGGGGGCAGTTGGGGGTGAGCAGGCAGGTGGAGGGGGGCATTTGGGGGCAAGCAGGCCAGCATGCAGAGTGGTTAGGGGCAACCAGGCAGGCAGGAAGGCAGGTGAGTGGTTAGGAGCCAGCAATCTCAGATTGTGAGAGGGATGTCCAACTGCCGGTTTAGGCCCGATCCCTGTAAACTGGCAGTAGGACATCCTTCAAGGGGTCCCAGATTTGAGAGGGTGTAGGCCAGGCTGAGGGACACCATCCTCCCCCACCCTCCATGCACAAATTTCGTGCACCAGGCCACTAGTATTTAGATAATGCCAGTTACTTGGCAGAGAGTGATGTCCTGGACTAGTTAGTACCTAGTCAGATACTACTTCTGTCATCACTTGACTTAACTTCTTATGGAGAACACACACACAAAAAAGAAAGCAAACTGATAAAAAATAAAATTAATTTAATTATAAGTATTATCATAGAAACATGTGAGAGATTAAGAGAATGTCACACAAAGATCTTCTTTAGTTAGTACAGTCAGGGAAGACGTCTGAGGAAAACATCTTTACCTGAGGCCTAAAGTTAGACTGAAGATGAAGTGTGGGAAAAGGAGTGCAATGCAAAGGGCACATCTCATGCCAATGGCCAAGGTCGGAAAGAGCTTGGAGTGGTTACAGGACTGAAGGAAAAACAGTATGGCTCCTGTGTGGAAAGCTTGAAAAGGGGCATAGCATAACATATATTTGGCAAGATATATACCAAACAATTATGTGCCTTAAGAGCCATGATAAGAAATGTGTATTTTATGTTAAATTCAGTGAAGCCCTATAAAACCCAAAGCAGAAAAAATAATATGATCCAAATTAAATGCTAAAGATATGGAGGAATAAAGAAGATGTGGCCATTAAAAAAAATGAAATCTTATCAATTGTAACAACATGGATGGATCTAGAAGATATTATACTAAGTCAGATAGAGAAAGACTAAGACCATATGATTTCATATATATGTGGAATCTAAATAACAAAATAAACAAACAAAACAGAAACAGACTAATAGTTACAGAGAACAAACCAAGGGTTGCCAGAGAGGAGGATTGGAGGCTGAGTGAAAAAGGTGAAGGGATTACAAACTACAAATTGGTAGTTACAAAATAATCATGGGGATGTAAAGTACAGCATGGAGAATATAGTCAATCCTATATCATAAAAGCATAGTATGCAAATTGTCCGCTTGACCGGAGTTCTTCTGGAAGTTCGACCAGGGGACAGGCTGGCCGGGGGAAGGGAGGGAGTACTTGGCCAGCAGCTGGCAGCCACTAGGAACCCTACCGCTAGGGCCTCTAATAATATAATATCTATGTATGATGTCAGATGGATACTAGATTTATTGGGGTAATCACTTCGTAAATTGTGTAATTGTCTAACCCCTATGCTGTACATCTGAAACTAATATAAAATAATATTTAATGTCAACTGTAATTGAAAAAATAATAACATAAAGTAAAAGGGCAACACAAGGAAAAATAAACAAACATGTGAAGGAGTTCAGAATAAAATGTGCTACCATGGCACAGGGGTTATTTTTAGTTGAAGGCAATTGAGATCTTTCAGGTATGCAAGAAACTCTCCCTTAAAATTTTTAAATTGGGGTCTTGCCCGTAATAAGAGTTATTAGTCTTTATGACCTATTTATTGGGCAGGACAAACTTCTAATTACTGAGCAGCTGCTCTTCTTATTGCCTTGCTCCTTTGAATGACTTTCCTCCCCTCTGAAGCCTCAGGCCCCTTGTCTCATCCTTAGCCTACAATGTCATATAAACCTCATTTTAACTTTGTGTCTCTGAACCTCACACGGATGGGGAATCTCTGACTCTCCAATGTACATGGGGTTCCCATATGTATGTATGTGATTAAATTTGGTTATATTCTCTTACTAATCTGTTCATTTAATTATTAGACCAGCCAGAAAAACCTAGAAGAGTAAATAAAAATATCTTCCTCTCCCACAATATCACAGCTGCAACAATGTGGAGACAGAATAAGAAGGACACAGGAATGGAAAAAAAAAAAAAACAGATAGTAGATGCTTTAGCAATCTAGGCAGAGATGACTGTGGTTTGACTAAGGAGGTAGCGTTGGAGATGGAAGGATAATGAAGGGGAGCAGAATTTGTCACCCCCAAATATATCACTTTGGCATGAGGATTATTTTGAGATAAGGCACTCAAAACCCAATGGATTTAGGAAAAGTTCTTTACCTCATCTTCAACTTGCAAAATTTACATTGGAACAGAGGTCTATACCAGGTAGAAAGCTATTAACAAAGATATCTTCTAGGCATCTCTTAATCCAGCTGCCACTGTATTAACCATGAAATTAGAAGACATTACCGTTCCTTATTTTTATTATAATGTAGCATACACAGAGTGATTATTGGTTTGTGTTCAATGGAAAGTTATATAACCTACTAGTAAAATTTCAAATCAATCTAATTTACATAGAATACATACCTTCGGGTGTAAATAATTTGTACTTATTTCTCAAATAAAATTTTTAGAAAACATGAAAGGTCTATAGCATTCTTAGTTGTTTTTTAATTCACTAAAGTTAATAATGTTCAGAAAAGTTATAAAAAGATTAATCATGATTTTAATTTAAGGGCTTCATTCCCATCCTATTCCTCAACCGAGTTTAGTATAAACGTAGGTTTGCAGGCAAAACTTTTGAATAAGAATTTTTTTTAAGTTCTGCACAAATTCTTCTTCACTTTTCTGATGAGATTTGTCACAATCACATTTCTAAAACCTTTCAACAATGTAAAAACAGGCTACCTCATAGACAAAAGATTAAATATATATATATATACCTTTCTGAGATTTGGAGATCGAATAGGATCACACTCACAGGAGCTCTGGAATATGCAGTGTTTCCTAGAATAGGTTATAAAAATCCATTTCCAATATTATCAAAACTTTATAAATTTAAAATATACAGATTCAGAGTTGTGTTTATTTTATAAAATCTCCTGAAACTAAAAATCTGGTTTTTGATCCAATAACTTTCATATGGTTCGATGAATTGCAACTACTAGAGTAAAATATGAGCATTTTGGCTCCAGAAGGAAAACTAGAATATATAACTAAGTTTGAATAGATCATATGGCTGTATCCTGTAACCTATTTCACAAAGTTGACATATTTTCAAATGCAATTCAGTAGTCTCAATCTGAACGTTATAAAATGCATATGGAAAGGAACAAATGTATCACACTTGAAGCACAATACATTATTCACTAACACACCCCAAGCATTTCTTACAGATTTATTGAGTAATTTATATGGAAAAATATATACATCTCAACATTTTCATTCCATGCCAACTACCTTAATTAAACTCAGGCCACTGTAACCAATGTAGACTAAAAAGTCAACCTAAAAAAATAAAGTAATATCTGTATAGCTTATAGTTTTGAAAAATGTTTTCAAAAAGATGAGTTCAAACTTATTTATATGGACAAAGATTTTTAATATGACATTTTTACAAAGATAAACCTTTCTTATAAAATGATAAGCTTTCAAATATTGAACTTGGTACTTATAATTTCACTATCTCCCAAAATAGAAAAATATATTTATTTATATCTTAAAGAATTTTATTGGTAAACTTAAGTAGACCAAAACAATAAGAGATTTAAGTTCCTCTGACTCAAAGTAATGAAACTGGGTTTAACAGCTAATGAATTAAGCTTAATTATTTTTTTCACAACAAAAATGGTGGCTTTTCAGGGACTTTTAACCTTTAATAAGAATAGTATACATTTAACAAAAAAATATTTATATCTCTGAAATTTCTGTATAATTTGGCTCTAAAATTTTATAATTTTATAATCACTATACTTATAATTTAAATCTTAGTTGTATCTTAGTTATATGTTTTCTCTTATCTTTAGAGAAAATATCAAGTAAAAAAAATAAAGTGAGTTAAAGATGTGTCCAGAGTACCTACCATTCTTCTGAGAACTGTATATACTGCTTTCTCTTTTAATTCAGATTAAATGTAAAGAAATTTCTCCTGATGCTGATTTCCTTGATATGAAATTATTCTTAAAATGAAATGGTGGATTTTTTGCTCTGAAACATTAATACAATATTTTCCTTTGTTTGTGACTATGCACAAATGGCCTTGTTGATAGACAAGGAAATTACTAGGCCTGGCTCTAAAGTAATGAGAAAATTCCATAGGCCAATTGCCAGACACTGTGTTATTACTCTCTAGTCACAAATGGGGCTACATGATCTTTTATGTTTCTGTTAGAACTGCTAATCCATTGCTAAACAGAAGATGATAATTCAATTTTTATTGGTGTTTCTGTTTTAGAAGCTATCTGCTAGTAGATGCTGGAACCACCAGGTTTCTTTGTTTTCTTCTCAAAATTATGAGATCAAACCTGAATATTGTTATCCCCGCCCCTCCTCCTAAAAAATACATGCATAATAGATTTTATAAGAAGTGTATCAACCTGTTCAGAGGAAGAATAACCAATCTCATATTAAGCATGTTATAGAACATAAAAATGAAGTGAATTTGGAAAGGCCAGAATTACTCTAATTTTAATATGTCAGTGACCCAATTCATGTGTCATGCATATAGCCTCCATATTGAGTTTTATTATACCATTTGTTCACAGACTCTTATTTTGTGAAGAAAAAGCATATAGTAATGAGATTCATATATTTACAGTACCTTTTTCATCTATAAGACTTGAACAAGTAAGGGATTTGAGTCAAATTTGAAACAAATAGGGGATAATACCATCTAGGAATGAGCAGGCAGGAAATCCATGGACAGAAAATGATTAACTGCACTATATGGGACATCAGGACTGAGAGGATATTTAGTCAGTGCCAATATATTAATCAGTGCCGATAATTCCTTATGTGATCTAAAAAAAAGAGAGAAGTTTTAAAAGGAAGGTATTTTACTTAATAGGAAGTACAGAGTTTTCTATTTGGATAAAAATTGATTCTGCTACATCATATCAAGGAGGAATAGAACGAGATGGACACTTTATAGCTGAACTGTCTAGAAAAGAGATTTTCAGATATTTGAGTGGAAACTCAAGCTCTAGGACAGCCGTGGGCAAACTACGGCCCGCAGGCCGGATCCAGTCCGTTTGAAATGAATAAAACTAAAAAAAAAAAAAAGACTGTACTCTTATGTAATGATGTTTAATTTGAATTTATATTAGTTCACACAAACACTCCATCCATGCTTTTGTTCCGGCCCTCCGGTCCAGTTTAAGAACCCATTGTGGCCCTCGAGTCAAAAAGTTTCCCCACCCCTGCTCTAGGGAGCCAAGAGTATTCTTAGTGTTTGTGCTGTGAGCATCACCGAATCGAGCATTAAACCTGAGCCCTGTGATTTAGCTAACATTGGAAAGGCCCTCACCCATATCATCTTCCAGAATCCTGATTCTAATATTTCGAATTCTAGCCATGCAAATTCATTTGTGTTACTCACTTGTGTGACCTTGGGCAAGTAATCTAACTTCTTTAGCCCAAATGGTGTTAAGATGAAATGAAATACTGCATTTGAAGCACTCAAAAGTGCCTGGCACATATTAAGTATTTTAATAAGTGTATTAATAATGAGAGGTATAATTAAGGACTTCTTTCTACAGAATGACTCTCTGAAGCAATCAATTTTGACAGAGACAAGGGCAGAGTGAGAGAGAGAATTCACAGACCAAGGTGGAAAGGCCACCCCCGAGAGGCAGACAAGGGGAAATTATCAGATTGGGAAAAGCCAGAACAGACAGGGGTGTAAAAGGAAATTAAAGGAATAAGGAGATGGGGGGAAAAAAGAGGATTAAACATGCCACAATGTTAAACATTCCACAGCACATGAAAAGAGACAGAAAACATAAACTCTTAGATTTGATCACATCAAAGGCTTTCTCTGAAAAATATGTCATAAACAAAGTTAAAAGATAAATCCAGAGTTGTTAAAAATCAACACCAAAAAGTGCTTTCTTTCTAGCTTTATGATAGAGTTTTTTAAATCACTAAGAAAAAGACATGCACCTGAATAGAAAAAAAGATGGTGAACTTCATGAATTCATATCAGAAAGAAAGAAAAAATTCTCATTTACATATTAAACATGCTCAACTGCAATAGTAATCAAAGAATTGCTATTTAAAACAACAACGAGTAGTCTTTCATTTTTAAGACCAGGAAACATTTTTAAAATATGCCTATTGCTGTTGAGGTAAAACAAGCATTTTTTAACACTGTTGGTTTGGGTGTAAACTGGATAAAATATTTCTTAGGATAATTTGAAAGATATTTAAATATGCTTAGAGCCCAGCCAGTGTGGCTCAGTGGTTGAGTATTGACCTATGAACCAGGAGATCACGGTTCCATTCCCAGTTAGGGCACATGCCCGGATTGTGGGCTCCATACCCAGGAGGGGGCATGCAGGAGCCCGCTGATTAACAATTCTCTCTCATCATTGATGTCTTTCCCTCATCATTGATGTGTTTCTCTCTCTCTCCCTCTCCCTTCCTTTCTGAAATCAATAAAAATATTTTTTTAAATATGCTTACAATTATTATCTTGAGTTGAACACAAGGTAGCTGAGCACACAACTAAAGTGCATTCCTGAGCCTCCCTGGTAATGTGGTGAAGTCCAACTATGACCAGTTTCTACCAAGGGATTCTGAGTAGAATTCAGGCCACCTGCAGAATTGACCCATAGAAACCTTCTATGCAATATCCCATTCTGCTTTCCTTCCCTAGGCTGTGGGCTGGACATCATGTCCCAGTGTGACCACTGAAGCCATGCTTTGACAAGGGCAGAGTCTGCCATCATTATCCTGGGACTGAATAATGGCCTTCCTTCTGCACCACTACCCCAAATCTGTGCCTCACCCTGATTGACCTTTATGTGAGCAAAGAGCATATCTAGATAAGTGCTAATATCTGGGAATTTAATTGTTATGCAGCTAGTACAACTAAAAAAATCTCTTAATTCTACTTCTAGAACTGTATTTTATTATATTTAAGGACATATATTAATACCATTAACTATAATACTAGGGAGAAATGAGAATTCCATAACAAAATAAATTATAAAATTATAGAATATTCATTTAATGGAATATCTTGCCACAATTTAAAAATATGTTTAATTATACAGGGAAATATGTACAAAAAATCGTTTTTTTAAAGCAGTGTACAAAGCTGTATGCAACATATCATCACAATTGTACAATCCAACCACCGATATTTGGAGGTGATGGAATTATCAGTAATTTTATGTTATTTTTATTTTTATCCAAACATTTTACAATAAGTGTTTATTGGCTTTATTCAGCAAAACATTCTTATAAATTTTATATTAAAAGATGAGAGAAGCCCTAGCCAGTTTGGCCTAGCATCGGCCTGTGGACTAAAAGGTCCCAGGTTTGATTCTGGTCAAGGGCACATGCCCAGGTTGTAGGCTCAATCCCCAGTGGGGAGCGTGCAGAAAGCAACCAATCAATGATTCTCTCTCATCATTGATGTTTCTATCTCTCTCTCTCTCTCCTTTCCTCACTGAAATCAATAAAAATATAAAGAAAAGAAAAATGATGTTAAAAAAAAAGATGAGAGGAAAGAAGGAAGAGAAAAGAGCCCAAAGTTTTCATTTACAGAATTGCACTACATGATTTTGCCCAGACTGTCCTCTGCACACAATTCTAGAGCTTCTCCCCGGGGGTGTTGGGAGGGGGGCACAGATGTGCTGAGGTATTGATCTTCTCACAGGGCAAGGTCCAGGGCTACTATTCAAGGGTCCAGGTAGTTGCCTCAAGGTCATCAGCAAGCTTGTTATTGACTCCAGTGTTCTATATAAATACTACTGTTTTCTGTATGTAGTGTGACACGAATAATGTTAGGAATCATCAGCTTAACACCCTTGTTAAAGAAAAGATATACATTTCACACACATACCCATTTCCTTTTATACAAAGAGGATAACGGACTCCATAACTAGAGTCTCTACACTAGAAAAAAAATTGAAAAATGTGTAACATCCATGAAATCATGTCATCTAGATTAAATTACAAATAAAAAAATCTCTACCAATAATACAAATAATAAATCTAACATTACTATTTCAATAGTAGTTAAAATGGTAATTGCTCTTTTCTATGACAAACTTACCACCGAAACATTTTATTTAATGTTTAGATGTTATACATTTCTCTTCATTTAAATCAAATGATGTGTTTCATATACACACTCCGAGAGAGAATTAATAAAACATTTTAAAATAACTGTACTATACTCATAAAAATTCTATAATATGTTATCAGTCAGAAAATGACTAGAAAGTGAGCCATATTTTTATCATTTGAATGTGTTTTGATGAGCATGAATGAAGCAACGGAAGGTAGAATAACTTTCAAAAGCTAGGATGACTATTGAAACTTGACAGAATATTAGCATATGAATGATACAGAGCAGGAAGAAGTTCATTTAAAGGAGTTTCTTATCGTGGCCAACCTTTATGTGATATTAAATGAGTTCCAAAGAGTACATTGGTCCCATTGAAATTTGCTTCATAAAAATAAAATTGTAAACTAAATGCTTTGCCGAAAATAAAAGAAACCCCACCAACATCATCGTGCACACCTGCCAGTGATGATTAAACAAGCAAAAAAAAAATAAGTATTTAAATGTATGTCTTAAAAAGAACTCACACACACACACACAAATATAAGTGGATTAGTTTTGGATTTTCATCTGAGTTTTCACACATTATGCTTAGTATGTTATATTTTTAAAGGAAAACAAGAAGATAAATTTAGATTCTCCTCTAAAATTTCCTCGTGGTAAATTAGAAACTGAAATGCATTAAAGAACCAATTTTCTGCTTAAAAAATGTGCATGTTTTTTAAAAGACCTCAAACCCACAAATGACCTAGAATTTCTGGAGACACTCAATTCTCTTTTAAAGAGAAAATGTGCTAAGAAGCATTCCTGGGACCGGGAAGTAAAGAACTTCTCTGCCCAATTCTATACTAAAACATCTTAAACAGAACAATGAGCCAACTATACACCAATGTAGACTGGATGGATCCTAAATAGAGAGGCTGGGGCCCTTCCTTGGCCCACCCAGCACCCTGCACTCTACTCTGGACACTTGACCCCCTGCACTGCATTATAATTTCCTATTCGGCGATCTGTATATGCCTTCTTTGTGGGGAGGACCAATGCCTCATATCCATCGTTGTATCCTCAGTTACCAGCACTGTGTTGGTAGATAGTGGACACTCATTAAGTACATGTAAATAATTGAGTTTATTCATTCATACATACAATCCATACATAGTTACTAAATAGTTATTATGTGCCAGATACTATCTTAAGCACTGAGACAAAGTGATGAATATGCTATGGCTTTTTATGCCCAAACACAACCCCATGAGTAGAAAAGGAATCAGCAGAAAGAAGCATTGTTATCAAGGAAGGCAGCATCAGGAGTAGTAAGCTCCACTCCTTTGTAGCTTCCTAAGGCCTAAGACTGGAAACACATGAGAGGCCCCAGGAACTGTTGGAATAGGGAGGGGAGGTTTTGATTAGAAAACTAAGATGCCACAGTTATTTGGTGAAGTGTACAAGCAACTGAGATGTGGGTAGAAATGGTAATATGAGATAATTAGTAACCGAAGAATGGTGAGGCCTGAGGAGGTTAATCCTATATAATAAGAGGGTAATATGAAAATTGACCCTAACAGCAGAAAGACTGGGAATGACTGGTCACTATGACACACACTGACCACCAGGGGGCAGACGCTCAATACAGGAGCTGCCCCCTGGTGGTCAGTGCACTCTCACAGGGGGAGCTCTGCTCAGCCACAAGCCAGGCTGACGGCTGCCAGCACAGTGGTGGTGGCGGGGGCCTCTCCCGCCTCCTTGGCAGAGCTAAGGATGTCCGACTGCAGTTTAGACCTGCTCCCCGCTGGCAAGTGGACATCCCCCAAGGGCTCCTGGGCTGCCAGAGGGATGTCTGACTGCCAGCTTAGGCCTGATCCCCCGGGGATCAGGCCTAAGCCAGTGGGTGGACATTCCCCGAGGGGTCCCAGACTGCGAGAGGGCACAGGCCGGGCTGAGGGACTCCCCCAAGTGCACAGATTTTTGTGCACCGGGCTTCTAGTGTTATAATAAAACATTGATCATAAACCAAATTGTATATGCTTTGAAAAGCCTTAATTTAATCATGGAATCATTGCAAAGAAATATTTCCAATATATATGTCCCTTTTTGTTGTTCATATACACAGACATTTAGTTGAGGTAAAATCTGGAGCAATTTTTTCAGTTACTATTTTAATGGTTTTCATGTTTTAAAAAATAAAAAATTCATACACAGGAGTCTTTGATCTCATTAAAGAGATGTGAACAAAAAAATTTTCAACTTATGAGTAATTTAATAATATCAGTTGTCAAAAGGAAAGTGAATCTAGCACAAAGGAAGTACTGCTGTTTCTACACATGTATGCCACCAATGTGTCCTGTAGATTGTGATTTTTAATAATAAAACATATTGCTAGGTAGGTAGGTAGATCAGTAGGTAGATAAGAAAGATCAAAAGAAAACTGACAAGTAACCAAGTGTTTGTTTTGTATAATTTGTTTAAAAATGTACATCAAACACAAATTGCTCAGTTAGAAAGGTAGATAATGCCAAGCTTTTGTCTAGTATGTGGATACAGATACAGATTTACTTATAGATATAAGGTAGATATAGTCTAGGACCCACTAAAATTTTGTGTATTGATTATATAGACTGAGAAGTTCCAAGGATTCAAGACTTCAGTGCTAAAACCAGCCAAGTTCCTGCTAACTGGGATGAATTGAGCACTAAACTGGCATATACTCATCTCTGTAATAGGACATGCATTTCACAGATCTCTATTATTTGTTTTCACCCTATTCCTTATAGAAAAATAGTTTAATAGTTTTAGGAGCTTTGGAAGTTTAATATTTGAAAGTTTTGTGCACCAAAAGTAATAATAATTATTTCAAATTAATTAAATATAATTAATTGCATACGTATAAAATCTTTTACAATTAATTACCAGGTTGAAAATAAATTATTTATTGATTACTTAAATCATCAAGACACTAAATTATATGACACAGTGATAAAAATGTATCATATTTGATATGATAAAATATGAGATGTGATCCCTTGTCTGCATTTTTTCACAGCATAGAAAGTTGAAGGAGCACATGTAAAAGTAGAAAAAAAAATCAATCCTGTCAGATAATAAGCTTCTATTAGTCACAAACTGTACAATTTGTATTGAAGACAATATACAAGCATGTTTTGTTCACTTTGTATCAAAATAGCTTAATAATATATAAAATACCTTTGTTTTTACTACCCAAAATCTCATCTGAAAGATATGGAATTAGTTTCCATTTGATTATTATTTTTCTTTTCCTTCTCAGAACAAAAGTCTCCACTGGCCTTCTGGAGGCCATTCCTCTTTTATAACGTATAAAATTGTATGGCTGACTTCCAAGACCATAGCAAACTGTGCTTACCAACACATAGACTGCAAGATTTGATTTCCTTCAAAAGAGCGTTAGTGTCTGCATGAATGAATGGTTTCTTGCTCTTTTGGTAAAATTTGAATCTATAGAAAACATAATTTCTTTTTATTTTTATTCTTATAAACATTCACCTAGGTTGAGAAGCCACTCCAGAAATCACCTGACTCATCAGAAACCTTTACAAATTTAATGCAGGAGTAGTTTTTACTTTGACTCTCATGGAGGCGTGGTTTTGTTAGATTTGCTTTTAGAAATGTATCTGGCTTCTATTTGGACACAGGCTACTATGGCTGATGTAAAATGCCATGAAAATGTTATAGTGCAGTTGAGGCATGCATATAGCTAGTTATGTCTTCAGGTTTTCAAAATATTCATTGGCTTTTATTCCTCCTATCCAAGGAGGAGAACTAAAACTGATGATGGGAGAGTTTATAAACCAAAAGTTGGAAACATTGCTGTACATCCTGAGTTGGGCCTAATATATTTTCTTCCAGATTTTGTCTTTGGTTGCACTAGCAGATAGTGACTGTGTGTTTAATCTCCCTCAAAGCAAATATATGCCTGTAGCCTTTTCTCGTGTTCCTTAAGAGTACAGAGCAAGGGCAGCATTTCTTCATGTCCGTAAGCAGACCTGAAGACACAATTGCTAGGGAGGGCAGCATCATGGTTCACTGTAGCCAAACTCATTAGCCAACAACATCTACAGATAAATTCTATCAAGAGGAGATAACAACAAAACTTTCAAATGCTTCAGAAAATTAATCAAGAAGAAATACATCCCAGGCCAATGAAGATTTTGAAAATATAACTAACTAGATGCATGCCTCAACTGCACCATAACATTTTCATGGTATTTTACATCAGCCACAGTAGCCTGTGTCAAAACAGAAGACAGATACATATTTTAAAGTGAATCTAACTAAACCACACCTCCATGGGAGTTTTGCAAGCCAGAATACAGCATGTGGTGACTTGGGATTACTGAAGAGGGGAGAGCAAAGGGTTTATTTTGGTCTAGGATGGTGATGTTCGCTCTGGTAAGTCATGAAATTTCGTAAGAGTCAAGCCTCCAAGATCCCCACACCACCATCCAAAAAACTTTCTCCTTCACTCAACCCTTCCTCCAAAAAAGATTTGATGGGAGAAGGAGTCTAAACCTGAACATGTTTCCTCATGTGCTCTCTCCATACTTCATCCAGAGCTTTCCTTATTTATAAACTTCTCTACATGCCTGATCAAGAAGAAGAAAGTTAAATAATTTTGACCTGCATTTTACCATGGTGACTTTTATTTTTAGCTTCCCTGGAAACTACTATCAACATTCAAAATCTAGATAACCATATTGATCTTATTTCAACAACACGGTAATAAAATTAGTTAATAATGCATGGAGTTCATCCTGTAGCAAAAAACAATGGTTGAGCACCTAGAATGTGACAATGTTGGAGTTATACCAATTAAAAGATATGGTTTCTATTCTCATAGAGATGCCAGGGGAAGGCAGTAGGCCTCACTATTCCTACACCTTGCACAGGTCTGAGAATAGCTTGTGTTCCCACTGAGGAGGGTGAAGAGACTTTTTCATACACAGTTCTTATAACAGAGGCCTCAGGAGGCTCACATCTTGATAGAGGATAAATTACACTGAAAGGAAAGGCTGAAACTCACCATTTAAAAACAAAAACAAAAAACAACCACATGTAAAAGTAAGTCAGAATCAAACTAGTCCAAAAGTAGCTTAACTTCTTGTACACCATTTCCCATTGCTGTGTAAAAATTACCACAAATGTATCACCCTAAATCAGGTCGCAATCAAGATGTCAGCCTGGCTACAGTGTCATCGCCAAGCTTACCTGGGAAGGCTCTGCTTTCCAGCTATTGAGGTTGTCAGCAGAGTCCACTTCCTTGTGGTTGTAGGACTGTGGGCCCTGAGTTTTTGTTTGCTGTCAGCTGGAGGCCATCCTTAAGTCCTGGATACCACCCACAGTTCCCTGCCACAGAGGCCAACCATCATGGCCACTTTCTTCATCGAATCTGCAAAGAAAGCTTCTAGCTCCAGTCTGATGAGATGGAGTCTCATATAACATGAGTGACATCCCCTCCCTTTGCTACATATAACATAACTCAACGAGGAGAGCAGCATCCTGTTAGCTTTACCACATTTTCGTGATTAGAAGCACTCCAGCAGAGCGAATCATATAAGGGCATAGACACCAGGAGGCAGGAGTCATAGGGCCACCCTACAGTCTTTCACCCACTGTTTGTTATATCATATTTCAAACTCTTTACATGAATGCCACAGTCAAATATTCAGTACTGTAAAATATACTCGATTTATCAACCTGTCAAAGTTACCAAACATGAAAAAGCAGCAAATATGTCCTGTAACCTAAAGTGAAAACAGATCCAGAAATGATATTGATGGATTGCCAGGAAAGGACTTAAAACAGCTATTATAAATCTTGCAAATATTTTCCAGAATGTAAAAGAGAAGATGAGAACCTATGGAAGAGAACCTATGGAAGATTTAAAAGATCCTAATTGAACTTACGGGGTGGGGGGGGGGGACTGTAATATCTGAAATAAACAATATGTTGGGTAGGATTTGGCAGATTAAACACTGCAGAGGATATGAAAACTTAAAATCATAATGTGATAAAAGTCATAAATAAGAGAATTAAGAATAAAAAATATGCCCACAGAAAGTTATGAAAAAATATCAAACATTTTAACATGTGTAATTTAAAATCCAGAAGGAGAGAAAAGAGATGGAGAGATGACAGGGAAATTTTTTTTAAAGAAATAATCATGGGACATTTTACAAATTTGATGAGAATTTTGAACCCATAGATAGTAAACAACAAGCAGAGGAACTATATATAAAAAGCCAGACCAAGGAACATTACAACATATTGCTAAAAAGACAAGGCACATACTAGGAGAAAATAGTTGCAAACAACTTATTGGTAAAGACCATATATCCAAAATAAGGAAAGGACTCTCAATATGCAATAATAAGAAAAAGAACTAATAAAAATAATGGGCTAAAATTTAAAATACACTTGAATAAAGAACATAAACAGATGGCAGATAAGCACATAAAAAGATACTTAATTGCATTAGTCATTAGGGAAATGCAAATGAAAACCACAATGAGATATCATTACACATCCACTAGAATGACGGAAATTAAAAGACTAATAATACTAATGTTGGCAAAGATGTGGAACAACTGGAACACAGACTAAATGATATACTCATTATGGAAACATTTTGGCAATGTCTTATAAAGTTAGCATATCACTTACTATAGCACTCAGCAATCTCACGGCTGGGGATTTACCCAAGAAAAATGAAATGCTCACAAAGGCATGGACATAAATGTTCAATAGCTTTATTCACCATGAACCAAACTATACACAATCCAAGTGTCCATCAACGAGTGAATAGAAAAACAATTTGTGGGTTTAATTTTATTGGCATGAAGTACTACTCAGCAATAAAAAGAACTATGGATATACTCAAAAATATGGACAAAATTTGAAATCATGCTGAGTGAAAGAGGCTAAACACAAAAGAAAAGAAAATGTGTTATTCCATTTAAATAAAATTCTAGAAATGGCTGAACTATGATGACTGAAAGCTGATCAGTGTTTGCCGCATGCTAGGAGTAGGGGCAGGAGACTCACAGCACAGGGCACTTGTTGGTTAGTAAAATTTCTCTTAATCTTTATTGTGGTGATGAACAAATGTGTACATTGTCAACATTCATCAAACTGTATACTCAAAATAGGTGACCTGTATTGGATAGAAATTATACCTCAATTAAATTAAACAAACAAACAAAGATTTAAAATTGCCTGAAAAAAATGTTTAAAGCAAATAAGGATGGTATAGAAGTTAAATAAAGTCAAGTGGTGATAAGTGTCGTGGAGAAAAATAAAGCAGCAAAGGAGAGAGGGTGCACCAGAGTGAGGGCAGTGTTGGGATTAAATAAGGTGGTCAAGATAAAACTTACTAAGACAGTGACACAAGTAAAGATCTAAAACAGTGGTTCTCAACCTTGGCTGCACATTAGAATCACCTGGGAATCTTTTTAAAAATCCTGATTTCCGGGCCTCATCCTCCGGAAATTCTGTTTCTTTGTTATGGGGTGGGGCCACAATATTAGTAACAAAGAAACAGAATTTCCAGAGGATGAGGCCCTGAAATCAGGATTTTAAAAAGATTCCCAGATGATTCTAATGTGCAGCCAAGGTTGAGAACCACTGCTCTAAAAGAAGTGAGGGAAGAAGCAATGAGGCTAGGGGGGAAGAGTAGGAGTAAAATGCCCAGGGGCTGGAGCAAGTTAATCAATCAGGAATAAAACCCGAAGCTTCCAAATTAATCTTCCTAAAGTACAACATAGATATTATCACTCCAGGGTCCCACCAAGAATGATGCGTTCGGGCTTAGGCATCAACCGTTGAGAAGAACCTGATGATGGGAATACATTTTGGGTGAAGAACCCCGGGAGGAAATAGGTAAATCCTATCATGATAAGAACAAGGACAAATCTATAATCAAGGAGATGCAGATAATTTAAAGAAATTCTTTTCCTAAAGTAAAAGGAGTGGTATATTACTCTTTAAACCTGTATTTTATAAAGAAAATTGCCCTGTAAAAAGAGCAAGCTACTTGATTCAAAATTTCATTTTAATTTCATCAGTTAACACATGGTTAGCATTTAAATTTGCTTTTAGAGAACCAGAAGCATGTTTTTATGTTTTCCCAAGTGGTATAAAAGTTTAATGTGGCAGTGCTATCCGAGAAATCTACTTATTTGTTCCTTAGGGTTCGTCTTCTAAAATTCCGAACAAATATAAGCAGTCTTTAATTAGTGTTTTCCTTCCAATAAGCCGTCATTGTTTCGCAGTGCTTTAATTTGCCCCCCGTTAAAATCTTTACTGTCTTTACTTTTTAGATCTATAATTACACTTTTTCTTCCATTATGCCTATATTCACCACTTCTGTTTTTTGTGTTGTCTTTTTTTTTCAGTTGTTGTCAGGTAAGTCAGGGGTGAAAGTCTTATGGTAATGACTTCATGATTAGAACAACTCATTGGTGGCTAAATGCTAGAAAAATCACATTAATGAATAAAGGCAACACATGCAAGCCAAGTTAGAAAAATATTGATCTGTTGTCTATCTGCCCATCATCCTCTCCTTTAGTGTGTGTGTGTGTGTGTGTGTGTGTTTGCCAGAAAACTCAGCTCCCATTTATTTTTCTTGCTCTCCTGCCTTCCTTTGACCATTCCTTCCTCTCTACCATGCTGTAATCTATTGCCCTATTATGTTCGGTCACTCATTCACAGCTAGGCACTTTTGTTCTGCCTTCAAACATGATTTCACTAACATTTTCTTCTTAGGTTCCATCCATTACTGTAATTATCACTCAATCTTCTTTCTCCCTCTGAGTCAATGTCCTTTGAGTTTACTACCTGTTCGTTCCTCTCTCAGGTTTTTCTTATTCCTTGCTTGCACAAGAAGAATAAGGGAAGGAGGGGTTTTATTGTTGTTTTCAACAGAAATCAGTTCTTATGGAGCCTTTTAGAGTTCCCCTTTGATGTATAGCCAGATAGAATGCCATATGGAAACTGGGTGTTTTTCTATATAAAGGTATACACAAAGTTACACTTTCTTATGAAGAGAATCATAGTCTATTAAATTGTAGAATTTTAAAAACCAGAAGAGACCTTGAAGGCCATCTGGTCCAACTTCTTTATTTTCTAGAAAAGGGCCAATGGAAGCCAGCAGTTTCTGATATCACTCATGTGTCAAGCTTTGTATTTTGCATTGCTTGTTACAAATATATTCGCATAATCATCCCAAGAGTTAAATATTTAATACCAGAAATATTTACTAAGCACTTCCTCAGTGCCCAGTACAAGGGGGAAAAAATAATAAAAAAAAAACACAATTCAAGGAGCACCTTTGATTTTCCAAGTTTTAATAGTCCAACTCACTTAATCATTACAGTTTAACATATTCTTTTTTAAAATATATTTTTATTGATTTCAGAGAGGAAGGGAGAGGGAGAGATATATAAAAGCATCAGTGATGAGAGAGAATCATTGATCAGCTGCCTCCTGCACACCCCATATTAGGGATGGAGACTGCAACCAGGACATGTGCCCTGACTGAGAATGGAACTGTGACCTCCTGGTTCATAAGTCAACGCTCAACCACTGAGCCAAGCCAGCTGGGTGACACAAATATTCTTATCTCCATTTTGCAGAAAGTAAAACTGAGCCTCCAGGATGAGTGATTGCTTGTCAAGGATCACAGAGCTATGAAGAGACACAGTGAGCATCTAAAATCAGGTCTGTCTCAATCCAAAATATGTTTTTATTTGTTTACTAGAGGCCCGGTGCATGAATTCGTGCACAGGTGGGGTCCCTTGGCCTGGCTGGTGACCAGGGACCATCGGGGCCGTGGGAGGTTGGCCGGCTCAGGGGAGAGGCCGTGGAAGGTTCAGCTGGCCAGGGGGAGGGCAGGGAGAGGGACTGCAGGAGGTTGGCCAGCTGGGGGGAGGGACCACAGGAGGTTGGCCAGCTGGCCCTATCAGGGCCAATCAGAGCTGGCTGGCCGGGGGGAGGAACCACAAGAGGTTTGCCAGCCAAGGGAGGTTGGCTGTGGGAGTGCACAGACCACCAGGGGGCAGCTCCTGCATTGAGGATCTGCCCCCCCGGGTGGTCAGTGCATGTCATAACGACCAATCGACCAGTCGTTTGGTCGCTTAGGCTTTTATATATATAGATTGCTTGCTTGCTTTAACCATTAAAGATGTTCTATTCAGAATAAGCACAATGATGTCAGATTCTGAATGAGGTAATTGGTGGTCTGAGAGTTCCAAAACCAAATAACCTTTGACCTCCTAATTCGGACCTTTCCAGCATTGACCCTAGTTTACCCTAACTATATGGGTCACTGTCCCCATGCCATAATAGCCTGGGCAACCTCTGTGTGTGGGTGTGGTGGGTGTTCAATAAATGCATTGGGGATGTCATTGAGGAGATAGAATGTAAGAAAGAGGCACTAGGTTTGGGTAATTAATTTTAAGGATGCCCCTTTTAAAATTCATAACTGTCACTGTTATTTTTAAAAGTATTGCCTAATATTTATTTCACTAAACAAAAAGTGCTCCCATTCATTTGTAACTTTACTTTTAGTGATCTGTTACTTTTATCTTTTTTTCCATTCCTTTTCTTTACTCCCTCAGTCAGTAATGTGATTCATCTTTCTGACCTAAATTTGCTGCTTTTCCTTTAACATAATGGCAATTCACATTGGTATCAGTGACATGAAGTCCAACTCCTTCGCTGGACTTTTATTTTTAGATAAAGAATACCAAAACATTACTTAAACTTGAGAAGCCTCTTTAAAAATATGAACTTGCTAAATGTGACTTATCACAAACAAAATCCCACACACATTTAGTTTAGGTCTTTAACTTCTTTGTAGTTAAACATTATTGACTCCATTCCCTCATGTCTATCATGCTTTTGATATTAAATCAAGGCAATTGTGTTAAAAGATTTTCTTTTATTCATTTGCAATCTCAGGCTATTAAATTTGCATTGGTATTAGTGCTTAATCCTGAATCCATATAAGTGAGGGTGTACACACACATTGATAAAATTAAAAAAAAAAAAAAAGCTTAGGAAAGCCACTTGTCACCTGTACGAGGATGTGTGGCACCTCTGTTTTACTTCACCCCTGTCTAGTGGGAGCTACTTGAGGGGAAAGATTTTGTTTTGATTATTCATACCTGCTACTACTGCCACATATTATATTTCACAATGTTCGGGAACTAAAGAAGTTGAAGAATGAGCAAAAGTAGAAGGGAACTTACTTCATTTAACAATTACTTTTTTAGACTTTACTAAGTGTCAGGAACTATGCTATAGACTTGAATTACATTATATTATTTGTCCACACAGCAACTTTGAGTCACATTTCATTATAGTCATTTTTATAACAAACTAAAAAAAAAAAAAAGTGTCAGGATGGTTATTCAACTATTTCCAGGCCATACATTCATAAAATGGTTGAACTAAAACTTGAACCCAAGCCTGCCTGTCTCAAATGCCCATGTTCTTTCCACTTCACCACTCTCCTTCCTGCATACAACCAAAGCCCATAAACATGGATTACTTCCTCTATATTGATCAAGAATATAGCTCCTCATACAATGGCCTAAAAATGCACTCCTGAATGTTGTTATATAACTAGCAACTAAAATCTGAGGCACTCAAGAAAATGATAAATTTATTAAAGACTTCAGTCCTGCTGAGCCGGTTTCTGTCACCTCATATAAATAACAGTCTGCCGTGAAATCTGTAACAGCTTGAAGGTAAAGAGTCTGCATTTACAGATGCCAGCACCACGGCAGGAGCTCAATTCAGGCACATGTTTCTACAGGTAGACATGTCTCCACCCTCTGCCCTCTAAGACAGGGCCCCGCTAGGCTCTTCACCCTCACTTACCTTCTGGAAGAATATGTGGTTGCAGCAAACTTACCTAAATAACACACTGATTCTTCAAAGCTAACACCCCACTTAAAGAGAGACTGTGTTGGCATTTTCTAGGATCAAAATTCTCCTCGGGAGCAAATACAGATGCATCGATTTTACTTGTTTGTTTTAGCAAGGAAAGCCCTCCTAGAAACACTAGGTGGTCAGCTAGTCTTGGGTCTATTTAGTTGTCCTCTGATACTGCCAACCTGAGGCACAGAGGAGGTAAGTCGCAGATGAGGTACAGGTTCCAGACTAAGGCCCCTATAGAAGTGTACAATGTTAGGTTTAAAGGGGGACATGGTGAGTATCTTGTTTCATACTTGGACATTTCATATGAGGCTTAAAGAGGTTCAGGTTGACTTGCCCAGGACTGTTGACATTTACGTGGCATAGTTAGTCTTAGGAATCCATCTGCCACAACAAGTTGCCGGAGAGAGCTCAAGTGAAGGTATAGCCCAAACCCCAGAAACACAAAAGGAGAAGTTGGCCAAGGCAGTTTAGTGACTATACCTGATCTGATTGACATCTGATTCCATCAAAAGCCAAAATGATTTCCGTTCATATGCCGAAGGAGTTAACAGTTCACAGGAGAATTTTACTTTCCAATTTACTTGTATCTATCCATAGACTGCCTTTTGTTTTTCACTCTCCACTTGTGTGTTTATTTTTAATAAAATTGATCATTTTTTTATCCAGGGTTTGCACACCCACATTTCTCAAGGATGTATATCCCCTATTTTGTGTCTCATCTTACAGAGGGATGTAAAGAGAAAGTCAATCTCCAAAGATTGAAAACTGCATCCCTTATCCCAATAGAAATTTCAGTTGCTGCTTTTTAAGACATGACATTAATCTAATGTGGAGGATATAATGTATGCTGAATCTATTTGAATTTTTTAAAATAAGTGAAGGAAATTATATCAAATAGTATATCTTCCATTTTTCAAAAATGCGTGGGTATTGAAGTGGGGCTGAATGCGTGGGGCTGAGTCAACCATGTGTCTCCCTAGTATCTATTCTCTAGCTTCATCTCCCATTACTCTCAAATAACCATTCCGTAGAACTGTAATTTATGTTCACTTTAAATGAATAGACTTGGCTTTTTCACAAACAACTTAAAGATCTTCACTTTCACTTACATGCTTTTCCTGCATGCCCCATTCCAACAGTTCCACATTCATCCAAAATCCATTTCATTTATCCCACTTCTGCCTCCACATTTATGCTCATTACCATTACCAACCTTTTCAAAGAGCTTCATTTTATCCAAATGTTAGTAAACATATGAAAGATTATTTCATTCTTCAGCCTATCTCAAACTCTCGAACCATAAAAACCTCTCCCTCCTTTCAACATCCGTAGCACTTATCATTTCTGTCATTTAATTGGCACTTGGAAAATTCTACCTGAATTCAGTAGATACGGGGAACATAGCCCACAAGATGTACTTTAGCCTCTGACATCACTGACAGAATCTTGGAAAGCATTGTTAATATAGTTATTGCCTTTGGGGTGAACATTGATATGATACATCAACACAGCATAATGGAGCCAGAGCAGGAAAAGATGGTAAATCCCATTCAGTAAATAAGGAGCCTGCTTGTTCAGAGGAATAGCCAGTGACTCCAGTCCAGAAATAGTCCTCTAATCATCACTATTCAATTAATAGATTTTGCTTATGATTTCTCAAATTTAAATCCAAAACTCTTGCTCCACTGGTAACTATGTTATTTATTTTTTTCATACAAAAAAATATTTACCAAGCATCTACTGTGTGCCAGATACAGAGTGGATAATAATTTTAAAAATAAAAAGAATTGCCATCATATTGGAACTTACATTCTAATGGAAGAAAACAGATTAAAATGATAATAGCAAATCAAAAAATATTTTAGAAGGTATGGATGGTGTCTAAGGAGTATAATTTTTAACTAGGATCATAGGTTCAGTCCTCACTGAGAAAGCACTATTATTGCAAATACGTGAGGATGGTGAGGAGCAAGCCAAGTGGATATCTGACACAAAAGTTTCCTCTTAAAGGCGAAAGGAACAGAGGATATAAATGGTCTGAGTCAGGAACTAGTCTTTCAAGTTCGAGAAACAGCAAGGACACCAGTGCAGTTGAAAAGTGATGAGAGAAGAAGTTGAAGTCAGAGAGGTAATGGGTTAGGGGGAGGATCCAAGAGAAGTTTGGCTGTTACTCTGAATAAAATAAGAATCCATCAGAAGAGTCTGAGCTGAGGAATATGATCTGACATGTATTATTCTCTAGGGAGAACAGACTGTAACAAGGCTCTACATTCTGTTGTGATAGATTAATTAATTCAGAACAATTCTCCTGCCGAGAACTAGAAAAGCAGGATTCTTTTAAAAATCAGGGACCACTTTTCTCTTGGGAGCGTATGTCTATTCAGGAAGAGATTTCTGAGAGGATGAGGAGCAGGGCAGAGCTTTCAATAGATACAGAGGACTCGGAGGCCAAACACTGGACTTCAGAGCTAGTGCAGGTGTAGGAGCTGCTACACACCCAACCTATGAGTTGGGAATAGAAAATAGTACTAGTTTACAATAGACTTTCATAGGTAAAATATTCGCATTGTAATCCACTAAATAGCCACTAAAAGAATAGTGGAAAGATGTGAAACTACCAATCTGATTAAAGGAGGAAAATGTAATAATAAAAAATTTAATTCAAAAAAAAGTCAATAAACGAGAGATAAAGAAACAATGCAGGATGAATAATAAGCAAATAGCAAAATGGTAGGCCTAAGCCAACTATGTTGTCAATTAATGTGATAGTAATTACATGTATGCAGATTAAATATGTATTGACTAAGTTCTCTAGTGTAAAAACAAAGATTGTCAGGGTTAATGGGGGATGAGGACACATTTGTAATACCTTAACCAATAAAAAAATTAAAGATTAAAAAAAACAAAAAAAAACACACAAAAAACAAAGACTGTCAGACTCAACTTTTGAAAATGAAACCATATGATGCTTAAAAGAAATACTTCTATAATACAAGAATATAGAGAGTTTGAAGTAAAGGGAGAAAAATATATGTCATATTTGCTATCATATTTGCTAAATATATATAATAAATGTGTCATCTGTCATTTCTAATAAGCCCCTATCTATTCTACTCTGTGATCCTGGGGCGAGGTCCTACCAACTCCATTTCCACTGCCTGCTGGATTTCTGTTAATTTTTATAATAAGGGCCAGAGGAAGGGAAAGGGGGCTTCCTTGCCTTTGGCCTATTTGTAACAAGGATTAGGTGGCCCCGGAAGAGGCAGGCCAGAGCCATCAGCTTCCATTGGCTCTCCCAGAATCTGCCTTCACAGGACCGACCCCTCAGGGGCATAAGCAGGAGCGGGGTGCAGTGGCTCTTCAGAAGTCTGAGCAACAGTACCACTGGGTGACTCCTCCTTGCCTTGAGTAGCACCCATTTCTTATTTTTTTCAAGATCTTAACACCAGCTCTACAGGACCTTCCTTTCATATTAATTTTCAATTAATTCTCTTTTGTTTCCCAGGCTAAGAATAGTAGCTGTTTTCTACAGTTACCTATGTGTTCCATTTTTGCACTTCAGCTCTGCAAACCTATGTAACCAGTTCCCTTTATTAAATCTTTTATTTATCTAATAACAATCTTTTAAATATCTAATGGGGTTTTTATCTTCCTGACTGAAAAAAACCCCACAAAATATTAACCAAAGGAAAGTTGATATAGCTATATTAATAACAGATGAGGTACATTTAAGTGAAAAAGTCATACTAGAAATAGAGATGTTTCATAATGGTAATGCACTAGTAAAATATTATAACTCTAAATATGTATGTCCTAATAGCATCTCCTCAAAATTTATAAACAGACCTAAAGAAAGAACTAGGCAAATCAATAGTTATAATGGTAGTTCTTAACAAAGCTCTCTCAGGAACTGATAGAATATCCTACCAAAAAATAAAAATAAAGATTGAGATGAATTGAGCACCATAAGGTAGAATGGTGGTAGAGCGTGGGAGGTAATGGTAAAACTGATGGGGAAAGTGAGACATTTGGGGGGGAGGGGGCTAGCAACCTGAATATGTGCCATTAACCTAATGCATTCTTGTTAGCATATAGTCTAGTCACTGCCCCTTCTTTAATTATCTGGTCCTGCAAGACCTGTTTACCTAAAGTACTCCCATTTTAGAGAGGCCATAAACCACGAACAATACACAACCCCCAGATGGAGTTATCAGTGCTGGCGCCAGGCCAGGCCTTGAGATGTGGTCTCACTGCCCCCATCCCAGCACATGGGGCTTTTTGCAAAGCCTGCAAAAGGTCCGGAAGTCCCATCCATATTTGGGGGACAAAGAAACCAAAGGGGTATAAAGGGAAGGCTTCCTCCATAGGTTTACTCAGGATTTGGAGAGAAACAGACTCCCCTGAGTGACTGTACCAGTACCTGTGGAACGTCTGGAAATAAATGGGTTTTTCTGTGCCTCCAGTACTCCTGCGTATTTTCCGGTCGCCTGGTAAATTCTGTAACAAAACCATCTGGGCAAGAAACAATCAAGTTATAACTAATGGAGGCTCAGAAAAGAGGTTGGATCCTGGATAGATTTTAAAGATTTCCTGACATTGAATGTAGGCCGTGAGGAAAATTAAAGAGTAAAAGACCCAGGCAAATGAAAGGGTGGAATTGCCATTAACTAAGATGAGGTAGACTTTGTGATACTCAATCGGTTTGGGAGACAGGATTGGGAGTTCAGTTTGGACATTTGAGTTTGAAATGTCTTTGAGTTCTATATCTACGACGATCCCACATCTAAGTAATTTACTGACTTCACTTAAAAGTGGAAGCTTGCCTGGCTGCTATAGCTCAATGGTTAAGCATGGTAACCTGTGAACCAGGAGATCACAATTCGATTCTGGGTCATGCCAGGTTGCGGGCTTGGTCCCCAGTAGGGGGCGTGCAGGAGGTAGTGATCAATGATTCTCTCATCATTGATGTTTCTCTCTTCCTCTCTCTGAAATCTATAAAACTATATATATATTTTTTTTTTTTTTGAAGTGGAGGCTCACTGCTTTCCGGAGCTCCTTACCATAGTCTTCTTTTCTGGGTTTGGCTTCTGCTTACCTCTGCAGTCTCACTTCTCACCTCTTCCCTCTGGCTCCTTATGTTGCTGCCATTCTGAACTAATTGCATCTCCTCTGAGCCTTTCTTACTTCTAAGCCTTTTACACATTACTTTTTATACTTAAAATATACTCACTCTCTTTGCCTAAATAGGAGAGTTTGTCTTTTGGCTACATAATCATATTCCTGGAACTCCTTTGCTGAAGATCAAATCTGGCTTGCATACTGCCTTTTATACACTGCCGTCATCCTTGTGTTTTCTACTACTGTATAGCCCACTTATCATCCTAGATTGCCATTTTATTTTTCTATTTCTCGCAGTAATCCAAAAGCCCCTCTGGGACAAGTAGCAATATCTGTAAGCACACCTGATCCAAAGGTGTCTGATATATTGTCTAGTACTAATAAAAGCCTATTAAATAAATAAATTCTCTATTAAGGCACAAAAACAATCACTGTGAGGATCGATGACTCCCAAAAGATTGGAAAGCATGGCTTTAAAATCTCTGTGTGTGTATCCTGTAAATTTAATTTTTAAGGTATAAAGCTATCACATAACAAATGAAAAAAAAAAAAATGAAGATGAAAACAGTCCTGAAGGTTTTTCAATCTGACCACACGGAAAGCCTGGTACACACATTGGCTTTGGAATTGAATACACCTTGTCCTAACATTGTCAATGTGTGGATTCCTAGCAACTCCTATGGAAAGACATGCAACACAACATTGTTCACTTCCTTTGGTTTTCAGGAAGTATAATTTTTATTCTCAAGCGTGAGAAAATAAGTAAGCTAATTATAAACATTGTCAGAAATTTTTCTCCTACAGAAAACTAGAGGAGGTCATTGTCAACTGGATTTTGAAACATAACCCTTACTTTCCTGACACTGTTGGTCTTCAATATGCCTTTGGTATAACCCTCCTGTGATGCATGCCACTTTGGCATTTTAAGTCCCAGTGACCTTGTCTTTCTGGCTGCTGCTTCAAGTATTTCCTCGGACCATGAACCTGTTTCAGCTTACCTAAGTTAAGGGGTGCCAGCTAAATTCCATCTGCCAGCCAACATTTCTCAGATACAGGGAGTCCATAGCTACCTACTCCCTTAGATGTATAAAAAGATAAATCGAGCCCAGCCAGTGTGGCTCAGTGGTTGCGGTTGACCCATGAGCCAAGAGATCACCAGTTAGATTCCTGGTCAGGGCACATGCCAGGTTGCGGGCTTGGTCCCCAGTAGGGGGCATGCAGGAAGCAGCCAGGCAATGTTTTCTATCTCCCTACCCTCTTTCCTTTCTCTCTCCCTCTAAAATCAATTTAAAAAAAAATTTTTAAAGATACAAATAAACAGGCAAACTTGAGTAGATACTGAAGGAAGAGACCTCCACTTCTAAGAGTCCTAGATTTGGAAGGAACCTTGAAATTAAACTTTTTTCCAGAAAAAAAAAAAACTTTCAAAGCTGTTATGTTTATTTTTTTCATCTAATTCATGACTCAAATGATGTATGCAAAGGGGGAGAAAGCAACAAATATTGTCCAAAAAATTACACATAACACTCCTATCCTCAAAAGCATATGTAGCTATGCTTCATAACTATTTTGTATTTTTTAATGTATATAATTTTAAAAGCAGGTAAGTGACCTGTATCAATCTAATCACTGTGAGATTTTTGTTACATTAACCACTTTAGGTAAGAATTACACCCCTAGGAGACATGCTCTCCTTGCTAACTTTATAACAAACATTTCCAAAGTCCCAAATGCCTTTGATGTTAGTGTGTAGCTGTGTGTTAGAAAGCTCAATGTGAAAGAGAGAAAGAGGCAAGGTAAGTTCTAATGGAAGAAATCCATCTCACAAGAATCTGTAACAAGAAAAAAGAGGTGTGTTGCTAAGCAAAGTATTTTTTCTACTGTCCTATTCATGCCCTTTCAAACACCTCATTTATGAGTCCAAAGCAGCTGTCACTGCACTACTTTGTAAGCCAGAGTTCATCTATTTATTCTCTCCCTGCTTCTTAGAGATCTTTATGTTGTGGGGGGGTTTTTTGTTTTTGTTTTTGTTTTTGCTCCTTAACATACTAGAAGCAAAATACTAACATGTAACACTTGCTAATTGGGACATGAAGATCTTTAATTTTACCTAGTGGCTATTTCAGCAATATACACTTATTCAAAGAATGAATGTTTAGTATCTATATCATAAAAGGCCTGTGGTCATCGCGCCGTAACGGCAGAATGACCAAACAACCGGTCACCAGGAGATGCATGGAGCATCTCTTGTGGGCTGGGACTCTCGGCTCGCGCGACGAAGTGGGGCTTGCGTGGGGTTGGCGGGGCTTGCATGGCGGAGGCAGGGCCCATGGCTCACGCAGGGTGGGTCTGGGTCTCGCGCGATTTTGTGCGCTGGGCCTCTAGTAAGATATAAAGTCACTGAAAGAAGGGAGGACACAGGCTTAAACCATAATAATTGCACAAAGGCAAGAAGGATGGGAGTAGAAATGTATTAATGTTTGCCCTAATGAACCTTTAGAGCAGGGGTCCTCAAACTTTTTAAACAGGGGGCCGGTTCACTGTCCCTCAGACCGTTGGAGGGCCGGACTATAGTTTAAAAAAAAAACTATGAACAAATTCCTATGCACACTGCACATATCTTATTTTGAAGTAAAAAAACAAAACGGGAACAAATACAATATTTGTATTTGCATGTGGCCTGCGGGCCATAGTTTGAGGACCCCTGCTTTAGAGGAACTGGAGCAGGCAACATGGGAAGTAATGATCAAGAAATAGAGGTTGGCACTAAGCATCCCTCTATGTGGACTAAGAATTCTCTGTGCTCACAGAGGCCTAGATCAAATTCCTCTTTAATTTGTTTTCCAATTTTACCCTTTAAGATATTTTTGACAGATTGCCTACAGTAAATTGTTTGGCCACTTAGTTTTCTGCGTCAAGGTGATGGCACATATTATAAAATAAATGATAGAAATAAAATTTTAATTTAAATCTAGATGTTTTTGGATATTCTGTTTCTATCAATAGTTTCATTTCACTAGGCAAAGTTGTAGAAGCATCTTAAAAGGATTCTAAACCCCATCACTTTTTTTTTTCAATTCTATCATTTCAGGCAAAGGTGAGAGTTATTAGGATTACCAAACAATTTTATGCCAACATAATTTTCAATCCATCAAAAAATATCTCAGTTACTGAACACAAAGTTGACTTGCCTGTGTTCTGAATTAAGCATTTCAGTCAAGTTGTACAAGGCTTGTTAAAGCAATACATGACCTGATCTGTCATTTTATTATGCCGAATACAGCAAGGATCTGTAGGTCAGTCATGGGACTGTTTGCCTTATATTTTCTGGAAAGGTGAAGCCTCTTAACTGAATCCTACACTTAATCATCCCCAAATCCCAAGCTATATCTCCTAATCCCTGTTTCGATTTAAAATAAAATTTTTATTTTTTGGTGTTCCGAGTGAGTTTGCTTCAGGCCTGACTTAGAGATCTATGAATAGCATTTACTGTTTGCTTGCTGACTACTTCAGCGATTCTGATTCCTCTGGGTGATCTCCACAAGGCTGGTAGTGGGGAGGGGGGCGGGTTGGAGAGGGATTTCATGCAGAAAATCACTGTACCCTCACACTTGAAGCCAAAACAAATATTTTGAGGGTTAAGTAAGCTCCTGGATTCAAGCAGCCCATTTGATTTGAGAATACACCGATGTGTGAAATTCAGGCTGTTTCCCATATTCCTGCTTCATTCTACTCCTGAAGAAAGTGCCCTTGTACTGCAGAGAGAGATGAAACCCAGTGGTGTGATGTAAACAGTGAGTCCCCTCCTGTATTCATTTGTTGGACAACATGCAATCTGAGATTTGCTAAAAGTAAAAATTTTTTTCTCGGTTGGAAGTTAGTGTCCAGAAACAGAGAATGGTGGCAGCAAGCACTGCCCAAAGTCCTGGAGTATTTGTTGCATTAAAAGAATGGAGGGAAGCAGGTAGCCCTGGAGGGAAATAGGGCTGTGTGTGCCCCAATGTAGGAAACTGGCCAACAGCCTACAGTGTTCAATAGAAATGAGATACCCCTCAGTCCCCAGAGTTCGATGTGCCCTGAAATTTTCAATATTGCTGATGACACCTTATTTCTCTAAAGCCTCTCCTCTCTTGCCTCTGAGACCGGCCCTTCCCTCTTGCTTGTCCTACTGTGGTAGTCACCCTTCTCTCACAGACTCCAACTGTTCGTTCCCCAAATAAGTGCAAACCAAAGTGGTGTCCACTTGCGTGAGAATCCCCTGTGTGGGAATCAGAATTCCTAGACACAGAATATGGACATCTGTGTTTCCAGGCTACCGACCTGGGATTTTTATACATAGGAAAGAACCTGTGCCTTAAAAGTGCTTGTCCAGCACGTTTCATCTCTCTCCACTCACTTCTTGGACAATTGCATGCAATTTTCTTTCAATTATCACGTGCATCCTTATTAATCACAACCACTTTCCAGCTCAAAATAACCTCCTGGCCTCTGGGTCCTCTTTATCCACATCTACTATATATCTCCCCAGGAGTCATAATTCCCCATCACACGCCCCCCCTCACACACACTCAAATGTTTGTTCATAATTCACAATTCTTTTCTCAGATACTAGCAGTGATATCTACCCATTTCTCCCATTCACAAACCTTGGAGTAATTCTAGACACTTCACTACATTCAATCATGTAGCAAGTTCAGTTCATTCTATCTACTAATAATCTATACTTAGTTCAAGACTTCATAGATTCTCATTTGGAATGACTGAAATATCCTTCTAATTAGTCCTCCAGCATTCAGCAAGAGATATTGTCAAACAGTGAAAAAAAAAAAAAAAGCAGATGTTACTTCCTTTTTGTATGAATTCTGGTGATTTGACTTCCCTCCTCCTAGGATAATAATTATTAAAGTCGTTAAGCAAGAGATCAACCAAAGGACTTGTATGCATGCATATAAGCCTAACCAATGGACACAGACACCAGGGGGGTGAGGGCATGAGTGGGGGGCGGGGGAGGGGGGCAATGGGGGGATAAGGACACATATGTAATACCTTACCAGTGATTTTCAACCTTTGGGTCACAACCCCTTTGGGGGTCGAACGACCCTTTCACAGGGGTCGCCTAAGACCATCGGAAAACACATATATAATTACATATTGTTTTGTGATTAATCACTATGCTTTAATTATGTTCAATTTGTAGCAATGAAAATACATCCTGCATATCAGATATTTACTTTACGATTCAAAACAGTAGCAAAATTACAGTTATGAAGTAGCAACGAAAATAATTTTATAGTTAGGGGTCACCACACCATGAGGAACTGTATTAAAGGGTCATGGCATTAGAAAGGTTGAGAACCACTGCCTTAATCAATGAAGAAAAAATAATAAATAAGAAAAGAAAGAAAAGAGTCATTAAGCAGATAAAACACCTAGCACAGGACTTAGAAAAGATAAACATAAAATACTTGTTATTTTGACTTTTTCAAAGAAGGGAAGCCTTCATAATGTTTTCAAAATAATTCTTCTAAAATGAAAATCTTGCCGAACCGGTTTGGCTCAGTGGATAGAGCCTCGGCCTGCGGACTGAAGGGTCCCAGGGTTCGATTCCAGTCAAGGGCATGTATCTGGGTTGCGGGCACATCCCCAGTAGGAGGTGTGCAGGAGGCAGCTGATCGATGTTTCTCTCTCATTGATGTTTTAACTCTCTATCTCTCTCCCTTCCTCTCTGTAAAAAATCAATAAAATATAAAAAATAAATAAATAAATAATAAATAAATAAATAAATAAATAAAATAAAAAAATAAAATGAAAATCTTATTATACACAATTCACAAATAATCATGTCTTTCACCTACTTATAAACCTCCCATGACTAGTAGAATAAAGCTAAAAAAGTATTAGGTTGGCATTCAAGGCCCTTCCTGTTCTACACCCCCTGCCATTTTTTCCCCTCAAGCTTTTCCATACGCCCTTGCACCAATTATTCCTAGAATGCCATCACTCATACAAGAATTAGTTCCATCAGCAAACTTAATTCCCTTTGTGGGTGATAGAGGCTGTCTCTGTTGTCTGCTGCCCCCTGTCGGCCACTGAAGTGAAGAGCCTGTCCTGGCTCCTCGCCAGGGGGACACGCTTTGTAATTCAAATTATGACCTGCTGGTGCAAAAATGTGTTTGGACATCCAAGGCTGGTTTTATACATAATTTTCAGACTCTTTCAAAGTGGCATGAACTAAGTAGCAGTGCGAATTTACAGCCGAGCTTTTTAAGCCATTTAGCGCTCTTCTAATAACAAGATACTGTTACCAATGCCTCAGTCTTCATCCGTTTCATCGGTTTATTTCACTGAGACCAGGGCTTAGACATAACATCCCACTTTTCTTTACAGTGGACCCCAGGACCTACTCATTTAAAGGCTAGCCCTAGGCTAGAGGAGAAGGTTCATTTTGAAAGGGTCTTTTGGGGGGGGGAGGATTGTTTCTGGAAGAGCTTTTGAAGGCCTTTTTGTAGCAAACGAGACCACCCTGCTCAAAGAGGAGCATCAAAAACCCAGTACTCGCAAACTTCTCATTCCCAAGACTATTGGGGTACTATAACCTACAGAGCCAGTTTGGTGGCCCTTGTACCGTGTTACATGTGACCTTTTTTATCATTCAAAGGTAAGAAAAATAGGCTAATACAAAAATAGGCAGAACCAATTTTTTTCTATAACATTGTAGTATGTGTTTTTTTAATATCTCTGATCATTCATTTGAATTTATGATGGAAACAGATGAGACTAAATATATTTTATACTCCCCATATCAACAGAATGAATTTACTGTATTAAAAAGAATTCTAGCCAAAACCGGTTTGGCTCAGTGGATAGAGCGTCGGCCTGCGGACTGAAAGGTCCCAGGTTTGATTCCGGTCAAGGGCATGTACCTGGGTTTCGGGCACAGCCCCAGTAGGAGATGTGCAGGAGGCAGCTGATCGATGTTTCTCTCTCATTGATGTTTCTAACTCTCTGTCTCTCTCCTTTCCTCTCTGTAAAAAATCAATAAAATATATTTAAAAAAAAAATTCTAGATTTGCCTTGGAAGGGATTCTGATCACATAAAACACTTTTTATTTTAGTGTTGTAAATATAAAAACACATGATTCATAAAGTCCATTGATAATAAATGTATTCAATAATCCATCTTTCACAGTGAAATAGAAGTTTAAATGTTTTCTTCCTATGACATCAATGCACCAAAATGCTTCGTTCCACCAGTCATGCAGCAATATATTTCTAAGTATTAATCCCTGCAATTTGCATTCTTCACCCTCCCAAATTCACCCCTGGACTCCTATTAAAGTCACTAGGCTATTTTTCTGCTTATTTCCTCAAAGGAAGAATATGAAGAACACAAATCAGGGAAAACAGGAATATTAATATTTTTCTGAGTTTTGTGTTTGAAATAACAAGTTCCTTAGAGGAATATGAAAGCAAAGATAATATATTTGAAAGGGGGTGGGGGGCATATATTTTTTAAAAGATTCTGTAGGCAAGGGGTGGGGAGGGACAGGGAGGAAAAGAGATACAGAGGGGGGATTAATGACAATATCAATGAATATGGGTCCCAGATAAACAGCTTCTGAAACCTGCCTCCCCCCGAAGACAGTGAGTGCCATAGAGAGTCGTGTGTGAGACCCAAGATCAAAGAAAGCCAGTGTATCTTTCCTAGAAAGGGTCCTCACAGGGGGTGTAGTTGGGCAATGTATCCAGTAGACCCCGCCTACTTCACTAACAATGCATGAGAATGGGGGGGATGATTCTTGTGTCCCCAAATAAAGCCCAGAAGAAGTAAAGATGCCACCAAGTCTTCAAGGGACCAGGCAGATAGGCCCAAGGGACAAGTCAGCATAATATTCAGGAATCAAAGATCAAGGTTCATATGGGACAACTGACAACCCCCTAGATCTTCGTGGGGCAGGCAGCATCTACTTTTCACTCTCCTAATCGCATGGAATTTTGTTGCACCACTATCATTTTATTCCCTGAATTTTGAAATCTATCATAGGCAGAGGACTCTGGAATTGGCCAAGATTTACTTTTCCCCACTGTAGTGAAGTGGGTGTTTAAAATCAAAATTAGGCTATTTTTTTTTATGTGGAGCTATTTTTTGTAAATGTGAATTGCAACCCTTACAGTTCATTATAAATTAGCTATCATTGAATCTGTTTAATGGCCTTATTCTTTGTCAGAATTCATCACCATTAGTTTTCCCCTGTACATTACTGTCATCATGACCCAAATACTTATTGATCCTGTACTTTGTGTGGGACCTTGAGGTTATGTTGAACGAGGGTACATGTGTGATGGATTTTATACAGTGAAATGTGTTTCTAAGTTTTAGGAGATTTAGGGACAGAGTAAGATAGCTAACCACATTTTTTTAAGAAGTTGTTCAGTCTATACTAATACATTTCCTACTGAGTATCAGCAGAAAGAATATAAAGCCAGCTTGAATTGCTTCAAAAGATTAAACTGATGAATATTTGAATCAAATATATAATCAGCATTGCTACGGCTTGTGAACCTATAAGACAGGACCCACAGAGTCCAACTAATTGATCCAATTTTCACATGTATATATCCTTTGAGTTTTTAAAAATGCTGGAAGTATTTCAAAGTTTGAACCACTTATTAAGCTTCCAGAAAATGCTAAAGTTCAACTTCAGAACTGATAATTAGAATGGTACTCTACCTTAGATCACACTGCTTCTCCCTCTCTCAATATTCTTAGATACTTCAAGATGCTCAATGTGTTAAGAATGAATAAAAAGCTTAGGTAGTCTGACACAGTTTGCAAGTAAAACTCACAAAGGCTGCCTTCTCTTTTTAGCTTCAGACTCTTCTTCCACAAGGGGGAAAATTCTATCTGACACGTTTCTCAAGGATTCTTTTATTCTGTCACTTTTTAAGCAGAGAGTAAAAAAGCATCTTTCCTCTTCCCTTACTAATATATTTTCTGATTTTCCATCAGCCCAGCGACTTTGAAAATCTGTTGAAATGTGCTTTAGTGTGCCCACATAGTAAACTACATTTTCATCCTAAAAGGAAAAAAAAATTAATTTCACTGTGAAAACATAGATTTTATATACAGGCATATTAAATCTATATATAAAAGGCTAATATGCAAAGTGTCCCCACGGGAGTTCGACCAGGAGACCAGGAGTATTATCACTCGCTATAACATCTGCTGACCACCAGGGGGCGGTGCAGAATGAAGCAAGACCCCAGCCAGCAGCTGTCAGGCGGGGAAGGGAGACCCCAGCCAGCAGCCAGGGAAGGGAGGCTCCGGCCAGCAGCCAGAAGGCTCTAATTGGACCTTATCACTGGCCAGGCCTAGGGACCCTACCTGTGCATGAATTCCACGCACCAGGCCTCTAGTAATACAATAATTAATAAATAGCAATACAAGAATAAACTCTGTGTTTCACATACTGACAATTGTAAACCTACTTTTGCCCCACCCTGTGTTTATATGCACTTATACTTCTAGGAACAGATAGATATTTTAAAGTATAAATATGTAAAGTAAGAAGAATAAGTCAGGAAATGTGGATATGAAAACACAAAAGGGAAAGACCCTATCCCAAATTATTGTACAATATCAAATAGCATGAAAATCAAAACTTAAAAAGAGAGCTTTATAATCACCAAATGATATACCCAAACCATGAAAATGTTAAATCTTAGAGTTAGGAACAGTTTAGTTAACATCATAGAAAAAGGCTCCAAAATTACACTAGCACAAAGAACAAAATGTGCTACTCTGATAAAATATTAATGGGAACATATTAATAGTTTTATAACATATGGATTTCTTTCTGGTACAAAGCAATTGACAAAGAGTGAGGAAGAAGGTTGTAAAGTAGAAGCAATAGAAATTTGGAAGTTTGCTACAAAAATATTTTAAAATTCATTGCTAAAAGTATATTGTGGATTTTAGATGAACATAATCTTTTTTTCCTTTACTTATTTACTAGAGGTTCAGCGCATGAAATTCATGCACTCAAGTAGCGGGGGGTGGGGGGGTGGGGGGGGCGGGGTTCCCTCAGCCTGGCCTACACCCACTCACAGTCCGGCAGTCAGACATCCTAGCACTGCCATGGAGGTGGGAGAGGCTCCCACCACGGCAGCTGTGCTCGCCAGTCTTGAGCCTGGCTGCTGACTGAGTGGCACTCCCCCTGTGGGAGTGCACTGACCACCAGGGGGCAGCTCCTGCCTTGAGCGTCTGATCCCTGGTGGTCAGTGCGTGTCATAGCAACTGGTCATTCCACTGTTCTGTCAATTTGCATATTAGCCTTTTATTATATAGGATTTAAATCTATCCTTATTGTTGGAATATTACAGATGTCCCTCATTTTCCCCCATTGCCCCCCTCCACCCAGTTTCTGCCCCACCCCAGAACTTCACTACACTATTGTCTATGTCCATGAATTATACATATATGCATATAAGATTTTTGGTTAATCTCTGTCCACCCCACCGCCCCCTTCCCTCTGAGATTTGTCGGTATGTACCATGTATCCATGCCTCTGGACCTATTTTGTTCATTAGATTCCACAAATAAGTGAGATCATTTTATACTTCTTTCTCTGACTAGCTTATTTCACTTAGCATAATACTCTCCAGGTCCCTCCATGCTGTCCCAAAGGTAAGAGAGCCTTCTTTTTCACAGCTGCATAGTATTCCATGGTGTAAATGCACCACAGCTTTTTCATCCACTTATCTACTGATTTGTACTTGGGCTGTCTCCAGATATTAGCTAATGTAAATTCTGCTGCTCTGAACATAGGGGTGCATATATTCTCTCTGATTGGTGTTTTTGGGATTCTTAGGATATATTACTAAAAGTGGGATTACTGGGTCAAATGGCAGTTGGATTTTTAATATTAAAAGGTCTTTAAAAGCCCATCGTAGAAGAGCACTAGATTCCATTTGCTATTTCAGAAATCTTGCCCTTTTGTTGTTGTTTTTTACCAATATAATCAAAATATCTTGTGCCAAGATTCAAATATTGATTAGTCCTATTTCTTTTAAGTGAATGATACTAATAAATTTTCTAAAAATGAATGCTGAAATGTTGCAATAATTAGATTTTGTAAGAATATTGTATAGTTCATAAAACATGGAAATAATTTCCAATGGTTCAGCTTTTTTAACCATTTTGTTCTTCTTCAATATACAAACATAGCCTCTTTGTAATTTATAATTCTGAAAATATTAACTATAACTGATTCATCCTATTGATATTAGGGGAAAAACCTTTAATCCACTCTGATTTTTTAAGGTAAATTATTCACAAGGTTCAATATGTTCAACTATTATTCTTACAAATTGTGTTTCAATTGCATGACATTTAAAACTGAACAATGAAAACATCAGTAAGTCAAAAAGTTAAGTAAAACTGGTATAATTATAAAAGTAAGAAATGTTATTGATCCTCTTCCTCAAAAGCTATGTAAATTCAATACTAAAAAGTTAACAAATCAAAATCTATTCATACTACACAAATTATTTCTATCCATAATCTATCAAGGTCTTATGGTTTAGACCTATTATAAGGAAAATATAACTCCTTCAAAGTTTCAAGAATTTAATAGCACAAATATTTTGAAAGATAATTAAATACTAAAATTTTCTTATTAATCAAAACACAAGGAAAGAAAAACTCAAAACAAAGAGAACTAAATAATCTAACTAAATCATTGATAAAAATGCATGTAAAATAAGAAATTCACAATATATTTTCAACTTCCTTTTAACAGATTAAGTGAAGTATATAGTAGTTAAATAGAGAAATGTCTATTAGTCACCTCACCACTTATAGTAACCTTTCTGTGGGTAATAGAAGTAATACTCATATATATTTGGAAACAACAAATAATCAATATTTCAACACTAGGGGCCCGATGCACGAAATCCGTGCACTGGGGAGGGGGGAGTTGTCCCTCAGCCTAGCCTGCCCCCTCTCACATACTGGGAGCCCTCAGGGGATGTCCTAGTGACGGCTTAGACCCGCTCCCTGCTCCCCTTGGGGATAGGGCCTAAGCCGCAGTCTGGCCTCCCTTTGTGGGAGGTGACCGGGTTGATCAGGGGAAGGCACCAGCCCCATCACTGTGCTGCTGCAGCCACTGCCAGTCACCGCAGCCAGCAAGGTTTTTTCATCAACACAGACTCCAGTCCCTTCACCATGAAAAAAATGACAACTTTCTTTAGGCATTTTCAAGATGTGTCTTTCATATAATAATAATTTCTTTATTATTTTTTTATCCTAACCTGAGGATATGTTTCCATTGATTTTTAGAGAATGTGGAAGAGAAAGGGAAAGACAGAGAGAAACATCAAAGTGAAAGGAACACTTTGATTGGTTGCCTCCTGCATGAGCCCTGACCTGGGCCCTGGCCAGGGAGGAGCCTGCAACTTAGGTACATGCCCTTGGTCAGAATTGAACTCAGACCCTGCCATTGGCAGGCCAAGGCATTAGCCACTGAGCCAAACCGGCTAGGGCAGGATATGACATTTCTTAGCCCTCCAGCAGCAGACCTTCGTTTTTTTCGCCAGGAGTGTGGTGAAAAACCCTAGATCACCTTTTTGGATTCTTATTACCCAAGTTACTAAGAATATTACCAGTGGCATTCAGGGAGCTTAACCAATGAGCAGTCAGAAAAGGTGTTTCCTCTGTAGTTCACACCAATCACTGGGTTGCCCCACCCCCCCACCCCAGGCCTGATGCCTCTGGCCCAGGCATCAGGCCTGGGCAGGAGACTCTCATCTCCCCCCAATCACCAGCTCCACCCTCACCCAGGCCTGACGCCTTGGCCAGAGGCATCGACCCCCATCACCCTTCGATCACCGGATTGGCCCCTTGCCCAGGCATGATGCCTCTGCCTCAGGCGTCAGGCCTAGGCAGGGGACCCCCAGATCCCTCTGATTGCCACTCCGCCGCCCCCCCCACAGGCCTGACACCTCAGCCAAAGGCGTCGACCTCCATCACCCTCTGATCGCCAGATCAGCCCCATGCCCAGGCCTGATGCCTCCACCAGAGGTGTCAGGCCTGGGCAGGGGACCCCATCTCCCCCCAATCACTGGCTTCTGGGCGGCTTCTGGGGCTTCTGGGGCAGGCCTGCTGCCCAGGATGGCGGCTCGCTCTGGTGGCTGTGCTGTCCCGCCCTGCCTACAGTATGCAAATTAGCCACCATCTTTGTTGGCAGTTAATTTGCATATCATGCTGATTAGCCAATGGGAGGTGTAGTGAAGGTATGGTCAATTACCATGTTTGTCTATTATTAGATAGGATAAGAACACACTTTACTTTTTTTAGAATTGTTTTCTCACTTTTAATTCATGTATAATTATTTCCAAATACCTGATTGTGTGTTAAAATGATTGTCAAATGTTTTGTACAATGTTATTTTGAGAGTATTTTTTTTTTTCAAAGCAGCTTACCGTTTGAGTCACCTTGGCTATTTGTACACTAGGTAATATCTTTTTTTCTCCCCATTGGATATACATACAAGGACTTTTGCATAAGAATCCAGTTGACTTGTAACTCTAAAGTGTTCATTTTTCTCAGCTTGGCAAGTAAACATAAAAGTCTTTGTTTTTTTAGCTGTCTATTGAATTTTTTGATAGGAAAGAAAACATAAAAACAATTACATGTTGCTCCAGGCAATTCTGAATCAGTTCCATTGTTCATTCAGACCTGAAAAATTCCCAGAACTTAACATGAGTAATCTAAATCTAGATGACAAAGTTAAGTACAAATACTTTAAGAGTCAGTGTATTGAAATGTGATAAGCTATTGATATTGATCTATGCCTTAGATCATAACAGTTAAAAACTAATTACTATAATACTTTATTGGTACTCATAGATGTTTTGAGAAACCTCTTTCAACTGGAAATTCTAAAATTTCTTCTCCCATAATATATTACAACAAACATCTCAAGACAAGACATACCTTCAACTTACATTTCACTTGGTAGTTAATAGAACTTATACTGATCACATAAGAATGAATCTCTCTTTCTCTCTCCCTCCCTTCCTCCCACCTTCCTTCCACTTTCTCTAAAAATCAATGGAAAAATATCTTCACTCTCAGGTGAGAATTAAAAAAAAAGGAATAGGGCCTAAGATATATCACAGTTTTCTCTAATTGCTATATAAGCTCCTTCCTAAATTACCATCTATTGAGCTCTTGTGTTTCTTCTGGCTTCCTGCTTAATGATTACCCTAAATTCTGTAATTTTACCTATTTGTTCAAACACTGTTAGAATTCTGGCATAAGAATAACTAATTTGGAATAGTTCCAATATATGCCCAAGAACATAAGCCAAGATTACTTAAGGTTAACTTTTGGAAAAAAAAAAATATTCTTACTTTGCTATCATATTAATCTATATAACTCCAGAATTAAATAAACAGGAAAACATCTCTCCACAGCTAATAAAAAAGATAAAAAAACAAGTTGCAAGTAATTCATAATGGTATTTTTATTATAAGGACTTGGAATCAATTTATCAGACTTCTGAGTATATATATATATATATATATATATATATATATATATATATAATTTTTTTTTTTTTTGGTAAGAAATAAGGAGGCAAGAGATTAAAAATGGCGGCTGAGTAAGTGGATGCAGCACAGATATGCTCCCAGGAACTACTATCAGTTTCTTAAACACAGCAGAGCATTTCATGCTTCCAAGCTTATGTTGCATCCTTTGCCTGTACAATTCTTCCCTCTCTATTCCATTTAACCCACAGCCGTGTATCTGAGAAATAAAGTTCCTCACACCTGCTCAAGCAATCCAGAGTAGAAGAGCTCACTCTTTCCTAGTAAGACCCACTGTGCCCTACACTATGCCTACCATAGCCCCAGTAGCCACTCACTGGGTACTTACATGTTTTATCTTCCTCTAAGTTCTCTGAGAATGGAGGCTGTGTCATATTCATCTTTGCATCCTAAGCACCTGGTAAAGTGTCTGTATCATAGCACGGAATCAATGTTTATTGAATGAGTCACTGAATCGATAACACAAAAGTTTTTTCTATCTTTCTAAGGTGAGATCTATGTCAAATTACATATTGAAATATCTCTCAGAACTACTGACCAGTTCAATATGGAATGATATTGCCATCCTTTAAAAAAAAAAAATGAGTAGACAGCTCCGTTAAGTTAAACCACATTAAGAGAGTCACAGAGTACAGAAATGCTTATCAAAGTTGTTCCCTTTGGCCTTTTGGAGGCCTATGACCTCAGTCCTACACCAGTTGAATTAAAATGCCCTCTGCCTCATCTTTACTACTTCTTGGTACTTTGAATTATCCCCTCATAAAAGCTTAAAATGTAGTAAAGAGTATTGTGTTCAAAAAGGAAATTGATATGGAGTTGGGAAATCTGTGTTTCAGTACTGGATTTTTCTCATATAAACTTTGCTATTTTGTCAGGTTGCAAATGCAAATTAAAAACACAATGACATATCCTCTCACACCTGTCAGAATGGCTACCATCACATATTACTGGTGTCCTTATAAGAAGGGGAAAACTAGACACAGACACAGAGAGGGAAGATCTTATGAAGACACAGAAAGAAGGTGGCAGAGCCCAGGAGAGAGGCCTCTAAATAAATCAACCCTGCCAACACTTGGATCTTAGATGCCTTGCCTACAAAACTATAAGAAAATAAATTTCTGTTGTTAAACCACCTGGTTTGAAAAAACAACAACACACACCTGGTCCTCTGTTATAGCAGTCCTAGCAGACTAATGCCATACACTGGTGGTCCAGATGTGGATCCCAGGGAAGTGAGCTAATTTTGGTAGGTCTTACTAGTGACTCCACCCAAGAGTACCATCAGATGGGTGTACCCCAAGAACAGCGAAGAGAAGAGTGTAGAAAGTTATAAGCCAGATTGTGAAAGGCTTCGCTACCATTTGTATTTAGCTAGAATTGCCAATTCGATAGATTTGACATAGTTGAAAGATTTAGAGGAAAATCCACTCAAAGAGAGATGAACAAGGTGGGGAAAGGAGATATGAAGGAGGCAAAGTCAGTGGGACTAGATTAGTCATGCATGGTTTGTGAGAAAGAGACACTGAGGCTCTAGCTGGGTTGGCTCAGTGGATAGAGCATTGGCCTGCGGACTGAAGGGTCCCATGTTCAATTCCAGTCAAGGGCACATGCTCGGGTTGCAGGCTCAATCCCCAGTGAGGTGGGGGTAGGGGGTGGGGGAGGGGCGTGCAGGAGGCAGCCAATCAATAATTCTCTCTCATCATTGATGTTTCTATCTCTCTCTCCCTCTCCCTTCCTCTCTGAAATCAATGAAAGAAGGAAGGAAGGAAGGAAAGAAGGAAGGAAGGAAGGAAGGAAGGAAGGAAGGAAGGGAGGGAGGGAGGGAGGGAGGGAGGGAGGGAGGGAGGGAGGGAGGGAGGAAGGAAGAAAGGAAGAAAGGGAGAAAAGAAAGGAAGAAAGGAAGGAAGGAAGGAAGGAAGGAAGGAGGAAGGAAGGAAGGAAGGAAGGAAGGAAGGAAGGAAGGAAGGGAAGGAAAGAAAAGAAAAGAAAAGAAAAGAAAAAAGAAAAGAAAAGAAAAGAAAAGAAAGAAAGAAGAAAGAAAGAAAGAAAGAAAGAAGAAAGAAAGAAAGAAAGAAAGAAAGAAAGAAAGAAAGAAAGAAAGAAAGAAAGAAAAAAAGAAAGAAAGAAAGAAAAGAAAGAAAGGGACACTGAGGATGATTCCCAGGTTACAAGTTTGGGGAAATGGAGGGATCAGTAGTGATGCTTTTAAGTGAATTATCAAATGCCAGATAGCTACAGAATTAAGATTAAGAAAGAGAGGGAAAGCGACACTGACAAAATCTGGATATGATGACTCTAAGACAGGGGTGGGCAAACTTTTTGACTCGAGGGCCACAGTGGGTTCTTAAACTGGACCGGAGGGCTGGAACAAAAGCATGGATGGAGTGTTTGTGTGAACTAATATAAATTCAAAGTAAACATCATTACATAAAAGGCTACGGTCTTTTTTTTTTTTTAGTTTTATTCATTTCAAACGGGCCGGATCTGGCCCGCGGGCCGTAGTTTGCCCACGGCTGCTCTAAGATATCTTTAGAATTTAACTGATCCAAATATGAAAATACTACTCTGAGAATCCCAAGAGAACCAAAGACAGAACTCTAGGGAATATTTACTAGTAAAGTATTTAAAGAAGAATAAGAAGGAGAAGAGGGAAGGAGGAAAGAGGAAGAAGGAAGAAGAACCTAAGGAGACTAATTTGGAGGTCCTGACAGGTAGGAAAATACACACAGAGAGGGTGGTGGCATGACGGTCAAGTGAGAGCACAGTTTCAAGAATGTAATCTAAAATGCCCTAGAGATGTTACATAAAACAGAGGGGAAACTTGTCATCAAATTTTCCAATTAGGAGATCATTGTACCCTTTATTCATAGAAGTTTCAGCAGAATGGTGAAGGCAGATGGAGTCTGGTGTGTCTTACTCAACACTGTAGTATCGCCGTTACCAAGCATACTGCCCAGCACATACATACATTCAGTAAGTATTTGTAAGGATAAAGTTAAATTAGAAACAGGGGAATAATTTAGAAAAGAAAAAAAGGAGATGGTGAATGTGTAAGTCCTAAAGTTGAGATAAAAAAGAGAGGATAGATTCATACTTAGAAAAGAAGGAAGAATAAAAGAAAGGTGTGTCTTCTTTAACCGTTTTAGAAAGGAACAGGAGCAACTTAATTCTATTTAGAGATTATTATAAGAAACCACTGAAAATGAAGAAGAAACAGAATTAATGGGCCAAGATGGCTAAGAGGACCTTCATCTATTTGTTCTATCAGGAGAAGACAAAGATATTCTTAGAAAAGTAAAAGTGATTTAAGAATTACTACACTCTCACAATCACTAGGACAATAATAATAGCTAAGATTTATTAGTAGTTATTAAGTGTTTTTATGTGTTAAAACGTAATACTATTACACTTTTTTCATTATGCAGATTTTTAAAAAGCTGAGAAGTCAGGCAACCTGTCCAAGGAAAGCATGAAAAATAACTAGCAAAACAGGATTTGAATCCTTTCCTATAAGGCTACCACACCTATATATTGCTTCCTTAAAGTACTAGGTCAAATGCAATGTGCTGTGACAGCCTGCAAGTCAACAGGCAGGTGCTGAACATGTGGCTCCCATGTGAGGTGCCCCTGCAGACCATAAGTTTATTCCATGGGAAATACAAAACAGATTTATTATAATACTACTAATAATTATCACTCCTTCACAGATGTATTTTTTCTTAATAATTAATTTTTTTAAAAAATTTATTTATCAATCACAGTTGGCATCCAATATTACATTAGTTTCATTTATGCTACCTTATGAAGTGGTCACCCTGATAAGTCTAGCGCCCATCTGACACCATACATAATTATTAAAGTATTATTTACTATATTCCCTATACTGTACTTTATATCCCCATGACTATTTTTAACTGGAAATTTGTACCTCTTAATCTCTTCCACTTCTTTCACCCATCCCCTCAACCTCCCTCCCATCTGGTGACCATCAGTTTGTTCTCTGTCAGATGTAGTTTTAAAAGAACATTTGTATCTACCAAAGTAAATACCTTTGAACAATCTGATAATGCAGAAAATACAGATCATGTTTTTATACCTCACAAGTAAAAATTTCATTCATAACATCAGCTGGGCAGGTGAACTTGAGTAGATTTCAAAACATAAGTTTATCAACTAAAATTTTTATCCTAACAATAGAAAGAATGACAACATCTAAAAATAAAAGGTTAATGCCCCTAGATTTATGACAAATGTTTTTTTTAGTATATAAAATTGAACAATGAGGTATATTTAAAGTTTGGTTGAAATTCTGGTAACATCAAACCAATTTATTGTATTTGATAATGTCTTTGTATTGCTTCTATGATTTGTGAATATGACTTTCCATAAAACAAAGTCAAAAAGGTAGATTTTTTTTTAAATGAAAGTCATCAGTTCCTAGTCAGTTGTGTTATAACAATTTTTAAAAAATATAAAACACCTCTAATGTTAGTATGGATGCATAGTCCCCATACCTCCCATTTCCAGAAGGAAAATATTCTATTAGAGTGATACTCTTGGCTTCACAAACCCTTTCCTTGGTGGCAGAGTGACTTATAATTGAAAAAGAGGCTGAAAGCTCTTAGTTCATACCCTTCCTCTCTCTCTTGAGGTCCACCTGACTACAGGGAGAATATATTCGGTTCTTCTCCATGCTCATTGAAAGAGAATAGGACTGCTATTGCCCAGCATTCCCTGTGAATTGAGTGGGCAAGGTTTTCTAATTCAGGACGAAGTATTAGCAAGCCCCATTTGGCTCTCAAAACAAGCCATGCCCTTTAGTATCAGCTTCATCCGTATTTAAATTGATATATTGGTCCCTATTTGCCTAATATCCACATCTATCTCTCAAATGGTTTCAAACTTGGATGAGCGAGAGGGGTACTATTTATTGGGCCCTCTAACACCTCCATATTTAAAATGGAGAGAAATAGGATTTGTGGCAAAAGTGATGCTTCAACAGCAAACTTCAGCAAACCCAAGGGAATACTGAAGACATTTACAAGGAGTTAATTAATAGGTGTACATATGGTAGCAAAAACACTTGGCAGGAGCCTGGTGTTTGAATATATCACAGAGCGAATCCGCTGTAAACTATGTTGATTTAGCTTTCAGAAAATATTTTAATGAAAGTTAGTCTTATTTAAGCTTTCCTATTGATAGCCCTAAAATAAATATGTTCTTTTAAAAATTTACACAACCGAAGATATTTAGATGGAGTTGGGTAAGATTTTTAGGCCACTTTTAAAAGACATGCCCTTCACACAACCTTTATTCCCCTCATTCTTTCTCTTAAGTCCTGAAAATATACTCAGACTTTCAGACAATACTGTAACCAGCATATGTCCCAGGTGAACAAATTACACAATCTACCTGGTTCTCTAGACAACCATGAACCCATTGCTCACTTAAGACAAAGGTATACTGTTTGAAGCTTCCTTTCTGACACAGAGTTTGAGTTCTGGCTTTGAAATAGTAAGCTGACACATTCAGTACCTTTCTTATTTTTCAAAAATATTTAACTCACGCATTTCTCATGAAAATCAAATACTCCACTCTATAAGGAAAAAAAAATTCTACCTATTCTCTTCCTCCACTTTTAAAGACTACTTTGATTCACTTCATATCTTTCTAGAATGCTTAATGTTTTCATCTCCGTAGTTCTCTCTCTCTCTCTCTCTCTCTCTCTCTCTCTCTCTCTCTCTCTCCCCCCACCCCTCTGTCTTCAATTATGTGCAATACTCTGTTATACTGCTTGTCAGTGTTTCCATTAAGTAACATAAGTAAAGACACTTGTAAATTGATATTTTTCTAGAATATTTCATGCAAAGACATGTCTGGGCTACTTTCAGCCATCAATTCTCCATATAACAATTTATATGACAACACTGATATATATCTTCGAGACCGCCTTACAAATATGTCTTAAAAATAATTTCCCAAAACATATATTTCCTAGACATTTATAATGTATTTGAAAATTAAAATATTGATTTAATTTATGTACCTTGATTATCATCTTGCTTCATGGAATTGCAATTTTAGAATGCATAGATTATTCTTCCTCCAGAGGGGAAAATCCAATCAAGTAAACACCTCTAGCTGCACACAAATTCTCTTCTGCTTTCTTTCTATAATTTGAATAATAAAAATAAGGTATATGTTCTGAAATGATTAGAGTCCTAAAAAATAATATTTGAAAAAGTATTTTCTAAATGTCTCCTGTTTCTCAAGCATTTGCTATTACCAAGCAGAAAAACACAATGTACCATTTAGCTTTATTTAAAATCAATTTAAAATGTTTTTAAAACTATTTTAGGAGGTGTCATTAATTTACTAATGGAACCACTTTGAGGATTCTCGCATAAAAGAACTAGAAGTAAAATATTTGGAATGTTAATGAAGTAACAATAACATAGTCATTTTTATTTTGTATATTAGAAAACCAAGAACTCTTTTCCAGAAAGAAAAAAAAAAAGTCACTTTCCATCTCTAATTATGGTAAGCCAGGCAAAGAGACAGTCGCAGTCAATATGATAAGTGATGAGAAATCTTTGGCTCGCCATCTGCTAGAGTTTCTCAGTGATAGGCACCCATTTCCTCCTGAACCGCCCCAGCTGTACTGTTCACACTATCTCCCCTCAACCCTATTCTTTGTGTTCTCTTTGTCGCCTGAGGGAGTTTGCCTGAGGTTGCACCAATCAATCTTATCTCTACTCAGCAGAAAAAGCAGCTCCGCAAAGCTCTGTGCCTGACTTGTACTTGTGATCTACAATTGGCTTGTTTTCTGATAAATTTCTTGCTTGTCGGGGCCATTGTCAGACATTTTGTATTTATGGCCTCTGAGATGCTCAATTCTAATGCAGTGTTTTATGCTAAACTTTGATTCAAGATCATTCCTGACTTTTACTTAAATACAGCCCTGTCTAGCAGGGAAGCTCACTGCTCTGGCTTTTGTGATAAAGATGGAGAAGAGCGAGAGCTTTATATTTGATTACTGTAACATAGGGCCACCATCTAAAGTAAGCCTCTCCAACCTGTGCCACCTCTTCTGTTTGTATTGGATCATAACCTAAATTATGCAGATGCTGTCTTTGATTCTGAAAAGACTATAAAAGATACTCTGTCACTTATTTTTTTAAATGTGCATTAAGAACCTATACATATTGATGAACTGGTATTTAAACACATGCTTTGCAAAAAATAATACGAAGTTACTGTCAATCATGTAGTCTCATTCCTGTGTAATACATACAATACTCACGTCACACACACCCCTACACCCAGAGATAATCTATTTCATATTGTAAAAGCAGTTTTTAGCCAGTTAAAATTTATCCTTATATGAGGCATGAAATAGGTTCATATAGCCATCTGCCAAACCTGGATGGTTTGTCATATTTCAAAGAAAAATAAGTTTTCTTAAAATTCTAAATTCATTTTTCTGTGCTGCATTGATCAGTTTATTTAGACTTGACTTCATTTTGCCTCATTATAAGGATATCGGAAGACATTAGACTAAACCTAAGAACACACAGTTTTTACACAGTAGTTTGAAGATGAGAAACCAGAATGTATAATAGAAGGCACGTATGTTCTTTATGCAAACAGTTCATCTTTTATCAAAATACATATTTTATGAATGTATTGCAGACATCATCTGTTAAAAAATGATTAAAGAAGGCAATTTAGGTAATACAAACTTTATTTAACACGTAATGAAGCAAACAGCCGTCTTTGGAAGAACCGCTGCATGGGGTGGGAGACAAGAAGCTTTTGTAGAGTAAAGAGTAAAGAACAAGGAAGAAACAAACAGAAAACACCTGATTGGCTGCGGCCACATGGGCCACCTTGTTTGGAGTGTGAGGGCCCAGAGTTGGCTTGGCCTCTGGGGATCGCTGACTGGATATATTGCATTTCTGGCCAAGCGGAGCATTTCTAGGGACACAAAAGGTAGCCAAGTTTCAGTTTGCTGACGGGGAACCCCAAGCAACAGCAGCCCCATCTTGGCCTTAGAAATCTTTTTCATCACATATATATGTGTGAAAATATAGATAGATAGATAGATAGATAGATAGATAGATAGATAGGTAGATAGATAGAGATATAGATATATTTAAAACAATAAGTATTTACAAGAAGATGAAGACTGAAGAATTGGACTTTAAGCCAGACTTTGCTAAATACAGGGTGGGGCAAAAGATGGTTTACAGTTGTTTGTATGGAAAATAATGCAATAAGTAATAATAATACAGAAATACACATTGTTTTGCATACTCACAACTGTAAACCTACTTTTGTCACACCCTGTATATCCTTTGTTAACATAAAAACATTGAAACTTGTAAAGAATTTTTGTGAGTTTATTTGAGTGAAACTGTTGACAATTACCAGGAAGCAATATCTCAAGGGATTGGGATAGTGTTCCAGAGAATGACATGTTTTCATCTATTTTTATAAATTTCAATCAAAGAAGGGGACATAGGTGGGTTACATGAAATCCATTGGAGATAGATTAGAGAGGCAAGAGAAAGCAAAGCGGGGGGATGGGGGGGACCCCTGGGACTGGATTAAAAAGTAAAATGATAGACACATACTTAGGTGGGTACAGGACAGTCAACAGTCAACAATTAACATGATAACAATAACAATGAAGGAATTTGTGGTCTCTGTCCTGGCGCCCAGGCACATTAGCTTGTGCCCCAAGGGGTCCAGAAAAAGGGAAGTTACAAGTTACCCAGACATTTCAAGGATATGTTATCATAGATGCAAAACCACAGTACTAGTAGGCTCAGTTAAGGTAAAGATTGACCTTGTCAGTGAGGATGCCAGCCTAGAACATAACTACCTACCATAACTACTTTTAGTTAAAATTTAATTTCAGATCATCCTTTATGGTTCCTTAGGTCTCTGAGTTTGCAAGACTGCCATGCAGGCCTTCCCTGAGCTTGTCGGGTTAGCATGTGGCCCTTTTCATCCACACCTTTAATTTTAAACATTGTTCCCTTAATTTTTTAAATTTACTTTTATGACACATCATTTTTCTTGAGGTCATTTTGTAAGCCTAAGCGATCTAATCACATACACCCTGTTGTCTCTAAAAGTGCATGTAGTTTGAATCTAAAAAAAGTATTTATTTAAACTCTTGAACAACACACACACACACACACACACACACACATATATATATATATATACATATATATATATAATATCCATTTATTTGCACACTTGGTACACACACAAGAAACCTGTTCAATGAATTTTCATCATTCACTTTATATAAAGTTTTATTCAACAAATATCTACATTACATTATTTCATATATTTTAAATGAAGATAAATACTATCTCTTACCTTAATGAAATTTAATTCCTTATATAGAGAGAAAAAATTTAAATTTGTTTATAAAAATTGGCATCAACTTCCTGTAGTAAAATTCTCCTCATTATGCTTTTACTGAGAACAGTATTGAATTAAGCAAACTTCTTCTCGGCATCGTTTGTGTTAAAAGAAATTAGAAACCTAACAATTCTTTGAATACAATTAAAAGCAGGACAAAGCACTTAAAAATAAAAATAGTTTAGACGGACTTTGACTAGAAGACAAAATTTTCTTCTTTGCCCATATTTCATAAAGATAAAAGTCCTTAATTTTTCAAAATGTTTTCTGATGGCAAAAGAGAAAAAAATAGAGGAGAAGGGATTTAATTTTTACATTTCTATGAGAAAAAGAAATTCATCTGTATTGAAAGAATCACTTCTAGTTGTCCCATTCTGTCTTGTGGGCTGGCTAGGCAGACGACCCATCAGTTGATAGAAAACTACAGATGGAATTGACCTAGAGCATTAGTTATGTTGTGTTATTCTTTTAATACTAACTGCTATGGTGCATTCTAATCCATACTAGAAAACTTTTTAAAATGTTAGTGCTTGGACCCGCTTCAGACTAATTAAACCTTGGAAGTAAGAGGTAGGCATCAGTATTTAAAAAAAAAAAACTTCCCAGGTGATTCAAGTCAATTGGTTGCTCCTTAGAGCCTCTCTTCAAAACTGGCAGAAAACCAAGGATAGAGCACAGACCTCTTCCCCAGTGACCAGAGCGTGGGCAGAAGGGCCAGATCTGCATGGCTTCAGCAGCTTCGCAGACACAGTGAACAGAAGATACAGGGGATTCTGATGATCTTAGGAGGCCTCCAACTTCATTTTATTTCTTTCCAACAAATACCCAAAAAGAGCAAGGACTCTACTCTGGGTGGAATAATTTGCATACATACCTCTGTCCAACCAGACAGGGCTGTACGGACTCTATCAGAGTCTCATGCAGAAGGTGCTGCGACTGCCCAAGTCCTCGAATATCTCAGAAGTGCCCAGAATACCTTCCCTCAGAAAGGACAGAAACTCACGGGGGGCGGGGAAGATCTACAGGGATTGGATCCAAATTGAAGAGTCAGGAACATTGACAGTTAAGTTATTGGACATAAAGGGTGCCAGGAAAGCAAATCTCAGAGGCCACATTTTTAATACTTTGTGGTAACAACAGAGGAGAAAGTCCTTAAGCAATAAAATTGAGGAAGCTATCCTGTTCCACCTTGCCTCCTGTACAGAAACCTACTCTTGAGAATGCAGGAAAACCCATCTCATTAAACATGAAAAGAAGAAAAGGATTGCCATTCAAACCCATGAAATTATAGCCTAAGAACAAAAGGAAAAAAGTCCTGATTAATGTGCTAACAGATAATGTAGTCTAATATTAAGTATGAATATGTTAAGAAAGGGGTAGAAGTTTTGAAAATAAAGCATAAATCAAAGTAGAAAAGATAAGGAAAAATTTGCCTATACAACAAGCAGTTGTCGAAAGAGAGTTGACAGAGCTCAATAACTAATTAGGGGGATAAAAAAAATAAGTTATTTCTTAGATGCTTTTTAAGGTTAAAAAAAAAACCTGTTCTTTTACCCAAAATTGGAACCCATAAAATGCCTATATTGTGTAGCACAGGACATGCCTCAAGGCCACAATAATGAAATTAAACACTAACCATGGTTACAATATTCTAATAACTCTCTATGTCACACACACAAATATGTTTTGCAAGGTCCTTTAAAGAGCTGACAATAAGGGAAAAGTGAGGTCTGAGTAGCTGCTGACAGAGAGGCATTGTTTGTATTAAAAGAGTGCCACAAAGAAAATAAATGTGATTTCAGATCTGAGCCCTAAATCAAAAGTCACAAGGACAGATACTCTAAGGCAATCACTTGCGATTGAGCTGCTTCCCAGAAGGAATCCCCATGTAGTCCGCTCCAGGCTGAGCAGCCACAGAGATCAATCTGTGTAGAGATGACAAGTGAGTTCCTGATGGAAGTCCAGTTCGGTCAGCTAGAAAATAAATAATGCGGAGGACAAGTGGTTACATAAATATAGCAGTGGGTAGCTGTGGTGTTCTAACAGCTGCTACTCAAACTCTGGTCTGAGGGCTACCACTGTGGTATCATCCAAGTGCCTGATATACTGGTAAATGCAGAGTTTCAGGCTCTCTCACAGACCTACTAAAGCTGACTCAGCATTTTAACAAGATGCTCGGATGATTCAGATTTTATATATATCTGAAGATTTGAGAAGCTCTGTTTAAAGGATGTAGGTGATTTTGTTTTATTTTATAACAGTGGAAATTTTGTAATAATAAAAAACATCAAGTTTTCATAATTTGGTCATTCATTCAGCAAGTATTCCTTTAAGTGCTTACACTGTGCCGTGAACTATGTGAGATGCTGGCAACAAGTACCGAGAGAGAGGTAAGATTTTTGTTCTTATAGAGTTAATAGTCTAGGAGGGAATAACAAGTTTAATAAAAAAAAAATCAGAAGGTTAATAAATGGTATGAAAGGAGGAATACAAGAATACATAAAAGGGCCTAAGCTTGGTTTTGCTCACCCAAATTTGAGAAAGTGATTGTAGCTTATGGCATGTTTTTCACAGGTTGAGGGGGCACTTTGTTTTAAAAAAATCCTGCTTCACTTAGCCCATTTGTCAGTAGCTCAGTTTTACATGTTTCCCCTCCCCCATCTCTTTTTTTTTCTTTATTGATTAAGGTATTATATATGTATCCTTATCCCTCCATTGCCCCACCACCTCACTTCCATTCATGCCCTCACCCCCCTGGTCTCTGTGTCCATTGTTATGCTTATATGCGTGTATACAAGTCCTTTGGTTGATCTCCTCCTCCTTTCCCCCGCCCTCCCCAAAACTGTGGTACATCTACACAATGGAATACTATGCTGCTGTAAAAAGGAAGGAACTCCTACCATTTGCAACAGCTTGGATGGCACTGGAGAGCATTATGCTAAGTGAAATAAGTCAGTCAGAGAAAGATAAATATCACATGATCTCACTCATTTGTGGAATATAATGAACAATATAAACTGATGCACAAAAACAGATCCAGAGACAGAGAAGCATCGAGCAGATGCTCCCCCATCTCTTGACATCACTAAGACACCATCAGAGCAGAGCGGCTCAGAGATGGGCTGAGAACATTCCAGGCAACCATCGGGTGAGCTTACCATTCTAGGAAGAATGACTAGAAAAACAATACAGGAACTAAAGGATTAGCCAGCTCTAGTGATACAGAATGAAAAGAAAAATGACTTCAGATAGCTCTTACAAATAGGTAGCTCAATAGCCTTCAGCAGCACTTTGATACTGAAATTTCCTTTGGCAGGAGTATTTGCTGGCTGCACTTCAAATGGCATCCCAACTAATGGAACAGGCTGTGTGCTATAGGCACTCTTTATATGCATGGTTCTAGTAAGCCAAAGAAGTGGCATGGAATTGAAATAATCTAGGCTCACTTGTACTGTGTATACGCTTTTAAAAGTGATCTAAATGTTCTAGCGAGGAATCAGTGAATTACGTGATTACATCAAATAACCATTTACATCAATTGCTTCCTTTCAATTGTTCAGCATGATACAGAAGGACTTTAAAGACAGACAGATTTTAGTTTCAAACCCCACTCCAGTTTTGCCAGCCCTCTGACACTGAGAAAGCTACTTATCATCTCTGAGCATCAGTTATTTATAATATCTATAAAATATCAATAATTGCTGCCTCCCAAAATAGTTGAAAAAAATTAAGTATGAATAGAGCACTTTGTGATTGCCTAGTACAAAGTCATAAAATCAAGGTGGCTTTCCATCGCCTATAGCTCAAATTTCCAAGTTTAGCATCTCCAACCTCCCTAATCTAGCTATCTGTCCTTTCAAATCATTTTTCCAACTTTGTAAAAGTTCAGTTCAATTTGAGCTTCTATTCTATGTCAGGCATTTTATTAAGTACAAGGAATACAGTGATGAATATTTAATATGACATGGCTGCTATTCTTGCACAGTTATATTTAGTGATGAAAACAGAAATGTCAATAAACTGTGAACAGTACAATGATAAAAATATAATCAAGTTCAATGAAACCACAAGGACATTAAACTTCACTGGAAAGGTTAAGGAAAGTGTTCTGCAGCAGTTGATACCTGAGCCAAATTTCTAAAATGAGGAAAAAGTAACCAAGTTAAAATGGTTTTGGGGAGGACTTTTTTAGGTAGAGGAAGAACATTAGCAAAGATTGTGTAATGCGAAACAGAATAGCCCATGCAGCCAACTGCTACAATATTATAGGAGCACAAAGTGTACTTGTACAACAGGTGAAAGATGAAGGCAAAGAGATGGACAGGGGACAAGACTCTGATGACATGTTAAGAGTCATAGATATGATAGAAAACCATTGAATGATTTTGTTTTAAATGGTAACAATGCCAGCTTTTCATTTTGTATCTCCCTTTAGTGTCTGAGTAGAACAGCCATCCTCTGTTCTAGTATCAAAACTCACAAGTGTTTCTCCAAAAGGTGAAGGCATGTTGAAAGTTTTTCATTATTTTTTAAAAATATTTTTATTGATGTCAGAGAGAGGAAGGGAGAAGGAGAGAAACATCAATAATGAGAGAAAAATCATTGATCTGCTGCTTCCTGCATGCCCCCTACTGGGGAATTGAGCCTGCAACCCAGGCATGTGCCATGACCAGGAATTTAACTGTAACCTCCTGCTGGTTCATAGGTCGATGCTCAACCATTGAGCAACACTGGCTGGGCAAAAGTTTTTCATTGTTAATAAAATAACAAAGGTTGTAAAATTTGTTCTTTAAAAATTATATTAGAGCAAATTAACAGTCCTCTCAATTAACAGTAATTTATTTCTTCTCTAATATACTTTTCCAATTTCAAAATTATTTCTATTATTTGTCATTATTTTCACTTTTTGATATACTTTTCCATTAGGGAAAGAGAAGGGCATACTCATAGCTAAAATGAAATTTGCATAAGTCTGAGTAAATCCCTTAAACTATGCCATAAAATGATGGTCTCCATTTGTCAAGGTGGTAATTGTTATGGAGAAAAAAATTGACAATCTAGAATTCATCTCTGTAGCCTCCTCTAAAAGAAGACATACCATCAATTTAGCATATTTTCTCCCATATCACCTGTCCATGTTGTAGTTAGTTATCGAAATTCTTTTGAGTTGGACAAATGTCATGGATTCATAGACAGGAGGTCACATTTGGAAAATGCAAAAGGTAAACATGTGTTAATATTGTAGAAACTCCTCAGAGGAAAGTGGGGGGAGGGTGGATGGGTTGGATGAGATAAACCAAAGAACTTGTATGCATATGTGCATAACCCATGGACACAGACAATAGGGTGGTGAAAGCCTGGGGCAGGCAGTGGGGATGGCCTAGAAGAGGTCAATGAGGGAAAATGGGGAACATATGTAATACTTTCAACAATGAAGATTTTTTAAAATATATTTTAGAAACCATGATCCCAATTGATGGTCTTTTTCTAGAGCAAGGGTAGGCATTTATAAGGCCCTTGGGTGGTATAAGGCCCTCAAAATCATTTGGTCTGGCCCTACCAAAGCATTAGGGTGAGTTAATTAAATGTTTGACCAAATATAGCAGACTAATTTTTAAATTGATAATTTTGTATGGTCTGTGAAAATGATGTTATCAATATCAAAATGGCCTTTGGCAGAAAAAAGGTTCCCCATTCTGTTCTAAAGGCATTATAGACACTTTGATATTTTTCAACTAGCTATAGTTCATATAGTAGAAAGAAATGGATTTTTTTTTAGTATTACTATCTTACCTGGTTATTTAACTGAATTTTCTAAATTCTAATTGGTCATTAATTGATTCTGTTGATTTTTTAGGCAGATAACATATGTTATGTCAAAGATAATGACAGTGTTTCAGTTTCTTTTCAATCTTCTTCTATTTCATTGTATTGAACAGTCATTTCAGTGGTGAATAGAAATGGTGACAATGGTCATTCTCTCTCCCTTCCTATCAGTCTCTTCTTTCTTTATCCTTTTTTTCTGCCTTTCTCTGACCTTCAATGATGATGAAGCACAAAGAAACTTCTTTCTTCTTGCTTGGGAGAGGGTAGAAGTTCTGGTGGAAGCTCATAATTTGTAACCTAAGGCTTTCTTTATACAGCTGCTATGCTAGTCTGCTGAGTTGCCTCAGTGGAGGCAATGTATAAGACCCATCATATCTTCCAAATCTATGGAAGATGCTTACAGAGATTTATGATAACTCCAGATCACACAACAATATGGTTGCTATGTGCCCTTAGGGCAGTGATTCTCCAACATGACTCATGACCAAAATCACTTATGAAGGATTATAATTACACAAGACTCCCAGGTACCATCTTGGCCCTAGAAAATCAGAATCTCTGATGATGGGACTTGGGAATTTTATAAATTGTCTCAAATAGTTAAGATTGGAAACTATTATCTACACTACTCATGATATGCTTAACATTTTATCAGGGCATAGAAATTAATTCTTCTCCCACCTTACTAAGTTTTTCTGGCTGGAATCAAATTAACATAAGACAGATTAATGGGAGTAAATGTCCAAATTTAATACATATGTACATGAGGAGGGTGCCATAAGAATATGAGACCAGAAGACACACTGGGCAGTTGAGGCTATCATTTTGGAGTGGAGAAGGGGATGGGGTTTTTTACTTTAAAGGGCAGGAAGGGAATTCCCATGGAGATGGTAAACAAATGTTTGCTGGAGCAACCCTAAAAGTGGGACACAGAGAGGACTTTGATCCACTGTGCCTTGCTAGGCTTCTCCCTATCACACACTAGCTCATATTAAAGTCTAGTTATACATGATGATAGCTCCCTTTTGAGAGCAAGTCTTCTACCTCAGTTTCTTTTAGACAATTATAGGGAAAGGCAAAGGGTTTCCCTGAGTCTTTCATCTCTTAAAAATAACCAGCTTAAAAAAATTAATATCCCAAAGAGGCATATTTTGGGGAAGCAAACTCTGCTCACCCTCAATTTATTGTTAATATTCGCCCAAGGATATTTTCTTTTCCATTGATTTGTTTGTTTTTAGAGTGGAAGGGTGGGGAAGAGACACAGAGAGAGAAACATTGATGTGAGAGAGACACATCGATTGGTTGGGGGCCAGGGATGGAGCCAGCGACCAAAGTATATTTCCTTTACCAGAATCAAACTCCCAAGCCTTCAGTTTGAGGGCCAACACACTAACCACTGAACCAAACTGAGTAGGGCACCCCCTCAATTTAAACAAAAATATTTAGAGATAGAAAATTATTTTAAGAAGTTGTTGGTAGCCCTAGCCAGGATTAAGAAGAAAAACCAAACAAACAAAAGTTATTGGTAAACCCCTAACTATTCTTCCATGTGCTCATTCCAGCCTTTGCTTATTCTGTCATTCATACATGCACTTTAAATGCTCTCACTTCCTCTCACCGCTCCAAGTACTATCGATCTTCAAGGCTCAGACAGAAACTCTCCTTCCATTATTCCAAACATTTTTTTATTTTCTTCCTGTAAGACAAGCTACAAAACCAAGCATATTACCATCATACAGCATATTTGCTCTCACTTTGTTCTGTGTGCTTTAATCTTGTCTCTACACCTAGGTTTTCAAGTAGTGTAAAGTAGGAAATAATATTTTTGCTTCATTTTTAAATCTTCAAAGAGCAGACATTATCCAGAATCAATGAAAACTCCATTTGGCCCTTTAATCCTTTCACCTTTCCTCATAACATGTTCTTATCCTTTTCGATGTATGTCAGAAAAACAGGAAAAATGGATATAAGGACTTGTGTTTAAATCAAATATTTAGTGGGACCTTTTCACCAGGAATTCCCTTGAGAAGAAAATGGTATTCTTAGGGAATCTGCTTTGTTTTACTTTTGGTGCCATTCATCTGAGGTTGGGGAGGGGGAAATTTATTTAGTTTGTCTTGGCTATTGCTTGTTTGTTTTGGCAATCAGAATGTCTCCCTACCACTTTCAAGTTCTTCCCTGAATATCAGCTAAAAGCACACTGAAAGCAGAAACAGACTATCTTTCCCAGACTTCTTTGTTCCCAAGACTTAAATGTGAATGATGTTCTGCCAATGAGGTAACTCTGTGAGATTTTGAAAGTGGAAGAGAAGCAGAATCCATTGCCTTTATCTTCCAGAAGCAGAGGTGATTGGCTGCATGGGCTTCCGCAGATATGAGGCTTTACAAATGGCCTCCAGGTGTTACCTACTTTAAATTCCCACCTGACAATACCCACCTGGATGTGACTGGGAAACAGTAAGAGGGAGTTTCCCAGGGATTCCTAAAGAGAGGACAGCATCAACCTCCTGATTTTCTGGAGCATTCTTGAAAGCTCATGCCACCTTCATTGACATTTACTACTCTCTTTCCCAGTGGTTGTATAAGCCTTTCACTTACTCCATTAAATACCTTTCTGCTTGAAATACCTAACATGGCTGAATCATCACTGATTAATCATCCCATTAACATAAAATTCTCACCTTGATAAAGTCATATTTGCAAGGGAACCATTTATAATCTCACTAAATACCTGGGTGGTATATGTGACTGACTTAAGATCTCTATAGAAACTTTTAAGAATCTGGCAGGTGGGTGTGGAGATCTGCTCATCTTGGGGCACTTACTGATCTAGAGTTGTCTGCCTCTTTCTTTGGTTTCTCCTTGTCCTCCACGTACAGTGGCCAGTTTCATATTTTGCCAGGGAACCCCCAAGATTGTGAATCAACAAAGATAGAACTTATAGATATGTGTTTAGAGGGAGAATCTAAGTAGAGGGCTAAAAAGTTGTCTCCCACACTGAAAGCAGAAACAGAAAACAATAGATAGTATTATTAGGGGCACTGCCATAAAAGGAAAAAAGAAAATGAAGTCCCTGAGACCTGCCCAAGAAAGAAAAGGAAATTATGGACGGTTGGTTGTGCTTGAGAAGGTACTCAGCGATTAGTAATACGCATGTTCCTAGCTATGACTGCATCCAACCCATGCATGGATGTTTCCATTATGTCAGAAGAGTCCTTCACAATCACCATTTCTTCATGGAGACTCTTCCTAAGGACTGTGATTTTAATGCCATTTGCACTTCTCCATTCATTCATTTACTCATTCAACAATTGTTAATTGATTACCTATTATATGCAAACACTGTTGTAAACACTGGGGACACTGGTGAATAGTACGTAGCAAAATCATTGCCCTCACAAAGCTTGTATTATGGTGTGGGATGCATATGTACCAAAGATAAACAAACAAAATAATTTCAGAATTTATTCAGTGATGAAAGGAAATAAACTAGATGATAAATTGATAGTGTGTGGGTGTGGAGGGAAGTGCTTTTAGTTATGCAGGTCTGGGCAAGCCTCTTGGAAGGTGATATTTGAACTGTAATCCACAAAGTTAAGAACCAGATATATACAGGAATGGAGGGTTCCATTTTTCTGCTTAAGACAAAGAACATGAGCAATGTTAAGTGAAAAGGCCCTTGAAAGGGACCCAACTATGTTTAAGGAGGAAGGGCGATAGTGAGTGAGAAGTAGCCTGTTGAACAGAGCCAAATAGGTAAGCAGGAGCTGTGTCATGCAGGCTTTTTGTCACATTTGTGCTGGTGAGACTTGAGTTTATTCACTCATTCTCTCTCTCCCTCTCTTTCTCTCTCTCAACACATACACACGCCATAAGGTTTCAAAGCCAGCTCTGTGGTAGTGCCTGCTTAGAGCAAGTAAACCCAAAAGGAGAGTCCTCTAATACCACCTCTGGTGAAAAAACTCACCCTTGTGCAAGTCAGCCAACAATAAGTGTAAGCCAAGAGAAATTGGGGGAGTGTCTGCTGTTGTAATCTAATGCAACTGAAAGCTAACAACCTGCACAATAGAAAAGCAGTAAATTTTTGAATCCCGATATTTAATTCAATCTTGGCACGGTCCCACCCTTTGTTAGAGGAAGATGTCAATAGAACCATATCACGTAATAACGGCTTCCTGCACATTCTTCGTATATTACTAATCTTCAAAGGAAGCACTTTTCATCATTCCTCATATACTATAGTCAAGATGAAAAGTCTTGTGGCCCAAGAGCATCTGTCTGAATAAGGCGTTAGTTCTTACAATTAAACAATGAGAAGTCATCAAAGTATTGTAAACAAGGAAGTAAAATCTGATTTACATTTTTGAAAAATCACTGCACTAGGTGAGTGAAGAATGTAAAGGGAAAAGCTGGGAGAATGAAGTCCTATTTGGAGAATTTTCTCATAATCTAGGCAATGAATAATGGTGCCCTGGATTAAGATGATGGCAGTGGAAGTGGAGAGTAATTTATATTTTTAAGTAGAAATGGCAGGACTGATTGTGTGGATGTAGAAGCCAAGAAAAAGTTTAACCAAATATGATTCCTAGATTTAGAATTATCCAGCAGATTGAATGATTTTAATATTTACCAGGATGGAGAAGACTGAGGGAGCAATAATAGGGAGGACTGTGAAAAGAGAATATCAAGAGTTATTTTTGTAGATATACTACATATAACATGTATATTAGCAGTGCTGTGCTGGCAAATATTTAACAACATTTGTTAAACTCTTCAGGGGAAAAAAGATACAAATATATACAAACATAAGTTTATTATTAATTTTACTCACATAAAAAATAATAACATCATTTGCAAATAAAAATTTTTAAATACTCTTTACTGTAAAAAACACATAGTATTGTATAATTTTTATTTTCAAAAAATAGTCAGCTTCTCTAGGGAACAAAATAATTTGGTATAAATCAACTTTGGGATATTGATAGTTGATTTAAAAAGAGGAAGAAAGAGGCAATGGTGAAATAAAAGTTGAGATTGTTACAGAAGCCACTCAAGTAAGTGTGTACTCTATGATAGATATGAAGGAAGCAAAGATAAGAGAAGAAGGATGAAAAGTAAAAATGGATATGAAGTTATAATTAGATAAAACATTTTTGGAATTGGAAAATACTAGGTAGGTGAATTGGAAGATCAGGAGCTGATGTAATTACTGATATAACAAGGTATACACTGAGTGGCCAGGTTATTATGACCACCTGATGTTTGTAGGCAAATTAACTATAATTTTGTGCTGAAGTTGCTAGAGGGCCAGACCATTATAAATAGGGAAGCAGGTTGTTTACCACGAGAGTAGAAGTGATTTTTTTCTGAAGATATGGGTAAACAACATGATTTAACAGTCTTTAAATGTGGGATATATATATATATATATATATATATATATATATATATATATATCCATGGCGGGGATGATCAAGGTAGGTGAAGAACAGATTTTTTTAAATGAGATTTATGATTTAGAAGCCCAATATGTTGGATAAGTCATGTATGTGAAAGTTAAATTTTGAGCATGAATAATGACTATAATAGGAGTAGAGAGGAAGACAAGAATGATCTAGGTAACATTTTAGTGAATGAGAGAGAGTGATCAGGAGGTTGATAGAAGTGGTGGATGGTGAATGGTGTATACTTCAAAGAAGTTAAGATTTTTTTAAATGAGGAAAAAAGAAAATGAAGTGGATGTGGCATTGATAAACAAGGATAATATTTATTCTACTTCTTGGCTCTGGGAGTCACAGGATATGGGATGAAAGATGATGATAGATAGATAGATAGATAGATAGATAGATAGATAGATAGATAGATAGATAGTGTTTCTCCTGATGGCAACTTTGTATTATTAATATGAGTGATTTTCAATGATGGTGATATATGAATTTGGTGGGTTACAACTCATTATCTGATGTGCTGAGAAATTTATAGAGTGCTAAAAATATTTTAAAACCTACAGAAAGGCCTCAAAACTGTAAAATTGAAGAAAATGGTGTTTGATTTTCAAAAGCAAAAGTCTTCTATAAAAAGATTATTTAAAACTGCTCTGACTTGAAGGATAATAGAAACTGAATTATAAGTGTCATATGTAGTTTATAAAATCAGCCAGAGGCACTATTATCATAAAAAGTTAGGAACCAGTAGGATAAAATACCAAAGAGAGTGAAATATGATTATAATTTGAAAGCATTTGAAAGGTAAACTTTTATAGACACACACAAGGTCACAGTGTTATGAAATGCAAATTGAATGTGAGATAAAAGATTAGCCTCTGGTACTTTTTCCTGTAGGTGTATTGTTCATTTCTTAGTTGTGTCTAAGCTCAGGTTGGGGCATTGATCAGTCAAGTATTTAGGGTCCCCAGCACAATGGGGTGCACAAGTGTTTGCAGGAACAGGTTATGCCCTGATGAGATGAACAATTCTGTATAAAAAGTGTTAGAAGAGAAAATGTCATGTAGCCAACTACTAAATGGTATGATAAGACCACAAGCATAACATCAGAAAAAGTAATAATCAGTAGGAGTCAGAGTGAAAATTAATTAGATTATCTTTGCACTAAACTGCCTCTCAATCTAATCATTTATTTCAGTGACTATCATCAGTAAGAGCTTTTAACACATGAAAAAGAGATTAAATAAAACTAGAATAATGCAAATGAAAGCACACGTTATCACCCTTCTCACAAATAGGTCACTCTGGAGAGTTTTCTACCCATAATAACCACAGTAAATTATTTGTTTAAAACAGTCCGACTATCAAAACAAATATTAATGATTTTCACCTTATGAACTCTCTTGCCAATAATTGAGGAACCCTCTACAGTTAAGCACTTATTCATTCAAAAAGGATTTATTGAGAACCAATTTTCTACTCAGACAGTACTAGTATGAAGTGTTCTTGGCAATATCCACTCAGTGTTAAGATTCAGCCTCTGCCTTTAAAGAATTTACAATCTGACTGGGAAAACATGATTAAAACTGGTAGAATATTACAAGATGGTAAGTAATTGAGTTCTCATTTTTTAAATTAGATGCTCAAAAAAAAATGTAGTATATCATTTAGTGTTTTAAAAGCTAACAAAGGGGAAGACTTATAAAACCTGAAAGACATAGGGAAGCCTTCAAAGAGAAAGTAGAAGACGGGTTGGCTTCATAAGCAGGAAGGCTGAAAAGCGTGATGCAAAGGAAGTGAACAATGGAAGGACCAGATTCTCAAACTGAAGATGAGTCCTGTATGAAATGTTGCTAAAGAATATCTCTGAGTTTTCAAAAGTCCACAAAATTAACATAATGAATATTCAAGAATGTCATTCAATGGCACATTACTTGAAATGTTGTCTTTATCAGGGATGGGGAATCTTTTTTTCTGCCAAGGGCCATTTGGATATTTATAACATCATTTCAGGGCCACGCAAAATTATCAACTTAAACATTAGCCTGCTATAGTTGATCAGACATTTAATTAACTCACGCCGAATGCCGTGGCAGGGCCAGACCAAATGATTTCATGGGCCATCTACGGCAGGAGGGTGGGACATCCTCACCCTGTCTTAGGTGAACACAAATATATAATGAAATAGAATGCACAATATGTAAAAAAAAATTGCAAATGACTGATGAAACTTGTTCTTTCAAACATCTCAAAATATGAAATAGTTTCTATGAACATACAGGAAGTTGTCAGAAAAGATTGCAAATTTATGAGGAAAGATAGAATTGGGCTTGGCAGTGGTCAAAGTATATTTTTTAAGTGAAGGAAATACAGTGATAGATAAGAAAAGAAAAAATAATGAGTTGGTCATTGAAGCCAAGTAGAGGATTTTTATTTATTTCCTGATAACTGCTATCTATTACTAGAATTATGTGAGATTTAATGTAATAGAAATGTGAAAAATCTTTTATGTTCCCAAACAAAAATTATAACATAAATATTAATCTGCTACTGATATGTAGAATGGAATAAAAGTGGGAGTAGAGGTGGGGTGTCATAATGCTGTGAGTTAGAAGATTATTGCAGTCATTCAAACGTCTGGTGAAGACATGGCTTGAAAGGATGCATGTATGTTAACAACAACAAGAAGTCTGAGCACTTTGAGATCAATATCAAGACTAACAATAATGCAAATTTTGAGTTTTATATAAACTTATCAATCTTATTACTCAAAACAGCTTCAGGTAGTAGGAGACAATGCAGGTAATTAAATGTTGTATTTATATTTCTTGTCTCATGAATTTCAGTAAGAAATGCATGAACTTACAGAGAAAGAGAAATACCATATGGTATCACTTATATGTAGAATCTAAAGAACAAAAGCAAACAAAGGGGAAACAGACTCATAGATATAGAGAACAGATTGACGGATGCCAGAGGGGAGGGGTGTTGGGGGATGGGGTGAGAAGAGCTGATGGAATTAAGATGTACAAATTGGTGGTTACGAAATAGGCATGGGAAGTAAGGTAAAGCATTGAGAATATAGTCACTAATATTATACTAACTATGGTGCCAGATGGGCACTTGAATTATCCAAGGGAACACTTTGTAACCTATATGAATATCTATTAGCTGTGCTGTACACCTGAAACTAATACAAAATAGTGTTGAATGCAAACTGTAATCAATAAAATAAAATAAAATAAAATAAAATAAAATAAAATAAAATAAAATAAAATAAAATAAAATAAAATAAAATAAAATAAAATAAAATAAATAAAATAAAATAAAATAAGAAACACATAAACCCAGATAGCTCTATGTCCCCTTCGCACTTCCACTAGAGGTCACATGGACCCGTGTGTCCACACCCGGAAGCCAGAGGCAGGTGCAGGAAGCAGGCCCTGCTGGTGGGGGTTGGTTCCAGGAAGAGGGCACTTGTCTGCAGCGGGTGCTGCTGGTGATGCCAGCTCATTAGCAGAGGAAGGAAAATTCAGAAGGGCTTACTGGTGCAGAATCTAATGTATTCCCTGGTGAAAAAGAGAAAGTAACAGTGGCCTAACAGTTAACACACAGAAGCCAAGACTATGAGACTGTCCGAGTGCATAATGCTATTAATTTTGAAAGTAGGAGCCTAATTGACTACAGCTTACCACCTGTGGTTGATGTTAGTGCTTCCGTAAGAAGAAAAAAGACAATCTGGGGCGAGTGATCTTAGTGACTAGAGCTGCCTCCAGCTGGGCCTCTTAAAGAGGGTGTTGACAATTTTATAAACTGCTCTTGGAGGGGTTTCTCATTTTCTCCTATAATTTGTCGTGTCCTCATACTAGAGTGACTAATCATTTGCTTAAATCATTTTTGCCGTACTTTTAAAAACCGAGAAACCAAAAATGGGATTTTTAGTGCAGCTAAGATCACATGCCTGTTTTCTTTCTTTGCATTATTCTAATATAAAAGCGACGGTGGAGAACAGGGGGGAGAGGCTGAGAGCTATTTCAGCAGCACTTTCCAAGAGACTGAGCCTTCAATGGTGTGAAAGAACACTTTGTAAGAATTTTAAGATTCAGTGCAGTATAATTCCTCTTTCCTCTGTGACTCACAGATGTCACACTCATACTTTCTCTGGTGCAACAAAGAGAGAATCATGACCTTCTCCCCTCCAGCCATAATGAAGCGAAGATCATGGTACATAACAGCATTTACTGGAGAAAGAGTAAGGTTTAATCTAACAATAAATTCAACTTTCATGGAAAGTAATAACTCATGTCACATGAAGTTCAGAGGGACAGTAGGTCCAGAGTAAAACTGAATTCCAAACGTCTTTTACAAATTATTTGATCATGGAAATAAAGTGAACAAACCATTCACTCTTATATATCTCTGTCTTTGCTCAGGATGGACCCTTTGCCTGAAAAAGAGACTTATACCTTACTCTCTCCTCCCTAACTAATCCACTCTCCACCAAAGAAATAAGGAAAATTAGCACATAGTATTATAGAAATGTCAGTTACTAGTTTATAATTATTATCTTTCATGGTTGCCTAAGAGGTTAGAAATAACAGATGTGAAACACCTATCATAGTAATTGCTACAAAGGAAATACTCACTAAATGATCACCATCATCATTATTATTATTACAAGCATATAACTGAGACAATTTATATGTCTGTCTCCCAACTAGACTATTAGCTGCTACAGGGCAGGCATAATGACTTCACTTATTCATTTAATGAATGTTTGTTAAACATCCGCAATGTTCAAGGCACTACTATATGTACTGAGATACAATGGAAAATAAGCTAATAGCTACCTCAGAACTTCCTACATTCAACTACTGCCCCAGGTATTAGTACCTCATGGCATTCTACATTCTCTACCACCTAGCACTGGTCATTCTATTTAAAATACTTATTTAAATGTTTGTTTTATGAAGTAAGAGGAGGCTTTCCTTGACTTATTTATGATTGCACCAGTTTAATAAATATAAATTGATCATTTTTATTTCTAGAAACCACAATTGTATTTATAAAGCATTAAAATTTACATGAAAAAATCTCCCCTATAGTCTAGTTTATGAGTTCCCAAATTTTTGAAATGATAGATAATATATTCAATTCATTCATTCATTTTCAACATTTCACATACAGACTGACTAAGCACTGAAAATATATTTTATATAGACTTTTTTTTATTTTCCAGAGTACAAAAAGGAAGATATAAAATATATGAAGCTATTGTTTTTAGACTGAGATGTGAGATTTTCTTCAGTTCAAAATCTGAATATATTCTACAATGATAAAAAATGTAAAATCATAAACTCCAAATAATATTTAGCTGGTGAGACTTCTCAGAGATCTTTAGATCAAAAAATTACTGGAATATCACTCCAGGTTAGTCTCATCAAGATTAATTGGCCCTCATTTCTATCACAGCACTCACACTGAACCTTGTCAAGCAGGTTTCCAACTTCAAGAATAGCTAATTGCTATACATTCATTATAAGAAATTCTACTCACATTTTTTTTAATGTAGAAGGCAAGGTACAATTTTGCTCAAATTGCAATCATAGGAAATTAAAGGTGAACTTTTAATATTTATTTCATCCCCAATTTCTATTCCAAAAGCCACTTTTATAAACAGGGAACTTGAATAGTTTTCAGAGAAAAGAATATATATTGGATTTTTTAGGCTGGTGAAATAAATGCAGGCAAAGAAAACACGTCTATATGTCAGCAGAAGTTCTGCACATACAGGGGTGGGCAAAGTAGGTTTACAGTGTGAGTGACATTCTATTGAGTTAATAAAAGTATAATAATCATCATAACCTACGTGCCTTTTTTTCATACAAACAATTGTAAACCTACTTTTGGCAGCACCTGTATTAAAAGATGAGTAAAAATTAACAATCTTGTAGTAATTAATTTCTATCTTTATTAGCTGGTATAATAATATCTTATTGTAATCATCTTTGACAATATAATCTATTTTAAAGACTCTTAAGATATACGGGTAGTCTTGGCTTTTAATTCCTCCTGGAGTTTTCTAAAATTCAGCTATATGTTCTGCTCACACTTGCTCTGTATTAAGACAAAACCCATTTTCTTTATCTTCACATCATTTCCACTGACACACTAATGGATCCCTCTCTGTGTTACAAGTTTATAGCTATATGATTCATTTCTATGATAGTCTCACTTTCATTAATATAACAGCTCCAATTGTAGTACATCAATTCCTGCGATATCCACATTCACATCCTAATGACTCTTCCAACCCTTAATGTGTTTTAAAAGAGAAGAGTCACTTTGCTCTGGGGGGCGGTGGCGGGGTGGGGGGGGAACCATAAAAGATTTCAACCAACTGCAGAGTGTCCTCTCCATAAAATGATAAGACTATAGTAATTCAACATTTTGCATTCATGCAAAACAGCCCCTCAAAAAGACCTCCAAAAACACAGTAAGAAAACTGCAACTACAAAGAATAAAAATAAATTTTCAAAGTTATTCAACACATATTGCTACCTATTCTAGGTTATAATAACTGTACTGCAAGGATACTCAATCTGATAGGATAGGCTTGAGAGTTCATGGGTAGGCTTCATAAAGTAGGTAAAGTCCTGTTGTAGAAAAAGATGTTATATATGCATGTATTTGAGGAGATAGTTCACAGCTTTCATCAGATTCTGAAAGTGGTCTATATGATCATAAAATATTGAGACCTCATTCTTGGATATTGCTGTACCCTTGACTAGAGAAAAACAGATTGAGAGCTTAGAGTATACAAAGTGATTCAAATGTGAGTAGGATTTGGGGAGAAATGGAGATAGTACTTGTAACCTAAATACCCATCTTCTGAGTACCAAAATGGATTTGGAATTATAAAAAAGAGAATTGACACAAAGTTACAGGTTTCACTTAAGAAGTCAAAAAGGTGTCTTAAAATTAGAATACAGCAATAGAAGCTTGCACTCTTTTCATAAGAAACATACCTGTTTGGATCAAAGACAGATATTTTCATGGAAATAAATTCAAAAGTCTATAATCAAAGATAAGAGGGAATGAGGTAAAAAAAAAAATCTATGTAAAAATGTAGGTGGAGAAATTTTTTTACCTTAACAGTTGGCATGAGAATTCTTTTTCTTCTGAGATCTCTCTTTGAGAAAAATAGCCTTGCTGGGGCCAGGTCCACATGGAGCACCAAAACTTTGGAGGTGAGAACTAAATTCATTCAAATGAGACAAATAGACAATTTTTGCTAAAAGAGAAAGGAAGAAAGTAGAAAAGAGAAAAAACTCAAAGATGGTGAGAGATTAGAAATATTAGGAAGTAAGGGCTAAGAAAAATATATGGTGGAAGGACAGCTGAAGTTAATTAATAATAACATCCAGAAGCAGATCTAAATTTTGTAGAGATGAATTTAATTTTTGTGGTCTTTGCTAAGAAAGAAGAACCCCAAGTTTCAAAATTTTAAATTAGAAATGGATCTTTGGAAGAAAGATGTGCAAGGAGGAGCCTGTTTCATAGAAATTCATAGTTTTATTAGTTCATGGAAATCCATTATTACTCATATCTACCCATTTCATATAAAATTGCATACAATGGAATTTTATTGCATACTCTGCCATAAAAAGGTAGAAAATTTTACCCCTTGCAACAGCATGGATGGACCTGGAGAACATTATGCTAAGTGAAATAAGCCAGTCAGAGAAAGACAAGTACCATATGATTTCACTTATGTGTGGAATTTAATGAACATACTGAACCACCACACAAAATAGAGACTCATAGATAGAAAGCAGGCAGGCAGCTGGGGGGGAGAAGGGGGGCCAGGGAGGAAGGAAGTGTGAGATTAAGAAAGAAAAAAAAAAAGGGAGAGAACTCAGGGACAATAATGTGGTGATAGTGGGATGGGCAAGGGGGTGAAGGTGGAAGAGGGCATTGAGGAGATAAATGGTGATGGGGGAGAAATAAATATAAATAAATAAAAATAAATAAAATTGCTTGCTCTGTAACATGAAAATACTGTCTCAAACATATTCAATAAATCTCTTAAGCTCAAAATGCTCTGAATGAATGCTATTTTGTGGGAAATTAACAAGGGAGCTAAATTTCTCATGGGCAGAAGAGGAGCAGGCTCAGGTGGTCCTGAGGCAGTTACAAGGTGTGGTGTGGCATCTCACTGTGGCTTTGATTTGCATTTCTCTAATGACTAATAATGAGCATGTTTGGGTGTACTTATTTGCTACCCATACGTTGAAATGCCTATTCACATCCTGTATCCATTCTTTACCTGGGGCGTTTTCTTGCTGAATTGTAAGAAGTATTTATATATTTTTGGATTCAAGTTATTTACAAATACATTATTAATATATATTTTCTCAAATTTTCTGGCTTGTCTTTTCTCTTTTCTTACTAGTGCCTTTAGAGGAGCAACACTTTAATTTTTAATTTAGATGAAATCCAAGTTACTTTTTCTTTTACAGGTTATGCTTTTTATGTCATATCTAAGATCACTTTGCATAACTAAATCACACAAAGATTTTCTCCTGTATTTTATACTTTAGGGCTTACATTTAAGCATATGACCTATTATGAGTTCATTTTATTGGTGATGTAAGAATCTAAGTTCTCTTTTTTCTTTATTTCTTTTCTTTTTTTTTCTTCATACGGTGTCCAATTAATTGTTCCAGCAACATTTGTTGAAATGATTATCACTTTCTAATAGAATTACCTTCCACTTTTGCCAAAATCTATTAATCATAATAATGCTGAATATGTCAAAATTATGGACACCTATATATTCCTTATTGTAAATATCAATTACTGATGAATGCAGGTTGTTTACCAGCAGAAGCATAAAAATGCATATGCATTCAATTTGTTCAATAAACAAGACATTGGTATGTATTTACAATGTAGGTAGTCTTGAAAATACAAAGGTAATTTGTGGTGATCATATTATAACATATATAACTATCAAATCACTATGATGTACACCTAAACTAATAAGATACTGTATGCCAATTATACCTTAATTTGGAACAATACAAAGGTAAATCAGATATAGAACCTGCAATCAAAACTTTACTGTTTAGACAAGGGAAGGGACAAGGGTTTCAAGAAGGTAAATAGAAAGTGGATATTTAGGCAGGAAGAGATTACCTCTAACTGAGGCTATCTAGGTAGGCCTCATGGCAACATTGGCAATAGAGACAGAAATTGACAGATAGGTGGGATCTGATTCTGTAGAAATAAATTGAAGGGCATTCCAAAATGAAGGTAAAGCCTGGACGCAGGCAAGGAGGCACAAGAGTAGGGAAAGCAAGATAGTTTGGAGATATGAGGTGTATCCCAGAGACAAAAATGGTAAGATGGAAAACTAAATTTAAAAAGGTTAGAGCCAGACTAAAGAACTGTATTTTTTTTTCTAAGCAGTAGGAGTTACTTAAGGTTTTGTTTTTTTTTTTTTTTTTTTTTTTAAATATATTTTATTGATTTTTTACAGAGAGGAAGGGAGAGAGATAGAGAGTTAGAAACATCGATGAGAGAGAAACATCGATCAGCTGCCTCCTGCACATCTCCTACTGGGGAAGTGCCCACAACCCAGGTACATGCCCTTGACCGGAATCGAACCTGGGACCCTTCAGTCCTCAAGCCGACGCTCTATCCACTGAGCCAAACCGGCTTCGGCACGAGGAGTTACTTAAGGTTTATGATGAGAAAAACATCATGATTGATGCTCATAGTTACGCCAGTAACAATAAAGCAAAACTGTTCAAAAGCATTTACTATCATTTCTAAAATTATTTCATTTCACTTAGGGGATGCTGTAATTCAGTTGCTACTCTAAAATTTTCTGTGATTATTTTATCCTGAAACCAATTAAATTAGAATAAATTAAATTTTTAGATTTGAGCATTCTTTTTCATTAGGCTTGTCATCCACTCACTCATAGATATTTTTAGACACCTTCTATGTACTGTGTATATGTTTAAAAAAGAAAAAAATAAAACTATCCTCAGCCTTTATGAAACAAATTTACACACAGAGAGAGATAACACACTTGCATTAACATTATACATTGAAATACATTAACTAAATTATAATGATTGCTAAAGAGCGGTAACACCTTTTATTTAAATAGGACTTAATATCTTGAAGATTTATTTTGTATTTGTAAAAGCCATTTGACGACAGTATTACAAGTCTCCCTTTACCCAGGAGAATGTTAAACACAGGATTACCTCATTCACGATAGTAAGGATGGAACATTAGCAAGTCAGTGCTCTGACCCTAATTAGATCTCCTAATTCTAAACCCAGTAGTCTTGTCATAGTGTTTAGAGGTTTTAAATTAAAGACTATTTTCTAAATTAATATGGAGAAATTTTAGAATTGGGCTTAATCCATGGTATGATACCCAGTACTGGAAAAAATATTCTGCTCATTTGGGAATGTTTCTTAAGTCATTTTATTCTCTCTACCCAAACACCCTTGCCCATCCCACCCCCCAACACACATACACATACAAACACACACACACACACAGACACACACACACACAGATGCTTAATAAGTGCCACTCTGGTCTAATTCTGACTGCTTAATTCTGGGGCACATATATAGCAGCTCATCCTCTGAGCAAAGGGGAGAAATAGTATGATCTCTTAAAAAATCAGTTGCTTTTCAAAAGGTCTGGAAAGCTCAGCTTAAAGCCTCTCAGTGTAGAAAGATAAAAAAAAAAAATAGAATAACATGATTTGAGAAATGCTGAGAAAACCTGGAGAAGTCTATAAACATGTCAAAGATTTTTAATTTCTTGTAAACTAGTGAATTTAGCCCAGAAATATATCCTGAATTCAGGAAGACTGGCCTCCACAAAGATTCACTCTAGAATCGTGTAAGAGCTAAGATGTTGACGTTTAATGCTTTCTTAAAATAAATGATCGTGTTCTAAAGCCACGACTTTGCTGTTGCCATGGCACTGTGGTTCAAAGTTGGTAGTAGATAATTAGATGTATTTTTGAGGTAACCCAGTTACGTTTTGTTAGAAACTTATTTAGGAAATTTTTAGTAATACCAATGGTATTGTATGAGAAATTTATTTTGATATAAAATTAACCTTTTCACAAAATATACATTAAGAATTTTGTCAAAATTGTAAAAATCTACAGGTAAGTGTCATGTGCCAGATGTCTTCATTTTTTTTTAATTAAATCTTTATTGTTCAGATTATTACAGTTGTTCCTCTTTTTTCCCCCCATAGCTCCCCTCCACCCGGTAACCCTCCCACCCTCCGCCCTCACCCCCCCCCCACCACTGTCCTCATTCATAGGTGCACGATTTTTGTCCAGTCTCTTCCCGCATCCCCCACACCCCTTTCCCCCCGAAGAATAGTCAGTCCACTCCCTTTCTATGCCCCTGATTCTATGATAATCACCAGTTTATTCTGTTCATCAGATTATTGATTCACTTGATTTTTAGATTCACTTGTTGATAGATATGTATTTGTTGTTCATAATTTGTATCTTTACCTTTTTCTTCTTCATACTACTTTTAGGTTTACTAGGAACAGGGATGAACAACATAATATAGATCAAGTAGGAAGAAAAAGTTATAGGCTATATCTCATATATGACAAGGAAACATAATCCTAAATAATTTCAAGTGAAAACAGTCAGAATATCTATGACACATTAAAAGGCTTAAGAGGAGTAGATTCCTGACAAAAATTATTTAAATAAAATGTTTTTGCATTTAACACTTTTGTATCTACTAATATTTTTTATAATCAAACATATAATTATCATAATAAAAATAACCATAGCCCCAAAATAGAACTTAGTTTCATCTCTGGAAGATTAATATGGCATAATCTATGGGAGAAATAAGCACATAGGTTGTTGTTTTTTACTTAAATATTTATTTATAGGAAGTTTCAAAAATGTTCAGAGAGATATTATGAACCTTTTTTTATCCAACCTCCTTCAGTTTTGACATGTTGCATAATTACAGTCATATATCACAAACAGGAAATTGGCCATGATCCAATCCATAGATTTTATTCAAATTTTACCAGTTTTGCATGGCTCATTTAAAACCACACCCTCTCCCCCATTCCTAGCCCCCTATGGCAACAATCTGTTTTCCAACTCTGAATTTTTTTTTATTTCAAAAATATTATATAAATGGAATCATTACAGTATATATTTATTTTACTTTTATCAGCATAATTCTCTGATAATTCGCCCAGGTTGTTCAGTACATCGATAATTTGTTCCTTTTAATTGCTGAATTGTATTCCAGAATATGGATGTACCACACTTTGCCTACCATTCCCCCACAGAAAGAGACTTGGCTATTACAGATAAAACTGCGAAAACATCCAAGTACAGGTTTTGTTTGAACATAACTTTTTATTTCTCTGAGATAATGTCCAAGAGTGCAATCGTTAGGCCATATGGCAATTGCATGCTTATTTTTATAACTAGGTATCAAAATGTTTTCCAGAGTGGCTATGCCATATTACATTTCCACCAGCAAACTGTGAGTGATACCGTTTCTCTACATTTTCATCAGCATTTGAGCCCATAACTGTTTTGTACTTTAGCCATTCTGACAGCGGTATAGTGATAGCACATTGTGGTTTTAATTTTAATGACACTCAACATTTTTACATGTGGTACTTTTTCATCTGTATATCTTCTTCAGTGAAATGTCTCTCATCCATTTTCTGATTGAATTGTTTCTATTTTTATTGTCAGTTTTCAAAGCTCCTTATATATTCCAGTTATAAGTTTTTTTGTAAGATCCATAGTTAGCCAATATTTTCTCAAGCACAGTCTATATAATAAACAGCTAATATGCTAATTAGACTGAACAGCAGAACAACCGTCCAGGCGACCTTCCCGACAAAGCCGGGGCTGCGAGGGGAGCCGAGGCAGCCGGGGAGGTGAGGTCCAAGCCCCTTACATGGATTTTGTGCATCGGGCCTCTAGTTACTTTTATAAAAATGAAAATGAGGAGACTGTTAGACATGATATGTAATGAAATCATTTCCTCCAGGAAATATCAGATCTAATCAGTACTCATGGCTTGTGGGGAGAAATACAGGGGATCACTGGGCATCGCACAGAATTGCAGGGTTGGAGACACTGATAAGAGCGTTTTAAGCATCAAGAACCTATGGAAACATGTTTTTCCATCCCACATCTGTGAGACGCTTTTTCTCTTCTCACTGAAATGTGTTTATGTGATATAATTATTATATTACTTCATGGTTCACATAATACCCTCAATCTAGAAAGAGTAATATTTTAAAAAATGTTCTTATGACACAGTTCAAATATTACAGGTTCTGATGTATTCAGATTGTATTTGTTATCATCACTAAAAATAAGCCAACTTGGTATTTTTTATCAGCTAAAATTATCTTTCAAGATGGCATAAGTTGAATTCAAGTTCTATCTGAAAATCCTACTATACTTAAAATATAATTCAAATTTTCCTTGGTCGGTTTGGCTCAGTGTGGATAGAATGTCGGCCTGTGAACCGAAGGGTCCCAGGTTTGATTCTGGTCAATGGCACGTACCTCGACTGCAGGTTCCTCTCTGACCCGGGCCCTGGTCAGGCACATGTAGGAGGCAACCAATCAGTGTGTTTCTTTCACATTGATATTTCTCTCCATCTCTCCCTCTCTCTTCCACTCTCTCTAAAAATCAATGGAAAAGTGTCCTTGGGCGAGGATAAAAAAATAATAATAAAACATAATTCAAATTTAATCTTTTCCTTCAAATGTTATTGTGAAACAAAACTTACTTTTAAAAAGACACAAAAAGCAAATATTAAATGTCTGGTGGTCCAATTGAAAGACAGCTTTCACTTCACGTTTTGATAGAGAATTCATGCATAAGGAGATTATTAAGACATACTGCTAATGCCCTTCTGTCATTACTTTTGACATTCAAATTCATATTCCCTTCACATAAATGGTAGGTTAAGGCAAAATGTATATGGCATAAAAGTGGAGTTTTAAAAGAAACAAAATTAATATTTTGCTTATATAACAACATTCCATTGAGAAATAGCATGAAGTAAACTTGTTTTGTGTTTATATTCTAACATGTTACTTATAACATGCTAAATATAAGTCAAAACAAAATAAACAAGTGCAAGGCAACTTCAGAATACTTAGACAACCATTGTAAGGGTTTTAAAACTTGAAAGAACCAGCACCTGTGCTACCTGGTTGCTGAAAAGCAGGGATTTTTTCTAAAGTTAAGAAAAAATAATGGTAGTGTGCCATCTAGAGGCAATGGGGTCATTTTTAACAGTTTGATATATTTTAATGGAATTATTCCCTGACTGCAGACCCACATGCATGGAAAACCTTCCCTGCAATTTCAACTTTTGCAATTTAAAAGGAGAATTTTATTTTTCTTCTGACAGAGATTTTTTTAAAAAAAAAAACCATCGTTGGTAAGGTGCCAGGAAGTGGACCATATTCTAATACATGGAAAGCATGGGAAGGAAGTTGCTGCAGGCTAAAAGACAAATGTTATGGTATGACCTGTGTGTCAAGCAAAATTCAGTAAAATAGGACACCTAGATTCAGACATTCGTGTGGAATTGGGTTTACAGATGTACTTTCTCGTGTTAAAGGTGAACAAGGTTGGAGATAATAATGCAGCCTGGAGAAGAGCCACTATGTTGGACAAGCCTTAATCTATATTTTCACTTAAAGTGGGAATAGGAAATTTCCTTCCTAAGCCATCTCTGAGTAAGCACTCTCAAAATGTTTTTAAGATAAAATTCTATGACATGAAATGCTATTTCTACTATGAACATATTATTTTTTAATTTCAAATTTCTATAAAAAATCATTTTTCACTATAATTTTGCTGTGATTTGCTTATTATTGTTTCAATTATTCAGATCAAGTAAAGGAAATAAGTTGAGGTAGAAAATGTGACTCAAAGTTTTATTGTTTGAAAATATTTAAAGTTTCTTTTTTTCCCAGTCTACTGCTTCTCACTTACTACTAAAGTATTGGAACGGAATATATGCGTTCACACAAACTTGACAATTATACAGTGGCAAAACACATCTAGTGTGTCACCATTCAAAAAGAATTCTAAGGTGGTGTTTTCGCTGAAAATTGTCACTCTAGGCAATCAGTTTCAAATACATAACATACAATGCTATAAAACTTTCAGGAGAAAAAAAAAAAAAACAGGAGAAAATCTTCAGGACCTAGTATAAGGGACTAATTCTTAGACTACACAAAAGCACAATTCATGAAAGGATACATGGATAAACTGGACATCAAAATTAAAAACTTTTGTTTCATAAAATACCCTGTTAAGAAGAGTAAAAAAGATAAGCAACAAAATGGGGGGAAAATATTTCCAGAATTCTGGAATATGTAAAAATAATAATCAAAACTCAACAATAACATAAATCCAACATGAGCAATATGTATTTCACCCAAGAGAATTTACAGATGGCAAAGAAGCGCATGTAAAGGTATTCAACAGTGTTAGTTAGACTTTAGGGAAGTGAAAATTAAAGCCAAAATGAGGTAATACACGCATCTATCAGAATAGCTGAAATAAAAAGCAGCGACAGTAAGAAATGCTTGTAGGAATGTGGACAACCTATATGTCTTACACTTTCCTGGTGAGATCGTCAAATGATACAACCATTCTGTGTAGTTGTTTAGCAGTTTCTTATAAAAATAAACATGTCATTACCATACCCAGCAAGTGCACTCTCGAGCAGTTATTACAAAAAAATCAAAATGTATTCTCATGCAAAAAATTATAAATGTTCACAGCAGTTTTATTTGTAATAGTCAAAAACTGGAAACTGCCCAAATTTCTGTCAGTGGGTAAATAGGTAAACAAACGATGGTACATCCATACCATGAAATACTACTCAGCAATAAAAAGGAAGACACTGTTGATACATGCAACTTGGATAGATCTCAAGGGAATTATCTAAGTTACAAAAAAAAAAAAATCCCAAAGGTTCTACAGTGTTTAACTAAATTTATATAACATCCTGGAAATAATGAAATTATAGACAGAGAAAAAGATTAGTGGTTATCAGGGATTAGGGAGTAGAGGGAAGGCTAAGGAGAAAGTAGGCCTAGCAATATACTAGTAAGAACAATGCAAGAACAAGGCAAAGAATTGTATAGAGATGGAATTATTTTCTTTCTTGATTATGGTGTTAGTTATAAGGATCTACATGTGTGATAAAAGTGAATAAAACCAAGTACACACATATACACATCTGGATGCATGTAAAGCTGATGAAATCTGTAAAAGTTCTATAGATTGTACCAATATTAGTTTTCTGGTGGTGCTATTATACTATAGTTACGCAAGATGCTACTGTTGGGGGAAACTGGGGAAGGGTGCATGAGATCTCTCTGCATTATTTTTTAAAACTACATTTGAATCTACAGTTATCTCAAAAGAAAAGTTTAATTATCAAACAATGAATCAATAACAAAAGTAAACTAATAACTAACATAATTCAATAAAATAAAATATGTAATATACAAAGCAAACTCAACTTTCTTAAGAAATATGCAAAAATAAAACATTTTTTAAAAAAGAAGAAAAAAGCCCTGGCTGGTTTGGCTCAGTGGATGGAGCATAGGCCTGCAGACTGCAGGGTCCCAGGTTCGATTCCCAGTCAGGGCACATGCCTGGGTTGCGGGCTCGATCCCCAGTGGGGAGTGTGCAGGAGGCAGCTGATCAATGATTCTCTCTCATCATTGATGTTTCTATCTCTCCCTCTCACTTACTCTCTGAAATCAATAAAAATATATTTTTTTAAAAAAGAAGAAAGAAACGTGCAGAAGTTGAATGGGAAACAATGTAGCAAAACTATATGTAACCTATAGTAAATATATATTTCCATCATCATTGTCTATTAAATCTTAAAAGACTTGTTCATAAAAATCCAAACGGACAACTTGCTTCTACTTTTCTCTATTTGTTGTTTGAAGTTGACTATAATTGAACAAAATATTAATAATCCTTAAAGGAAGGAGGAAGAGATCTTATATACAGGAAAGACTTAACGAGCAAGTCTAAGCTGAGATACATACCAGTATGCTTAGAAAGGTCTATTTGCAAGGTTGACCTCTGGCTGACATACGGGAACTTGGATTTCGAGAGCGTTCCCACCTCCTCTAATGGGGTACTGTGCCTGAACTGTTTGTACAAACAATATGGTTTAGGCTCAACACCTGTTTCTCCTGGGAGTATAGTATTTGGGTATGTGCTAGGCAGAGGTGTCTATGTGACCAGCCCCTGACAAAAATGCTGGGCACTGAGTCTCAGGCAACATTTTACATGTTGTCACCACTCATTATTGGGGTAATTCAGCACATTCTGTGTGACCCCACTGGGAAAGGACCCTTAGAAGCTGGTGCCTGGTTTCCTCTGGGCTTTGGCCCAGCACCTTTTCTCGTTGCTGACTCTGCTTTGCAGCCTCTGGCTGTATTAAATCTTAACCGTGTCTGTGGCTATCTGCTGCATCCTGTGGGTTCTTCTAGTGAACCAATGAGCCTACAGCAGTCTTGGGGACCCCAGACCATTTGGATTAAAAAGAAACCAGGATAATCATGGTTGAGAGGTAGTTATTTTCTGTCAATAAATCAGATTTTTTTAATGCTTACTGCTTAAAACAAATCCATGTATAAGAATAACCTTTTGGAAAATATATCAACAGTCACAAGCTTTTTCTAACAAGTGGCCATATTACAGATGAGCAGTTTGAGGAGGATGTCATAATGGGGGCAATCCATATGAAGAGAAAAATACACTCTGCCTATGATCTATAGCTCTCAGTCCAACAGGGCACTCTTCCAGGTTCCAATGTACTAATCTGAGATGACACCACAGGGAAGACTCACATTGACATTAAAAATGTGTTTGTGTAAATCTTACCAAGGCTGACTAGGGATTAAATGGAAGCCTCGGTATGAATTTCAAAATAGCTATGGCAACTTTTAACTTCCTACACAGGAATGCTATTTTATTACTTAAGCACTTGAATAAACACAATCTTTCATACATATCAGACATTCCTTTCAAGTTCCTTTCTTTGATCGTCTCTCCTCTTATCTCCAGGTAGCATGAACTTCACAGTCAGAAACATTTTTTTGAAAAAGAGAAAGAATAAAATACATTTCAAAATATATGGGACTATAGAAACAAATGATTTTTTTCCCTTATGGTTAGCCAATTAAAAATACGTGTCGGGCAAAAAGGAAAAAGGCAGTGCACAAATCCTGGTGACCTCGTATACAGAGTAATAGAAAGAAAAACTGACCCGTACTTTTACTTCATGTCTGCCTCAACATTGTAAGAAAATGACAGAAATATTCAAGAATAAATCTAAAACTCTACTGGAAAAATAAGGGAAGATGGTATCAGCAGATGAAAATAAACAGTGGAGAAATGTGCACCCCAGCATAGGGAAAGGAGGGAGCTTATGAGGATGCTTTCTGATGATTTGGGAAAATACCTGGGTGAGCGGTGCGTGCAGACCCAGTGAACGCTGCCCTCGCCACCCACTGCCCGTGGTAGATAAACTTATAGACTGAAGTACCCAATCCAGTTTTAACAACAAGGAAACAGGCATTTTGTTCACGATTAGCTATTTTACATATTTCTCCTTTAGTTCAGAACCCATAGAAAGAATCCACGTGGTTGGCAATTACACAAAGACACCCCCCACCCTACCCCCCATGTTTTACACTGCACCTAGGACAATGTTACACTTCCAAGAGAAGTTTAGTAATGCTAAATGATTGACAAAAGGGACTTTAATTGTTTTGTCAACCCTTCAAAAATGGTCACAATTAAAAGTTTATATGGTTGACTTGTCAATATACATAAGTAGCCAGGCCATGGCTTACAAAATATTTTTCTAAATTATTTTAAACACATGACTAGCTTACATGTAAAATAATTCACTCTAAAAAATAAAACGATTTTCTTAATCACTAAGTATGGTGAATAGCAATGATACAATTACAATTGTATTTTCCAGATAATTCTACTGGAAATCATTTTACATATGATAAAATTTCAAAAAGCTACGAAGTCTTATCAAAGGAAAATATGTTCCTTTCCCTTTCCTGTATTCTTTTTCTTTCCTCCCTCCCTCTGTCCCTCTTTTCTTTTCTTTCTTCTTTCTTTTCTTTCTTCCACAAGTCATCCAACGAATATTTTAGCATCTTCTATACAGCAGGCTCTGTTCTCAGCACTGAAAAATGTCATAGAAAAAGATAGATAATATCACTGATCCAGGGAAACTTACATCCTTGAGGAAAGTGTTTTAGGATTCCATCTGGCCTTGAGTGACAAAACAAACAAACAAACAAAAAAATAAACTAAAATTTGAAAGAACAACTTGGAAAATGTGTTTGTGGTCCCAGACCATGTATAGTGGCTCCATGATTATCAGGAAGCTTTACCAAGTATGGTTGCAAAGGTTTTGCACTACACAGTTCTAAGAGTGTCATTCACATCATAGACATGGTAGATTTTTATTAACAATTTTATATAAATGGAAGCAAACTTCCAAAAAAGTGAGGAACACCTTTTATCTTTTTCACACAAACCACCCTCTAGGATAGTGAAGAAATCTCAACACCCTCATCTTGCAACTTTCACTCGTGGTCCTTAGTCCACAATTCAGCCCACAGGGAGAATAGGACTTCCTCCCTTTAATGGAACTTTTTACACGTTACACTTGCTACTTGTGCTCATGTCATGATCAGAACCTAGACGCATAACCACTACAAAGAGAGACTAAAAATGCTCCTTTTGTTGGATTCCATAGATCCTTAAAGATCAGAAGTTTTTCTGATTCCTGTCAAAATGTGAAATAGAATAGCTGCTACTGTACCCCAAAAAACAAACCATGGAGAAACAATACATATTCAAATACTTGTACATGGTAGATAATCATGTTTTTAAAATCGCATTTGATGTGGCACACTCGGGGAGATCTTTATTTCTCTGTGTTGTTTATAGGATCACGCACAGTCCTATGAAAAAATAAGCACTCAATAATAGTTGGTGAAAGACTGGCCAAGCCCACTTACTACTACAATATACTAGGAAGGAAGAAAAGATTACTCTGCCTGATGATTCTCTAAATGCTCGAAGATTGACATCAAGCCACCTCTCAGATTTATCTTCTGAACCAACTAATCACTATTCCTTTATCTCTTTTTATTGATTTGGGTGCAGAAACCCTTAGTTATCTTCTAAGCATTACTATAGACCCGTGGTCGGCAAACTGCAGCTCGCCAGCCACATGTGGCTCTTTGGCCCTTCGAGTGTGGCCACGAAGTTTCAATCGCACTGTACGTGTGCGCCTGCACGTGGTGTTTTGTGGAAAAGCCACACTCAGGGGGCCACAGTTTGCCGACCACTGCAATAGACTCTTTCCACTTTGGCTAAATAAAACAATTTGATAAACCCAAAATGCAATTACTTCATACCATAGAGTACCAGGTTCCCTCAACTGTCTCCAAAGGACTGAATATTCAGTAGGCATTTTTCAGCAATGCAGACTCTAGGTGAATGTTGTTTGTCATTGTTTTAAAAAGCATACAAGTTCAATGAAGACTTTTTGCTAAATTCTTCCTTAGATTTTGTTTTCATGTTTATTAATGTCCTAAAACAGTGTCATTTTTTTCTTTTTTTATTTCAAAGTATCTTTTTCTGATCAGAGCTTTTAGTGCTTTGTCTGAGTTCCCCATAACAAACTGTTAGGCCAGTTTCAAACCCCCTGAGAAACCTACAGCTTATGCATTTCTATTTTCATTTATTCTTTTACTGCACTTGAATATAGAATTCCACCTTTCTGAAAACACTTCTCTTTACAGTTGGCTCATAGCTACCAGTAATTTAACAAGACCCAGCTCAGTGGAGGAATTAAGGGATCAGGAAAGCTACTTAGCCCCTTGAGTTTGCTGTAGTCCTCTGCCATAAGTGCTGCATTTTCTTTTTTTAAAAAAGGCGATTTCGCAGAGTAACAAGATAAAGCCCAGGAGTCTGTCACATTTTTTGTTTAGAATTAACGAACTTGAAAGAGAGTTTGGTGATGATAAAACATACCTTTTAATTTAAAAAGCCCCTTTAGCCTGCATCCTGGCATTTAATTTTCATTCATTCATTCATTCATTCATTCATTCATTCAATTTTGGATTCCCTACTGTGTGTCAAGCATTTTTCTAGGTCCTTGGAAATTTAGCAATGAACAAAAGGCCCTTGCCGTCATGCAAGTTAAATGAAATTTCCGGTCATTCTTAGCCTATTTATTCTTCATAATGTGAAATGCTACTGTAGTTGAAGAACAAACACATACTTTGGCATCTAAGTTTGAGTTCCCGGTGTTTTTTGTCAAAGATTTTTTTTTCTTTCCTCTGGGTCACTTATGGCTTTTGCTAAAATAATGTATAAAAGGCCATAAATATGACATTTCCAGTAGAAGTGTAAACAGGATCTTAATGTATTACTACTTTTCTTACAGTTGTAGGAAATAACCCTGAAATAGTGACAATGATATCACAAGCCATCACATATATACAACATTCACACCCAACGCATTCTCATAATTTTAGTTTCCCATTTTATTAACTAGTTAGCCATGTCATGGTAAATGCATAGTTTGAACCATATTATATAGTTTGAATTAATTATTTCTGTTCATTCAAAATATTATATTATACTATATAATTCATAATAAACTGTTCAAGGGAATCCTGTCATATCTCATGGGTGTGTGTGTGTGTGTGTGTGTGTGTGTGTTGAAACATAGATAAGAAAAGTAATATCAAATAAAGAGAATCAGCATTTTAGTTCACTAAGTGAAATTACCCAAATACAAATAAAATGTAGCTAAGGATACATATTAAAGCTGTAAATACTTAAAGGGTCACTTGCAACATTTCTTTTTGTCCCTTTTTGTCCCTTGCATTTAAAAATATATATACCTACTGTTATAAATGCTCATTTACAAAGTAACCTTTTGAACTATGGTTATTTACTTTTTTTATTAACTGTAAGAATCATTTATTTACATATTTAAACTGGAGTTCTTTTAAAATTTCACTACCAACAGTTTAAGTACATACTTGACTTCACCAAATAAAATCTCTTATCCCATTTTCCAAATTATAAAGTGTCAGACTGTTCAACCCCAGAGCAGTCAAATCATATGGATTTAGACTTATTGTTTTCAAATCTGCTGCCATTGCTTTCTGCTCATCTATTCATTCTAACTGGTCGCTCTTAGGCGACCAGTGGTTTTTTTTTTTCTTCTCATCTAGTCTTCATGACAACAATTTGATGTGTCAAGATACTGGACATTCAAAGATTTACAAAACAATAGAATTGCAATAAAGAAATGTGTTTATAATAGGCAATCAGAAGCCAGAACGCTGGGGTTGAATCCCCATTTTTCTACTAAAAGCAAGTTTCTTGAGCCCTCCATACTTCTGTCTCCTTATTTACAAAAATGGGAATAATAAAAGTATATACTTTATAGTGGTATTACAATAATTAAATGAGTTAATATTTTTAAGTACTTAGGATAGTACTTGGCATTTAAAAGGTGCTATATGTTTTTTATATGAGTTAATACAGTAAGTTGAATTAAATTAATAAGTAGATTTAAATTGTAGCATTACCTTCATTTGCCTTACTCCCACTTTAAACACACATGCATGCAATACAAAGTCAGAGAAATGTTTTACAGGGAAAAAGGTACTTCACTAGCAATCTATATTACTTAAATATCAGTTAAGTAGCAAGCAGTATTTAGCAGAGTGTGTGCTACAAATTAATGGTGATCAGTTCAATTCTAATAAGTGGTACACATACTATTTATTGGCTAGAATAAAAAGTTTTATTGATATTTTATTGATAATTTTTACTGACATTAATTTAACAGATTTAAAGTGAACAAATCATTACTTATTATGTTCTTAAGATTTGTTTATTTCTGCATTTCTTATTAAGAATACAGTGGTCAGTTTATCTTTCTCAGCCAACATTGAGTCCCATAATGGCATTTGTTCTGATTAATTCATTATCATATTTCTTGCATGCTACTGAATGTGTTTTCAAACATGCATTTTCTGTTGTTATTATTGGGTTGCAATATATACTTTGCAAAAATATATCAGTGACTCAAAAGCACTTTACTGAAGCATAAAAGGAGTTATAAAAGTGACCAAATAAATACTATAATATAGAATAATAGCATAAATGTTAACAGCATTCCAGTGGGAATATACAAAGGAATCAAAATGATTCCTTTGGGTCACTTGCAACATTTCTTTTTGTCCCTTTTTGTCCCTTGCATTTAAAAATATATATACCTACTGTTATAAATGCTCATTTACAAAGTAACCTTTTGAACTATGGTTATTTACTTTTTTTATTAACTGTAAGAATCATTTATTTACATATTTAAACTGGAGTTCTTTTAAAATTTCACTACCAACAGTTTAAGTACATACTTGACTTCACCAAATAAAATCTCTTATCAGGGCAAGTGGATCTGTGTGATGGTTCTCACAAGCAATGGGGAAAAGATGGGTCTTTTCATTCAAGATAAAAATCAAAACAATAATTTCCCTTATAGCCCTGGCTGGTGTTTCTCTGTGGTTAGAGTGTCAGCCCACACATCGAAGGGTTGTGGGTTTGATTCCCAGTCAAGGGCACATACCTGGGTTACGGGTTCAATCCCAACCCCTGCGGGGGCTCGTCCCAAAGGCAACCGATCCATGTGTCTCTCTCACATCGATGTCTCTCTCTCTGTCTTCCCTTCCCCTCCCACTCTCTCTAAAAAACAAAACAAAACAAACAAACAAAGAAACAATGGAAATAATATCCTTGGGTGAGGATTAACAACAACAACAAATACTTTTCCTTACAAAGTTGGTTGTTTGCTTGATAATGACAGAAGAGGGACCAAATGCAACATTCAAAGATGAACATCTTAGACACAAACAGGCACAAATCACACAATTGCTGAGAAACTGTAAAAGCAGCCACAAAATTAATGCCAAAAATTAAAGTCAGAAAGGAAACAAAGCAAGTTCTTTGCAAAATTTCTTCCTTGAATGACAGTATTAATGACACATGATGACAAGAGCATGTAAGTTGTAAAAGCAACCACCATCCCCTGTGCATGCCAAAGAGCATGGATAAAACCACCAATGGGCAGAACTTAAAACATCTCTTCACATAGGCAGGAGGAATTTGTGAGAAAACTTGCTAGCTTTTTTCGTTGTTGTTGCTGAAAACTTGTGATAACAATAGAAGATATATTTTTCACTTTACCTAATGATTTTTTGTGCTCCAAAATGTAGCAAAGAAAAAGATAAAATATGTTATAATCGGTACTAACAGTAGCAGCTATGAATACAGCAATACACAGTGTAACCACTCAAATTTAAAAGTTTGTTTCTTACTGACAATTACCACACTCCATTAATCACAGACAACAGTTGGCCTTGCCCCCTAATCTTGATTCAACATGGAAGGAAATTGTGAAAAATGTGAATGTAATTATATTGGGCCCCAGAGCATAAGTATTTTGAGGCTGCCCAATAAAAAATAAAAAATAGGCAGTGATATGAGATCCTGCTTTTTCCTACTAGCGTATGCTGGCCATTAAGAGAAAAGATGTGCATACAGGTTGGGAAATGAGGGAATAAAACAGTTCTTCACCACCCTATTAATGCCAGGATATACATAGCAGTGATGAATTCCCTTGAATGGCCTAGAAGTTGTCACTTCAGAGTAGAAAAATTAATAATTTTGAAGTTAGAATATGCCAATAAGACTGGACTATAAAGAAAAATAATTACTCATTAGAGAAACTAACCAATGGCATGTTATTGAGAATATTTTTAAATAACTTCAAAATGCTTCACAGAACATGAACAAATGCTTTCCAGAGCCAAATCCATTATAGTTTGGGTTACAAAAGACTTGCTTATTACCTTCTATGTTAAAAACAAACAAACAAAAACAGTCAGAGCTCCAGCTGTGGTGTGATATACTCATTGCTTTGTCAGCAGGCATAGAACTGGAAGTATCCATCCAGGGCATCAAAACAGTTTGACTCAGCCAACTTCTGCCCTAAATGGTGTCCTTCTAAGTTAGTTTTTCTAATTTAATTTTGTAGCAGTAACTACATGTGGTAGGTAGATGTATTAGCCACAATTCTTCAACCCTCACTGCATCCGACTCCTTTGTCATGGCCTCATTGTTGGGAGAGGAGGGTGGATAGTATATTCTTAGCCCTTGACTTTGAGTTCGACCTTGGGACTTGTTTTGTCAATGAGATATCAGCAACATGACACCTGTGGGAGTGGGATAGGTGCCTGTCTGTGTTGGGCATTCTTTTTTGCATCCCTGCCGTCTTCACGAGGAGAACGTGCCACATTGACCTGCCACATCAGGAGGGTGAGGAACACATGCAGCAGGACCACCCGCTGCCCCAGCAGAAGGGCACCTGAGCAGATCCAGATAGACTGGTGAACAAGGAAAGACATTTCAGAACACCATTGAGATTTTGTGGGAAAAGTTCACTAATAAAGACATGCAAGTGGAACATCCTTCAACTCTGGCTATGGCTCATCAAGCAGAAGTGAATATTTTGATTGAAAGATTAAAAACTATATAATCTGATGAACAAAATAAACTGATCAAAATAGACCCAGAGACATAGAAGCATGGAACAGACTGTTGAATCTCAGAGGGATGGCAGGGGAAGATGGGTGGATGGGAAAAGATCAACCAAAGAACTTGTATACATAAATACATAAATAAAAACCCTGGGTGTAACATCACAGCCAGAACTGCGACCAACCGGAAGGAAGTCAGTCCTGCAAGGGTTGTCTTGGAAACGGCTGCACCCTCCCCAGCTGTTTCCCGGAGCTGTTTACTGTAAGGGCGGGGTTTGAGGCAGGAACCCACCCTCAAAGCATGGAGGCATATCTTTATAAAGTGTGCCGTGCCAGCACAGCCAAGGGTGAACTTGAGTGGGGGCAGCTGAAAGGCTTAGAAAAGACAGACAAGAGAATGAAATCTGGGTCTCGGTGGGATGCTGCTTCTCTGAGAGACAGCAACCACACCCACAGCCGTGTCTTTATTTTATAGCAGATGCCACAAGACAAAGTAAGGGCGTGACCAAGATGTTTACAAGATTCTCCTGGGTTTCAATCCTACTCAACTACATGCACCTGAACTCTATCAAGCCTACATCACTCAGGCACATGGGGCCACGTGTTTGGACCATAGGTTCAAGCTTACAACTATAGCTGTTGGCTATAATTGTGCTGGGAGGGCCCTGCCCTCCAAACTGGGACTTGCACATGGCAATGAGAGGACTGTGCCCTCTCATCAGTCCAAGGCTTGAACCTGTCCAAAACACTGTACCGGCTCCCCACAATAAAGTTTTAATACATTATATTAGAGGTTATGGTCGTACTGTTTTACCCACAGCATCTACAGGAATTGCTGCAAATTTACTTCTCAGTGGAAGAACCTTTCATTCCCAATATAAATGACCAATTCAAGCACTCTGAAAGTGTTTTCACTCTTAATGTGGTGTACAGGGAGATATTAGAATAAGTTTAATCAATTTATCAGTCACTGTTTGCATCACTGCTGTTTTCATATCATGTTTTTGTCGTTTTTATATCATGCCTCTGTTGTTGTTATATCCTTTTGTTACTGTTTATTTATTACTAAATTTATATATTATTTTCATATACATTTTACTAATTTCCTTTCATTTCTCACACATATATTATAGAGAAAGGGCAAATAGCAATATTAAAATATCTCCACTAATTAATTCCCTTTTTTAAAAAAAATATATTTTACTGATTTTTTACAGAAAGGAAGGGAGAGGGATAGAGAGTTAGAAACATCGATGAGAGAGAAACATTGATCAACTGCCTCCTGCACACTCCCCACTGGGGATGTGCCTGAAACCAAGGTACATGCCCTTGACCAGAATCGAACCCGGGATCCTTGAGTCTGCAGGCTGACGCTCTATCCACTGAGCCAAACCGGTTAGGGCAATTAATTCCCTTTTAATGTGCATGAATTTCGTGCACCGGGCTACTAGTAAGTACATAAACCATGAACACAGACAATAGGGTGGTGAAGGTCTGGGGCAGGGGTGGGGACAGGTTAGAATGGGTCAATAGGGTTAAAAAGGGGACAAATGTAATACTTTCAACAATAAAAAATTTAAAATATATATATGTATACTAATATATATATATATATATCCTTTTAACTGATAAAAACAATTATCAATATTTTTAATCTTGCCTTTAAAATATAATGGCTTTTAATTTACCTTGGTTCACATATGTGCCAAAAGCCTTTTAAGTAGTACTTAATGACACAAAGTCCAAAAAAAAAAACAAAAAAAAACAATTCAATAATTATCTCATATATAACTTTAAAAAGTATAAAAGTCAGGTACTTTACACTGCTAAGTTAGCAAAAATTTCCTTTCATACACACACACACACACACACACACAGAGTCATATATACACACATCGGAGGTATGGTTAATTACCATGTTTGTCTATTATTAGATAGGATGAGTTATTCTTGGTGAGGGAAGGGAATGGGAGCAAGAACTGGTGTTACCTTCGATTGTTAGGAGAAAAATATTCCAAGTTTTCTCCTATGCATATATTATCCCAATTTAAGGCATATGTTAATCTTATTCATGTGTAGATAAACTATTTTTACATAAAAGGTGTCCTGGACAATTCAGAATTACTCCTTGAAAATTACACAAGCAATCAGATTTCATTCCCAGAACTGCCACTAGGGCAATGCTTTTCTTCTCCTTTCCAATATCTGCTTTAGAGCAAGAATATAATTGAATTTATTATCTCCACCACATGAGCCAAATTGGCTGTGATGGTTCAGATACTTTATTGAAGACACTTGATGTTTCCATATGGGATATCAAAAATAACTACAGTAACTGTAGATATTTCAGACACTTTAGATTTTGCTGTATTTTCACATTATTACCGATACAGCTGGAACCATGGCTCATTTTCAGGAAGCCTAATTGTTTTATAAAGGTTTACATAAAAGTCAGAAGCCCTAAAAATTATTTCTCAGATTTTGTTGTTTTCTTATATTTATTACTAGAGGCCCGGTGCACAAAAATTTGTGCACTCAGGGTGGAGGGGGGAATCCCTCAGCCCAGCCTGTGCCCTCTCGCAGTCTGGGACCCCTCAGGGGATGACCCCCCAGGGGATCGGGCCTAAGATGGCAATCAGACATCCCTCTGGCAACCCGGCAGCCCTCGGGGGATGTCCACTTGCCAGTGGGGAGCAGGCCTAAGCTGCAGTCGGACATCCTTAGAGCTGCTGAGAAGGCAGGAGAGGCTCCCACCACCACCGCTGTACTGGCAGCCATCAGCCTGGCTTGTGGCTGAACAGAGCTCCTCCCATGTGAGAGCAACCTGACCACCAGAGGGCAGATCCTGCATTGAGTGTCTGCCCCCTGATGGTCAGTGTGTGTCATAGTGACCAGTCATTCCCAGTCCTTCTGCTGTTAGAGTCAGTTTGCATATTACCCTTTTACTATATAGAATAGAGGCCTGGTGCATGGGTGGGGGCCAGCTGGTTTGCCCTGAAGGGTGTCCCGGATCAGGGTGGGGGTCCCGCTTGGGTGTCTGGCCAGCCTGGATAAGGGGATGATGGCTGTTTCCAGCTGGTCACACCCCCTTCAGGGTGGGGGTCCCCACTGGGGTGCCTGGCCAGTCTGGGTGAGGGGCTGAGGGCCGTTTTCAGGCTGGCGGGTGACTGAAGCTCCCAACCTCTCCTTTTTTTCTTTTTTTTTTTATTCTGGGATTTATTTACCTTCTATGGCTGTCACTGGAGCTGAGAGCTGGCTTTAGCTCTGAGGTTCGGCTCCAGCTCTGAGACCTTGGCTGCTGAAAGCAGGTATCTGGGTTTGTTTGAGTTCTATAATTAAAACACTGTTGCAACTCCAGCTCTGAGGCCCGGCTGGCTGAAAGCAGGTTTCTAGGGTTTGTTTAGCTTCTATAATTGCAACATTATTTCTTAGACTTCAGCTCAGAAGCCGGCAGTGGCAGGCGGGGAACCTTGGCTTCCTCCATCACTGGAGCAAGCAAGCCTCCTGTTCGCTTCAGCTGCCTGGCTGCCGGCCACCATCTTGGTTGGCAGTTAATTTTCATATCGCCCTGATTAGCCAATGGGAAGCATGTCGGAGGTATGGTTAATTACCATGTTTGTCTATTATTAGATAGGATGAGTTATTCTTGGTGAGGGAAGGGAATGGGAGCAAGAACTGGTGTTTACAGAATAGTCACAGAGGTGTACATTACAGCATAGGGAATATAGTCAATAACCTATAATAATAAAAGTGTAATATGCGAATTAGACCAGATGTCCTTCCGGACGACCTTCTAGACGAAGATGAGAAAATGAAAGTACAGAGTCCAGATAATTTGCCCAAATTCACACAATTGTAAAGATGGTTTGGGGGTATTAATTTGTGTATTCTTTTGGGTTTTTTTTTTATTTCCTGTGCTTTCCCTTATATTTTCCTCCTCCATCCCCCCATCTCCTCCCCCCACCTCCCCGCTGCCTCTTTTCTTTTTCCTTGATAAATTCATCTATCCTTAATGTGCTATGTTGGCTATGTTACAGGTTGAAAGTAGACTAACCCTGATACCTTGATGAGTGCAGGGGAGATTTCTTAATTTTGTGTGTCAGTGGAGGGGACGGTGTTTTGTTTTGTTTTGTTTTGTTTTGTTTTGTTTTGTTTTCAAAAGGTAACACCCTTGGAGAGATTATGCTAAGTAGTGCTTGAGGCATGGAGAAAGACAAGAAGAGATGAGAACAAGAGAGCTTTCCGCAATTAGAAAAATGAGGACTGTGGCTTCCCTGAGAGGAGAAAACCATCATTTCATTCCCACTCGGGGTCCTCAGACAGTCGCCAGTCCTCAGAGGGAAAAGAAGTAGCTATGAGATCCAGTGAGGGCTCACAGAGAAGGTCTGACTGAGGCCCCAGGACGCTCAGCCCTGACAGATGTCCCTACTCATCCCCCAACATGTCACAGCCTCTCACTTTTAAGGAACCATGGTACCTGGACAATCAGTAGTGACAACTACAGTTTCAGGCATAGAGGACCCTCCCCCACTGCAGTCCTCCAAGTAAGAACTCTACTGTCATGTGATTATGGTGCAGAGAAGGAAAACCCGAAAACTGAGCTTGTGTTTCTTCCCACTTGAAGTTTGGCTTACTTTAGTTTTAGGAACAGGATATGATGTAATAGGACTGGCCCAGCTGAGCTGCTGAGCTTCTGAGGCCCGCTGCACTTAAACTGTGTCCACTTGAACCCCCAGATAAGTGTTCCAGCCTGTGGGCCCAAGGAGAGTCTTCTCCTACCCAGAATTACTAGCATACATTCTAACTTCTGAACATGTTTCAAAAAATGTACAGAAGTCAACCGCAAAAAATCTTTATGTCAAGTTCTTAATTCAGGAGTCTCATGATTTCTAATTGTTCAAAGTGCTCATATTTATCCTCCCTAATACCGCCTCAAGAGAAAGAGCTTGAAAGAGTCTGAAGCAAGTTATGAACAATTACACAAGGAATTCTGGACTTGAGTCTGAGGTGTAATCGCGTAACAGAGTAGAGTTTTTGTTTCCACTAACTCTAGAAATGAGGAAAATGCCTGTATTTCAGCCGTGTCATCCGTAGGCGTAATCTCCTGCAGAACTGAAAAAGTACTCTGTTGTAATGTAGCCCCCGGTGTATTTGAAATTGATTCTCGATAATTATCTTCTCATTTTCCTTAAGCAAAACATCTTCGTGATTTTAAACATGCCAAATAGGAAGAAAAAACTTTGCTTGTATTGCCACTTGCTAGAGTTAGTTAAAATTATGTACACATTTTTTAAAATGATGGACAGATTATGCACACTAGCAGAGCATAATATATGATAGGGATAAATGCTTCTTTGTTTTCTTGTTGATGTTGCTCTGTGACAAGGTACAGCTGTCAGGGCCTCAGCAGAACTCTGGGGATTATTTTTGGCAGGAAAAACAATTACAATGTGAGTTTTCTGACTTCTTCCCAAACAAAGCTCCCTTTTCCACAAAGGTAGCTGACAGACCATAGGAACTCTAACCAAACTGAAAACCAGGAAAGCACCTCTCGTTTCTGGAGATGGTATGTCAAGTCGTCAATTTTTTTTTAATTGATTTCAGAGAGGAAGGGAGAGGGAGAGGTAGAAATATCAATGATGAGAGAGAATCATTGATCGGCTGCGTCCTGTGCACCCCATACTGGGGATTGAGCCCGCAACCCGGGCATATCCTGATCAGGAATCTAACCGCAACCTCCTGGTTCATAGGTCGGCGCTCAACCAATGTAGGGTGTGCAGGAGGCAGCCGAGCAATGATTCTCTCTCATCATTGATGTCTCTATCTCTCCCTCTCGCTTCCTCTCTCTCTCTCTCCCTCTCTCAAATCAATAAAAACATTTTTTTAAAAAAAGAACTTGACTTAAAGATTTTTTGAAGTTGACTTCTGTACATTTTTTGAAATGTGTTCAGAAGTTAGAATGTACCACACTGGCAGGGCAAGTCATCAAATTTTCCTGGTAAAAGCTCACAATCTCAGTTATTCAAAGGGATGCTTTGAAATTCATAATAGGTTTTTTAAAGGCTTAAGAGACACTAGAGTTTCTGTTATAGTCACGGATCCATGAACAAATGTTTTATTATTTGTTCCTATGCAAAAATACACATTTCTAAGCAAAGATGACAAATCTCAATTGAGGGATGAGTTATAAAATATTTCTGGTACATTTGTTGTCACAAATCCATCAAAGACCAAAAGTTATCCATGTGTGCGTCAAATCGCTCCAAATGTATTTATTTCAACAATTTCCATTTTGCTATGGAGTCCTTATGTGCTGAATTTATTTTCAAGATAAAACTTTCATTATCATTTAGGTGATGGCTCCCTCTGTTCTTCTAAGTCAGAATCATGAATGCCTGGTGGGGAGGGAGTTCAGTGTTCTTTAAGTTTAAGGATGTTTGTTTGTGTTGTGTGTCCCTGTAGTAACATATTGCAGTGATTTATGTGCACAGTTAGGGACAAGTGGCTGGAATCTTGGCAGCAATTAAGGAACTCTAGGTGGAGGCCTGTTTATCACTGCTACCTACCACAGCAAGGTCAGGATGAGGAGGATGGGATTCTGTAAGTCACATATGTTATTTGCTTGATTGATTTTAGTTTAATGAAAACTTAAAGCTGAAGTTGGGGGCTGGGAGGAGAGGGGGAGATGGGATAAAAGAGAAGTTTTAAAACTCTACTACAGATTCCTTCTCTATTATAAGCAGACAGTTGAAGTTATTCTCCACTCAGACATTTGAATAGTCTGAACTACTTCAATATGCTCTTGAACTGAATGCTAGCTAATTGAATTTCTATGGTACCCGTCCTGAGAATTTTGTATTCTCTTTCAAAGCAAACCAGTTAAGAGACAGAATATGAAAAGATTGGCCTTTGGTTGCTGGGAGCCGGTCCATCCTTGCTGTTTCAAGGGACCTGGCGTATATGACATACTGTTCTTAATGTTTGCTCACCTTCTTGGCACTATGTGTTTTAACCAAGGTCACCTCTCTGAGAAAGGTTGTTTCCCCAGGTAGGGATTTTCCCCTGAAGTTAGGGAGGGAATAAAACCCCTTAACTAAGTGCCAGGCGGGTAATTAATCACTTTAACTACAAACAATCATGCTTAAGCTACATAATCTTTACTCCCTGGAATGGAGATAAGAAACGCCCTAACTTTTGGAATAGAGATTGATAGGATTGGAATCAACTGGTATAAATACAGATGTAACAAGACAATAGGAGACAGAACATAGACACAGAACCTACACAGAACCTAGAGACAGAACTTCGCTGGAGAGAACATGGCAAAAGATCCTGGACAGAAACTGGCCACAGAACCTAGAGACAGAACCTAGCGAGAGAACATGGCAAAAGATCCTGGACAGAACCTGGCTACAGAACTTGGCTGGAGAAACTAGACAGAATCTGGCTGAAGAACCTAGAGACAGAACCTGGCTACAGAACCTGGATAGAACATGGCAAGAGAACCTGACTAGAATCTGGTGACTGAACCTGGCTGGAGAACCTGGACAGAACCTGGCTGGAGAACCTAGCAAGGGAACATGGCTACAGAACCTGGCTGGAGAACCTGGAGAACCTGGCTGGAGAACCTACAGAACCTGGCAATAGAACCAGGCAAGAGAACCCAACCATGCTGATCAACTGAACGCTGCCTCTGTGTCATTCCTTCTTCGCCGACTCCATCCACACTTTTGGGGACCCCTGGACCTGCTGGGGTTGGACCCCAGCATTTGGTAGTCTAGGAAATTCCAACATTTGAAGGAAGAATATATCTCATCATTTTTAACATCTTTTTTTCCTGATTCTCAAATTGGATTTGAGTTGGCTTTTAAGAGAAAAATTTATTTATTATAAGGCTGTTAAAAAGTATACATATAAAATTCCAAGCCATTAAATATAGGTAGAAATAAACATGGTAACCATGGAAATTAATACATTAACCATGACCTAGCATTAAATTTAGCTTTGAACTTTCCTTGAAGACAAAGCAAAAATGGTAATGCAGTCAAGTCTGTGTGTTTTATTTATTATTTGATAGACAAAAGCATCATGAAACTGATTTCACAGAGTTCCTGCCTTTTAGGATTCCAGGCATCATACATTAGTGACCCTTTTCATGGAATCAATAGGCAATTGACTTATGAAAAGGTTAATAATCTCTTTTATCATTTGAACATGTCAGGTATTTGCATTGAAAAAGACAGCAAGATTTATCAAAAGTGAATGTATTATCTTCTTAGAACATCACCTTACAGATGCTTATATTCACCTGCTCCATGAGATGGGATGTACCTATTCCGGAAACAAAGTGAAAGCGATACATTAGACTATCACATTTCCTAATGTGTTTTATCCATGAAGAGTAAAAACTCTGGTGCCACTTCTTTGCCATCAGGAAAATAAAAATCATGTATATTGCTAGATTGAACACTGATTTGGAAAGTAATGAAGCATTGAACTCTTAGTATACTGTTTCAGCATATTGTAAAGACCAAAATCAGGGATCATCATGGATATCTCACCTTATAAGAGGGTAGGGTGGGACACATGGCAACGAAATAATAGTTGATTGCCAAATAAGAACTTTTCAGATATCAAAAAATAATAAATCAGAAATGAGTAAGAAAAGAAAAAAGTTTCACAACTATTTTTAAGAGGGTGATATGATGTTTAGACTGCTCACAAATCTCTTAGCTGACTCTAACTTGAAAAGGGCTCAGTAAATACTCATAAGTATGTCACAAATATACATTCCTGGCATCTATTGCTTACATCTTATGTAGTACAAGGTGAAAGGGTATAATAACAAGATTTTTGTATTAACAACAAAATAAGAATGGCAAAATAAAGTGTATTATTTCCAAATTATGACTTTTAATAGAACTACTAAAAGGAATAAGTGAAATCTGTATGTTACAGGTATGCAGTTAGATTTAAAAGACAAGTTAGGGCATATGATACCATTTTTTATAAACACAGAACTATAAACACAGCAATGCAGGTTTTTATGAATACATATCAACATGTATTGATGAAATTATTAAAAGGCTTTGGAATGTTTCCCAGCAAATTTTAATAGGGGTTACCTCTCACCAGGAGGGGACATAGGTAACTATAGACAGCATTGAAAATGAATTAGCTTTACCTGTACTGCTTAATATATTTTTCAGAAAATGTACTTGTGGGTTATTAATATAATAAAATCATAGTTTTTAAATAGTGCCATAGGCTGAATATTTATGTCCTCCAAAAATTCATATGTTGAAATCCTTACCCCCAATGTGATGGTATTAGGAGGTTGGGTATTTGGAAGGCAGTTATGTCATGAGGGTGGAGCCCTCACGAATAGGATGAGTGCCCTATAAAAGAGACCCCAGGAATCTCACTCACTCTTCCACCACATAAGAACACAGCAAGAAGATATCTATGAACCAGAAAGCGGGCTCTCACCAGACACCGAATCGACCAACAACTTGATCTTGTTTGGGTTTACCAGCCTCCAAAACTATAAGAAATAAATTTCTACTGTTTATACACCACCCAGTATATGGAATTTTTGTTATAGCACCCTAACTGACTAAGACAAACCGTAGTAAGAAAGGAGAATAAAAGTATTATAAAATTGTCAAATGGACAAGTTAGATATGATTTCATTACATGTAACAGAAGCCAAATTCAGTTAGTAAGAAGAATATAGTTAATAGAGTTGGACAACTTGCCAATCCTGGAAAAGTATTTTGTCTTTTTGAAAAATGTGTGCAAAACTATTTTCAGGTAAATCAAATATTTAAATGTAAAAATGTGTGTGGGAGGCAAAATGGCCTCCTAGAGATGTCCACCCACTAATCCCTGGCTCCTATGAATATGCGACATTACAGGCAAAAGGTACTTCATAAAAGTAATTAAGGTTAAACACCTCAAAATAGGAAGCTTATTCTGGATTATCCGAGTCGGCCCAATCTATTCAAATGAGCCTTTACAAGTAAAGAATTTTCTCTAGATGGAGACATGTGGCAAAAGCAGACTTCGGAGATTTTAGCAGGAAAAGAACTCAAGTTGCCCTTGCTGGAGGAGCCAAATGGAAAGCATATGTTGATTGTAGGCAGCCAGTGGGAGCGAAAAAGCTGCAGTGATTGACACCAGGGAGGAAACAGAGCCCTGAATTTTGTCAAGAGTGTCAATTTCAGGCTAATATTTGCCCCCAAAATATCTCTCATTGTTAAGGTGTCATAGGCTTTTCATATCACCAACAGACATCGCTCAGGTTTGAACAGCCCAGGGTCTTGTTGCCTAGACATTCCTACTTATTTACTACAGGGAAATAGAACTATTTGTATTTCCCATCTCTTTGATGCTTGGGATATTGAGTCTATCATTAAGAAAATACTGTTTCATTTCATTTGGAAAAAACGGAAAGGGAAATTGTTTAAAAGGTATTCTAGTGACCTGTAAGGAAATGATCTTCCAATGTTGATATTATTTATTTCTAAAGACATACCTTTTAAAGTCTTTTCCAGCTTCTAGAAGCCACCTACATGCCTTGGCTTTGGCCCCTTCCTGGCATCATTCTAATCTCCCGCTTTCTTTTTCACATCTCCTGCTACTGGCTTACCTGCTTCCTTTTCACAAGGACCCTTATGACTACATTGGGCCCATCCAGATAATCTGGGATAATCTCCCTTCTCAAGATCCTTAACTTAATGAGATCTGTGAAGTCCCTTTTTCCAAGTAAGGTAACATAGTCACAGGTTGCAGGGATTAAGGAGGGGAAAATCTGTAAAGGAGAAGGCATTATTCATCCTACCACACTCAATTATAAAAGATTTTTAACAATTTATATGCAGAAAAATCTGTTAAATTTTTTTGTCTCTTTGTGGGAAACAAAAATGTTATTTATTCTAAATCAAGTCCCTCCTGCAATAGAGTTTTAAATGACTACAAAAATGAGTTTGGCTGCTTGAAGGGTTTTTTATTATAATAATTTACAAATCTCATTAAGCTTTGTTATTGTTTTCCCAATTCTGTATCCACAGCTGTCACCAGAATGACATGCATGAGTTAGAGGGTATAAAAAAACCACTTGTGGGAGGACTTCCGGATTCTTTTGTGATATTTATGACAGGACTTTTTTTCTTCTTGACTGCATCTTTTACAGTGATTAAGTGCCATAAATTATTCTGGCTAGTGAAAAAAAATATAAAACATAAAGTTCAGCTTCATTTCTCTAAATCACAAAGGGAATTCTCCTATACCACCCTGGTACAACTCCTTTTTATCAAAACACACACACAGAGGAACTACATGTTAGTTTTCAGATTTATAATGCGAATTCTAAATTTTAAAAATACTAGGATCTTATTTCTCCCTAATCATGTCACAAATTGGCCCTTTGCAAATGAGTCATTTGGTCACCTAATGGCCACCGTAAAATTAAATCTAGCTGTAACAGTTACCATCAGTTCAACCATCTTTAACAAGTAAAGCATTCGACTAAAACCATGACAATTTTATATGAGATAATGATCATTGACAGTTGCTCTGAATTTACAATCAACCACAAATCCCATCACAGCTTTGAGTACAAGACTTTCAGTGTTGGTCCTTCCTCACAGACATAATAGTGAGAAATATAATTGAAAATTGTGAATGGTGACTACAAAATCACGAGATTAGCTTTATATATCGTGCCAACATCTGCCTCTGTATTTTACAGAAACATTTGATGTAATCTGAAAGATTATGGGAAAGAGCCATTCTATAACTTATTTAAACTACTAAACTGATTCATTGCTATTGTTTACAGAAGCATGGAATAATTTTTGTAACCTAGTATCCATTAGTTGAATTCTACATGCACATGCTAATGGACAGAGGACGTTCATCTAAAATCGTGTGGTGTATCAAGAGAAGTCCCATATTTGAATTAAAAAAAAAAATAGTAATGCCCAAAAGGCACTGACTGTACTGATTTCATTATGGACACATTATGTAGTTAATTTCTAATAAAACCAAATAGGTCTTTTTAGTCACTACATGATTCATAAATGATTTGAATGTTTGGATATATAATACCTAACTTAACTTATTAAATAAAAATATATCTTATTTCGGTCTGAGTCTTAAGAGAGATGTCATTAAATTGCATAAGGTTTGATACCTCTTTTAATTCCTAATCTAATATACTCTCCTTATATATGTAATATAACAATACAAACAATTACATATGGAGGTATTATAATAAGGTTATATGAAATGCGATATTATTTTCTAGTCACTACAGTATTACTCAATTTACTTCCTGTAATTAATTTATCTAGGATTGATTTGCATAATAGGCCTATCTTTTTCAGGCAAAACATCACAATTCTTTAGCTACTGTCCACCGTCTTGTGCATGGCAGTGGCCCTCACCACTCCAAGTCCATAGACCCATGGCTGGGCAAGCAAGGCAGGCCAGTGCCATCCTTCCTATTGAACTGGAATCAAGGGTAGAGAGTGTTCTTTTTTTTCTGGTGATTAAACTGAAAAATATAAGCCCGTGTTTCTTCTGGTAGCCCAGATTTCTTCCTCATGGAGAGAACTGGCTTGGAAGAATGAATACTATTTGTAAAGTTAAGCACTGATAAACGATGCAGAGTGAGGGTTATGGCAGCATTTGCACCCTAGATTGCACTCATTCCAAAGATCCATCTTTATCCTTGTGCATCCTCTGCCTTGGATTGTGGAGCCAACCAATTCCATTCTTTTCTTAAATCAGTAAAAGCGTCAAGAAGACATGGGGTGGAAGAGAGGCAGAGAACAGGTTTTCACAGAAGAGGTGACCTTATGATCATTGGAAAGATTGGTAAGGCTTTCATAGTGGAGATGGGAAGTGGTAGCAAATAAGAAAAAGCATAAGGAGATAGAATAGAAATTTAACATGTAGTGGAGATGGGTCTGCCGCTGTAGTCCCACCAAAGAACAGGTGCTGGGAGCCTTCCTTCCACAAGACCACCACCACTCCGGATGGCATATCCTCACTTGGCACTTTGAGCTGGGGCCTGGGCAGTGGAAGAAGGGAATGTAACATGAGGAGTTTGCAAAATCTGTGGGCATGGAATGCATCACCTCTGCTAGATAGTCCAGTGAGAGGCAAGACAACTGGCAGCAAGGAGCAGATCAGCTAAAGGGGCCGCTCGGTGGCGGCGGCGGCAGCAGCATGCAGTGTGCATCCGAAAGACAGACATTGGTTTGCCTCCCTGGTGCAGGTGACCTATCATGTTCAGCAGTTTCTCCAAGCAGGTCCCACTTCCCTAAATGCAGGGACCTTGTACCAGATACCATTGAGTTCCTCAAGCTTCATCTCCCATGACCCTCTTACTCCTGCTCCCAGCACAAGTCCCTTTCATCTCGCCCTTATTCTATGTTAAATTTAATGCAGTGGCATAAAGTCAGATCCCTTCTTCCTTCCAGGCCTCTCTTTGGTTCTTAAGAGTCTTTCTTCTTTGGACAGAATTACTATCTTACAAATCAAAGTTTGCTTTTTCAAATCTATTATTTCTGGAGTGAGTTTCAAAAATTAAAAAAACACACAAATTGAACATTGTTTCTAATCCTTCCACCAACTTTGGTGCCTCTGGATGACTTATTTATTCACAAGGAGGTACAAATGTTTATGGAGCTCATTCTATATGTCAGCCACTACTCTAATTCCAAAAAAAAAAAAAAGAAAGAAAAATCCTAATAATTCTAAACAGTGTTCCACCATGTTCTGCACTCTGGTCAATTTTACATCTCTGTCAACATCATTTTCTCTTATATTTGCTCTAATTATCTAGGCCTAGTTACTTAGTGCATCCCATTTGCCTAAACTCAGTCTAGGAATAAAAATTTTTTTAGGCAACATCATGCTGCCTCCCTAATGTGACGTTTGATGGCAGTTTCCTGGGAGGGTCGATGCAATGGAGGCAGGGCCTCTTTTTTCGCTTCAGTCAAGTTCTTGGTTTCCATGTGTCCCACTGAGCTGATTTTTCTTTATTTTGTTCATCTGTGGGGGTGACAACACCTCCTGCCTTCTCTAGTTCGAAGGTTCACTCAGGAAACCTCATCTATCCTTGCTCCACCTGCTGGTATGGACTCATGTTATTCCTGGGCATGTTCTCCCAACTGTGCCATGCTACCCAGTTCCCTAGACCAGTGTGAGAGGCCCATACAGTCAGACCTGCCTTGGGAACACCCCTAGACCAAAAAGCGGGCACCAGACCCTCGCATTCAAATTGCCCCAAGTTTTCTGAAGGAGACCTTGCAGCATGCCTTTGGAGCAGGCAGAGTTAAACGCTGCCCCTCGTCCTCCAGAAAGGGGTCACATGCTAACACTATTTCTCTGTAATCTCTGCTCTCCGGAAAGAACATTTTCTTCTAACCCACTTTAGATGCATGCCCCCACTAGGGGAGAGAAAGATGGGAACAAACTTGTTGGTCTTTCTTATTTGCTCAGGTTTCCTTTTTCAGTTACAGTTGGCATTCCATATTATACTGAGCTTTATCTCGTGGCTCAAAAGGGGTCGCTGAACCCCACCATCACTTACTTCATTTATTTGTGCTCAGCAACTCAGGGTGGAGAATGGTCACAAGGAATTCAACCCAAACACACAAAGATCGTGATAGTAAATAGGCCATGTACCAATTTATTTTATACCTTTATTAATATTTTTGAAGTCTCAGACTACTGAGGTTTTTGAACTACTATGTCAAAGAGAAGAAAATTTTGCAAAACCCTGAATGCCCAGTGATCACTCCTCAGACTTCTCCTCTTTCTTCTACATTTACTTTTCCAAAGTGACTTGTCCAGAATCAGGCCTTAAACCCCAACTATATAGCAGTGACTCCTGAAGGCCCACACTCTCCCCTGAAATCCAAACTCATGTATTGAAAGGCCTACTTGGTATCTTTCATCTTTTAATTAGTCCAACAAGTATTTGTTGACACTGACTATTTGCAAGTCACTATTTTCACACTCCTAGAAAAGATTGATTGTTTTATAGTCATCATAAAAAGCAACAACCAGAACTGGATTAAATTTGTTTGCTCAATCAATAATAACTCACCTCAATGAACATGCTTCTGAAAGCCAGCCAATCAGTGGCACCCTCCTACATTTTACAGCCAGCCAATCATCAGCCTCACTTCAATGAACATGCCTCTGAAATTTAGCCCATCAGCAACATCCTTAAGCCCATGAAGAAGCTTCTCCAACTGAGTTAACTCATTCTTGCCAGTACTTGAACTCCACACTGCCCAACAAACCTATAGAAGATCAGCAGTCTTCTATGTTGGAGAGACTGTGCCTAACAAACGTACTCCTCCCTTTCTTAAGTGAGTAATAAATCCAGCCTTTTGACTTAGAATTGAATGCTGATATCATATTTCGGGAGCTGAATACATGAGTAAATGATATCATATTTGCATAAATTAGCTATGTAAAACCAATATATAGGCCCTGGACAGTTTGGCTCAATGGTTAGAGTGTCAGCCCATGGACTGAAAGGTCTCATGTTTGATTCCTGGTCAAGGGCACAAACCTCCCTTGCAGGTTCCCCAGCCCTGTTAGGGATGCATGTGGGAGGCAACCAATCAATATGTCTCTCTCATGTCCATGTTTCTCTCCCGCCCCCCCTCAAAAAAAGATTCTAAAGATCCTCAGGTGAGAATTTAAAAAAAAAAACAGCACACCAACATATAGTATCAATAAAACTACTTTAATGGTAAGAAAGAATGCCACTAGTTAGGTCTCTCCTAACACTTACAACAAACCACACACACACAGAGTAAATTAACCTCAGAACAACTGATGACCAAAACCAAGCTTATTAGAAAAATTTTCCTATATGGCTGCATCTAGTGGATACTGAGTCAGTCTTCTAGGGCTGCCATAACAAAATATCACAGACTGAGTGGCTTATATAACCGGCCTTCATTTCTCCGGGTTCTGGAGGCTGGAAATCCAGGATCAGGGTGTTGACAGGTTTGGTTCTTTCTGAGGCCTCTCCCTTGGCTTACATGTGGCCCCTTCTAGCTGTACCTCCACGTGGTCATCTCTCTGTGAGTGCACGTATCCGATGTCTCTCCTTGTGTCCAAATTTCCTCTACTTCTAACGACACCAGTTAGATTGGATCAGGGCCCAATCAAAAAAAAAATCTCATTTTAACTTAATCACCTCTTTTAAGCCCGTATCTCCAAATACAGTTCCATTCCAAAGTACTGGGGGTTCGGACTTCGACGTGGGCTGCATTTGAGGGGTGTGCAATTCAGCCCATAACACTGAGATGCACAGCCTGGACCCCCATTAGTACTAAAAGCAATTACTCCACCAGAGGCTGGAAGTGCTGCCAAGACACTGCCTTCAGCTGTTAGCCATTTTCAGGAATTGCCTCACCTGAAAAATCTCCTTCCCCAAGATCCTCCTGTCACGAGCTGTTCATATTGCAAAAAAGGATCAACATGATGCTACAAAGACCTAGCCCCTAACCTCAACCTGTGATGATTCTGAAGGCTCAGCCCACCCCAAGGCAACCCATAGGGTTCTCTGGGGCTTCAGTTGCAAGTACATTACATTTCAATCTCTCCCCCTGCTTGAACCTGTTCCTTCCTGTCCACGGGCTTGATTCCAAGGGTACTTCATAATGCATTTACTACTCATTAATCTCTTTCTCCAAGTCTGCTTCCTGGGGGACCCAGCCTGTAACACTGCTGAAACAGAATCCTGATTGCATTGGAAAAAACTAGTAGAGGCAAATCTGGTTAGCCTGTTCTATTACTTAAAGTTCACAGAAACTAATATTCCACACAGGGTAATGGAAATAGGGTGGCAAATTTCAGTTTCCTTTAAATAATAGTACTTTCATAAGTTGTTTATCATAGGGCAGAAATTGGAGTCTCTTATGGGCTGTTTGCATAACGTTATTACATTTAGGTATTTTTAAAATTTTATTTTTATTTTATTTTTGTTGACAGTATTACATGTCTCCTATTTGTCCCCCTCGGCCCAGCCCCTACCTGCCCCCACCCCCAGATCTTCACTACCCTATTGTTCTTGAACATGGGCTATGCATATATATGTGATTAAACAATATAGAAGATTCATTTAGATATTTTTAAGAGATGATATTTATTTATCACTGAAGTATGGAGTGTTTAGCTTTTGGTAAATTTTCCCTTGGGTATAAGAAAAGCAGGTCATGCTTAATAGAACATGAATTAAACAAGGAAAATGCTCAGGGATGTAAAAATTCTGGTCTGGTCAACTCTGCCTATGTATCCAGAGGAGTGGGCGTGGTTGCTAGTAGAGGCCTGTGTTATGAAGAACAGAATGCAACGTTCTTGCCATTGCTCCTGCCACCTATTGAGACCAAACTTCTAAAGCAGGAAAGCCGAAAGCTTTGTCTCTAGACCAAAATGAGGATCCAGCACTGCCAGGCATCCTATCTAATAAAAGCCTATTATGCCAATTGTCTGGTTATCTGCACAGCCATTCAACCAATCAAGCATAATATGTTAATGATATGCTAAGGCCGCTCAACCTCTCACTATGACGTGCACTGACCACCAGGGGGCAGACGCTCTGCCTGGTAGATTAGCTTGCTGCTGGGGTCCGGCTGATTGAGACTGAGTGAGACATGGCCTAGAGCCCTTCCACGGTCCCTCACCAGCTGGCCAACCTCCAGTGTCCTTTCCTGGACCCAATTGTGCACCAGTGGGGTCCCTCAGCCTGGCCTGTGCCTTCTTGCAATCCAGAACCCCTCAGGGGATGTCAGAGAGCCGGTTTCAGCCCAATCCCACAGGCCAGGCCAAGGGACACCACTGGTGCATGAATTCGTGCACCGAGCCTCTAGTACAGTGGTTCTCAACCTGTGGGTCGCGACCCCTTTGGGGGTCAAATGACCCTTTCACAGGGGTCGCCTAAATACATCCTGAATATCAGATATTTACATTATGATTCATAACAGTAGCAAAATTACAGTTATGAAGTAGCAACAAAAATAATTTTATGGTTTGGGGTCACTACAACATGAGGAGCTGTATTAAAGGGTCGCGGCATTAGGAAGGTTGAGAACCACTGCTCTAGTATAATATAAGAGAACTAACCAGTAATCAACTCCCAAGGCAGATGGCTCACCAGAAACCCCTTTGTCCTAGGACACAGCTAAGCCTTTTAATGAAGAACCCCCACTCCTATCCCATCCCTCAGATCATAAGCATCTATTTCATCTATATATACTATACCACAATATGACATTCTGCTTGTATGGTGTTTGTTATTGTGACTTAATCCAAATTGTGATCTTGCTTCCAATATCACCTTGAAGAGTGTTATAATCAGGGAGGTTTGATCATGAGAGTTGTCCATGCTATTAGCAGGTCCCTCTATGCCCACTGCCACCACAACACACACTCACACATATGACAATCACACACAAATGAGTTAGAAAAAAAAGAAAGGAAGGAAGGAAGGAAGGAAGAAAGGAAGGAAGGAAGGAAGGAAGGAAGGAAGGAAGGAAGGAAGGAAGGAAGGAAGGAAGGAAAGAAGGGCATACATCCTAGGAGTGAGAGTAGATTGGCATCAGGTAGTCACTTATAAACTTCTCCTTGGTGACCTAGCTATACGATTCTTATATTGCTTTATGTTAAATTAAGTTTTTTAATGAATTTGGCCACATTTTTTTGAAGTCACATAACCATTATTAGGCAATGGATTCATACAGGAAAAAGAAAAGCATTCAAGGACCTACAATATAGGGGCAAACTTAGGAGGTTGTCACTAACAAGTCTACCATTCAGATCTCCAGAAATATTCAACAACTATCCGGCACAGAGAACATATGAAGTACAGAGGACTCTTATGTTGAGGTCACGTATCTAACTAAATACACTCGATCAGTGCTTCTCAAACCATCTTGTGGTAAAAGACCCGTTGTGTTTGTTTTTATTTCCAATTCATTTTTTATATTGGTGAACTAATGTTTAGGTCTATATCATGCTCAAAGGGATGAGTCCACTGAAGTGCTGGGGCGTTCTGACAATGTCAAGTTGCTCTAAAATGTTTCTATGCACTGCCTCTAGATTTCCCCACTAATCCTGCAGAATTGGTAACAAGTAGTTTATGGACCAGCACTGGTGCGTGGATTATACTTTGAGTAGCACAGCTCTGTGCAATGTGTGCCACTGAAAGGGGGATGTAAACCCCACAGCACACCATCCCTGTCTCATTGCAGAACAAAATGGAAATAGATAAAAGCAAATTATCTTAGGTGAGCTCAAATGCTTAAAACCTGTCTCCCTGACATTAACCCCTATCTCTCTTCCTTTTTTTCTAACGATACATCTGAAGTGAAAAGGGGCATAAATCTTTAACAATCAAGAAATATATTTTTGAAATTCTGAAAGAAGTGTTGCTAGGTCAGTAATCATTTATTGAGGGCATATTCCATGTCCTCAGTTCTGCACTAGACACTAGACTACTGTTGAGGAGTTCCCTATTTAAAAACCCATCTCGTGAAATAGCAGATGAGCAATTTTAGTCACTAAAGAGTCCCCAGTGGGTCTGTGAAGATCTTTCCCCTAGTGACACTACCGGTGGAGACCAATTTAAATTGCATTGCTGAACCAGAAATGATCAGTTCCCACTCACTGCTGCAAGCAAAGGCTTTATTGCTGGTATCCCGCAGAACCACATCCGTCACCAGGTGAAAGCTGCAGGCAGGGCCTACCTCTGGTCTGTGCAATGCACTGGGTTAAACAATTAACTTGAGATTTCACAATGTACCCATCACATATCATGAGTTAGTGAAGAGGTTTTGCAATATGTATCTTTTTTTAATTAAAGAAAGAAAAGAATTTTTCTGGCTGACTAGTTTATTTGCTTAAAGTCAAAGGACAGCTCTTTCAAAGTTGGTCTGTTTGCTGGTCAATAACTAGCCCTGTGCATGTCATAAAAATCAATTTTGACACTCACAAGTTTTTGGAGTGACCAATTATAATTCCAAACCTTTCCTCAATAATAGGATGAGATATGTGATTGCTGATTATTTGTTTTCATGGCAGTGTTCACAGGCTGATTATTCTTTTTTTAAACTAAGTTTTTATTGACTTTAGAGAGAGAGGAAGGGAGGGGGAGAGAGAGATAGAAACATCAATGAGAGAGGACCATCAATCGCCTGCCTCCTGCACACCCACACTGGGATTGAGCCCACAACCTAGGTATATGCCCTGATCAGGAATTGAACTAGCAACCTCTTGGTTAATGGGTCAATGCTCAACCACTGAGCCACACTGGCCAGGCACAAGCTGACTAATCTTATGGGGAGAAACAGATATTGTTATGAAAGAGCCAAAAGTGTCACTACGTATGCAGAAAGGTTTTAAAGGGGAATCTTCTGGAGAATATATAAGAAATACACCTGGTTAAAGGAAAGCCATGTGTGTAATATATGCTTGACTAAAATAAAGGTTTTCAAAAGTGAGACCTCAGGATAGAATGCATGGGAGTTTAAATTTTTACTTTAACAAAAAATTTTAAATAACTTGAAATTGCATAAAGTAAGGGCACCCAATTAGCTACTTAAGAAGATAAATGATGACCAACTCCCAAAATTTTTAATCAAATTTGAGTGGCTCAACATAAAGGCTCATCTACACTTAGAATGTTATATAGACATAGATATAGACATGTAGATTAAGTTTGGTTGTTGAAAATACCATGAGAAGATTTTTGATACAGTGTTATGGCAGAAACACCTATGTATGATAAAAACACCTAACTCCAGGACAATTTCAATCATGCTAAACAAAGTGGCATGAAAAATACCAACTTGTTACCAGACAGTGATAATCTCTGAGGGAAGAAGTATTTGTGGGTTAAATTGTTTTCCTTTTTTCCCCCTGATATTTATTTCCCTCTGAAAATATGACTTTGACAATTGGGGGAAAGAAGAGAAATGAACTTCATTGAAAAAAACACATGTGAATTATAAATATGTTATTCTAGAAAGTTGAAAGGGGCATGATTACATTTGTTTAAATGGGTTGGGCCCAGCCGACATGACTCAGTGGTTGAGCATCGACCTATGAACCAGGAAGTCACCAGTTTGATTCCCAGGTCAGGGCACATGCCCAGGTTGTGGGCTCGATCCCCAGTGCGGGGCATGCAGGAGGCAGCCAATGATTCTTTATCATCATTGGTATTTCTATCTCTCTCTCCCTCTCCCTTCCTCTCTCTGAAATCAATACAAATATATTTAAGAAATTACTAAATATGTGGGAAATAAAAACTAAGTGGATTACAACTTTTTTTTTCTTTTTACAAAAAGAAAATTAACTACCATGTCTCCAGATTTCAGTGTCAAGCAGAGGAATCCAACCACCTTTGGACAGATGTGCCAGTAGCTCTAATCTCTCTCCTTGTATCATTTTTCCAAGTCTTAGGGGATTGCTAAGCAGTTTTCCTTTGAGCATCTTTGAATAAAAAAGCATATTAATAACTTGGATTTCTAATCCCTTATACTAATCAGCAAATTTTCCTTAACAGCCTTCAAATTGGCTTAGTCGGACTTCTTAGAAGAAGAAACTCTGTTTCCCTTAGATTCCTCTCAACCAGAAAAGAAGTCTTTACACTGCTTTTCATTTTCATATTTTAAATAAAGAGAGATACATGAAACTAATAAATCTGAATTTAAGTTTATCATTTATCATTTAGATTTATCTTCCCTGCTTTATAGCATGTTCCTAGATGTAACTTTGTAATCCTGATCCCCAAAGAATGCTTAATCTATGTAATAAAGAATGCTTAGCACTATTCCCATAGTCTCTGGAAACCTTATCCTTATAGTTAGATTAACTAACTTAAAGCCACTTAGTGTAATCTCAATTTATATTTATATTTAAATAGAAAGAGACTGTGAATCATATTAGCAAAATAGATCTTATACCAGTGCTCTAATATGGCATAAATAATACCTTGGCTTATGTTTGAGGTGTTAATAATAATAAAATCTATAGCAACAAACACTACCTACATGTACCAGATGTTCAATTAAAGGTTATCTCAGTCTCCTGCCAGAAACCTTTATGATATTTAATATCAATTATAATTGCAAAATTGTGATTATAGGAAATGGGAGGAAGAGAGATTCTGTCCTGAGACACTGAGCACACACAAGGCCTTGCTTAGAGGTGGTGATGTGTGCTGCCCGCTTATCTTTGAAGCAGAATCAGACTAGTGGGAGGTAATCCAAACACCTGTCTCCCATCTAAGAGCAGGAAACCATTTACATGCAGGATGGTGACTTTTCATAGAATATCCCTCTTTGAGCAATCAGAGGATTGCACTTGGCAAGGAAAGTGTTAGCCTAAAATAGCAGTGCCAATAAGAAAATAAAAACCCAAAGAAATTTAAAGTAAAAATGTCTACCTATTATTTACATAAAGAAAAAGGATCAAAAATCAAGAAACATTACTGCTCATAATGATTGATTTCTCAGAGGAGAAATGTACCATCAATTTTATGAACAAAAAAAAGTCTTATAACAGTCTAAAGCCAGATCTGGTGTAGTTTGTTAATTTAAACAAGTATTAATATCAAACAAGTGCTATATATAAATAAATAATGAACTAACAAAGTTATGTATATCAAATGTGTTATTTCCATAAGTTCTAATAACCTTTCTTTTAAATTAAATCTTTATTGTTCAGATTATTACATTTGTTCCTCTTTTTCCCCCTCATAACTCCCCTCCTCCCAGTTCCCACACCACCCTCTGCCCTCACTCCCCACCCACTGTCCTCATCCATAGGTGCACGATTTTTGTCCAGTCTCTTCCCGCATCTCCCACACCCCTTTCCCCCCCAAGAATAGTCAGTCCATTCCCTTCCTATGTCCCTGATTCTATTATAATCACCAGTTCATTCTGTTTATCAGATTATTTATTCACTTGATTCTTAGATTCACTTGTTGATAGATGCATATTTGCTGTTCATAATTTGTATCTTTACCTTTCTCTTCTTCTTCCTCTTCTTAAAGGATACCTTTCAGCATTTCATATAATACTGGTTTGGTGGTGATGAACTCCTTTAGCTTTTCCTGATCTGTGAAGCTCCTTATCTGACCTTCAATTCTGAATGATAGCTTTGCTGGATAAAGTAATCTTGGTTGTAGGTTCTTGGCATTCATCACTTTGAATATTTCTTGCCACTCCCTTCTGGCCTGCAAAGTTTCTGTTGAGAAATCAGCTGACAGTCGTATGGGTATTCCCTTGTAGGTAACTGAGTTTCTTTCTCTTGCTGCTTTTAAGATTCTCTCTTTGTCTTTTGCTCTTGGCATTTTAATTATGATGTGTCTTGGTGTGGTCCTCTTTGGATTCCTTTTGTTTGGGGTTCTCTGCACTTCTTGGACCTGTAAGTCTATTTCTTTCACCAGGTGGGGGAAGTTTTCTGTCATTATTTCTTCAAATAGGTTTTCAATATCTTGCTCTCTCTCATCTTCTGGCACCCCTATAATTCTGATGTTGGTATGCTTGAAGCTGTCCCAGAGGCTCCTTACACTATCTTCGTATTTTCAGATTCTTTTTTCATTTTGCTTTTCGGGTTGGGTGTTTTTTGCTTCTTCGCATTTCAAATCTTTGACTTGATTCTTGCGCTCCTCTGGTCTGCTGTTGGGAGTCTGTATAATATTCTTTATTTCAGTCAGTGTATGCTTAATTTCTAGTTGGTTCTTTATCACAACATTGAGGGTCTCATTAGATTTCTTGAGGATCTCACTACATTTATTGGCAGTTTCTAGAAAATTATTGAAAGACCTTAAAAGTGTGGTTTTGAGCTCTATATCTTCCATTTCTGACATTTGCGTCCTGTTTCTTTGTCTCCGCATTTTTGTATGTTTTCTTAGTGCACCCCCTAGTGGTCTTTGTGCGCAGTCTTGTTGTAGTTAAGCCTTGATTGTTGTAGGTAATACTAGGGGGGATTTGACCTCCAGGCCAAGTGGCTGTGAGAATCAGCTGTGTCTGCAGTGAGAGAACTTCTGTCCTCTAGGGAGGTGCTAATCTAGCCTTTGCCTGAGGCTATCCAGCAAATGCCTCTGTGCAGGGCTTGGGCGGGGCGGGTCCCAGGGGATCTACAGGGAGGGTGGAGTGAGCAGTTATGGCTGCTCTCAGATCCCCAGGGGCTCTGCCTCTCAGAGTCCCAGCAACCGCTGCAAACCTCCAAGAGAAAGCTGCCTTCGAGTTCTAACCAAAGCCAGACAGTCCCTCTTCTCCCGTTTGAGTCTGGGTCCCTAGAGACTCTCCCGGAACTGGAGCTCAGAGTCTGAGACTCCCTCCCGATTGAAACAGACAACCACGCCCTCAGCTGCCAGCCCACTCCGCATGCACTCCGCACCTTAGTATTTGACTTCAGCACTGTGCCTCCTCTGAGTCTCGGTACGCTATTCTCTTTCCTCCTAGTTGTAGAACTTCCACTCAGCCAGCCTTCCTGTGGTTCTGGATGATGTCCGTTCCGTCTTTTAGTTGTATTTTTGAAGTGGTTGTTCGAGGCAGCAAACTCCGGCATTAACCTATGCTGCCATCTTGGTTTCCCCAGTTCTAATAACCTTAACAACAAAATATGCATACATACAAATAGCTATATACAATTTTTGCTATTTCATAATAGATGTTCAAAATTCCTATAAGTAATTGGAATAAAAGTATTACTGATTTAAATTTGGCATGTTAGCAAATCAATTACATCATAAATGTAAATTGGTAGTAGTAAAATTTTCCATTTTATGTCTTTTAAAGGCAATTATAGTTGACCCTTAAACAATATGGTTTAATCTGCGGTATCCCCTTATCAGCAGATTTTTTCAATAAATACTGGAAATGTATTTTTTTAAATAACATTTTCTTTTCTCTAGCTTACTCTCTTGGGAGAATACAGCATATAAACTTATAACATACAAAACATGTGCTAATCTACTGTTTATGTTATCCTGTCAACAGTAGGCTATCCGTAGTTAAGTTTTGGGGGAGTAAAAAGTTATATGCAGATTTTTGACTGTGCAGGAGGTCAGTGCTCTAACTCCTGTGTGGTTCAAGTTTCATACTTCCATCTAATCCAGTGATGGCGAACCTTTTGAGCTTGGCGTGTCAGCATTTTGAAAAACCCTAACTTAACTCTGGTGCTGTGTCACATATTGAAATTTTTTGATATTTGCAACCATAGTAAAACAAAGATTTATATTTTTCATATTTATTTTATGTATTTAAATGCCATTTAACAAAGAAAAATCAACCAAAAAAATGAGTTTGAGTGTCAGAGGTGTCATAGATTCGCCATCACTGATCTAATCTAATAAAAGAGAAACAAGCAAATTGACTGTATCTCTGCTACACCCACAAGCCACGCCCACAAACCACGCCCACACATCAGTCAGGAGTGAATATGCAAATTAACCCAACTAAGATGGTGGTGGCCATGGAGCTGGAGCAAGCAGGAGGCTTGGGTTGTCCCTGGCAATGGAGGAAGCCAAGCTTCCCACCTGCCCTGCTGGCCCTGAGCTCCGCTTAAGGCTATAAAGTTTCAATTATAGAAGATAAATAAATCCCAGATACCTGCTTCCAGCCCGCAGCTGTGGCCAGCATGAAAAAGGCCATCAGCCCTTCAACCAGGCTGGCCAGGCACCCCAGTAGGGCCCCCCACCCTGAAGGGGGTGTGGCCAGCCTGAAAATGGCCCTCAGCCCCTCACCCAGGCTGGCCAGGCACCCCAGCGAGACCCCCACCCTGATCTGGACACCCTTCAGGGCAAACCAGCTGGCCCCCACCCATGCACCAGGCCTCTATCCTATATAATAAAAGGATAATATGCAAATTGACCCTAACAGCAGAACCACTGAGAATGACTGGTCACTATGACACACACTGACCACTAGGGAGCAGACGCTCAATGCAGGAGCTGCCCCCTGTTGGTCAGTGCGCTCCCACAGGGGGAGCTCTGCTCAGCCACAAGCCAGGCTTATGGCTGCCAGCACAGCGGTGGTGGCGTGAGCCTCTCCCACCTCCTCAGCAGCACTAAGGATGTCTGACTGCAGCTTAGGCCTGCTCCCCGCTGGCAAATGGACATACCCCGAGGGCTCCCGGACTACCAGAGGGATGTCTGACTGCCAGCTTAGGCCCAATCCCCCCAGGGAGTGGGACTAAGCCAGCAGGTGGACATCCCCTAAGGGGTCCCAGACTGTGAGATGGCACAGGCTGGGTTGAGGGACCCCTCCGACTGCACAAATTTTTGTGCACCGGGTCTCTAGTGTACACATAATAACCAATGTAGTTTATCCTTTATAAAGTGTAAATAAAAATCATGCAGTCATATGGTCCCAAATTTTTATCAAGAATAACGTGCCTTTTGATAACATCTTTGTCTATTATATTTCACTCTGTCCATAATTATTTGTATATATAATGCACGAAATGTTCTTGGATGAATAGCTTGTCCCTTCTCTTGTACTCTGCTTTTGTCAAAGAACATCCCCAATTTATCCTGTTTGGTGATAGAAGCACATGTTGTAGAACTCAGTTGCCTCAGTCAGATTAGCTAAGGCCAGCCTGGGTCAACTCCTGAACATGTGACAGATTCCAGCAAAGACCAGAAGAGTAGCCTGTTCTACCCTATCTGATCCCAGTGCATGAGAAATAAATGCATCTTGCTGTATTTATACCTCTGACCCACTTATTGAGCAATTGCTAAGACAAAACGAAAGAAAAAAGATAAACAGTACAAAGACCTGATATTCCACAAATTTAATATTAAACATTAAGGAAGCCTTATATTCCAACAAATAATAATGAGCCACACACTAATTTTTTCTGTCTGAAGGAGAAATGTGGCATTATCTCCTAAAGAAGAAATAGCATTTAAATAATTCAGTATCTCAATAATTACTTTTATGTTTCTTTCCAACTAATCACATTGGTCTACTACCTCTAAATTTTATTATTCTTTGCATTAGTTAAATGATGGTAAAGTAGGAAGGACATTACTTCTTAACTCCACCCCATACTTCCAGTCCTTAAGTCCTTGTCTGTCCACATTCCATCTGCCTCAAACTATCTTTCCTACATTTTCATTTAACTTCCTCAGCGCCTACTTGTCTACCAGAACTCAACTAGGAAACTTCCCTATGCATTCTTATTTACTTTTTTATATTAATTTTTTTATTGTTTAAAGTATTACAAATAGTAGTACATATGTCTCCTTTTTTTTCCAATTGACCTTCCCCATGCCCTCACCCCTTCCCAGTGTCTTTTTTTTTTTAATATATTTTATTGATATTTTACAGAGAGGAAGGGAGAGGGATAGAGAGTTAGAAACATCGATGAGAAAGAAACATTGACCAGCTGCCTCCTGCACACCTCCTACTGGGGATGTGCCCGCAACCAAGGTACATGCCTTTGACTGGAATCGAACCTGGGACCCTTCAGTCCGCAGGCCAACGCTCTATCCACTGAGCCAAACCGGTTAGGGCCCTCCCAGTGTCTTGTGTCCATTGGTTATGCTCATATGCATTCATACAAGTCCTTCGGTTGATCCCTTACCTCCCCCCGGCAACCCTCCCAAACCTTCCCGCTGTAGTTTGACAGTCTGTTCGATGCTTCTTTGCCTCCGTATCTATTTTTGTTCATCAGTTTATAATGTTTTTTATTATCTACAAATGAGTGAGATCAGAGGCACTCTCCTTGTTCCTTTCAGCATCACATGGGTGGGAACATCCATATAAGGCCAGAGAAATCATTTAGTCTGGCTCTGCCAAGGCAACCTCAGGAAGGACTCAAATTCAATAAATCTGGGAGCTTTCTTCATAGCAACATACATTTATATTAAGTAAATTATATTAAGCTAATATTGTTAATATCTAAGTGGCCCTTGGCAGAAAACAGGTTCCCCACCCCTGCTCTAGAACAGTGGTCACACAAAACAGTATCTTTGAATGAAGGCTCTGAAAAATAAAGCATTACACATATAGCTTTTTATATAATTTTTGTTGATTTAAGATAGGAAAGGAGAAGGAGAGAGAGATAGAAACATCAATGATGAGAGAGTATCATTGATTGACTGCCTCCTGCATGCCCCACACTAGGGATCGAGCCTGCAATCCAGCCATGTGCCCTCACTGGGAATTTAACCATACCTCCTGGTTCATAGGTTGACACTCAACAACTTAGCCACACCAACCAGACCACATACAGCTTTCTTCATCATAGAAATGAAATAGCATCATTATTAACACTATCACTTGTTACAAGGATATAAAAGCTAAAATAAAATAAATACAGCAAGGGCAGCAAAGCAACTGTGACTGGGAACATGTACTATTTCTCAGGCACTGAGCTAAGTGCTTTACATGGATTATTTAACTCTTGCAGTACTCCATCAGATTTACTATTATTGCTCCTACTTTATAGATTTGAAAATGAAAAGAAGTAAACTTCATTAATTAATCCAGATATGCAGTACAGTAGTCATTTCCCAGTAAAATAGTCATCAGTATTCCATTTGACATTTGCAAAAGACAAAGGTATTGAAATACAGATGAGTTACATCAATATTTATAAGTAAAAATCAGATTTGTCATATTTGAGACGTTTTTTTCAGTGCTGAAGACCAATAAGCACTTTTTTTTATTCTTTAGAGCTCAAGTTTCAACTATGTTTTTGGTTTTTTTTTGTTGTTTTTTTATATATATTTTATTGATTTTTTACAGAGAGGAAGGGAGAGAGATAGAGAGTTAGAAACATCGATGAGAGAGAAACATCGATCAGCTGCCTCCTGCACATCTCCCACCGGGGATATGCCCGCAACCCAGGTACATGCCCTTAACCGGAATCGAACCCGGGACCTTTCAGTCCGCAGGCCGACGCTCTATCCACTGAGCCAAACCGGTTTCGGCTTCAACTATGTTTTTTATCAAGAGCTCAAGAAATAAACATGCTACATTACAAGATTCAAAACATTTTTATCCTCAGGTTAGAGGGCCTGAGCTTTTGAAAACATAAATGGTATTTCAGTGACTTTTTTGTATAGATATTTCACAAAATATTAAAATTCAATGATGAGTTATGGCATATGGGTCTCTATTATGACCTAGAAAAGCTCTTGGTTTAAAAAACAAAAACACAAAACTTTTTGTTTAACTTTTTCCAGGTGTTAAATTTAATCAAAAGTTGACTAAGAGTCTAAAAACTAAGTTTACTTCAAGAAATACATTTTCATTATCTTATACACACACACACACACACACACACACACATTTTTAGGTTCTCCAACCTAAACATCATAGTGGAAGCTCTCAGCAGGCTGCTTCATGCCACAGGCCATGTACTTGACCTTCGGTGCCTCAAAAAGAACAAGATATATGAGGTTTAAGAATTTGCCTCACCTATGCACCTTTATCATCAAAACTATGAATGAGTCTCATCATAAACTTTGAATCAACCTGCTGTTCAGTGAAAATGAATTATGAACAAGTTTGTCAATAGCTCAGAATGAGACATAAATCTCTGAACTTAATGCAGCTAGTTCTATATTTGTCTTAATTCTCAAGTAATATTATTAAATAGGAATTTGACTACAATGTACAGTTGCTGCTCTATTCAGCCATCTGTATTTTATTGTATTCATGCATTTTTTATTTATTTTTATAGTTATCTCTTCCCCTTTTAGTGTGAATACGTTTAATTAAGAGACCAAAAAACCATTTTTGTTTTACCCAGTTTAGCGGAAACCCTTCCATCTGTTCTGGCTTTAAAATACTTCAAGTGTATTCTATTCAAGGTCAAGACACAGCAGAATGATATACCTCAGCCAATTAAGAAAAGAAAGAAAGAAAGGAGCTGCATATCACATTTCTATTGTCAGATGCTTTCAATGTGATGAAAATATATTACACACTAGTGAGCTTCGAAAGGTCACCAAACAAAGCTCTCTTCTTCTTCCTCCTTGTCTGTTGAGTAGGACATTGCATGTTCACAACATTAAGGCTGCAGCACAGGTATTTTTTCTTGTACTCCTCCATTCGTTCTTGATCATTTATTTAGAAAACTCCAAACCAGAGTGAGGTCATCAGCAAATGAGTTCAGTAAGGAGAAGTGAGGCTGCCAATTGAAACACTTGTTTTAAACTGCCCTACCTATGCTTAAGTGTCAGAAATTTAATAGGACCTGCAGCTCCACAAAAGATCGCTTTAACGTCATCATTATGTTTTGCCTCTCTCAGTGCTCTCAGGCCCCTTCTTAATGAAAGACAAGAAACAACAGGGCATTTCATGGGAAAGCCAGTTCTCATTTTTGCTCTGCATTTGAAAGGTTATCCAAGAATAGGCATTGGATGCTGGAAGTGGACAGATGAGCTCACATCACACTTTTGAAGTGTTCCAATGCTAAACCATCCTCAAACACCTTTTGATCAGACTAGACTAGACTCAGAAGTTCCTCGTTCCCTCTTCCTGTATTCGGTCGCAGTTTATCCAGGCTGCTCTGTGAACCGTGCGTCCCTCTTCTCAATACCTGCTGGAAATGAAAAGAAGCAATTGACTTTTTCATGAGTCAAACTGCCATCTGTTAAGGGCACTCCTCCCCTCTCTAAATCTGCTTAAGAAGTCAGTTTCCTGCTTCCTGGTTTCTTCCCCAGGCTCAACTGGAAGCATTAGCTAAACTGTGAGGTTTAATAACTTCAATTTTATAGGCTGCCAGGACAGAACAGAAAGAGAACAAAAAGAAAAAAAAAAAGTGAACAACTGCTTTCCCACAGAGCAGGAAAGTGGACAGAGTCCAAGAATAAAAAACCTTCCCCCGTTGGCTGGACCATTTAGATTCAGCAAGAATAGTTTATAATCACCATAAGAACAATTGCCAGTGTCATGCTCCAAGCCATGCTTGACAGCACTAGCCTTTTGTTATAAACTCTCTGTTGGCCACACTGTAGAAAATAATCTCCTCTAAATTTCCTCCCTCACTGCAGATGGCCTCTGCAAAGAGCGGGGCATCTGCCACAGCAGCTCTGCCCGCAAAGGCAAAGGGTCCCCTCGGAGCAGGAGATACCATCGTCAGATGTCCGAGTGCCCTCTGGGGTGCCTTTGGCTTCTTTTCTACACCATAAAATCTCCTAGCAGCCCTATCCTGTTCTTTTTTCTTTCTTTTTTTTTTTATTTTCTGAAACACTGAGGGAGAGGAAAAAGCAACATTCTAATTGAGACTTCCAAAGGGCATAAATATTTCACTGCAATTGGACCAGTCACGATTCATCTGCCTCATTTCATTCATTACAGCTATGAATGTCAATGCGCCTCATTTTTAAGATTTGAAACAAAGAATTTGACCTAAAATGCCTCAAGCATGGCAATGACCTCCATATGCATAAGTTAAATATCCAAAGCAGCAGTTCTATGAGTACCCCATATATTTTGATTTCCCAACACAAAACTTGTTAATCTGGCCTGAGAGAAGGCACTCCAAATCAGTAAAATACTTAACACCGTCAGACTGTTTCTAAAGAAACGCGTGCTCTGTTACTTTCAAGTAGTAATGTGACTAGAACTGAACTAATAGAAGATTGCTTAATGAAATTCCTGGCTTTATTGAATAGATATGATTTCCCACCAGACATCAGTTGTCTAGAATGTAAACATTCACTTCTAATGTGCTTAAGGATGCTTACAAAGCTTATTGACATTACATATTCAACAAATACACAGCGAGAGATAGTATAAAGTTAAACTCCAGGATGGCTTTTATCCAATTAGAAAAAATCTGATAGTGTCAAAAAATGTTTTCAGCCCATATTTATTGGGCTGAGCTAAGACCTGGAAACACAAAGATTTTATAATGTAATCTAATACTTCCACAAAAACATGCTGTATTAGTCAAGGTTACCCAGAGAAACAGAACTGTATTATATATTTAAAAATTGCTGGCCCTAGCTGTTTGCCTCAGTGGATAGAGTGTCGGCCTTCAGACTGAAGGGTCCTGGGTTTGATTTCAGTCAAGGGCATGTACCTTGGTTGCAGGCTCTTCCCCAGGGGGCCCATGCAGGAGGCAACCAATCAATGTGTATTTCCACTATCTCTAAAAATCAATGAAAAAAAATACCCTCGGGTAAGGATTTTTTTAAAAATTGCTAAGAGAGTGGATTTTAAAAGTTCTCACCACCACCAAACAAACAAACAAAAAAGTATCTAGGTGAGATGACAAATGTGCTAACTAATCTTATTGTGCTAATCATTTTTGCAACATACACATATATAAAACCAATACATGGACACCTTAAACTTACACAATATTATATATCAATTATATAATATATAATATCAGTAAAGGTGAGGGGGAAACGAAAGAATAAAATTACCTTGATGCCCCAAAATAAGGAATCAGCCAAGGACTAGTAAATTATGGCACATCTACACAGTGTTAAAACATTACTCAGCCATTAAAAAATGCAGTAAGCAAAAGAATATGTGCACCCTTATGTTCACTGCAGCATTATTTACAATAGCCAAGATTTGGAAGCAAACCAAGTACTCACCAATAGACAAGTGGATAAAAAAAGGGGTGGTACATATACACAATGGAATATTATTCGCCATAAAAAAATGACATCTTACCATTTTTGACAACATGGATGGACCTAGAGGGTGTAACACTAAGTGAAATAAGCCAGTCAGAGGAAGACAAATACCATGATTTCACTTATATGAGGCATCTAAAAAACAAAATAAATGAATGAACAAAACTGAAACAGACTCATAGACACAGGGAACAGACTGATGATGGTTGCCAGAGGGGAGGAGGGTTGAGGACTAGGTAAAAAAAGGTGAGAGGATTAAGGAATATAAATTGTTAGTTACAAAATAGTCACAGGTATGTCAAGTACAGCATAGGGAATTTAAGAATACAGTCAATAATATTGTAATAAATATGTACGGTGCCAGGTCGGTACTGGAAATATTAAGGGAACACTGTAAAATGTATGGTTGTCTAACCACTGTGCTGTTCACCTGAAACTAATACAAAACAATATTAAATGTAAACTGCAATTAAAAATAAAATAAAATAAAATAAAAACAATGTAATAGGAAAATAATTAGTGAAATACATGTTTATAGGTATTATTATGAAGAAAGCAGAATATAATATCTGCATGAATAGCTCAGCTGGCGTGGCTCAGTGGTTGAGGATTGACCTATGAACCAGGGGGTCATGGTTCAATTTCTGGTCAGGGCAAATGCCTGGGTTGAAGGCTTAATCCCCAGTGTGGGGCGTGCAGGAGGCAGCCAATCAATGATTCTCTCTCATCATTGATGTTTCTATCTTTCTCTCCCTCTCCTTCCTCTCTGAAATCAATAAAAATATATTTAAAAAACTGCATGTATAGAATTACCCCATTTTCATGTCAATGTTTATTGCTAGTATATGTTTATATTTATATCTTTGTAAAATATTTAAACATATTACTCTGACCCAAAATAAAATCCCTGAAATAATCATGGTTAACTCAGAAAAGAAAATATCTTAATATTAACACAACTAGTAAATAATGGAGCCTAAATTTAAATGCATAGCCATCAGATTTTAAACTCAATAATCTATGTGGGGTTTACTGGTTTTTAATATGAGAGCATATGATAGCAAGATTTTACTCTAGTACCATTTTTAGTCACAGGAAATGTTATCAACAGAATCAAACGAAAGGCAAAAAAGAACAATAAGAATTTCACTCCATTGCCCGGCCCACATGGCTCAGTGGCTAAGTGTTGACCTATGAACCAGGAGGTTACAGTTCGATTCCCAGTCAGGCACATGCCCAGGTTATGGGCTTGATCCCCAGTGTGGGGGATGGAAGCAGCAGATCAATGATTCTCTCTCATCATTGATGTTTTTCTCTCTCCTTCTTCCTTCCTCTTTGAAATTAATAAAAATATATTTAAAAAAGAATTTCACTCCTAACACTTGTCAAAATAATCTAATGGCTTTTTAACCTCCATCATTTAACTATCATAAGAACTAAGTTGACCTCTTTTATTAAACTGTTACTTATAAGTGTAATCAAATTATATTTAAAGTTAAATCCATTAAGGGATTTAATATATTTCCACTTACAGAGTCTAGAAGAAATATTAATTTGTTCTTCAGAACTCTGTGCAGTCCTTTTGAACAAGATTTACCGTGTTTGAGTTTATTTGAGCAATAGTCTGAAGAGATTTTATGGTGTGGAAAATAATTTCCTCCAACAAATTTGGGTCAGTAATTTCACTTGAAATTAGATAAACCAGCATGACATGCAGGGCTCAGATTGAGAACAACTTGTTCAAGCGCAGTTTTCCCAAAGCAAAATATGATATAATATCCATCTCTTTCCCACCTATCTGTATTATCTATTTGAATGTAAAATCGCCAATTACATCAATTTTCATTCACAGACTATTTGTTTAGTTGAATTGTGATGAACTAGCTCTTGCTATAGCAGTATCAGGTTACTCAACCTTGAACTGTTATGACCAAACAGAGCTTTCCTTGTCTGCATCATTTGCCTGACTCCCATAAGAGTTACCCACAGCCTTTTATTATCAGATTAAATGTCACAGCAACTGTATCCTTTCATCTTAAACAGCCAGAAGCTATTATTATTCTTTTCATAGCAGGATAAATTTGACCTCCTATCCACAAGTTTCATGTCCTAGGGAGCAGCAGGTTTATCATTTAATTTACAACTAGATGACTTTTATGTTTTTACTTGGTGAAGAATGCAACGAAGTCTTTTGTCTGCTACCATCATGGAAAGCCCAGAAAAGAGGTTTTAAGATGAAAGGAAGGATGAAGCAACTTTTCTCCATGTTTTGTTTGATTTGGCACCACCTTGGGTCTAGGGGTCTCAGAAGGAGGGCATGGCTGTATTACGTTTATAGCAGCTACTGTGTGCAAGATATTCATGTATATTCTATTTAGTGCTCTCAAAATCCAATAAAGTATCCAATTCTTAAATTATAGACAAATAAACTGATGCTCTGAGAGTTTAAATAACTTATTCTAATTCCTTCAGTAAGTGGCAGGACACGGATTCTAATCCTTCCCTGACTCTATATGTATGTTATTTTCACTACTTCATCCTGTCTCCTTAAATATATCTGCCTCTTGTCCCCTATCCTCCCGGCTCCCCAAAATTAGAAACTAATAAAGGTCTGTTTCCTGGTGGCTGCACAAAGGTCAGAACAGCCTTAACTTAATATAAAAGCAAGAATATAACTAGTTCAACATCATGAGTTTCAGAACCTAAAGCAGGCAACTCTGTACCAATTTAAGCTGTTCCATTCTTCAGTGACGAAACCAATTAACTTCATCATGGGCTTAGGCTTTCAGATACTATTTTTAAGTCTAATTTTTTTAAGTCCAAAGAGGAACTTATAGCTTTTTAAGAAATCCAATGTTTCATTAAGTTAATTGGGCTTGATAAAAATTGATAAGTTTTGCCCTGGCTGGGTGAGCAGTTGGTTGGAGCAGGTCTCAGACACCAAATGGTTGCATGTTCGATTTTCGGCCAGGGCACATAGCTAGGTTGTGGGTTCAATCCCAGGTTGGAACAGGGGTTGGGGGAAGAGTTCAATCCCTGGTCTGGGTGTGTATGGGAGGCAACCAACCCATGGATATTTTGATCTCACCTCTCTCTATCTCTCCCTCTATCTCTCCCTCCCTCCCCTTTCTCTCTCTCTAAAATCAACAAAAACATATCCTCCCATGAGGATTTAAAAAAAACTTGATAAAGTTTTATTGGGAACTGTGAAATTACAACTAAGTCATATAAAAAATATAAAAGCTGGGACAAGCTTTGTTTTATTTATTGCAAATACCCAGTATCTAACATTTTAATAATTAATAAATATTTGTTAAATCATAATTAATTATTATACCTTTTGTTACGCCTATTTATAAATTTTAGAGACTTTTATTTTACAGTATCTTAAAGTAAATAATCTATTTTGGAACAAATTATTGCTGACCAGAAAGAAGATTAGTTCAAGAATTTTTGGGGAGACTTCATCATTAGGAATAGTTTAATTTTAAGGCTCCATTACACAGCTACCACTGAAGACAATAGGTCTCTGATAATAATAATCAGTAACTTACCTAAAAGCTTCAGTTGAATATTCAACACATTACAGAAAGGACAAATGTTACAGCCAGATGTGCAAATACAGCATCTTCTCTATTCTAAGGCACCATCAATAGCAATGGACACCATTGGTTTAATAATAGAAATTTAGGAAAAAAAGAAAGAGAAAGAAATTGTAGTTAAAATAAATAAAAATAAATATTATTGCCCAACAATAGAATATTCTAAAATAAAGATAACTTTATTTATAAATATCACAATCAGAGTTTGAGTCTAAGACTTCATAATTTATTTTTAAAAATACTTCTAAATGCTTTTTGGCCATTTCATGTTCGGCAGTTTTTCATAGTATACTAGTATAATTGGAATCTCCACCACATGATATCATTAGGACAGCCCTTAGGATATTTGTGTCATTAAAACAGCTATTAAAATGCTAAAGCTTATGAACTACAGCAGGACTATTATAGCCAGTATTGTTAAGCAAGATAATTTAGATTAACCCCTTACACCCACAGAAGTCAAGAAAAAAGCTGGAAAGTATAGGTGGGAGGGAGCATCCAGGAACTAAAAAGAGAGTGAAAAAAAGTTACCTGAACTGAGAGATAGGACAATACAGAAATCCAGAGAATGGAAACCCTACCTTCAGGGAGGGTTTGTTCTAGGAGCATCTGCCAGTCCTAAAAAGTTGACCAAGAGACTGAGCATTATTTTTTAATCCAGGACTCAGAAATAGTAAAAGAGCCAGGTTCCCTCAAATTCTTCTTTCCTAGAATTATATCTCCTTAGAATGAGTAGATCCTATATAATAAAAGCCTGATATGCTAATGATGCACACTGACCACCAGGGGGGAGATGCTCTGATCGGTAGGTTAGCTTCCTGCTGGGGTCGGGCCGATCAGGACTGGGCAAAACACACCCTGTAGCCCTCCCATGGTCCCTCCCCAGCCCGATCTTGCATCCGTGCACCAGTGTGGTCCCTTGGCCTGGCCTGTGACCTCTCGCAATCTGGGGCCTCTAGTTTTAAATAGAGTTTGCAGTGAGGTAGCATATTCATGGATTAACCTACATCTGCTGTGTGATTCATACTCACAATAGATTTCAAGTTAAATATTTCAAAATATTAAAAAGTAATCTCTAGTTGCTCTTTTGAAGTTCTCAATATGTGTTAGCCAAAGTTAATAATTCTTCTTGGTGCTAAAAAGTTAGTTTCTGACTGACTTATGTTCAGTGCTAGACATATGGTGTACACTTAATACCTTCTCCTGTCTCACACTGCCACAAACAAAAAAAAGAGATAATCAATTATATTCGATTTTTTTCTAATATGTATTTGAATAAATGCATTAGGACATATTCAAGAATTTCAAAAATATAATATACGAGTATACCTTCTTGCCAAGACACTTTATAATTGAAACACTTCTTTATCTTATACTCTTGATTGCATCATGTGGTCTGTTTTCTGAGGTCTGTGTAATATTAAAAGGTTTCTTGCCTGGCTGGTGTCGCTCAGTGGTTGAGCATTGACCTGTGAACCAGGATATCACGGTTCAATTCCCATCAGGGCACATGCCCGGGCTTGCGGGCTCGATGCCCAGTGTGGGGTGTGCAGGAGACAGCCGTTCAATGATTCTCATTCGTCATTGATGTTTCTATCTCTCTCTCCCTCCCCTCCCTCTCTGAAATCAAATATAAAATTGTTTGTACACGATTTAAAAAAGAATGCTCCTCTCACCCACATACTGTCAATGTCACCTCAATCACAGGTTTAGTTTCCATGTATTCATGGGACTGGTTCTGGGCTCAGTCTCTCTCTTTCTCTGAGTGTCTGCCATACAGTTCTATTTACTACAGCATATAATACTATATATATATATATATATATTAGAGGCCCGGTGCACAAAATTTGTGCACTCATGGTGGGGGGCTGCCGGGGGGGGAAGGGTGCGTCCCTCAGCCCGGCCTGCGCCCATTTGCAGTCCAGGATCCCTTGGGGGATGTCCACCTGTTGACTTAGGCCCATTCCCCGGGGGATCAGCCCTAAGCTTGCAGTCAGACATCCTTCTGGCAGCCAGGGAGCCCTCAGGGGATGTCCTACTAAAGGCTTAGCCCCCCAAGGGATCGAGCCTAAACTGTTAGTTGGACATTCTTAGTGCTGCCACGGAGGTGAGAGAAGCTCCTGCCACCATCCCTGCACTGGCCAGCCATGAGCCAGCTTCTGGCTGAGTGGCACTACTCCTCGGTCTGACCTAAACCCTAGAGATTAGTACTTCATTTTACAACTTTTTCTCGGTTTATAGGCAGCAGCAAACTCAGACCACGCAGTCGGGTGTGCGAAAAATGTTGCTTTCTTTATTATTTAGTAACCAAACCTAACTTCAACTTCAGCCCCCATTCTGCCAAGTGAAAAAACAAAAACAAAATATTATTTAACTTAGGTTCCCCACCCCCTTCTCTGGAGTTGTACTTCCATGTCAGACAGTTTATATCTCAGGCAGAGGTGCCAAAGAACCTAGCAGGGTCAAGAACATCTGGACCTCAGTCTTCTGTCTGGGCTGGCCCCCACCCAGCTGCCCTTGACCCTCACCTCAGAGCTCAAGTCCATGCTGATCCCTGGTATATTCTCCTCATTTGGGCCTTGAGGCCTCTTGAGTCCAATTTGCTCTCTCCCTCCCTCCCTGCCACCTTCTCTCTCTCACACAAAGAGGTATTGGGCTTTCTGGGGTGAGGTCCTCTGACACCTCCTCAGCCCCGTTGCATGGACACCATCTTGGTGCCTTGGTCACGGCCACAGAGCTGTGTGGCTGCTCTCAGACCCTCCGTCTCCTGCTGCCTTAGGGAGTGGCTCAGCGGGAGGGGAGGGTCACAGTCCTTTTTACATGGCCGCCAACAAACACTCAGTGTTCCTTCCCTCTAGTTCTCCTTCTCCTCCTCACCCCAGTCCAGGCACGTCTGTGTGCAGGGCAGGGGAGGGTGGGAGGCAGGCGTGTCTCTGACCCAGCACACAGGCTTCCAGATCCACTGCTCCCCCAGGAGGTCTTCCACGCTCTGGACCTCGACACCCAGAACCTGCCCCCTCTCAGCTGCAGGTCTTTGCCCGCAGTGGTCAAGTCTGTTTAGAGCAGTGGTTCTCAACCTTGACTGCACATTAGAATCACCTGGGAATCTTTTCAAAATCCTGATTTCTGGGCCTCATCCTCCAGAAATTCTGTTTCTTTGTTACTAATGTTGTGGCCCCACCCCATAACAAAGAAACAGAATTTCCAGAGGATGAGGCCCAGAAATCAGGATTTTAAAAAGATTCCCAGGTGATTCTAATGTGCAGCCAAGGTTGAGAACCACTGGTTTAGAGGCTTGAAGTCAAGAAGTGCCTCTTTGTTCTCTGCTTTCTGGAGGCGGTCAGCGTGGAACATTCCTGCCTGGACTGGGGAGGGGTCTCTGGGTGTTAAGAATACCAGAAGGGGGAGCACAGACTCCTCCTAGAGCTCTGAGATGGGAAAGGCAGCACCCCCTCACCTCTAACCCCAGGACGTTTCTTTAGAAGCAGAAGCCTCATCCTGTGCTGGCTGCCTCAGTTTCTCAGAGACAACGAATTTGATGAACGTCTTTTCCCCACTGCAGTAGCTGCTTCATTTGTTCGTTCTGGCATTTTTCATTAGCTGCTAAATCGCCTGTTGTGCCTGCCTCAGCCAGTGGGGAGCTATGGGAGCTGTGCAAGGACAGGGGAAGGGGGAGGGGGGCCCGGCCTGCAGAGAGGGTCAGTGGTGCCTGCCCGGCTGTCTCAGAGGATGTGGCTTAGGTTAGGTCCTGTCCTTTGGCGACTTTAGGAGGGGAGGCCGTGTCCTCCGCTCCCCACTTTGACTCAGGGGTGGAAGTTCTCCTTGCTCTCTGGCCTCATAACCCAGTGAATCATAGTGGGATGCGGCAGGCAGGCAGCTTCTGCGGCTGCACACAGGCACAGGCTGGTGGCTTCTGCAGCCGCACACGGGCTCGGGCCTGCAACCTGGACCGGATCAGGTCACAGGCGGCGGCAGGCGGCTTTTGTGGCTGTACACAGGCATGAGCAGGCGGCTTCTGTGCCTGCACATGCTGTGGGCAGGCGGCTTCAGAGGCTGCATACGGGCTCGGGCTGTGGGCTTCTGCTGCCGCACAGGAGCGCGGACAGACGGTTTCTGAGGCTGCACAGGGGCACCGGCAGGCGGCTTCTGGGGGGTCGGGGTTGCCGCCTGGCCTGCTCCCGGGCCCTTCCGCCCTCAGATCACCATTTTCGATCTCGGGCTGCCAGCCCCGGGAGTTTGGGGTTGCCCCTTGGCCTGCGCCTCGGACCTCCCGCCCTCTGATAGCGGGGCACAGGCCAGCCGGCAACCCCTCCCCGGGGGGACGGGGTTGCTGCCTGGTCTGCTCCCGCCCTCCCATCACCGTGGCAATCGCCGGCCGCAGGCCAGCCTCCAGCCCCGGGAGTCCGGTGTTGCGGCCTGGCCTGTGCCCCGGCCCTCCCGCCCTCCCATCGCCATGGCGATTGCTGGGAGCAGGCCAGCTGGCAATCCGGCCCCGTGGGGTCCAGGGTTGCAGCCTGACCTGGGTCCGGCCCTCCTGCAGTCCGATGGCCAAGGCGATCTCTGGATGCAGGCCAGCCGGCAACCCCAACTGGCTTTCCAATGGCAATCACCGGCTGAAGGCGGCCTTTGCCCATCCCCCAGCTCTTGCCTGCCGCCTGGGTTGCCGATCACCATTCTTCAGTCCTTCCCCTTTTGCCTCCCAGCATTGCGGCTATGTATGCAAATTAACCGCCATCTTTGTTGGTGGTTAACTGCCATCTTGGCTGGCAGTTAATTTGCATATCACCCTGATTAGCCAATGGGAAGGGTAGCGGTCCTATGGCTAATTACCATGTTTCCCTTTTATTAGATAGGATAGATATATATATATATAAAGAGAGAGAGAAAGAGAGAGAGAGTTTTCTTTCAGTGCAAATAGTCTCTAGAGTTCAATATTGATCAAAGATAAAACCTGTTATATAAATGTTTCAGTATTTTCAAACATCAAGCTGAGATTTCAAATTGGATGGGCAAAAACCTGTTAGCTAAAATCAACCAAAAAGCAAAGAGGGCAAGGAAGTAAAATGGAAATTGTTTTCACTGATACTAATAAATACTTTTGACATCCACCTCAAAATAAATGAAAAGGGCTAGTAAATGCAGTGAAAATTGGGCCAAGGTGAAGGAAAAATAAGAAGACAAGCTGCTTACCATTGAAGATCTCAAAGAGAGACAGGGAAATCAAAACAACCACCCCTAGTTTGGAACTTCTATAACAGAGTGGATGGAACCAGTTGCAGGAGAGTTTTGCTACATTATTTGAAATTAGGAATTTTCAAGGGAAACAAAGATAACTGAAGAAATACATAGACATGGTCTTTTTTTAACTTTTTATTGATTAAGGTATTACAAATGTGTCTTTATCCTCCATTGTCCCCTCATCCCCCCAGTCTTGCCCTCACCCTCACCCCCTGTTGTCTGCGTCCATCACTTATGCTTATATGCATGCATGCAAGTCCTTTGGTTGATCTCTCCTCCTTACCCCCACCCTCCCCTACCTTCCCTCTGAGGTTTGAGCATCTGATCGATGCTTCTCTGTCTCTAATTACTGTGGCAAGATAGAAACCATGAGTAGGTAAGTACACCTACAGTCACAGTCTTTGTCAGATAGAGATAAGACAAGGATACACACGCACACACGCATGCACGCACACACACAGAAACACACATGTTTTTTGTCCTGTAGAACTTTACTCAGATCCAGGGAGATTTCCTGATAGCCCAGACTACATGCTGGTTCCTCCTCTACACTATTTACTTTGTAATAGTGAAACTTAAAAACTCTAGACATTAAAAGATTAGTAATACTTAAATAATAATAACCAGCACTAGAGATAAGAAAAACTATCTTCAAACAAAAAGGCTACTGTCATTTAAGCATTTTTTGAAAATAATAAGATCAGAGGAACTACACATTTATTTATTATGTCAAGATTTTGTTTACACTGTAGTAAATAGAACTGTATGGCAGTCACTCAGAGAGACTGAGGCCAGAACCAGTCCCATGAATACATGGAAACTAAACCTGTGATTGAGGTGACATAGACAGTATGTGGATGAGAGGAGCATTCTTTTTTAAATTGTGTGCAAACAATTTTATAAAGGAAAAATGAAATCAGAATCTTGTTACTGCTTACACAAAAATCAATTTCAGGTGAATTAAAGATTTAAATGTCAACATCAAAGCTACAAAAATTTTCAGAAGTAAAAACAGAATATTTATATGACCTAGAATTAAGGAAGAATTATTTAAACAATACCAAAAAAAAGAAAAGAAAAAAATACACCTGAAACGTGTATAATTTTGTTAACCAGTGTCACCCCAACCCCAATAAATTCAATAAAAAGAAGGGAAAGATAAAAAAAATGCAAACTTTGAAGGAAAAATCGCTAATACATATGGCTTCATTAACATTGAAATCATAGTTTATCAACAACACCATGACAAGAGTCAATATATATAACCTACAAGCTATGAGAAATTAAATGTACCACATAACTGACATAAAATTAGTAAATACATAAAGAATGCCTCCAAGTCAAAGGGAAAGTATAATTAACCCAGCAGAAAATTTGGGGGAAACTTAAGTCTTGGCAATGCCAGCCACTTAAATGAAGAGAAAATAAATATGGAAATAAACAAGTTAAAAGATACTCAACCTCATCAACAGTCAGGGAAAGGCAAATTAAAAGCATAATGAGACAACATTTTATTCTGATCATCGTAACAAAAATTTATTTATCTGATAATGTCAGTGCTGGCGATGACATTATCATGCATTGCTGATGGGAATGTAAACAGTCATAACCACTTAGGAAAATCATCTCACATTCTCTGAAGCTATTCACACATAGAATCCAATAATCACAGATGGAGGCACATGTCCCAGAGCAACGAATTCAACTGTTTCTGTTGACATAGTTCCTTAATATTTTTGAAAACTCTATATCCCCTTGCCCATTTTTAAGTCAACTAGCATCAAATCAGAAGTTTTTTGTAGTTCAAAAAAAAATGTGATTCCCAGTTTAATATAAATATAACAAGATTAAATAAAGCTGTTAGCTCTGGCAGGTTTGACTCAATGGTTAGAGTATTGACCCATGGACTGAAGAGCTACAGATTCTGTTCCAGTCATGGGCATATATCTCTGTTGCAGGCTCAATCCCAAGCCCCCATCGTGATGCGTGCAGGAGGTAACCAATTGGTGTGTCTCTCTCACATCAATGTTTCTCTCTCTGTGTCCCTCCCCGCTCCCTTCCACTCTTTCTAAAATTGGGTGAGGATTAACAAACAAACAAAAAACTGTTAAATCTATCTTTTTAAATGTGTCTAAGGAATATAAATATAAATATAATAACACATTACTGCCAACCACCACTTACTTTTAAATGCATAATCAATCTTTTATTTAACAGTCAATTTATGCCCTAGCCGGTTTGGCTCAGTGGATAGAGTGTTGGCCTGGGGACTGAAGTGTCCCCGGTTTGATTCTGGTCAAGGGCATGTACCTTGGTTGTGGGCACATCCCTAGTTGGGGGTGTGCAGGAGACAGCTGATCGATGTTCCTCTCTCATTGATGTTTCTAACTCTCTATCCCTCTCCCTTCCTCTCTGTAAAAAAATCAATAAAATATATTTTTAAAAAACAGTCGATTTAACATCTGGCCTTTTTCTCTTTGAACTCAACTCTATTCCACCTCCTTCACATAATTTTATCATAATGGAATATGTTTTATTCTTTAAAGTCCATCATTAAAAATATTATGCCAATTTAGAAGGTAAGAAAAGAGTAAAGACATAACATTAGTGAATAAAGAAGTAAACAAAAAAAAATTAGACTTCTGTTTCTAGGAAGAAAAAGTGGCATACTTCTTATTCCTTTCAAAAAGTACAACTCAAAACCCTAGGTGATATATAAAGCAAGCATAAGAAGAGTCTGAAGAGTAGAAACTGAAAAGGAGACTGCCCGGGACCCGCAGGACCCACAGAAAGACTCAGTGGCGAATTCCTCAGGTTATCTTATTGGTATATATATCCCAGACTTGGAACTGAAAGACATGGCAAACTGGAAATACCAACGGACACATAAAAAGAAGCCCCAGTAAAAGGAACTCGGAAAAGGGCAGCCTAGCAAGACAGAAAACTTGTAGAAAATAATTTCTTCACTCCAAATACCACAGGAGGAAAACAAACTTCTGGTTCCAGCACAATCATGCCAGCAAGGGAGCCTAACCAGGATAGGAACCTAGACCTCCTTCCTTGTAAGGTACAATAAGGCACCCCAACCCCTCCCTACCAGAATGGTTTCAGAGATGGCCAAGGAGGGAGCCAAGACTTTCATCTCTGCCAGCCAGTAACAAGCCTGCCCCCTGCCATGTGGGTGATGACCACATGGGGAACTGGAACTTCCAGCTCCCAGCCCCGCCAAGAAGTAATAAGGACCCCACCATGTGTCACCACGGCAACTGTTTTAAGGAACTTGTGCTTCTACTTTTCCATCTGGCAGTAGCAGCAAGGCAGACCTTCTCTTGCTAGAATGGTGTCATGTAAATCCAGCAAAAAGAGTTTTAAATAAGATATGGTCTCACAACATAATACAAAAGTGTCCAGATGTCGATCAAAAGTCACTTCTTATACCAAGAACCAGAAAGATCTCAAATTGAATGAAAAAAAAATCAATAGATGCCAAGACCAAGATGACAGAGTTGCTAGGATTATCTGACAAAGATTTTAAGGCAGTCATGAATAGAATGCTTCAGTAGCAATTGTGGGAACAAAGAAAACATAGAAAACCTCAGTAAAGACATATAAAGTCTCAGCAAAGAAATAAAATATATAAGGAATAACCAGTTAGAACTGACAAAATACAATAACCTAAATTAAAAAAGGTCAGTATATGGTAGGGGTCCTCAAACTACGGCCCGCGGGCCACATGCAAATACAAATATTGTATTTGTTCCCATTTTGTTTTTTTACTTCAAAATAAGATATGTGCAGTGTGCATAGGAATTTTTTTATAGTTTTTTTTTAAACTACAGTCCGGCCCTCCAACGGTCTGAGGGACAGTGAACTGGCCCCCTGTTTAAAAAGTTTGAGGACCCCTGGTATATGGTATCAATAGAAAAATAGGAACAACAGGGGAAAGATCTAGGAAATCAAACAGTAGAGACTATTCAATCTGGATAACTAATAGACTAAAAACCAAAATCTAGCAAAAGATCTAATGTGTTATCAGAGTCTAGGAAGAAAGAGGATAAGGCTAAAAATATACTCAAAGAAATAATGGCTGAGAACTTTGCACGTTTGGCCAAAAACTAAAAAGATAAGCTACAGATTCAACATTCTACAAAAACCTCATACAAGATAAGCCCAAATAAACTGATGCCAAAACATCATAGTAAATGTTGAAGGCATTGAGAAATTGTTACAGTGGGCAGATAAGTTGATATTAACAAAAGAGGAAGGAGCCAAACTGGCTAAGCCTAATTAAATCTGGAAGCTACAGAACCAGTAAAGGGGCAATTCCTTTGCTGGGCGCATGTGCAGTAGAAGCCAAGATAGCAACATAAAGGGGAAGAGTCTAGCCAATTTTATCAGTAACCTTAATCTAACTTTAGTTCATTTTAAGAAAAGTCTATGTCACCAGTAATCAAAATTGAGCATTCTCATAAGTCTGTTAAATTGTTTCTTTTGAAGCTATCAAAACGTTCCTGGTAGGACTATAATCGACAAATTTATCAAATTAGGTATTCTACAAATTGAACTTTCCTTTAATTTGTTTTTTGTGAACCAATTTGTGAACTGTATATTAGGCTAATTGTCCATTTGGGAAAATTGAATATTGACCAATTTACTGCTCTCACTAAAACCCCAAACATTAGAAACAACGGAAGCATCCATCAATAGGGACAAATTAGTCACATAGAGCTCAAGTGTGGGAAAGAGAATGATGCAGATTCAAACACACTGGCATTAACAAATCTTCAGGAGTTAAGGGACAAAGCAAGTTACTAACATTTGCATAATTTAGTGATTCTAGAAGTGTGATACCCAGACCAGCATCGTCGGCATCGCCTCGAAACTTGTTAGAAGGCAAACTCTCAAGTGTCAGGCCTATCCTAGTGAATCAGAAACTCTGGAGGGTAGTACATTTAAGCCAACTGTACTTTAACAAGCCCTCCAAGTGATTGTGAGGCATGCTAAACCTACAGAATCACTGACATAATAAAAAGGGAGACAGTGTGCGTATGCATGCATACACACACACACACACACACACACCCCTAACACACACAGAGAGAGATGCATAACATCACTCTGAATGCTTAGAGTATACAGGAACAGTGGGACCTGTTCTTTCTGGGCAAGAGGGCAGAAACAGGAGGAGCCCAGGATGGGAAAGAAGCTAAGGTTTTATCTAAGCTTGTGAACTATTAGAATTCGTTTTCTATATCTTTGATAAGAGTAGGTTTAAAAAGAAATCTTCAGGTTTAAAGTTGAACCAAATGCTCACAGCTACTGTTCATGTGATATTTTTTCATTAAATGCCCATGTTGAAAGGAAGGAAAATTAGAATTAAGGCAAGTGAAAGGAAAATTGTTTTAAAATATTTTCTGCCTCTTTCTCACAGTAAACATGTTAAGTTTGAGAAAAGGTAGCAGGTTCCTGTCAAGGTACCTGTTAAGAACTTGAAACAACTAAAATAGCAAAGAGTGACTTTAATTAATTGTCCTATTATTACCTTACTAAAGATACTGCCACACTTTTAGAAATGCCTACACAAGGTAGAAAATTATTTGCAAAATATAACCAAGTGGGTGTCTACAGGCCACAACTTTAAATGGAATACAAGGTATCATACGCATAATTCATCTCCTTCACATTGTCAGGAATTTGGCAGTAACTTCAATTGAAACTTACAGACACAAGCTTATATTAAGTCTCTGAAGACAATAGATTGCAGGTTTTTTATCCTATAAGGTTTTCTGAATTTATATACAATGTTTCAAAATGTTTGAAATACAGTCTACCAGTATATCTTTAGACATTTTTTCATTCCTAAAGATTCCTAAAGCAAACCAGACAATCAATCAACTAATTATTACCTCCATAACAAAAAATACATTTATTATATTAAGGGTATTTCCAAAGCTCAGTGTGATTGTCTTTTTGAGATAGTAATATAATTCTATTTTTTTTAGACCACAAGACAGGTAAAATTTATATGTGATGAACCAACTGAAAAAAATAAATAAATAAAAAACCTAAGTCCTTGTGATTATTGTAGTTTGTAAGTTCTACTTATAAAAGTCCTGTGGTGGTTTTAAAAATATGTCCGCCATATATATATATATATATATATATATATATATATATATATATATTTCTCCCTTCAAGAGATAAAACTTTAAAACTTAACTCTTTCCCTTTGAGTGAATATGGCAGAATTCATGTCATATCATTTGTGATAACAGTTATAAAAGCCTACATTCCCTGAGAGTGAATGATCTAAATGATCTAGCTTCTATCTTAAGTATAAAGGAAAACCTCGTTTAGATCATTCACTCTCGGTTGGGGAATGCAACTGTCGTGGAATGAGCTCGCGGGCAGCTTATAGAAAGCCCTCCATGGTGAGGAACTGAGATCTCCAGCCAACAGCCAGCAAAAACCTGAAGCTTGCCAATAAGCCAGGGAGTGAGTTTGGAAGTAGATCCCACCCCCCACTCATCCCTGTTGAGCTCTCGGATGAGAGCAGCCCTGCCAAGAACTGACTGCAACTTCAAGAGAGGCCCTGAGCCAGAACCATCTAGCAAAGGATGGTTCTGACTTTAAAATCCCTGACTCACAGAATCTATGATGTGATAAATAGTATTCTTTGTTTTAAGGTGATTCATTTTGGAGCAGTGGTTCTCAACCTTCTGGCCCTTTAAATACAGTTCCTCATGTTGTGACCCAACCATAAAATTATTTTCGTTGCTACTTCATAACTGTAATGTTGCTACTGTTATGAGTCGTAATGTAAATATCTGATATGCAGGATGGTCTTAGATGACCCCTCTGAAAGGGTCGTTCAACCGCCAAAGGGGTCGCGACCCACAGGTTGAGAACCACTGTTTTGGAGTAATTTGCTATGCAGAGACAGATAACTAATACATGCCCTTTAAAGAACATCATCAGCTAAATATAGTGGACGTTCACTTTGTATTTCCTCAGCATCCCTTGCTTTGTGGAGTCACTCCTTCCCCACTCTAAATAGTCCTGTGTAATCCATGGCATTCCTAGTAGTATAGTTGACTTTTATGCCCTTGGCAAGGAGGCCCAACCCCAGCCCAGCAAGTGAGACTATACTATACCTGGACCAGGGCAATCGCTTCAGAGTTGCACGTGTATGTTAAACCGGGCCAAACAGAATCCCCTCAAATAATGTTAACAGAGTTATTAGGAAAGATGTTCACCCTTCTGAGATCAGCATTCTAAGTCTCACATAATATTGAAGCTGCCATATTTTCAATCTGTGGAAAGAGGTTTCCTGAAAATAAAGCCAAGCAGACATAACAAAGCAAGCAAATATAAGATGGAGAGAATGTGTGTTTTTATCACACTGTTTAAACCTTTGTATATTACTATCTACCTTTTACTTTTTACTCTTTCATGTTTTATTTTATTTTTATTTTTTATTCCTCACTCGAGGATATTTTTCCATTGATTTTTAGAGAAGTGGAAGGGAGGGGGAGAGACAGAGAGACAAACATCTATGTAAGAGAGACACATCAATTGGTTATCTCCTGCACTTGCCCTGACTAGGGCCCGGATGGAGTCTGAAACCGAGGTGCGTGCCCTTGACCAGAATCAAACCAGTGACTCCTCACTCCAAGGGCTGATGCTCTAACCACTGAGCAAACCAACTAGGACAACTCTTTCATATTTTAGCTATTTCAGGAATTTGAATTAGGTTTCTATTTCTGAATGAATCTGAGTGAGTCAACTGAATGAGTCCTAATAAACTTAACAAATTTTATAAACAAAAATACACCTAAGACTTTTGCTTCTGGTCATGATGGGATAATAGGAACAATTAAACAATTTAAAATGAACTAAATATATGAAACAAGTTTTCAGACATTGGATAACAGTCATCTCAGGACAGTGATTCTTGAGAAAAAGGAAACAAAAAATTGCCTCAGGGCAGAATGGTGGAACCCAAACAGACCCTGAAAGTCTTTCTGAATTGAAGAAACAGAGTTGAGAATTTGGGGATCTCAAAGCAGCTAGAATTTGTAGAGCAGAGTAACAGACAGGATAGTGCTAGAGAGAGAGAGAGAGAGAGAGAGAGAGAGAGAGAGAGAGAGAGAGAGAGAGAGAATTCTGAAAATATGCAAGGAATTTCTCCTGGGTCTTTAGCTGAGTACTTTTTAGAATATGCATGTGAGGTAACTACCCAAGGCTGGTGAAGCAATTCCAGAGATCACAGTGGGCTGGGAATAATTTATGCTCCCAACAGCTGGAGTGTTGAAACCCCTCTATGCATGAGGCAACAGGTTATATACTCAGAAAAGGATTATTTCAACAGTGCAGTCAAATTAGCTCTAAGCTAAAGGTTACTCTGCTGTTTTCAAGGAACGTAGATGAAACATAGAACTAACTTCAAAAAATATGTAAAAGAATATAAAAATGCCAAAGCTAGACAACATAAAATTCATTGAATCACCCTGACTATTTTATTCAGCATTGTACAGGCAGTCCTAGCCAGTGCATTAAAGAAGAAAATAAAAAACATAAGATTGGGGGAATATAAAGAAAATTGTATTTATTTGCAGCTGACACTATCATCTATGTAAAAAAGGAATCTGTAATAATCTTAGAACTAATAACAGGAGCACATAGTTTACAAAATCAGTACACAAATAGTTTTACAAACCAGTAAAGAACTATCATAAATTAAAATTTTTTAACTATACCATTTACAATAGCATGAAAAAAATTGAAATATGTAGGGCCAAATATGACAAATATGTGTAGTAACTATACACTGAAAACTTTGAAACATTGATGAAAGAAAATTTAAAGATTTAAATAGAAGAAGCATACAATATCCAGGGGGTCACATCAATTATTGTTAAGATTGCATTCTTCCTGAATTGATATATAAATTCAGTGCAATCTCAAACAAAATTCCAGCAGGGTTTTAATAGAAATTGATCACCTGACTATAATGTTTATATGTAAATTCATCAGCCCTAAAAAGCAAAAATGACTTTTAAAAGAAAAGAACAAAGTTGGAGAAATTATACTCCTCATTTCAAAATATATCACAAAACTGCATTAATCAAGAAAGTGTGATATTGGCAGAAAGATAGACATGCAATTCAATGCAACCAAATAGAGTCCAGAAATAGGCCTACACGCATATGGTAAATTGATTTTAACAAAGGTGCCAAAGCAATTCAATGGGGAAATAATAATCCTTTCAACAAAAAACAATTGGATAAACCTTATTTTAAAAATAGATAAATAACAGGAGAAAAGCCTCAATCATCCCCTGACACAATACTTAAAAACAATAAAAATGTTAATCATAGACTGAAATATAAGAGCAAAAATTATTAAATTTTTAGAAGAATGCATAGGAGAAAAGTCTTAGTAATCTTGGGTTTCACAATGATGTTTTCAATAGTATATGAAAAGATATTAAAGAAAACAATCAATAAATTAAAATTTAAAACTTTTGTTCTTCATCAGATATTGTTAAAAGAAGAAAAGGGCAAGGCACAGAGTTGGAGACAATATTTGCAAAGCATTTATCCAATAAAGAACTGATATATGGGTTATATAGCTTCTTAAGACTCAGTAATAAGAAGGCAAACAATTATTTAAAAAAAATAGGCAAAAGATTTGACCAAAAAAAATACATATATTTATTTACACATGAAAAAAAGTCAACATCTTTATTATCTAGGGAAAACAAATAAAAACCACAATGAGATACCAGTACACATCCACTAGAAGGGCTAAAATTAAAGAGACTGAGCATGGCAAGTGTGAGCAAGTCTATGAAGAAATGGGGCTCTCATGTCTCTTTCGGGAATGTAAATGATTTAGCCAGTTTTGAAAACAGTGGGCAGTTACTTTAAAAAGTTAAACATAACCCCACCATTGATTCAACCCTTCTACTGCTAGGTTTTCACTCAAATAAATGAAAGTATATGTCCACACAAAGACTTGTACATAAATTTACTTAGAACTTTTATCTGTATTAGCCCCAAACCCAAAACGAACTAAATGTCCCCCATCAAAAGGTAAATGAATAGACAGGCATATATATCCATACAATGGAAAACTGCTCAGCAATAAAAAGAAATAAACTAGTGATATATGCAACATCTAGAAATCTCAAAATAATTACACTGATTGAACAAAGCCAAAGTAGAGTACCTACTATATGACTCCATTTATATAAAAGTAAAAAGAAAAAAAAAAGTGCTAGCCAATCTATAATGACAGGAAACAGGTCATGTTTGCCTTGGGGATAGTGGAGTGTTGGGAAGGAGGGAGGAATCACAAGGGCACAAGGCAACTTCAAGAAGATGACTGATATAATCATTATTTTAATTGTACTGATGCTCTCACAAATGTCAAAATTCATCAATTTTTTTTTTTTACTTTTTAACTAGAGGCCTGGTGCACGAAATTCATGCACTGGGGTGGGTGGGTGACGGGATGCCCTCAGCCCAGCCTGCACCCTCTCACAATCCATGATCCCTCACTCCTTACCGCTGGCCTGCTTGCTCCTTACTGCTCGGTTCACTGCTCCTTAGAGCTGCTGCAGAGGTGGGAGAGGCTCCCACCACCACCACTGCAGCTGTGAGCCCAGCTTCTGGCTGAGCAGCACTTCCTGTGGGAGCCCACTGACCACCAGGGGGAAGCTCCTACATTGAGCATCTTCCCCCTGTGGTCAGTGTGCATCACAGCGACTGGTCATTCTGGTCGTTCCACCATAGTGGTTGCTTAGGCTTTTATTATATAGATATGAACAGTGTATTGTATGTCAGTTATCTCTCAGTAAATCCATGAAAATGCTCTCTTTTTTGTTTTTGACTAGGACTGAAATGTTATGTCTATAAGAATAAATAGTTATATTACCAAGAACTGTACAGGTAGTGGAAGAATCACAATGACAAAAATAGTTCTTGCTACACATTTTAATCTGCGGGCATGTTTTACCCCTGTGGAGACTTCAAACCATAATGATTAATGATCACATTTAGAGCTAAAATGGCCTGTCAGCTCTGGATTTTGTTGCAGCATTTGCATATTCCCAATGATCTCTGAAAGATCATTTAGTAGATCACTTTCAAGCCTACTAATGATTATGCTTCATCCACTCCTACTTATCTGAAACACGATGTGGAGAGAAAAGAGCAGGTCCTTGGCTTGGTAGATCTAATCTCCCTTGAGAAGGAGAGAGATTGTTGGTGAATGACCCTGCCCCTCACCCAAATTCCTACCACAGAATTCAGGGGAGGCCCTTAGTCTCCTCGTAGTATCAAGAATCAGCAACTGAGGTCCTTAATAAGCTATGTTGTGCTGGTCCTGCTCATATTCATCTCTCTGCAGAAACCCAATGGGGAAATGGGCCAAAGAAACTAAACTCTTCTTAGATAACTTTTTAAGAGCATAAATACAGCACCAAAATTGTACCTTCCCAAAGGACAGCCTCATTTCATCCCCTTCTTGCACTGGAACATAATTAAAAAATAACCCCAACTCTAGAACTTACAAAAAAAAAAAATTGTGAAGGAACCTAGTATTCCTTAGCTGTGGCTTTACTGTTTTCTTATCCTCAGTACCACGGAGGTAAAGGGTGAATGTCTGGATTTCTACTTCACTTACCCTCTCCCAGCATCCAACGCATGCACATACGTAAAAACACTTTCCGCTGAGTTCAATATATTTTACAATCTCTAAAACTTTGTAATTAAATATCTTTGGAACTGAAGTTCTCCATGTGAATGGTAATAGCTCAATTTGTTGCTCATGTTAGAAAATAGATTAACTAGCATTTACTGAGGACTGTACCAGGCATAGTTCCAAATGCTTCACCTGTGTCATCTCATTGAATCCTCCTGAAAACCCTCCATGAGGGAGGTACTATTATTATCCTTTCACTTTTGAAAAGTGAAAATGAGGCACAGAAAAGTAAAATAGACTGCTCGGAATCAGAGAATCACACAAGCTAAACACCACCACAGCCGTGTTGACATCCTGGCCCTCTGAAGAAATAAGCGAGAGTGCTAATGTATTCAAAACCCAGACACCGGAAGTATTCGTAACCCATGTCAGTTGCTCTGACTTTAAAATACAAGGGTAAAATCGAAAGCTCAAGGATTATTTTGTCAAATCAAACTGGAATCCATGAAGGAGTGAAAGCACCTCACAATGGTGAGCACTCAAAACTTCCCTGGGGAATGTTATCCATCGTGGCTACCGAAGGAATCGGACATTACACGTGTCCTGGGGGCCAATACTCCAAGCCTCCAAGCTGTGTGAAGGTTTTTGCTGTGACCATGGCAACCCTCGTTTCCAGCTGTGTCACACCTGCTTTCCATCATCACAAGAATATGTTTGCCCAGCTAAGGAGCAGCATATTTTTGCAAATGATGATTTCAGCATATAGTTTGTCTCCAGGTTGTAACCCAGCTTTTCAGGTGAGCAAATTTAAGCCATTTCTTGGCTGTTCGTCAGAAATGCAAGAAGAAAGGAAGAAAAGGAGAGAGAAATACTTTCAAAATGACACAAATGGGATTTAATCTTACATGTCTGAGATTCAAATAAAGCTTACTCTGAGCATACATGTTTTGGTTCAGTCACTTAAGTCAACCTAATATTATCAATTCAAGGCATTTATATTACAAAAGGATCAATTTAAAGTATGTTATCATTAAAGTTTAAAAAAAGCTTTTGCACCTTCTGGGGCAATACTTTGCTAGTTTGAGTGAGCATGAGAGCGTGACAATCGTCTATCTAATTATTTGCAAAACAGAGTCCAGGGTTTCTCCTCCTTGACCGTACAGAGTGGAGCACACATAGTAATCATTTTGGAATTTGGGATTGCCTTCTATGACAATCCAAATTTTAACAATTTGCCCCCTGTTTGTTATTAGTTGTTCAGTATTATTAATCTCTCCATGTTAATTATGTTCTTTTATGTAATGTAGGAGACACATACATGGCCCCACACATTAACAGCTGTATGCTCAAAGCCAGGAATGCAATCATGATGCTTCCTTGCTTTCCCGCTTTAGAGAGAAGCTTTCTCCTCATCACGCTTTCCGGTGGGATACCTGAATAGCATTTTCAAGTATGTAGAGTTCAGGTCAGCTCAGCAGACTTAGCAGTTGTTAAGAGAAGACAGTGGAGAACAGACTGAATCAGGGAATCTCCCCCATAGAGAAGAGAAAGAAGGGATCTAAGAGAGACTGAGTGGGTGGGAGAGGGGACCTGTCTTTGATTGAGGGTGACCTTCACAATAATGCAGTGTAGCTTGGAAGAGCACAGCTTCTGCTGTTTGAATCTCTCCTCTCAGCTGTGACCATGGATCATTTACTTCACCTCACTATGCTTCATTTTTCTCATATGTAACAAGGGGATAGTTGCAGGACTTACCTCGAAAGGAATGCTGTGAGGTTAAAATGCACTAGCACATGAAAAGTGCTTAGTGGCATACCTGGAACTATAGTAGTGATAGGTATTGTGACATACAGTATAAAAGAGAAGAATAGGGTCTGTTTGGCTCTGGATAGAGTGTCGGCCCACTGAAGGGTCCTGGTTTCAATTCTGGTCAAGGGCACATACCTCAGTTGCAGGCTCCATCCCAGCCCTGGTCAGGGTGCATGCAGGAGGCAACCAATCAATGATGTTTCTCCCTCTGTGCGTCTCTCTGCCTCCCTGCCACTCTCTCTAAAAATCAATAAAAAATATTCTTGGGTAAGGATTAACAAAAAAAATAAAAATAAAAGAGAGAAGGAATAGGAAAACTTCAAATACCAAAATTTTTGGCTGACATCAGGAAATCATATCATTAATTTTTCTCACATGTTCCAGCTGTATTCATAACAAACCTCTAGTTGTTGACTAAACCTCCCTTTTTTAACTAAACCTTAGTCATGCTTTTCTGAGCCCTCTTCCAAACCAGGACTTGCCCTTGGTCAACTGAGCCTAGTTTTAGAAGAATCCTGCTAAGCCAGGTTAGCAAGAATCTCTTCAACCTTTGATATCTGATCAGGAACCTCTTCCCCCACCCTTGATCTGTAACCAAGTTCCTCTTAGTAATTCCCATCCAGTGACTCCCTCACTCTGCCCACTCACTATAAATCTCCAGCTGTCCGTGTTGTGGTCAGCATTGAGTTCAATCTTTCTCCCTATTGCAATAGTCTTTCTTTTTTATTTTATTTTTTTAGAACATCTTAAATTTTTAATCCTTTCTTTACAGGTTACCTAAGACCACTTATGATTAAGAAAACTGTACAAAGTTAGTAACTGCCACAAGCAAACGCCAGGTGGTGGCCCGAGTCAATTTTCCACAGAGTCCTGCTTTGCGGGGTGTCTGAATGCACTGCTCAGGGTCTCTGCTCACACTTGCTGGAATCAATCGTGGCAGATTTTAGTCCACAGGTCGCTTTTCCCCATATTTCTTTGTAAACTCTTCAGCATTCTTACAGAATTTTTTACGGTCCTTAGAGTATTCTTCAGCTAGGTCAGCCGAAGGGGGTGCTCAGGCTGGGGGTCATTCACCAGTGCTATGAGAGACTGGATTACTTGGTCGGTTTTCATTGCTGGCTTCCAGTTTTCAGCACTAATTACTGGCAGACAGACCTGTCCCTTTTCATCGATGTTGGGGTGATAGATCTTTGTTTTAAATGTAATCTTCGGTGGTTTGAATGGGTATTCTACTGGAAAATTGATTTCGATTCTGAAGGCCCCCTTATCATATGGAGGGTTGTCAGGAACAATAAGCCCTTGCCAAGTCAATAAATTAGCTTCATCAACCTGGATGTTACGGGAGTTTTTCATTCCACATTTGCAGATTTCTTCAAGCTCCTTCATCAGCCTCCTGCTGGCCGCCATCTTGGATCTGGTGCTGCTGCTTTCCCAGTGTGCCTTGCAATAGTCTTGACTCCTATTTCAAGAGTCTTGAATAGAGTCTTCCTTGCCTAACTCCATCCAGTGCAATTTTTCTTAACATTAATCAAGGAATAACCAACATTCTCTTTGGAAAGTCTCTGGAGTAAAAGAAAGAGAAACAAGGAGCACCTCATCCTCAAACCTCTCCTTGTCATTCCATTTCCCTTCCACCCCAACATGGTCTTCTGCGCTCAGTTAAATGGTTTTCAATGACGTGCAGTCACTGGAATTTGTTTGTAGTAAAATATAATTTATCACCCATCACATTAAAAGAACTTAAAATTTAAAAAGCAAGGGAAATGGGCAAGAATTGGGGCACTGAACCCATGAAAGTGGGGGAAAGGGTCTATTATGAGGTAGAGGGAACAAGAATGGGGGGCTGAGTATCAGAATCACAAAGTGACCCTTTTACAATTGTTGTCAAATGTGATTCCTTGATCTACAGCAAAAAATTTATTATTGTGCAATTTTTTATATGAAAACATACCCAAATCTGTAGACTAGTGAAAATAACCTCCTAATATCATTCCATTCATGACATAACCTTTGTGGAGGTGAGCCACTAACAAATAGTTATGTCTTTATTATTGATAATCTTTCTTTGGCCTCTCATTATTCCTAAATACAGTGATAAGTATTTATTTTATTTTTACCTCTAACTCTGACTGCAGTATTTCCTAGTAAGAGATTTGTCTCTCCTACAAGATCACAAACTCTCTGAGAGCAGGAAAACATGATGTTTGGGTATTTTAAGCATGCTTACTTAATAAATCATCTTGTGGGCACTGAATAAATATTAGTTGATCATATCAAATAATTTATTTTTTCAAAATTCATATACAACATACAACTTAGAGGCCAATTGAACTCCTCCAGGACATGGAGGTAGAAGTCTTGGCATTTCTGCAATCTGATCAAAAAACAGCTTTACTGACTTTTCAAGAAGTTTTAGCACACGAACCACAGAGAACTGTGGCATTTCACTGAAGACTGAGAATTCAGGAGCGCAAATGAGGCATCATCACACCTGTGATGATTAACTTTGTGTGCCAACTCAGCTGGGCCATGGGGTGCCCAGGGATTTGGTTAAATGTCATTCTGAATATGTCTGTGAGGGTGTTTCTGGATGAGATGAACCTTGGAGTCAATCTACTGAGTAAAGCAGATGGCCCTCCCCAAAGAAGTGGGCCTCATTCAGTCCTTTGAGGAACCAATTGAATCAAAGGCCAAGAAAGAAAGATTTCTCTCTCTGCCTGACTATCTTCCAGCTGGGACGTTGGTCTTCTGACTTTAGACTCAGACTCAGACTAAAATTTATACCGTTGGCTCCTCTGGTTCTAAGGTCCTCAGATTTGGAATGGCACTGTACCATCTGCTCCCCTGGATCACCAGCTTGTCGACTATAGCTTGGCCTTCTCAGCCTACAACATCACATGAGCCAATTTCTTAGAGTAAATTTCTCTCTCTCTCTCTCTCTCTCTCTCTCTCTCTCTCTCTCTCTCTCCCCCCCCCTTTTTTGATAGATATATACATAGATACATGGAAATATATCCTATTGGTTTTCTTTCTCTTGAAAACCCAGATTAACTCAACACAATAAACATTTCACTAAAAGAAGTTTTCCACTAGCTTCTCTATTTTTTCTAATTCTCACCTCACTATCTTAATTACCTACTCTATTTTTGCTCTTTCTCCCCTCACTCTTCTTTCCACTCCTTTCTATAGTGAATGTAAGAAACATCTAAGCCTGTAGATAATTTTTATGAGTTTATTTGAGCCAAACTGACTACATATACCAGAGAGCAAGGTCCCAAATGTTTCCCAAAGTAACAGTTTTGCAGCTTCTTTTATGCATTTGAAATTAAGGAGGGAACATAAGGAAGATTGGAGAAAACAAGGTGGGGATTGAATTACAGGATAGTTAACAAAATTATGTGCTTTTTTGAGAGTTAATACCACCTTTGAGGGTTATTACTTCAAGTATTTCAAAGGTGTGTTAACCTAGATGCACAAGAACAATGAGAGGGCTGACTTTAAACATTTCACTGGAGAAATTTATAGGCCTGGGGCATGACTATCCACCATAACAGGCCCAGTTAGGAATTTATGATCAGATCACCCTGTGAGGTTACTTTCCATAGAACCACTTTTTTTTTTTTCATCCATACTATCATACATACCCTCTATTACATAGAGAAAAATTACTCAAACATGTGTGGACAAAATCATTTTGGATGGGCAGGACCTTCTTTAAAATGCAGACTCCTAGGCCCAACTCCAAGGATGCTGTCTAATGAGGTGACCCTGAGTGCAGTTGAACCTTGGACATAGTGTTTTGTGTAACAATCATAATCATCTCTGAAGAACAGGACCCCTGCTCCTGGGAGGAAAATTTTTACATCCCATCTGTTTTTTCTGGGATGATACCTAGTACTTAGGTGGCACTATGTGAGTATAAACTAATATGTGTATATAGCCCAACTGAAAGTCGCTTTCAAAATGTCCAGAATAATATTATCTTTATCCCTACTATTCTTTTACAAGTCAAAATTCAGTGAAAATGTAATTAACCTTTTTTTTTTATTTTTCCTCTTTTTCTTGAGCTATTTGAAGAAGCTTGTCTAGAGTTTAGTGGCACTGAAGGAAACATTAAGACCCTTTTGGTTATCATCATCATCCACCAATAGGTACAGAGAACTTGTCATGAACACAGCCCTGGGTTAAGAGTTTCTCCACACTTTCCCTTCATTGCCTATATCACACCTCTTATCGCCTCTTTATCAATCCCTGAGCTGGAGGACTGAGATAAGCTGTTACACACCCATGATTACAAGTATCTTGAGAATAAAAGTGAAGTTTTGGGGATTTCTATTCAACCAGCAATAGTTTAACTTTTCAAAGGATTATCTATAAATTTTGAGCCTTAGAGATTCACACACCATAAAATGTAAAGCCCTTCCTAAGCATCTTTCATCAGTGGAGCTAGTTATCTCGACTGAGTCAGACAGCCTTTGACTTGAGCTTTTTCATGTGTTTGTATAGATAGTGCTACCAAATGTCATACCATTTTGTGGAAAATAACCATCTCAAGTGTAAAGAGACCCTGAAAACTGATCTTAATCACACCTCTAATTAAACTAGGGGTAAGAGAAATAGGATAGAAGGCAGGAATTAAATGAGCAGGGGTTTGGATAGGTGCTCATGTGTCTGGTAGACTGGGCATCCTCAAGGAAAAGTGAGCTCTGAGAGAGAAAATGGTGTTTGTTCCTTAGGGGAAAAAGAATGATCAAGGATGACCATCAGGCTTGTATTCAGTATATTGGACCACCCCTTGGTTCAGCCAGCCCCTAATGGTATAGCAGGGGAATGCTTTCTCCCAGGGCTGGGCCTGAAAGGCAGTAGGTGCTTTCCTACTGCCCAGAGAGAGAAAAGAATAGCAGGAGTTGATGGTCCAGAGGAAGTAAGCAGCAGCCCTAGGCTCTAGTCCAGTGATGAAAGTGGGTGGCCTGGAGGAAGTCAGCAGTAGCATGAGCAGGTATGAACGGTCATGCACAGCATTCCCACAGAACAAGCAGCAGCCAGGCAGCGACCTACAGGCCGCCAAGTAACAGTGGTCAGTACAGAAGGAGGACACTGAGACCAGCAGGCAGCAGCAGAGCTGGTGGAACCCAACGCTGCCATCTTTGGTTCTGAGAAAATGTAAAAACCTTCCCTCCTTGTGGGTCCCTCCTCCCAGCAGGAAAATGATGTTACTCAAATCTTTAGTTGATGATAATAACCATTGGACAACAGAGATGAGGATTTATTTTTAGCATTTAAGGAGGCAGATTTCCTGGGAGGAAAAGACTGATATCCTTCTCTTCAAGTGCAAACCATCAAGATTTAAATATTACTGTAAATGTGACACCTTTTTACTTGCTGGAAATTGAATCCCAGAATGTGAAATTTAATTCTAAATTACCAGTGAAATTATTGCAATTTTCAGTTAAGAGGTTTCAACATATTTCTGGGCACAAATCGGCCTCTGAGTGTAGAAAAAATATTTTATGTTTTCCTCATTCTCTCTGTTTTTTTCAAGCACATGAATAGATACACATGCTCACAGAGTTCACAGGGGTTTCATGTCTATCTCTGTGGGAATATAAGAGTTAATTTCAGCATTCCAAATGAGAAAACACTGGATGGGAAGCATTCAAAGTTAGAACATATGCTACATAGAACATTTTGTTCAAATGATGACATGGCAGAAAACCTGTGCAAGATTTTAAAAATATATTTCTTTAAATGTGTTTTCAGACTTTTTAATTTGACATCGTCTTCACTTTTTTGGAATGTAAGACATTAATTTGACTTAAATTTCAAAGCGAGGATTTTGGTTGCCAGTGGACAATGTGGTTACAATTTAGTGTTATTTCTTCATTTGTTGATTTGATTCGCTGGTGGTTGCCGCAGTCTAGCACCTCAATCAATATACTGTAGGAAACAGGGTGTGATCATATCCATGGGACTTGGCCCTGTGTGATGTCATGTTTAGTTGTCCTCTTCAATTTATCACCGTGACCCCAAAAGTGACCTGGAACTCTTGGAAGCTGTTAAGAAAAGAGAAAACCTTTACCATAATTCATATAACCAGAGCAATGAAAATCTGAGAAAACAGAAAAATGTTACAGCTTTGAAAGTTGAAACTTTTCTTATAGGCATGGAGACATGATTCTTCGAAAGCCACAGTTTCAGAAAAGGGCACCCAGGACCAAACTAAGCACGTTCCTCAGACCACACACCTTGGAGAAAGCCATGTGGCACAGGCTACATCAGCACTTAGTCTGTCCCTTTGAGTTCTGTCCAAAGCTCCTAACATAGCTATGGCAGGTGACTAAGGCGTCATGCCAAAGGCCCCAAGCAGCATTTCGCTAATGTCTGCATAAATGGAAATACGTGGCCTTCCGCAAACGAAATCCAAATATCTCTTTAGCCCCATCTCCTAGTCTTCGCCAAACCCTCAATTTTAGCCCAGATTGCTCTCTACTACACCTTCTTATTCACTTTACCTCCATCTCTGTTCAGGACTCACTGGCCTGAAATACCTGCCATGTTTCTCATCTGAATCTCACCCATTTTCCAGGCTCTGTTTATACATCACTCTGAGCAAAGCCTTCTTCTACTACTGAGCCTAATGATTCCTTCCTTCCCTAAATTCCCAGAAAACTGTGTTAGTAATCATATGAGAGTGCCTTTCTTATTGTCTTGAATTATTGTTTAACTGCAGTCACATCTAACTCTCTAGTGCTTTTAATGTGTCTTGTAAACGTGTGTCATGAAATATAACCTATCCCTTTAAAGCGTTTACAATAAACAAGCTCCTTAGGGTCAGAAGCCGTGTTTTGCATCTTCATGCCTGCCACAAGTGTTTAGTCTTCTGATGCATAGAGAATACACCAGATGACCCGATCACCATCTGGGAGTGGCCAATGTTAATAATAAGTCCTGGTAATCGTTCCTCCTTTAAATTCAACATCTAAATCATTTTAGACAGATAAAGATCCATCAAATATTTTAAGATTTCCCAAAGGTGAGTTTTCAAAGCCTCTTGTAATCTTTGCTATTCATTTAAAAATCGCCTCCACATTTGGCCTGACCCCACAACCCCCTGCTTCTCCAGGCCAAGTTTCCCCACATCCCCCCACTTCAGTGGTTCTCAACAGAAGCAATTTTGCCCCCCACTGGGTAATTGGCAATGTCTGGAAACATTTTTGGTTTTCATAACCAGGAATGAGCTGCATGCATCCAGTGAGTAGAGGCCAGAAACACTGCTAAACATGTCAATGTACAAGCCAGCCCCCCGGCCAACAAAGAATCATCTCAGGTGTCAAGGTTGAAAATCCCTGCTCTGATTAAAGTAATCTCCGCCTCTTCTAGCTGCTTAAAGTACTTTGTCTCTCCCTTCCAATGGGAACTACTAATCTTTGCTTTGTAATTTGGTGAGAGAGGGTCATGGCTTCATCATCTTTCAGATACCCTAAGGGCTTAACCAGGATGATCCCAATTGGTCCCCTAACATCCCTGTGTGATAGGTATCGCTATTTTACAGATGGGAAAACCGAGGCATTAGAGAAGTTCTCTTGTTCAAAGACACACAGTTAACAAATTAAAGATCCAGGATTCAAACTAAAATGCTCTGATTCCAATAAACATCTTCTTAACCGATGAACTGTGCCATTTGCACTCTACTAATGTTTGAACCATAATTCTCAAGTATAGACCTCAGAAGATTTGGGGTAACAAGGTTATGAAAAGTATCCTTTCAAATAGAAGCAAACAAATGGGGGAAAGCAGGTTATTTTTCAAAAACATTAACCAGATGAGCAGTGTCAACAAATAAAACTTGTTTCTGATGAGCTGCACCTACTGTATGCCTTCCATTGTCCAGAAATTATATTAATTAAGCTCTGCCCCTGTAAAGATGAACAAGACACAGTGCCTGACAACAGGGTGGCTGGGTCTGCAAAGGGAAAAAGAAAGGACAGGCCTATGGGTGCATATGATCTTCATGGAACTGCAAGTAATCCATCTGGCTAAGTACAAATTAAGCATTAATCAGTTGCAAGGTAAAAACTTTTAAGAAAGGAGTCAAATGGTGATGCACCATGTTTGTAAATCTGATTGTAACCCTCAAGGCAATGGATTGAGAATTCTTAAGCCAGAGCAAGACGTGGTGGTCTGATCTTTCCTTTTAAAAGGTTATAGAGAACAGACTGACAGCTGTCAGAGGGGAGGGGTGTTACAAAGATGGGTGGAAAAGGAGAGGGGGTTAAGCAAGCAAACAAACAAATAAACTCATAGTTACAGACAATAGTATGGTGACTACCAGAGGGAAAGGAGGGAGGTAGAAGAAGGTAAATGGGGGTAAATTGTGATAGAAGGAGGCTTGACTTAGGGTGGTGGGCATACAATACAGTATACAGATGATGTATTATAGAATTGTACACCTGAAACCTATATAATTATATTAACTAACGTCACCCCAATAAATTCAGTAAAAAATAAAAGGTCACCCGGGCACCAGAGTGGAATACACAGTCAAAGAAGAGAGATTAAGGGAAATAAAAACAGTTAGGCATTTACTGTAACGATGTAGATTAGAAATGGTAGGTACATGCACAGAGTGGTCGTGGAGGTAACAGGAGGTTCCCTGCCAGTAAGTAGATGTTCCTTATCTGAGTGATTTCCTAAAATTTACAACCCAATACATACCACCATCAAGGCAAAGCACTTAGGCACCATCATAAATATCTTGCTCTTCAGCTAAACCTTTAGCACTTCGGTGATTGCCCTTGGACTTCTTGACAAAAAGCTTAGACCTTACTCTCTAAAAATCCCAGTCCAACCAGCATTTCATGAGAGAGGTTGAAGATTTTAACAGTGGGTAAGGTTCTAATTTTTCAAAGAATAATAAGAAATCAGCCACAAATCCTAAGTTCCACACATACACTTGCCCTGTGGTAGTCCTTCCATAACATGGGTTGAAGGAATGATCGAAGAACTTCTTCCTGGAAGTTCTCAATAATGTTCCATCTCAATCCTTCATATTGAAGTTAGAGTTCATTTGGCTTTGTTTTGTATTATTTCCTCATATTCTAGAAGTCACACATATATTTATCTACCTTGATTTTAGTTTTTTTACAGCAATTTCTTTTTAACCCCATATTAAACCTTTTTTATTTCTGAAAACATAAGCCTTACAAAAAAGAAACAAATAAAACAAAAAAACTAATTCACTTTAAAGCCTAATAATGCTAAATGTGCTCACAGATGTATCTAACAGAAACAGGTGCTAAAAATAGGAACTGCTTAAATTGGACATGACCACATAACATTCTCTCTGCCTTCAATAACATAAAATAGATGAAGGAATCTGTTAAAGCCATTAGCTGTCTTCCCAGCTCTTAATGTACATATCATTTTCTTAGGAAAGCCTTTTGCAACCCTCTAGGTCAGGGGTGGGGAATATCTGGTCCTGGGGCCATGTATAAAGCCCACAAAATTATCTGGTCTGGCCCTCCAAGGCAACCTCAGGCGGGACTCAAAATTCAATAAATCTAGGAGCTTTATTCGTAGCGGCATACATTTATATTAAGTGAATGATGTTATAAATATCCAAATGTCCCTTGGCAGAAAAAAGGCTCCCACCCCTGCTCTAGGTGCAGTTAGGTACCTCTGCAGATGCTCACCAATAAGTCCCCTATATTTCCTTTACCCTAACACGACTTGCCTTTAAGAAAAAGCTTATTTAATCACTATCCCTCTTTTCCCACTTGCCCCAGAGATTCGATGAGGGCAGATTCTTCAGTGGCCTCTTTCAGAACCACATCGCCGCCGCCACCAAGCATAATGGCTGGCACACAAGGAGCACTCAATAAACATTTGTTCAGCATATGACATGATCTCCTCTTTCATCCAAGGTGGAAAAATAAACATGAATCTTTGCCGAAGGGGAGTGAGTCTGTGTTCTGAGTTGGGAGGAAGACTTACTCTTTCTGTACATAGTTTTTCCATTGTTTGGCTTTTGATATTGTTTTCAGGAGTGTTTTGTAATGTGAAGCCCTTTTTAATTAAAATTTGTAAAATATTTTTAAATTCAATAATAAATAGATTTATTCTTCTATTTAACAGAACTCTGAGAGGGAAACCATGCTTGGGAAACAGAAAGATCACTTATTGATTCATAAATACTAAAGACCTCATTATTTCCTAAGTATAATTAGACATAATTGTTAAAAATATTTCTTCCTTGAAGATATTTCAATTTTAGAATGATCACAGCAGTCATTTCTATTCTCCTGTGTTCTGGAAGTAGACATTCATTTTGTATTACTAATAGAATAGGCAGGGGAAAAAGCATTACCTTAAATTGCATTGCCTCATTGAAAATTCTTCCTAATACATGAAAACAAGGATGGTTTCAGGTACAGATAAAGGACAGCAAGTTGAGGGGTTCCCTTTGAATGGTGTTGGAGGGGGAGCGAAATTCCCTTCTTCCCTTCCAGGCTCATGGCTGGCCTAATACTTAACTTGATATAAGACAGATTAACAAAGAAAAACAAATTTAATTATGTACGAACCCCCACAAAGACATGAGACTCCTAGGCACTCAGGCAATTGAGGTTTATATATTGTCCTGAGCTTAGGAGAAGGGGGAGGAGGCTGGGGCTTCAGAAAGGGAGAAGACAATTCGCATATATTTGATGGACAAATGTTTGCCATGCAGATAAGTTTTGCTGATATAAAAAGGTCTCTCTGCTATTAGCTTTCTGCCGGGGAAGGTAAAAAGCTTTTCCTAAGTCTGCTGGTCTTAATTGCTTTCAGCTCAAAGCAATATATATGCCAAAGGGGCACCTTTTGGGGTGGTGCATTCTGGTCCTCTTAATAGGTTCTATCTCTCTGGTGAAATAAGGCATTGGGTGATTCACCTGAGTATTTTGCCATTAACAGAACCCAAGACAAACCCATTAAAAAGAAAAGGGCTGTGGGGGAGGGGAACTGCACAACTTCTATCTTTCAAATTCTCCGCTGGGAATCCTCTAACAAAAGAATAACAGCATACAAATTTATTTAATATAAAAGGAAAAGATGCAAAGCCATCTGATATTCTTTTACATGACATAGAAACCTTCATTGAAAATAAAGACCTGAAGAAACAGTTCAACTTGAGGGATTTGATGCTAGCTTTAATGAAGAGGGGGAGGCCTGGGAAGCTATGATAGGATAAAAGTGAGCCAAGTGTAGCAAACTGGGAGAAACTTATTTCTAAGTCCTCAGTTCCCTCTCGGTTTCTTCTCTTCTTTACAAATAAGGTTGCTTCTTTCCACTGGTACAGGGAGGGCACCTCTCACCTGAGGGTTTCATGACCTGCTTCAGGGGAAGGTCAGAAAGTCCTTCCTGCACCTGTCATGTCTCAAATGCCTTCAGCTAGAGATATGCAATATGTCAAGGTGCCAGATTTTGCAGTCATGTGTCCTGAACCCCATCATTCCCGTGGTAGCCACAGAATGAGAAGTGCCACGGGAAACCAGGGCAGCCCTAATGACCTGAGGGAGTAGAACTGGGAAGTGAAAAGGTGTGAAGGCTCCCTGGGCATCAGCTTCACTCTCTCAGGCTCTCTCCTAGTGAAGTGTGACATTGCTGCACCAGCTCTACAAGCAAAAGCTTACAAGCCCACAAAGGAGAGAAAATGGATCTGTCACTCCCATCCAACAAAACAAAACAACAGCAACAAAAACAACTTGGTAACTCCCTAAGTCAATCACTGTGGCCTAAGAAATGGAACAGGGTTATTGACTCATTGTGCCGTGCAGGCGGGGATCTGTCATCCAAAAGAAGAGGAGAAGGACTTTGGATACAGGGCGGTCATTACGTGGCCAGAGAATCAAATCCCTCCCTCACTCGTGGGAGTGGGGTTGAGGCTCTGGGGGTACCACTGAAACAAGAATTTTCAGAAGCCCCCATGGGAGAATGAGGGGTGGTAAATGGCTTTGTTTGTGTGGAGTTACGTTCCTTGGGTTCCAAAGTTCCATTCCCCTAAGAGCCAGTCCTGGAAAAGGTGCAGCTGGGGCTCAGTGGAAACAAAAACAAGGCCAATGTCCAGAGCTTCCGCTCCGTGTTGCAGCCGGGTCCAGTTCAGCATTCAGGTTAAGGTCCATTCGTCCATCGTGTGGAGTCCCACAGAGCTGTGGGCCATGTGGGTGCAGGGGAGCACAGCGCCTTGCAACAGGAGTCAGGAGCCTGGCAAGCAGGCAAGAGAGGAGGGAGAGGGGGAGAGAGAGAGAGAGAGAGAGAGAGAGAGAGAGAGAGAGAGCGAGCTGCTTTGTTTATGTTTAAATATTCCGGTTTTGTGGGTTGCAGTGGCCACACCTAGTCTGGCCCCTGACTCACTTCCTAGATGTGATTGACAGACAGGAAGGCACCGTCCCACATCACACAGACCTTACTGGGCATGCGTCCAAACGGCCTTGGTCTAGTGTCCCTTCCTGTGGGGAACAGGCTTGGGGAATGTTAAATTAGCAAAGCGGTATAAATGGCATGCCTATATTTTCTAGTCTTCCCTTTACTCCTTTCCTGTTAAATAATAACCAGGTTATTACAATGGCATCAATTACATGCAAGCTCTTCCAAAAACACTCTCAAGTGTGTCGAACTAAATCTGTACTGTATTTAAAAATCATTTACAATTAATTTATATAAGTAAACTACAAAAGTTATCTGCAATTTTAGTACGGAAGTTCCAACCCGCCTCACAAAGGAAAAATCAATAAAGCCTCAAAGCCCGTCACAGCTTGAAGAAAAGGTTCCTCATACCTATTTAGAAACTTCCCTCACTGTGCCAATTCTCTGAGGCTAAGGGATCTCATTTTGTGTTCTAATTTATTCCATATCCCACAGCAGACCCTGTCAGAATTTTCCCTCCTTGTGTCTGTCTGCTAATGCTCAAAAGTTCACACTTGGATTTTACTGTAGCTATTGTTGCCCCTAATTGGTCAGTCCACACATTTGTACGAAGATAGAATAGGACAAAATTAGACGTCAAGTCATGGAAATGGTCAACTTTGATCTTTATCACAAATCAGATAATCTGCATGCAATTCACTTAGTTTTGATTTAAAGTATTAGTTGACTGGCCAGTGTGGCTCAGTGGTTGAGCGTCGACCCATGAACCAGGAGGTCATGGTCTGATTCCCCATCAGGGCACATGCCCGGGGTTGAGGACTCGCTCACCGGTAGGGGGCGTGCAGGGGGCAGCTAATCAATAATTCTCATTGATGTCTCTATCTCTCTCTCTCCCTTCCTCTCTGAAATCAATAAATAATAAAGTATTAGAGGTTTTCAAATAGAAAAAGAGCTTGTGACTATAAAAATCATTTTCAATTCAGATAGCACCACCTGCAGTCATTATGTAATTCATAATCCAAGCAAGCATAGCATTTACTTTGAAGAGTAGCAGACAGAACTAAGGGGTCAGATTCTCACTTATGTTTTTCTTCAGCCCTGCCTTTACCCACTTTATTACAGTTTTCAATAAGCTTATTTTCCAGAAAATTTCAATGTCTAGGACTTTAACCTTTCAATGGTATTCACAACCCTTGAAATATAAAAGCTTAGCTTAAAAAATATAAAATTAAATCTAAAGTTATTAAATACTTTACCACTTATCTTCTTATGTTGCATGACTTCCTTTAAAAGCTATTATTTGCACATTTGGAACAATATAGAAAACATGTAACTACAGAACGAAGAAATCATTCTCCCTAATCATTGAAATTCACAATGTAGCGCCAACCAGTCTCTGTAAATGGTTAAACCTTTTAGTTAAAGGAAGTATTTATTACTTCTTCTCTGGAGTACATTAAAAAATGGTTTCCTACAACAACTTTAACTGTTAATTAGCTCAAGTATCTGGTTCAGAAACCACAGCCCTGCTTAGTGTGACCTCGCTGGTATGGCATCTGGGCAATTATCTTTGAGATAATGAGCCTTTTCATCCATAACAGAACAACAACCTCTCACTTGGATTGCAAAAGATCAGAGGCAATCTGCTGCACACCAGGGCGCCTGCCATCCCCTTTGTATCATACCTTATTTTCAAACTAACCTTTCACATTCTGAATTAATTAAAGTATTTTCAGCTTAAAAATTAATGAATTCACTTTAGCATCATTTGGGGGGATAATAGCACATAATATCATCTAAACAATGTTTTGGATCCTATTACCACAGCCCTCAAGGGAAGAAAGCGACATCACTTAAGGCATTTTCTGAGGCGTGTCACAGATCCTGGCTTTGGTTACTCAGGAAAATAAAGCCTCAGAAAGGATTTGGTGATGCAGTGTGGTAAATGCTCAATGGCGTTTTTTTCTCATTTCATTCAAAAATTGATTTGGAGGTTACCAAGTTTTCTATCAGGTTGTGATGATGAGATTCCTAATCTTTACCATCAATAGCTCCTATGTATCCATCTCCTGCCTTGATAGCTCACCTATTCTTTGACATTAAAGGTGTCTCACCTTCTTATGTCAGGATCACCCACAAAGGATCAAACACTGCTTTTCAGAGATTTGTTAGAACCCCATTTCTTTAAAAGACTGTCTACCTGCCCAGCCAGCATGGCTCAGTGGTTGAGCATCGACCTATGGTTCAATTCCTGGTCAGGGCACATGCCTGGGTTGTGGGCTTGATCCCCAGTGTGGGGGGGAAGGGAGTGCAGGAGGCAGCCGATCAATGATTCCCTCTCATCATTGATGTGTCTATCTCTCTCTCTCCCTCTCCCTTCCTCTATTACAAATAGTAGTACATATATCTCCTTTTTCCCCCCATTTTCCTTCCCCCAGCCTCCCCTACCCCCAGCACATGGCCTCACCCCATTTGCCAGGGAGTGGGTGGGTAGGGAAGGCCAGGGGAGGCCATGTGCGGCAGGGGTTGGGGAGGGTGGGGGGGAGGAGATATATGTACTACTATTTGTAATACTTTAAACAATAAAATAAATTTAAAAATAAGAAATAAAATAAATAAAATAAAAAGCAGTCTTCCTGAAGAAGTTTCAGGTGGATAAGATTCTGTGGGGGAGGGAGAAGCATTACCCTTCAAGATTCTTTCTGCTAGTCTAATAATTAAATCTATGTGAGACAGATTAACAAGAGAATGTAACCAAATTTATATATATATGATCCCCACATACATGGGAGAGAGAGAGACAGGAGGGGAACATGAGGTACCGATGACATTCTGAGCTAGGGATGAGGTAAGGCCCTGAGGCTTCAGCGGGGAGGAAGGTCACTGCAGGATGATAAGAGAGCAGATGCTCAGTAATTAGCCATGTGCTTTGCCCTATAGATAGGTCATAAAAAGCCATCTCTGTTACTATGGTCAAGGCCTCTAATTTAAATTCTCTAAGCGAGAGGTAAAAGTTTCTCCTGAGCCCACAGGATCTCCATTGCCTTCAGCTCAAAATAATCCGCATGCCAAAGTAGCACATCCCAGGAAAGCCTGTTCTGAACTCCTCATTCCAAGAATGTACTGTGGGCCAAAAAGGGGCTACACACTACACCTGACACACTCAGAGAAGGCCTGCATAGCGGGCCTTACAAACTCAGAGACCAAAAGTAACCACATAGGATGGTCGGAGCATAAAATTTCCTAACTAAAAGCGAGTCATAGTGGATAGTCCTAGGCCTGTGGCTCCCTTGACAAAGGTCAATCTTGACCTTAAGTGAGTGCCTATTGTCTTTTTGCATCTAAAATAATGAAATATCAGAGTAATCCCCTTTTTCTAGAATGCCTCAGAGTACAACCTCCCATCAGACCACAGAACCCCTCATTGTAATCGTGTTCCCTAAGTACCATCTCGATGTGCTGTAAATGTTAAATGTTAACTATCCTATACTTGTCAGTGTAAAAGAAGAACTTGTCTCTCTGTTTTACTCTTTATCCAGTCTCAGAGATTTCCTTTCCTCGCTTTGCTTTCTCTCATATCCCTAGTTTACCACCAATGGATTTCATATAACCCTCCTTACACCTACTCCTTTAATTGCAATGTATAAAATAAGCTGTAAAACTACCATTCTCCAGAGCATTTTCTCAATTTGTTGAAATTTTGCTTTCCAGCAATTGTCAGTTTAGCTCAAATAAACTCATAAATATTCTCTGCAGGTTGGGGCGTTTCTTAACGTAGTATATTGTTAAAGAAAACCTTACTCAGATACTTGTTAAGAACCATAAGGGAGACTGTATTCAAGGGGGACTAGAGATTGGTCTCAACTCTGAATAGACAGGGACAAGAGGAGATTTAGAGCCAAAAATCAAGATGGGAGTCAGTGGATGGAAAATTACTAAGAGTAAATATCAAGGTGAGAGGGATTCTTGCTGAAGGCAGGTCAGAAATGATAGAATATAAAGGGTAGGGGGTGAAGAATTTGATCAGATATGGAAAGTGTGGAATTTTCAATGAACTGAATTAGCAGGATTCTTGCTCAAACTGAACTAAGCCAGCCAAGGACAGAGCCCAAATTCAGGGCCTAGTCAAAAGAAGACTCAACTTATGGAATCCTGATTCAAGTTTGGTCAAAGGAGAGGGTCTTTGTCAATATTAAAATGCCTTAATATAACCTTGAACTGATACAACCATACTTTTTACTGTTTTATGTTTGACTTAACTTACTAAGAAGGGATGGATGCCAGAAAAGGGATGCTAACTACCCTGTCACCATTTCCTTTGTCTTAATCAAGTTCCTTTAGGTTTCAAAGAACGGAAATCCACTCAAATTAGTTCAAGCATAAAGGAGGACTTTTTTAAATAAGAGGACTTAGTGTAACCAAGCCTCATGAAGAACAAGATCCATGATCTTATCTTATCTTATCTTCCTCTCTCTCTCTCTCTCTCTCTCTCTCTCTCTCTCTCTCTTTCTCTCTCTCTCTCTCTTCCCCTCCCTCTCTCCTTTTTCCTAATGACTAGTTTTTGTTTCTAATAGTGAATTGACTTGATCGCTTTGGTGTGCAATGCACTACTGTGCTGTGGCCTTTGCAAAGGGAAGGAACAACATAATATGAAGTGGATTGCTGTGGCCCATACCTATGAGCAGGAAGATAGGATAGTTCTCTGAGAAAGGGGTCTTTGGCATAGACCACTATCAAAACAAGCTAATCCACCTACATATGCACATCACATTGCCCAGGGCTGAATGCCTGCAAATGGCCCTTGGCCCTAGCAGATTTAGCATAAATAATGAAAATGTAGGTATGTCAGAAGGCAAATCAGTAACAAATGACCATATACATGGCCTCAACTAATACATCTTTATACCACACTTAAAGTTATTTTTTTCTGTACCCAAACTAGAAAAATATCTAGCTCTGACTTTGCCATTGACCAGCCTTAAATTTCTTAAGGAAGGGAATTGGAAAGAGGGGATGGAAAGAATATTTTTCTCTTTCCATAAAGAGGAATATTGCTATTAGTCTCCTAGATGCAAGCAGGCATTAGGAATTAAATTCAGCTGGAATAATGATAATGCATCTTAAAAATCACACCTAGAAATCTGGCTGATTAAGTCACATAAAATTCATATAACTCCTTTGCCCTTTTAACAAAACTTGTTCCTGTCATCAGCTAATTTAATAAAAGGTTTTTGCTCACATTAGAAGTTATTTATATGCTTATTTTATAATTCTAAAACATGTGGCAGTAAAGTACATGCATAACATAAAATAAGTAGAAAATGTTAATAGTTGGTTAACCCTTAAGTTTAAAAAGAGTCTATGGAAGATAGATTCCATTTTTATGCAGTAAATTTAGAGATTTCTCTCAGTTTAATTTCCTCTTGTCTAACAATAAATTCTTGCTTTTGGCTGTTATTTCTAGAGCTTATTAAGTTAAACTCTGTAGGGTTATAACTTGGTATTTTAAGGAACTTTCTTTTTGAGGAGGTCAAAGTACGGTTTTTAAATGTTTCACTCACGTACATGAATCTAGGCAGAAAAGAAAAAATACACACTGAAGTCTCAGAAAATTCAAGATCTGTGGCTGAAAGCCATGTACAAGTGATACTGGGAACAGAACTACATCTGTTTAATACATGATACTGAACTTTTCTACAGGTAACCTTAGGTTTCACAGGAAAAAAAATGAACCTATGCACTATTAGGTCAGATTAACATTTATTCTGCAATATTTTCACAGTGGGAAATATTGAGTCATTATTCTTGTGCCACCTTCTACATCTCTCCAGCCGTTTTCTACAAACCCTCGAGGGAAACCTGAGCCTGAGATCCATTACGCTTGTGAATAACACCAAAATGCAGGCCCCACAGTTATGGGTGAAAAGCACAGTGTACAGATCTCATACTGAACAGCTAATTCCTGTAGTTAATAAGCAATTAGCACTGTGCTTAGATTTCCTGGCCTAAGTGCAATGCCCACTGAGAGACGCAGGTTATGTTGTATGCTGAATAAGCCATAAATAACAGCTCCCAGGACTTTCCACCACCTATCAAGAAACCTGAGCATAACCATCACCTGCTCCCTGGTGCTTAAAAGCCTGCCTTCACTCTGCCCACTGTCACCATTCCAGTGCAAGCCCCCAGCACTGCCTCCTGTCACAGCTCACCTCGCTCTCTCTTCTCTCATTATCTGGATGCTAGAATGATGCTACATCCTTATTGACTTGCTAATTCCCAGAAAATAGTCCAACCTCTCTGTAGCTACGAACATCATTTCTTATTTCCTTACTTCCCTGAATTCCTTTTTTAAAAAAATAAATAAATAAATAACCACCAGCTAAGACAATGCACGGTTCTATTTCTTTTCATCTGGAAGAGTCTACAAGGGCTCCACATTACAGAAAGGCCCCTCTTCGGCTCAGGGCTACCTGAATTACCTCCCTCTCCGCATGTTCTCATGAACCCACTGGCATTTCTCTCAGCTCATACAGGCGGGCTGATTTGGCAGACTGTGATGACATTTTGTTTTCCTTATTGAATTAGAAAATCTTTGCCCAAAAAAGAGTCTCTACATTTCATGAGTGTGGTGTTAGGAAGGCGTAAAACTTCTATAGTACAAATGGCAACTTTGGAAACAGTGTATCATATATTTAATCATGACGATGCAATCTTAGCAATGTAAATATTTGCAATGATGAAAATAAAACTATCCCAAGCTCTGAAAAAATCTAGTATTTTTAGAAAAAAAATTACTTTACTTTTTTTTGGTACTCTTTAAGCAATCAGTATTTAGGACACCCTTTGTCAAATATGTTGCTAACATTAAATGTTTGATTTCATTTACTTGCAGAGGTAACTCACCGAGAAGGCATTTAACCTCCAAGTTAATGATATCAGATCTATTCCACAGTGTATGTGCCTCTGATTGCTTTCTACAGCACTGCACAAACTAGTTACAAAGAAGGGTTACTCTCTTTTTGTTTTAGTTTTTAACTAATCTGAGTAGTTAATTTATATTACTTTCCACCTGCAGGTATTTCATTACCACATTGAAAAGTGAGATAGTAAGACATTAATATGCATAGTTGCTTTCCTCAAGCAATTTAGAAGGGTATATACAACAGGAACTCTTTCCAGAGCTCCATCATTGCAAAGCTAAAAACTTACATTGAAATTCTGCTATTTAACCTTCATAAATGAGATAACCTGCATAGCTAACATTACGTGTTTGATTTCATTTACTTGCATAGGTAACTCACTGAGAAGGCACTTAACCTTAAAGTTAATGATATCAGTTCTATTCCACAGTGTATGTGCCTCCGATTGCTTTCTACAGCACTGCACAAACTAATATGAAGTTCTCGTTCTAGTAATATCCATGGGCAGCAGGGAGACATTATCCTCAATTATGCCTGCATAACCTCTTTGTCAGCCTCAGACACCTTCCACTTCAAGAGCAGTAGGTGAGGAGATAGGGGCAGAACCCCGTTTACACCAGATAACCTTGCAAGGCAGACTCTAGGAGAAGCCCTTTAGAGCCAAGCATCAGTGTCTGTTTCCCGTTGTGTCGAGGCAAGAAGGGCCTCATTTTCCTTTTGGTATTTCTACCTTGACCACCTTTAGGATGATTAGGTAATGAGTGTGTGTGTATGTGAGTGTGTGTGTGTGTGTGTGTGTGTGTGTGTGTGTGTGTGTGTTTCTAAAAAGAGGGAGTGACTGTAAATTACTAGACGTCATTGGAGAATTTACCATAATTTCAGCAGGGGAAGGCTTTTCAAATCCTGATTTAAAAACCCAGAAGTCCCAAGATTAAAATGTGGATAAATTTAACTAACTATATACCAAACATTTCTGCATGGCAAAATTCACTGAGCAAAGTCAAAGGACATTACAAACTGGAGGAAAAAGACAACCATGTCATAAAGTGCTTCTCTCCCATTTAATGTATAAATAGTTTCTACAAATCAGTTTTAAAAGTCTTAAAGCACATTAGAAAAATGGCAAAGAATATGAGCATATAATTCACTTTAATGAAATAAATATGGCTCCTACATGAATGAGATAATGTCCAAGCTTACTCATGGTAGGAGAAATACCATGGTACCAAGATATCAGTGTTCATTGTCAGACTGGCAAGGACCCGGAAGTTTAATATGATACTATAATTGATGTCTTAGAGCAACAGACTCTCATGCAGTGCTGGTGAGTATACAATTTCAAAAGTAATATGGAAGATAATTTGTCAATATCCAGCAAATTTATAAGTATATATACCCAGAAATTCCACTTCTGGGAATATATTTTATAAATTTACTCATACACGTAGGGAAAAGCATTTATTATAACATTTTTTATAAGAGCAAAATGAACTAATAACCTAAATAGTCACATACAATAAATTTTTTAAATTAAGGAATATATATAAGAGAATACAATGTAGTCATTTTTTAAAAAAGAATGAAGTAGCTCTTTATATATTAAAATAAATTGACCTTCAAGATATAGTGTTAGGTTAAAAAAATAAAAAGGCAAAGTGTAGAGCAGTATGTGTAGAAATAGTATGCATAAATTTGTGTAAAAATTGGGATAGAAAGAATATTAAATAATAAAATTACCCCAAAATAAAGGACACATAAGAACCTAGTAATATTAGTATGCTGCACTGAGAATTGTGTACTTAATGGACAGAGTGGAAAGGAGACTCTGTGATGAACATCCCTTGTATTTTTAAATTTTAAAGCATATAATTACTACCTAGAAAATAACTAATTTTAATAATGAAAAGAAGGAAGAAAGTAGATAAAGCTCTTGCCTAAAATAAGGCATGTAGATTGTCTGTGAATGTCATTTAAGTCTCTTTAACTTGTATCACAATGAAACAAAGATACTGTAATCAAAATTATTTAGGGGGGAAAAATTAGGGATGCCTTTCTGAGAACAACTATAGGGTGTCCCAAAATTCACGCAAGAAGTAATTTTGATAGAAAACACAGGTTTATAATTAAAAATTGTAAATTTTTATTGATTCATAAAGTATACAGTATAGGGTTATGTATGAAATAGTACATCAGGTAAATGGCCTCCACAGTTTTGCTGGCACATACGCAAAGCCGTGGTCTTCATTGGTCTTCATTGTCCCTGCTTCTGGGTCATAATTGGTACTTGGTAATGCTTATCAAATTGAAGGGATTTAAAATAAAGGGCAACAGATATTAGAATCTGATTCAATAAACCAAGTAAAATTAGGCTTTTATTTTTTGTTGTGGTTATTGTTAATGCTCACACAAAATTCAAATCTTATGTGAATTTTGGGACACCCTATATTAGAGGTGCTCATGGAACTTCTTCTTGCTGCAGACTTCCAAATGCTTTCTCACCAGTTTCCCCACTCCATGCCTCATCCTCCTTCACAGAATGAGACAATTTCTCTAAAAAATATAGGTAAAGACCAGCCGACATGGCTCAGTGGTTGAGCATAAGCCTATGAACCAGGAGGTCACGGTTTTATTCCCAGACAGGACACATGCCTAGGTTGTGGACTTGATCCCCAGTAGGGGGCATGCAGGAGGCAGATGATCAATGATTCTTTCTCATCATTGATATTTCTATCTCTCTCTCCCTCTCCCTTCCTCTCTAGTTTTATATTTAAATTATATATATATATATATATATATATATATATATATATATATATATATATATGTTTACAACCTTTGTCCAAGGTCTACATGGAATTAGCCTAGGCCTGCTCAATATCAAGTTGTAAGCCTTCTTGGAACGTGATTCCCATATCTCTCAAGTAAGAAGGCCTTGTCTGACATGGTCTGGCTCTGTCACAGAACTTTTTAAATGGGGCCACTTAGAAAATTGGGGGCATAAAATAAGAACAATTTTTAATATCAGGTTAGAGATTTGACATGAAATTAAATAGTCTCAGGTGGGGTTTTTTCTGTTCTTTTTCTGTTTGATTTTCATGGGTTGTTTTTTGTTTGTTTCTTTGGTTGTTGTTTTGGATGGTTTTTGTTTGTTTTTAATATGAAAGCTCTTTTATTATTGGCCAGAGAAAAATGGTCAGTCCTAGCACAAAGAGCCATGGACTCTTCCCCAAGGTTAAGCCATGGAGGGAATGGAATGCACAGGAAGAGGCAGAAGTTGGTAGCAAAGGCAAATGCGAATGAGGCAGGTGCTTGATTATTTCAATACTGAGCATGGTTCAGAGATGAAGGGTGTCTTGGAGGGTGAGAAATAAAATGTGAACCTAATAATTACTAAAAATGATCACTAAACTGCTTGGTTATTTAAAAAATATTTTTATTGATTTTTAGAGAAAGAAGAAGGGAGAGAGAGAAAGTGAAACATGAATATAAGAGAACAAAGATTGGCTGCCTCCTGTATGCCCCCTATGGGGGACCAAGCCTATAGCCCAGGCATGAGCCCTAACCAGGAATTGAACCAGCAACATTTTTAAAAATATATTTTTTATTGATTTCAGAGAGGAAGAGAGATAGAAACATCCATGATGATAAAGAGTCATTGATCAGCTGCCTCCTGCAAGCCCCACACTGGGGATCAAGCCCGTAGTTCAGGCATGTGCCCTGACCAGGAATTGAACCCTGACCTTCTGGTTCATAGGTCGGTGCTCAACCACTGACCCACACTGGCTGGGCCAAACCAGCAATATTTTGGTGCATGGGACGACGCCCAACCAATTGAGCCACTCTGGCCAGGGCCTGCTTGGCTATTTTTGAAACATAAAGTTATCTCCAGTCCAACACGATTGTGAGATGTATGTTATCATAATTGAAAATAAGTAGTTTTTAAATTATCACCTGTACTGGCCATGCAGGACCAGCCAAGAGTAGGTTTAGTGAAACATATTTAGCTTACACCAGAGAGGAAATACCAATAAAAATTAAAACTAAGTCAGAGAGACAATTCACCACATTTACAACATTTTTTGTGTGGTCACAAAAAATTTTCCTCTGGCACTAGGTCTTTTTCCTCATAAACTGAAGCTGGGCACAAATGTCCCTTTTCCATTCTTTTTTATTTTACCTTTTTTTTCCCAGCACACGGTTTGACATTGCTTTGTTCTCATTAGCATCACCTTCAACAAATCATTGTCTTCACTTGTCCAATTACAGACAACATAAAAGTGCCTGTCGGCCATCTTTCCTATTTCAAGACTGGTCTTGACATGATTCTACTCTAAATCACAGAAGCCGCATGTCAGTGGCTGTGACTCTAAGTTCACTTTCACTTGGCTTTCTGTTCTTGTTTGTTTCACATTTCTTATGGACAATGGTCAGAGTGAAAATAATGGTTTAAGAGCTTCGCTCCTTCAGAGCCCCTACCTTCTCCACTATGGATTTATAGCACACTTTTCCTAGGGGAAATTTTAGTATATCTCCCTGATGCTCAACAATAAAAGAGAAGAGACGATCATAAACCCTTAAGAGACAAGGTCTTTCCCTTACATCAAAATATAGAAGAGTTAGCCCAATCAATGAAGGAAGTGGAGCGTTTGATGTCCCAAGAAGGAACTCACAAATGTTTCTATTCATTTCATTCTATGGCTCCCAAAACAGACTGAGAGGTGCACATACAAAAAGTCAACGACCTCTCTGACTGCAATCAAGGCAAATGAGGGAAGTAAGAGATCACTCTCCTTTCCATTTGAAGGGGGAAAAAATTCCACTAAGGAAGAGACAAGCTAAGCAACTCAAACTTCACAAAATTAACATTTTGTGTTGTTAATCTTTATTTTTTGCATAAAAGAAGCAGCCATGGAGATGTTGGGTAACTACTCCAAGCATAAAATAAACTTGTGATGAAGTTTAGGGAGTTTGTTTCCATGCATATTTCTTGGGTTCCCTTGAGGTCACTAGATTTTCTTTCAGATCTTCCAGTTTTCTTTTATCTTTTTTTTCTTTTTTCCCTTTTTTAAGGTTTCTAAATGCTTGGCTTACAGTGCACACTTGTCAATTTCCATGGGAATCAGGACTCACCTTGAAAAATACGATAATATTCTAACCAGCATTCTGAACCACCTCCGGGGCTCCTGTGTAGCCCTGCTCGAGCCATTACTGCCTGGCTTTTCTAGGTGAATTTCAGAGCTCCGTTGGATCAGTTGAAAATATGAGTGTCTTGAAGATGAAACATCTTTCATGGCGAATGTCTCCTGCCTGTGTACACTTATCTTTGATCCTGTGTGCTCCTCTGTTACTTTCTTTAAGGATAAAAAAATGTCATCACAATTTAGACTCCAGGAATTTAGTTCCAATTTAATGTATGCTACCCTAAAATCTAACCCCCAGCCATTCTTAAAAATACAGAATAAAGAAGTATTCATCAGGGGTAGCAAGGTATCAATCCCTAAGAGTATCTCCACTATGAATGGCTTTTATAATCTATTAATTATAGCATCTTCACCAAAAATCGTTGATTTAAACACAATTTTAAATGAGAATTGCTGTGTTGGAAATGCCCTTCCATTTAAGAGTAATTTATTTAAAGTTGTGATTTAAATAAGTTAAATCAAAATTTGATTCTAATAAATTTAATAATTTATGAATATTAGAGAAAGAAAAAACCAGTTTAAAAATTGGGTTAAAAGCACAATAATGGTGACTGGGGCATTTCACCTAAGCTGGCTTTAATTATGAACAGGCAAAGTTTGCCTCTGTTTAGAACTTTAACTAGAAACAACTATCCATCAATTTTACCAGATATTAGAAATAAGTTGAAAGTGAATTTTATTATAGGGGAAATTTTTGAGTGTTGGAAAACAAATTAGGCAACTTGGGAAATCTGCAACATATTTAACAAGGGAAAAATATCTCAAATTAATTTTGATTGTGAAGCAATAGAACACTACACAGCTAGGATGATATTATTAGATGACATAAACATAAGTGCTTATTATATGCCAGGCACTGTCCTACACAATATACATGAATTAACTCACTTAATTTTCACAAGAACTTCATGATGTAAGGATTACAATCATTCCTATTTTACAGATAAGTGAAAGCAAATCAACTAACATGCCTAAGGTCACAGCTGAGTGGCATAGCCTGAATTCAAACCCAGCTGTCTTTGCTCCTAATCACGTTGTTATACATTTATGAGAACCTGTCACATGGCAGGTAATTTGCATAAATTACTCACTTAATCTTTACACAGTTCTATGAGGAGGTGCAATTATTATCAGTATCACATTCAGATCCCTCCGACTCCCAAACGCCTTCTACTACTGATGCATGATGCTGCAACTGACTTTGAATAAACCTTTTGTGCCTAAGCACCTATCAACTACCCAGTTTAATTAAGGCAGATTGCTCAGATATCTGTACCAAGCATTCTGAAGCACTTTCTCTTGTGAAAATAGCATATCCAATCTAGTAAAAACTGGTTACTTTCTCTTAAATATTTTGCTCCTAAGATATTGCACAGACCTGCAATCTGATACTTACTGGATGTTCTTATTTTAAAATCTTACAGCATCTGCTGAAATAGGTATAAAACATGTATACAAAGCTATGAACAGTACAAGGATAAAGCATCAGGACCCTGGAGAACTCCACCAAGTTACTGTCTGCCTCTTCCAACAAGGATTGCTGGATTTTGAGAACGCTTCTGCAAACTGCAGAAAACTCTCCTCTCAAAAAAGGAAGTGTTCTATGTACCTGTGTAAGCTGACCCACAAATACATAATAAGTCCCAAAAGACAATGAACAGTTAAGACAAGGAAATACATGGGCATCTCAACATTATTTTTCTTCAAAAAATAAAATTAGGGGAAAGCAAAGGAATGCTAATGCCAATTGTGCTGAAGAATTAGAATGCAGGAAAATTGGAAATGAAAAATTATGCTTCCCCTAGTAACTGTAAATTGGCATATTTTATATAACGGCATAAAGATAACAGCAAATATAGTACATAAAATACTATCCTGTGTGCAAGGAATGAATAACAATAGCTGGGAGGACAATAATTTTGACTTTCTTGACTTTTATGAGTTTAAATTCTCAGCCACATTGTTCCATTAATACATAAAAGTTTTTTTAACCAAGCTTGACTTAATTCTTCCCTCTCTCTATGCACTTGTCCTCTGGGTTTTCTTGGCACTCTGTAGGCTAATGCACTAACGTTTGAACGCTGACCTTCCAAATTTGTTTCTGATTCAAGTCTTGACCTTTAAGGGGGGAAAATGAGGGGAGTGGGTATTTCATCACGGACTTCATTAAACAGGGGGGTAAACGTAAAGGCAAAGCTTTTAGCTTTACATGATTGTTAAACAGCGGGGGGATGCAGAAACTGATAAATAAAACAAGTCACGCATTGGACCAGAAAAAAAAAAAAAGCTGAAGCAATCGTTTAAAGCTGCATACTGCTGTTTTTTATTTAATGCTGAGGGGTGTTTACAACGCTGTGATTGCTGGAGAAAGGTTAATCCAGATGAGTAAAAGAGCCCCAATATATGAGACAGTTTCATACCAGCTCTTTGCAGTGAATATTTTAGTAACCATTGTGTTTCCATGTCAGCACTGCAACCATCAAATAAAACAGCAAAGAAAGAAGATATTACCCTAAAGAACACATTCCGATTTAAAATAGAAGCAGAGGCATTTTCATTGCCCTCTGCTGAAGCGATGATGCGGTGGAATCAGTTTTCATCAGAGGAAAGTGTTCTTTCTGGGCTCCTGCATTCTCCACTCACCATCCTATTTGCCAACTTGAGAGGTAGGGAGGAGTAAAAACCTCCACTCATTTTCCTTCCTGCTTTCATTTAGTGTTTTTCCCCCCATGAGCTTCAAACTAAGTAGCCATTCTCTTCTTGGAGAGTATTACCTGGCCTCTGCCATCAAGCTATGCCAAAAACTGCTCAATATTCCAAGCAGCTCCACCAGAGTACAAGTTCCTATCTTATTTCCTTCCCTGCAAAGTATCCGAATTGATCTCTCCAAAACCTTGGGGCCAAATGAAAAGAGCAGAAGCGGCATTGTGTAGGGAGGGGCGGGGGAGGGGAGGGAGATGCAGATTTGTACCATGCCCTCCATTTTTTTTTTTCTTCCTTTCCAGAATATCAGTGCAGACAGAGTAATTTTGGAAACTCAACATTCATTTCTTTCTTCCTTCTTCCCCAACGCTATGTTAATAGCAATCATTTGTGTTCCTGCCTTTAGAACTTGGGGACCAAAGATCAATCAGAGTGTTGTTTCTACTTTTCCTTGGAAAGAACCACTGCCCAACCCATAAATAAAATGCAAATGTTCTCTACTGTTGTTCAGTGTTACTGATTTCTGTGAATAATTACTTCAGCAATTCAACTTTGTTTGAGTTCAGTTGTATGGCGGGGGGCCAGTTAACATTGTTCATGATTGTAAACTCAAAGAAAAAATTATTCCTGTCTGGGCATGTGTGGGAGGCAACCATTAGCTGTTTCTCTCACATTCATGTTTCTCTCCCCGCCCCCCCTTCCTCTCTCTCTAAAATCAATAAAAATATATAAACATATCCTCAGGTGAGGATAAAATAATCACTTTAAAAAAGGAGAGTTTTCACCAACTCCCTTTAAAAATTTAACTACAGATTTTCAGAGAAAAAAAGGAAAACATGATCAGGCACATTCAATATAAATATTATTCTAATAGTAATATGCATTTCAACAAAATGTGCTTTGGTATATTCATGATTATTTTCAAAACAAATTTTATTAATAAAAACACTCCAAAATGCCTACATAAAGCAATGCCAAGGAAGTCAGGGAAAGAAGTGAAGCTCCTAAGCAAAATTGGATAATTGACATATTATTTGAATGATAAACTAATAAAATCTTACACTCATGAAGTGCTTTATATATTATACTAGAGGCCCAGTGCATGAAATTCATGCATGGGAGGGGGGGTTCTCGCAGCCCAGCCTGCACCCTTTCCAATCTGGGACCCCTCAAAGATGTCTGACTGCCAGTTTAGGCCCGATCCCAACCGGCAGTCGGACATCCCTCTTGCAATCCGGGAGTGGCTCCTAACTGCTCACCTGCCTGCCTGCCTGATCCCCTCTACCCACTCTCCTTGCTTGCCTAATTGCCCCTAACTTCCTCTACCTGCTGGCCTGATCACCCCTAACCACCCTGCCCTGCCGGCCTGATTGCCCCTAACCTCCCTCCCTGCCAGCCTGATCACCCCTAACCACCTCTGCCTTGGCTCCCGCCACCGTGGCTTTGTCCAAAAGGATGTCTGGAAGACATCTGGTCTAATTAGCATATTACCCTTTTATTAGCATAGATTACTTTCACATGCTACTACTAATAATAATTTATGTTTACTGAGTGTTAATAAGTGTCAAGCTCCCTACTGAGCACTATAAATATTGCTTCACTTAATTCTTTTTAGAAAGACACAATGATTACCTCCATTTTAAGTAAGAGAAAACTGAAGCTGAGAGGAGTATTATAAAGATACTAGAGTCCCAGTGCACGAATTCATGCACCAGTGTAGTCCCTTAGTCTGGCCTGTGGGATCAAGCTGAAGCTGGCTCTCCAACATCTCCCAAGGGGTCTTGAATTGCAAGAGGGTGCAGGCCAGGCCGAGGGACCCCACAGGTGCATGATCGGGACCGGGGAGGGACACGGGAGGTTGGCCAGCCAGGGAGGTACCACGAGAGGGCTCCAAGGTTTGTCCAGCCAGTCTTGCTCAGTCCTGATTGGCCAGACCCCAGCAGCAAGCTAACCTACCAGTTGCAGCGTCTGCCCCCTGGTGGTCAGTGCATGTCATAGCAAGCGGTTGAGCATCCTTAGCATGTCATTAGCATATTACACTTTGATTGGTTGAACAGATGACCGAACACTTAGCATATTTGGCTTTCCTATCTAATAATAGACAAACATGGTAATTGACCGTACCTTTGCTACATCTCCCATTGGCTAATCAGTGCGATATGCAAATTAACCGCCAACAAAGATGGCAGCTAATTTGCATAATGCAGGCAGAAGGGCTGCCTAAGTCCCTCCCCGAGCCGAGACCCCCGTGTGCAGCCCTGGACGGCGGGGCTTGGGCGGCACGATCAGCCCCAGGAAGCCCTATTCTTGCAGGAATCCTCCTGCAACGGGCTTCTAGTTATTATATAAGATTAAGTATTAGAGTTAGGATCCAAACTCAGATGTGCGGTGAGTCACTGTTGTAACACATAGGCATAATTTCATTTGACCTCTTGTACATTCTTACAAGACTGTTAGGAGAACAAATCTTATTTATGCTTGACAGATGTGCAAACTATAGAAAGAGAGGGAATGACATAAAAGGTCATCCAGTTGGTACGGATGAGGGGTAACAACCTGGTACATGATTCCTGTAGGGGCACTGGTCTTTTAACTATTCATTCCATGTGCTTTAGCTATGCACAGTTTAAATGCCCTTTTAATCACCACTGTGAATTGATATTTTGAGGAATTCAACTTCATGACAAACCAAGAAAGGCAAATTAAAATATACTACCATTGCCTATCAAGGTAACAGTATTTTTTCAATACTAATATTCAATATTGAGTCATTATGATGAAATTGGCAGTTCACTATATTGCCATCTGAAAGGTAATATATATTTGTGTGTGTATATAATTTTTCTAGGAAGAGTTTTATAATATGTAGTAGTAGCTTTAAAATATTCATACTCTGACCAGTACACCCATTTCTAGGACTCTCTCCTAATAAAATAATCTAAGATGCATATGAAGATTTATTTGTGAAGTTATTCATATCATCCTGATTTTAAAATAACTATAAAAATCTGAAACATACTAAGTAGTAAAAAGTAGGAAAACAAAATTATGGAATATTTATACTGTGGAATATTATTCAGCCCATAAAAATATGTTTCCAAAGAATTTCTAATCACTCAATGTTTATATTCAAACTGGATAAACAATATGATTCTGATTTTGTATGTGTGAAATATGTTTTCTCTATATAGAAATGTAAATATGTACAGAAAAAGCTGAAATGTAATACATTCTGGTATTAACAATGTTTCTCAAAGCTTACAAACAATTTCCATTTTTTAATACTTTTCTCTGTATTCCAATATGTATCAATGCATATATATCTATTTTCTTCTCTATAAAAAACAAAATTTACTATTTTTTTAATTCTTATTAATTCCAAAAAGGGGAAGGTAGTTTCAGAATTATTAATAACTTGGAATATATATGGCAGTTGTTTTTTTCAGGTGCAAAATTAGATAATATAGTCTGTTAGAAATCATATTAAAGATGAAAAATAATTTAAATCAGGTTTAAAAGTGTGGTCTATCCAAGTTTACATATAATTATGTTATTTATAAATCAGTATTTCTAAAGTAATTAATGGAGTTATACTTTTCCACAAAAAAGGGTCAGTATTCCTTTTGCAATACTATTTATTGTAAACAATTAATTATTTTTTTTCACCATACCCACATCCTTCTTTCCCTCATAATATAAAAGTAAACTTTAAGCCAAGTTATATTCTTATCATAAATCTAAATTAATAAAATCTAAATAAATTATTTAATACTAATACTAAATATATTACTGATAACTTAAAAACCTTTTTAGAGAAGTAGTATGTTTTCTATCTACTCAAAATAAATTTTAGTTTAAATAATGTTTTTTGAAGATTTAATTTAGAAATAATTTGAAAATTTTCAATCCAGAAATTCAAAAGTTAAGGTTTGCAATATGTTTATTCAGAATATCCTATGTATAGTGTAAGGATATTTAAGGTCAACAGAGTATCAAGAGTAACTTGAGCCCTAGCCGATTTGACTCAGTGGTTAGAATGTTGGCCTGCGGAATGAAGGGTCCCAGGTTCATTCCAGCCAAGGATACATGCCCAGGGTTACAAGCTTGATCCCCAGTAGGGGTTTGCAGGAGGCAACCAATCAGTGATTCTCTCTCATCATTGATGTTTCTATCTCTCTCTGCCACTCCCTTTCTGAAATCAATAAAAGCATACATATATATTTTTTAAAGAGTAACTTGAATTTTCTTCAATTTTTTTCCTTCCTAGTTTAATAAGTTTTAGATATTATACCAGATACTATCATCATAGTTTTTTCCACATGCCAAGTAAACTGAAAAATGAGGAATCAAATGTAAGAATCCTCAACATCAATCATCTACTTTACATATTCATACGGTTTAGGCATATATATAATTTAAGTTCATGTTCATGTATTTTAAAAGTTCACTTTTCTATATTAAATCATATAGGCAAACATCCCAAATATGTGTATAAGAGGCAGAAGATAATTCTGAATTACTGAGAAGGCCCCAGGTGTTGTCTTCAAACACATTTCAATCTCAGAATATTTTATAGGGTCAAGTTTGAGATAAAATGCTGAAGCTTTTTTATGTATAAATAATAGTTGTTTAGGGAAGTTTTATACTAGCTCTTTAGAAACAAAAAAAAAAGGAAGAGAGGCTTTGAACAAGGTTGCACACTTAACTTATTTCCCTCATGAATTCTCTGCTACTTCTGGGCCTTAAAAGGTAGAAGTTGGACATTGACAGTAATTATTTTGGATTGCACAGCATGAAGGCAGCTGAGTGTGATTCTACACTTCAAAGAAGTACAGCCATGTGTCACTTTGAGCAACCATTATGAATATAATTTGAGGTGGTCAGGGAAGCCTTTAGAGAAATAATCTGTGTAGATAAGAGGTTTGCTTTAGATGTTAGATGTAACCACATGCATGTATACACAGAGGTTTTTTTAAAAAGAAGTAGAAAAATTGTGACTATGAAACAAATTTTCTTTTGAAACTGTTGAATAAAAATGAGATTTTAAATGCATCATTTAAAAGAGCTAAAAAATGCCAAAAGTAGAGCTAAAATAGATCTGAACTTTTTATAAGCAATAATATATTGTTCAAATGACTTTCTTTTGACTCCTCACAATGGTAAACCACTGAAACGCAACTCTGGATAATTGGAAAGAAAGAAAAAATCTCTTCATCTCCTAGAACTAATGAACTTTACTTGTATCTTCAAACTATAGCATGACCTAAGTATAGCAGTCCTCCCATCACCACCTTCTCTGTGATTTTGCTTTCCAGGGTTTCAGTTACCTATGGTCAATGGTGATCTGAAAATATTAAATGGAAAATTCCAGAAATAAATCATTTGTAAGTTTTAAATTGTGAACCTTTCTGAGTAGTGCGATGAAATCTCACACCATCCTGCTCCACCCCACCCAAGATGTGAAAAATCCTTTTGTACTCATGATGTATATGCTATCCTCTGGTTAGTCATTTAGTAACCATCTTGGTTATCATATCAACTGTCAGAGTGTCACAGTGCTTATGTTCAAATAACCCTTGTTGTCTGAAGGTCAACAGCAGCTTAATGCTATTAATGCTACATCACAATGCCTACGTCATCTCCCTCACTTTATCTCATCATGCATCATTTCACATCATCACAAGAAGAAGGATGAGTACAGTACAATAAGATATATTGAGAAAGAGAGAGACCACATTTACATAACTTTTATTATAGTACTAGAAACCTGATGCATGCAATTCGTGCAAGAGTAGGCCTTCCTTCCCCCGGCTGCCGGCACGGGCTTCCCTCCGGCATTGGGGACCTGGGCTTCCCTCACAGCCCTGGCTTCGCCTGGAAGGTGGTCTGGAAGGATGTCCAGTCTAATTAGCATATTAGACTTTTATTATGATATTGTTATAAGTGTCCTATTTTATTACTAGTTATTGTTGTTAATCTCTTACTGTGTCTAATTTATTAATTAAAGTTTATCACAGTTATGTACTAGTATGTATAGGAAAAATATAGTATATAGAGGGTTTGGCAGTATTTGTAGTTTCAAGCATCGATTGGGGTTCTAGAACATATCCCCTGTGGATAAGGGGGGTTTCACTGGTGAATCAACCAAATGACTTCACTGGTGAACAACCAAACGTATGCTTATTTGAGAATGGACTAGAAAAAGAGGCCTGACACATGGAAGGAACCCAATATTTTTGTTAGATAGACCCTCTATAATTCAAAGAGCATCCAACAAATATTTCTCTAGAAATGGGCAAGTCACAATAGTTAATCTTGACCTACATAGCTATAGCTATGACCAAAGAGATTTAAAAGAAGAAGAAGAAGGAGGAGGAGGAGAAGGAGGAGGAGGAGGAGGAGGAGGAGGAGGAGGAGGAGGAGGAGGAGGAGGAGGAGGAGGAGGAGGAGGAGGAGGAGGAGGAGGAGGAGGAGGAGGAGGAGGAGGAGGAGGAGGAGGAGAAGAAGAAGAAGAAGAAGAAGAAGAAGAAGAAGAAGAAGAAGAAGAAGAAGAAGAAGAAGAAGAAGAAGAAGAAGAAGAAGAGACATTAAAATGTCGGCATACCTGATTTGTTCAATCATTGACAAGAACGGAATGTAATTTTGGATGCAACATCCATTTTCAAGTGAGGTCAAATAATTATCTGCTGATCTTTAGCCTACCTTAGCTATCACAGAGCTTATATGAGTCCATTGTGACTGATCACTGACGTAACAGTACATCTCAAAGTGTCATTGTACAGTTCTAGTTACGGAGTCTTAAATTTGTCCTCCTCATGGAAAATATTACCAGTCATTATTTCCGCTCTGCACATCCTCTCCACTGGGATTCCAAGCCCTGGGATTCCAAACAAAGGCAAGAACTGATAAAATACTTCTTCAGCCAAGATGTCTGTGAATTAGAATGAGGTGGAAAGGAAAAGGATGCAGGTGTGGGTTGTCGTCTATGAGCTTAGAAACGGCCCTGAAACACATTTTTAGTTCAGAATTGAGATTCTGTCCCAGAAACTTGTTTTTATTCTGTAGAGATATTCTACAGCCGAATTATCATAAGGTAGAAAAAAAAAAAAAAACGTTGAAAACAATCCAAAGAGAAATTGCTTACAAATGCTTGAAATACTGTGTGAAATCCCTGTTTAATCTTCCAAACAGATTTTAAGAATCACTGTCTTAGCCATTTTCCACAGCTGTTCCAAAGCCCCACAGCTTACAGTGCTCCACTGGCAGAACTGAATTAGCTGTCACCTCCTAAGAGGAGCAGAGGGCTTGCTTGGGTGATGTGGGTCAGAAAACAACTCATGTATAAACTGCTTAGTGCTTATTTGCCAGATTCTGTGGGTGTTCTTGAGTTCGCCTCGGCAGATTTGTGTTTGTTTGATTGATTAGTGAAGGCTTATTTTGAAGGAGGTAAAAGTGTTGACTTAGTGAGCCCGTTCACATGAATAGCCTTGTGGCACATGGCTTATCATTTTCCACCAGGGGAGGACCCTCACACCAAATGGACACTGGAATGTCTCTGAAAAAATGAATGATAGGTCAACCACCTCTACTATCAGATTAAAGAAGAACTAGTCTTCTGGGGAATACATTATCACTGCAGTGGTCCCTACCCTCACCAAAGCTCCTTTCTAAAAACCAGCAAGCTCAAGCTATTTTTCTCCAACTTTTCTCAATTTATTCTCCCACTCAATGATTTTTTTTTCTTTTTCTTTTTTTTTGGTGCCCTTGACCGGAATGGAACCTGGGACCCTTCGGTCCCCAGGCCGACACTCTATCCACTGAGCTAAACTGGTTAGGGCTCAATGATTTTTTTATTGCTCTGTATATTATCCTCACATCCACCAAGTTTCTTTTCCATTATAGGGGCTCTTATTAAAATCTCCCCTCATTTTTAGCTAAAGGACAACCTGCTAGTAAGTACATTGTTTTTCAACCCATAAATCCTCAACCATTAAATATATTATATACTAGTATGCTGAAATCGCTGTTTGGTGTCAGAATAGCTTCTTTTACCTCCTTTTCTTCCCTTTTCACTTTTTTTTTTGGGGGGGGGGGAGGCATTATATTTAAAGACTCCCCACATATCAGCTGTGAAAGGAAAACTGTTCTTACAGCTCTTCCAAAATGTGAAAAAAAATGTTTTAAGTTTCAATAGCATGCCATAGTTGACATACATAAATTTACTCCAAGGAAGGAAGGAAAAGAGGGAGGGGAGGAGGGCAAGCACTTTAACCAGCATATCCTCGGGGATCTGCCAAGTGACACAGTTGGTTCATATTCCGTAATGACTGGAGTAGCCCTTTAATTGAGTGCTGACACTTGTATGTCATCAAACGATATCTTCTGCAGGCACTTTTCGAGCATTTTCATATTCTCCCTGTACTCATCTGATAGAATTCTTAAAATACTCTTTCTAATGAACAGAGTTTCCCTTAATTTAAACATGTCGATCTTTAGAGCCGTGGCGATAGCCTCACGCAAACTCTTAGCATGCTGGAGACAAGGACAAGAGCTGTTTCATCCACTCACTTTTTTTCTTTTTTTTCATTTTATCTATGCACGATCTTTTTACAAATTGAAGAGTAGAGTATAAATTTGTGATTCACATTCCACTTTCAAAACTGAGAGGCTGATATTAGAGTGGGTGAAAACATTTCCCTTAGGACTTCAAGCCACAGAGCCATGGTACATTTCCAGATAATGAGGTCTCAAGATAAGTACAGTAGCAGACAAAAGAAATGCATCTTGCATAGCATGTCTGAAAGGAATAACTGAGCCCTCAAGTTGTCTGACAGTCTTCATTAAAGTCCTTGAAAGCGAACCCACTGAGACAATTTCTTCCTAAAATGCTAAAATTGGTCACACATATTTAATGGAAGCCAGGTGCCTAAGTTGTCTGGTATGGGGTTACGGATATAGAATAAATATTTACTGAGAAATTCAGCCATCATGTTAGAAAAGTGTACAAGCCTGATATTTTTGTCAGTGGTCAGGAACATAGAAAATATTTCCCTCTGGGAATGACATGGCTGCTGTAGAGAAAGAAGAATCTGTACAGCAGGATTAATCAGTTGCACCATTTTGCCAAATGTTTGTATACTTTTGAATTCCAATAAGGATTCAGGACAGCTTACAAAGATATTTTAATTTAGCAAGGAATTAAATATAAAAATGAAAAACTCTAGTCTAGTGCTGGCAAAGCTACGAGGAAATGGGACAGCTCATGCATTTTGAAAGGGAATGTAAAATATTCAACATTTCTGGAGGGCTATGTGTACCAACACTCAAAATGTGCATATAATTTGATCCTGAAATTCCCTCTCTCATTATTTATCTTGAGGAAATAAGAGTATGAGTGTACAAATATGCTATATAAAGATGTTCATTGAAAGTTGTATCCTAACACTTTATTTTTAATTTAATCTTATTTTATTTTGTATCCTAACACTTTATATAATCAAAGTATCCAGTGATAAGAGATTGAGTAAATAAAAATATATGCACATAAAATACTATTTACCTCTTTTTTTTGCTTTTTTTTTACCTCTTTTTTAAAGGTAGACTTTATATTGAAATGAAAATATGTCCGTAATATATTGTTGCATTTAAAAAGCATGTTAAGGCCCTGACCGGTTTGGCTTGGTGGATGGAGCATCGGCCTGTGGACTGAAGGGTCCCAGGTTCGATTTTGGTCAAGGGCATGTACCTTGGTTTCGGGTGCATCCCCAGTAGGGGGTGTGCAGGACACAGCTGATCAATGTTTCTCTCTCATCGATGTTTCTAACTCTCTATCCTCTCCCTTCCTCTCTGTAAAAAACTCAATAAAAATATATCAATCAATAAATAAATAAATATAAAAAATAAAAAGTATGTTATGGATTAAAACATGTAGTGTAACTACATTTATGGAATATATACTTGAAGAAGCATCTTGAAAGATATAAAATGAAATTTTTAAGAGCAATTAAAAATGCTTATCATATTCTACTTTAAAATAAAGATGTCTCCATCTTCAGAAAAAATACAATAGGACAACTCATTTTAAGTTATGCTGAAAGACTACTTCATTACATTGCAAAATGCTCACAGTCAATTTTCAAATGAAAAGAAGCAGGTTGCTAACCAGTATAGACGGCATAATCATGATTTTCTAAATGTATTTGTGTCTAGAAACTAAGTCTGAAAAGCCTGTACCAAAATGTTAATAGTGCCATTTTCATGGGAAAAGTTGATCCAAGTTGCAAATTGAGAGACTAGGTTGGAAACACACCTGCTTCCATGAAGTCCTTTCTGGCAATGAAGGCACGGATCTTCTCTCACCTGTTCCAGCAGCGGGAATGACATGCACCCCAGAAAGTGAAAGTCCCAAGCTGCCTTAGCCATAGCCAGGAAGAGAGGGTCTCCCATAGTGAGGTAAGTCCACCATCAGATTGACAAGTAAAGACATATATATTGAGAACTTGCTATGTGTTAGGCAATGTGCTAAGAGCTTTATATATGAGCTATCTGTTTTACCCTTAAAACAACCCTAGGAATAAAATGGTATTATTGCCCTAACCTGTTTGGCTCAGTGGATAGAGCATCGGTCTGCGGACTCAAAGGTCCCAGGTTCGATTCCAGTCAAGGGCATGTACCTTGGTTGCAGACACATCCTCAGTAGGGAATGTGCAGGAGGCAGCTGATCAATGTTTCTAACTCTCTATCCCTCTCCCTTCCTCTCTGTAAAAAGTCAATTATATATATATATATATATATATATATATATATATATATATATATATATATATAAAATGGTATTATCTCCATTTTTGAGCTAAAGATATGAATACTCAAGAAATGAATGCTAGTAAGAACTAGTAAAGTGGCAGAGCCCAAACCAGAACATCGACTTGCCTGGTTCTCGAAACCATTCCTTTTAACCATTTTATATATCAGGGTAAATGTTGGCACTATCTCTGTTTTTAAGGTCAAATCAATGCAGTACTTTTTTCTCTTGTTTTTAAGATCTTAGTCAGATCAATGCAATCTGCTCCTTTGTCTTGGCTCAGACCAGTTTCACCTGGTTGCCATATGGATACCAGGGTGCCATGCAGAAATATAATGTACTACATAAAACTCAAGGCATCTCCCTGAAGTGTGTAGTACCGTTTTCAACCCAGAAATCACAGAGAGAAAATGACTATCCCCGAGATTGCTATTCTGAGAGAGATAATTGCTGTTCATCTCACTCTGCTCACAAAGTACTTCGCTACAGTGACACTTACACCCTTGGAGGTCAGCCCGCACTTCACTGACAGCTACCAGTTCGGCTGTGTCAATTCCGCCTGAATCTACTTGCTTGCACGGTTTCCAGAGCACACAGCTTACCAAGACATTATTTTGTACCAGTGCCCAGAGAGCTCTACAAAGGGTGCATTTTAATGAGCCTGAAATAGGTAAATAAATAAATAGCTCATAGGTGATATGTAATTTACTCGCAAAAAAACCAACAATGACTCGCTGCCCTCGCAGTCCGTAGCATGATGCCTTTAGTGACTACTGGCAGAATTCTAGGGTACAGAAAAGCTGAGTTTCATTTTTTAGCTTATTCCCTAAAATTGTTAGCTGATGGATCTTTCCTTCGCTTGCCTCAAATGTCCTTGATCATCTCCACTCTCAGGTAAACGTATTTCACTGAAAAAACTGCATCTATGCGTGGATAACGATGTGGTCAACATCCTCTGCATGCCTATTCGCTCTATACTGGGACATAACCGAGTGTTGAGTAATACCACAGCATCTTTTCCTTTCTTTACTGCTCAAAAATGAAGGCAGTTAGAGGCCTACTTTTCACTCTGCACCCCGGGATCAATCTATTTAGTAACTTTCAGTTGTGTCTATGATGTTCTAATTTTGATAAGGTTTCTGGCAAACTTGGTTGAAACATTTCAGGAGAAAGGGGATATTAAAGCATAGTTGCTATTCGATAGCTGAATGAAAGTGCTTAAAACACACTGAGCACTTTGCAATCTGGGTTCCATGGGCCCTTTAGCTTCTGAATATCTATGACCTCCTTAAATTGCACATAAAATGTTGTGTTCATGTGCATTTTCTTCCACTTATTAAATTTTCAAACTGTCTGCAAACCAAAGCAGATAAACTATAAAACTAGCACCTTTTATACAAATGTTTATCTTAAGAAAATTCATTCATACTTATTTCATTACTGTTCATTCATTCACATCAGGCCTACTCTAAAATACTTCAGGGGTAAAGCTTTCAAAGACTCACTTTAACCCAGATTGATTTTATCTTATTTCTGAATCTTTACTGTACTTAGTGTCTGGTAAAATCACTTAGAGTGTGTGTGTGTGTGTGTGTGTGTGTGTGTGTGTGTGTGTGTGCGCGTGCGCACACGCGCGCGCGAGCGCACATGTGTGTTTTCCATAGCTGTTTTATATGTGCACACAAAATCTTCTCTCCAGATATATTATGACACACCACATATCTTAGGCTTATATCTTCATTATTGTGAAGGACCCAATAGCTCATCAGAACCAGAGATGTCTTTTTGTGTAGCTCTCACTATGACTGAAACTGTGCTTGCTTGTTACTATGAGCTATCAGTAATCCAATGAAATGACTGCAGTTTTAGCATTCCTCTCTGATTACCTTTAATGAAAGTTTTCTTCCTAACATTAGAAACCATGATACATTAGAGGAAATACGTATTAGCAATCAATTTCTAAAAAGATAAAATGGCCCAGCAGGTGTTGCTCAGTGGTTGAGTGTCGACCTATGAACCAAGAGGTCATGGTTCAATTCCCAATCAGGGCACATGCCTGAGTTTAGAGCTTGATTCCCTGTAGGGGGCCTGCAGGAGGCAGCCAATCAATGATTCTCTCTCATCATTGATGTTTCTATCCCTATCTCCCTCTCCCTTCCCCTCTGAAATCAATATATATATATTAAAGATAAAATGTCCTACCAGTCAAATTACAAACTCTATACCTAATCCATATAATTTATCAAAAATCCTATTACTATTCAGCCAATGTGACTCAGTGGTTGAGCGTCGACCAAGAACCAGGAGGTACGGTTCAATTCCCAGTCAGGGGGTCCCATTCCCCAGGTGGGGCGTGCAGGAGGCAACTGATCAATGCTTCTCTCTCCTCATTGATGTTTCTCTCTCTTTCTCCCTCTCCCTGCCTCTCTGAAATCAATAAAAACATTTTTTAATCCTATTACTATTTTTTTCCAAAATCTGACCTGTTTTCCATTACAATCGCCCTAGTCTTACTGTGATTATTTCAACAAGCTCCTGAGCAGCCTCTGTATTTCTGCCTGTGCTCCCCGGAGAGTCTTTATCAAAAAGCAATAGATGGCAGCCTTTTAAAATGTGGGTCCAATCATGGCATTCCTCTCCTTCAAATTGTCCCATGATGACTCATCTTGGAATAATAAACAGAGTCCTTACAAAGATCTCCAAGACCCTGGTTATTCAGCTGCCCATATTTCCGTTTGCTCAAAACTGGTCTAATTTCAACTTTCCTCCTGGTCCACTCCATTCCAACTCTTACACTAGATTCCTAACTGTTACCTGAACTCATCACACACACTCCTATATCAAGGCATTTGTACTTGTTATTGCCTCATATAGTATATTTCCCTCAGAGAACATCATCATCTGGAGGTGCAGGCAAGACCTTGCTGATAACCTGGACCAAGGCTTGAGAGTGAGAACAGCAGGGCTGCAAAGAAAGCTGATTTATTTTATGCAGAAGGTAGGATCCTGATAGTGAAGGACTGAGATCCTGAGACTTGAGACAGAGACACCTCGAACGCACACATATTGAATTCCAAATGCTCTAAACTCTGGGCCTGAAAAAGTGCCCCAATTCTTCTGCTGAAGAACAGCAGCTTTCTTTTGCCTGAAGACTGTGCAAAAACCTCAGCTGAGACAAATGCTTTGCAAAATTGTACTTGCTTCTCAAATCGGGCCCATCCCTCCCTTCTGTCTACTAGAGAAGCACGATCTTATTAGCAAAGTCCTGCCTGTCCAAAGGGAGGAAAAGAAAGGAAACAGGACCTGACTAAGAGGTGCGGGAAGGAATGGAAAGAATACTCCCAGAAGTGGACATTGAATATGTTGGGCAGGAAAAAGATGATTAGCCTGAATAGGGGAGAATTTGTTGCCATGACGCATGCTCTTGGAGCTTCACGTCCCAATAAAGGCACCTGCAGCCAGTCCTAATATATTTTGCTTGGTTTCTTCCTACAAGCTTTGAAAAAACAGTGACTCACATCAATTGAGGTAAAATTACCAGAACTTCCTTGGCAGAGTTTGAGGAAGAAATCAGTGGGCTCAAAGAAGTGGGCAAGCTAGTTATTTAAAACCTGAAACTCCTCCAGGAGATCATGTTTCCTGGGAAATCCCTTCACTGTGTCTCAAAATGCACTAGTGAGGAGGACACTAACTGTCCAGAAGCTTACTGGTGATTGTTCTTAGTAATCTACAAAGGTAAGGATGCTATAATGGAACTGACTTTCTTCTATCAGTGAGAAGGGTAGGATTTGGAAGACTTTGCCTCCGTTTTAATATTTGTACTGTCAATGTAAGAAACGTCCAAACTTGTAAGAATTTTTGTGAGTTATTTGAGCCAAGCTGACGATAATCGTCAGGAAGCAAAATCTCAACGAACTGAGAAAATGCTCTAGTCTAGAGAATGGCAGTTTTGCACCTTATTTTTTACTTTACAATCAAAGGAGGGTTCCATGAAATCCACTGGTGATAGATAAGAGAGGCGGGAGAAAACAAAATAGGGAAACCTCTTGGATTTAGATAAAGAATAAAATGAAGAGACAAATACTTCTTTTACCTTGGTGGGTGTAGGATAGCTAACAATTAACATTTGTAGCACTTAGAGATGGTTTGTAGGAGAATGAGATTGTAATGATTCCTTGGTCTTGTGCTCTGATGGAGGAGTGTACCCTGAGGGGTCTGGGAAAAGGGATTATTCAGACACTTTAAAGATATGTTATCTTAGATGCAAAAAGACAATAGACAGGCTCAGTTAAAGTAAAGATTGACCTTTGTCAAGGAAGATGCGGCCTAGGACACGACTAACCTCCATGACTCGCTTTTAGTTAGAAAGTTTTAATTTCAGACCATCCTATGAGGTTACCTTTGGTCTCTGAATTGGCAAGGCCACCAGGCAGGCCTTGTCAGGTTTAGTGTGTGGCCCCTTTTTGGCCCACAGCACACACCCTCTACTTCCCACTTATACCCACCACTGTATGTGAGCTGGGGTGCAAATATCCATTGAGCTTTCCCTGTGCCCTGAAATCTTCCATTTCCCCCCTGCCTCAGGTTCCCCCTCACTTCTCCCTCCCCCCACTTCATAGCCATCAAATATTAACCATCCTTTATGTCCTCAGGGACCCACCTTTCTCCTTATTTGACCACACTGCCTTGCACATAAAAAGAGCTCAATTACTAGATGTTAAATGACGGAAGGTGGCAGCTTGCCAGCCTATGCTAATGAAACAGCCCTCCTGTCCCTGCGAGGCAGCATGCACATTTTGACAGGGGCCTCCAGGAGACCTTGTACCAATGCCTTAACACACAAGTTATTGTTTTAAAAGGAGGCCAAGTTAAAGTAGGGTGAGCTTTGACCCAGGGAAGGTGATTTGGAGGGAGGACCTTGTAGTACCCCAAGGTCATTTATAAATACAACTGTCTAAATCACTTATTCAACCAAAAAATATGCCATTTAGCTCTTTGTTTGTCATGCTAATGGAGATCCAATTTGTAAGAAACAGGAGTGAATATATTCTGCAAAATTCTAAAAACCTGAACACATTTGCTCTCTTGTCCTCCCATGTACAAAAGCTCACCCTGGCCCAAAGAAGTAATTGAAGAACAGAGATGTACCATTCATTTGCATGAAAAGAAAGCACACAATCTTTGGCTACTTTTACGGAACAGCACACTTCTGCTTACAAACCTTTACATTTGATGTATGCAGAGGTTACTTGCAAAATGAAGAGTATGCCCTAATAAATAAGTTCTGCAGAAGAGTTCAGAAATATTCTTAAATGAGGAGGTAGACAATAGATTAAGTTCTATGGATCTGCTGTACAAGATTGTGCCCACAGTTAACAATACTGTATTGTACGTTTAAAATTTGTTCAGAGGATAGATCTCATGTTGAGTGTTCAGATCAAGGTTTAAAAACACACTTACTATTGTGGGTCTACATATGTATGTGATTGTGTGGATAATAGTGATTTATGTTGATTGGGAACTTTGTAAAATGAAATAGTACTTTTGTTGTTGCTGAGAGCAACTTTACCAGGGAATGAAAAGTGGATTCTCAACTAACTCTCGGTATCGCACTGGGAACTATAAATCCCAGATGGAAAAAGTATCTAATACACAGAAAATGGGAAGAATAGGTCAAGAATGGCAAGTAACTGCTGAAGAGGGATCTTAAAACTGCTTTGACCTGAAAAACATTTCAGAAACAAAACCAGTGATTTATAAACTGAAACACAGATATAAAAATATATTTGGGTCATCTATTTTTCTCGATCTTTCTGACAACACTGCCATCTGGAGACTCGGTTTGACCAAGGACAGAAGATCGTAAGAAAAGGTAGACATGGACACAGAAAGGTCACTGATGAACTCATTCTGTTTCTCTCGTTACTCTTCTGCTGTCTGTTATTTCAGCAAAGAGACAACAAAATATTTGAAAACTGAGTTTATAAAAAAACTCTAGATATGCAACATTACAAAGAAGAAAATATATAAACTCTATACTATTCAAATGGAAGTATGGAGCAATCCACATGTAATTTGTTCACTTAGGGTATATAATTATTTTAAGGAGAGTTAAGAAAATGATAATACATGGCAACCATTCATGAATATGCAAGTATTCATAAAAGTGTTTTTTAATTTATAAATTTGCAATTACAAGTAAACAGAGGTGCTTCCAAGCCCCAAAATAGGCAATACAAGTAGGATTTTTAAAAATCTGAGAAGGAGAGAGCAAACAGAACTCGGGTTTCCACGGGTTTTCCTTTACCTGCTCACACAGAACATCAGCAGACCCTGAGTTTTCTCCCAAGTGTCTTTGCGAGATGCCATGCAAGGGTCTCACGGAGTTTGCAGAGAATCTGTTAAGCACCCCCTGGGTACCAATAGCACATCTTGGTGCCCTTACTCCCACCAAGCATGATGTTACCTCCACTGTGAATAGCTTCCAAAGGTCACCTCTTTCTTTGCTAGTCTGCCCCGTGACTTCCACTCTGTTTGCCAGGTATGGCTGCCACTTTCCAGCAGGTGACACTGAGCATCACCCTCGCTGACAGCAAAGCCCTCAGAATACACGGGTTGAGTGGCAATCAGCGATGAAGAGGAAGGGCTGTCTTCACCCTCTTTTAGAGAATGTCAAAAAATGATTATTTTTGCACAGGCCTCCCGCAAAAGTCCACGGCCCCCACATTGTTCAGTTTCTTGTTCCAATAAACCCTTCACTCTCCAAACTTTCTCTAATCTTCTTGGCTTAAGAACATCGGTAAGAGTTTGGGGCCCGTCCTGGGGAAAAGTCAAGTAATAGATCATATTGCTATCAGAGCATTTGGGTTGTCTGAAAGCCTCTGTTAATTTAAGCAATGCTGAATTCCATATGGAAGCTAAAAGACGCTTTCTCGTCCTTTTTCTGTGTAGTTCCCATTTTAACATAAGTACCAAAAATATGTTACTTTACGCACCAAATGTCTCATAGATTTTAGTTCAAGTCGCTTTTTCTGATTTAATTTTTTGTTTAACTTTTTTTAGTCCCTCTCTCCTGGGGGTTCATTCATTGGTCCATGTGGCCTGGCTAGAGGACAATGACCAATGAGAGAACTCAGGCTGTTCTCATCACTGCCTACCCCATTTTCATCCCTCATCCTCCACTGAGACATTCTAATGGATCCAGCTTCTATGTTTTACTCTCTTCATCGAAAATGCTCCTTGCTCTCCTATTGAACATCCTCCCAGAAGTTCCTCCCACCAGACCTCCAGGCACCCCTATCAGTGTGTGAACATCAGATTCAAGCCGAGCCCTCAGTGAAACATGACCCAAGTATCATGTGAGTCACAGAATCTGCCAAAACAAAAAAAGATGCAACAAACCAAATTCAAAGAAATGTCTGATGATTGCAGAGTCTGGGTCCTTTGGGACTCTCTGGGGGTTACACAGCCATCTTGCTTTACAATAACCAACCAAATATATTGAGTTTCCCACTAAATTTAATTTTTTTAAAAAAGTTTATCATACCAAATCTGACTGAAATTTTGCAGCCCATCAAAGAGAAAGGAAGAGGAAAAACAGGGTGGGCAGGCAGTTACTGTGAGGAAACTTCAGTTTGTTTCCACCAATGTCATTAAGAAGTTCTAAACTTGTTTACTTACACGCCTAGTCCTCACTTATCACATAAGAGGGCTGGGCCAAGTGACTCTTTCAGCTGTAACCATTTATTTCAATAACTAGAGGCCTGGTGCATGAAATTCATGTACTGAGGGGGGGAGGGTGTCCCTCAGCCTGTCCTGCACTCTCTCCAATCTGGGATCCCAACCCCTGTTGGATCGGGCCTAAACCAGCAGTCAGACATCCTCTCACAATCCGGGACTGTTGGCTCCCAGCCACGCACCTGCCTGCCTGCCTGATTGCCCCTAATTGCTTCTGCCTGCCAGCCTGATCACCCCCTAACCACTCCCCTGCCAGCCTGATCGATGCCTAACTGCTCCCCTGCCAGCCCAATTGCCCCCAACTGCCCTCCCCTGCTGGCCCAATCTCCCCCACTGCCCTCCCCTACAGGCCCATTTGCCCCTAAATGCCCTACCCTACAGGCCTGGTTTTCCCCCAACTGCCCTCCCCTGCCAGCCATCTTGTGGCTGTGGGCACCACCATCTTTGAGGGCATAGCAGGCAATTAGCATATTCCCTCCTAATTGGTTGTGGGCACCGCCATCTTTGAGGGCATGATAGTCAATTAGCATATTCCCTCCTATTGGCTGTGGGTGCCACCATCTTTGAGGGTGGGGCAGTCAATTAGCATATTCCCCCTTATTGGCTGTGGGAGCTGCCATATTTGTGATGGTGTGAGGGTCAAGTAGCATATCCCCTCTTTATTAGATAGGACAATATAAAGTTCTCTAAACAGCCTAGAAAAAGGGGGTGTTCATAAATAAAGAAACAGAGTTGTGCCTTGATAAGAAGATTAGACCCAGCAGGGGATTTGGGCAAAAGGGAAAGTGGTTTTCAGAGCTGACAGTGAGAAAAGGGAGGGTACCAGCAGCAGAAGATGGGGAACTGCCATTTCAGTGCAAAATTCTTATTGATAATGAGGAATCTGGCATGCTATCCAAACAATGGTATTTCACTCAGTATAATACATTCAAATCGGATAAAAGCACTTTCTCAGAACTCTAAAATGCCATATACTGGTACATGTTAAAATTAGCTTCATAGATAACATTACAAGTATGTTCTTGGAGATTAAAGTACAGCTTACAAGGATTCCAGCTAATTTTAAGAAGGAATAAATATGACTTCATGTTGTTTCCTATTTGGTTTAGGACACCTTTTTCTTAAATGTCATCTTTTAGGCAATGGATTTTTTTTTTAACTTAATCCCAGCGAGTGCCAACCATATCAGTGATGGCCAAAGATAACTCTGCCCAGCCTTTTATGTGTAGGAAATCGGCAATTTTAGCACAGGAGAATCAACACTGAGAAAACGGTAATACTTTGGGGATTTTTGTAGAGAAAAAAGAACAAATTTTCTGGGGAGTTTTTTGTGAAGGGAAAAAGATACACACACACACACACACACACACACACATACACTACATTCTCTGTCTTCTTGACTTGACAGATGTTTTGCTATTCTTCAAGGAATCCAAAGAGATTTCTAGGGCTTAAGCCAGGGGTATTTGAACCAGAAGAAAATGAAATTAGTCAAAGAGCTGGCAGGGCCGATAATTAGCTGTATGTAGGATTGTAAACCTTAAAAAGACACAGTCAGAGAGGTGTCTGGATTTATAGTAACACATACATAACCATCTAAATTGGGAAATCCAGACACGATGGTAATTTTTGTGGTCAGATTTTTTTTGTCTTTACTCTTCAGCACTCTTTATGCTCTAAGAAAGAAAATGGATTCAAATATGAATTTCATGTTTTGTGGCACCTTATTAAAATTATAATGAAAAGCTCAATTCCTCTGCTTGGAACTTCAGCATAGAGTGAATTGCATAAAAGGACAGAAACGTATGAGGAAGGAAAATGCAGTTCAGCGTGATAAAGTAGAGAGAATATCAGGCTGGATGTCAGAAGACCTGGATTCTATTCCCAGTTCTGCTCCTAACTGACTGGCTGACTTGGGCAGATCATCTCATTTCTCTGAGCCTCAGTTGTCTCATTTGTAAAATGTGGGGACTGATTCAGATGAATACAATTCTGTGATCACCAATGTCAGATCTTGCAGCACTTTCTGTGCCAAGAGAGTCGCTAAGCAAATTAACAAATACTTTCGCATAATAGAAAACAGCATTTCATTAAATCCATTACCTCCCGTGGGGTCTGAAGTAGACAGAGGAGCCCAAACAGTTGGTATATTATGCATCCAGTTGATCACAATGAATCTGCAGAATATCCCTTCTCTGACATTTAAGAAAGGTCAAAATTCTCAAGAGCTTAATAGGAATGTTAATGTCCTTTAAAATGGTATGGCCACTTGGTTATGTTGAATCATTCAAAGGTCCCTGGGACTGTGAAAAATGAATGACAGTGACCTTGAACATCTACTCTCCTCTTATCCAGAGAGAGGGGTAAGGGAAAGGGAACAATACTATTAATCTTTCAATTTTTATATAATCACTGTTGGTAATATAGCTAATGCTCTGTTCACATCTCTGCCTTTATATGTATGTCTTGATGGAAATTATTTTACATTGAAAGATTCACATGCAACATTTCTACTCAGATGGTGAGATGCAGTGTAATTATAGTAAACATCAGCTAGCATGCCACCTGCCTGGAATGTTACAGACGGAAAGGTAAAGAGATGCGATTACACATTTGACTTCAGAAAGCGAGTGCTGATTTAATGCACATTTTTACGTTAGTGTTTTTCTTATCCTAATTTTGAGAAAAATAATTGTTTAGCCTCTTTACCCAGATTCTCATCTCTTTCAGTCAGGCCTGTTATAATCCTCTTCCATTTTAGAAATACAGAGAATCAGATATCATGCATTCTACTAACTCTTAACCAGCAAAATAAATTAGGCAAATATTTTTCAATAAATTAGCATATTTATGTTTTTCTTGATCTACTGTTGAATATTTTATTTGAAAACAAAAGAGAATTTTGCAAGGTCATTTTATGTTTTTCATATTTCAAATGTATAGAAAGCCACTGATATTTAGAGAAACTTAAATTCTGAACTCCATTCTTATTCTCATTTCATAAAAAGTAAATCAAAACTAATAGTATATTACTATGTAGTCTCTAAGAAGAAATCAGTGAAGCAACAAATTGCTACCTGATATAGATAAATATAAATCATCTTCAAACTTTGTCATTATTTCAATGCTAAGAATTAAAGGATTTTAATATTTGTTTCTACAAAATAAAACATAAATGAAAAATATGCAATGTATCAAAACATTCTTATATATAGAAAACAGACTTGAGGTAAGGTGGAGGAAGGAATAGACTAAAATAGCAATTTTTTCTAACTTTACAAGGTTAATTGACAAATATAATTGTATATATTTGAAGTGTACAGTGTGATGATTTGATATTCACATACATTGTGGAATGATTTCCAAATCAAGACAATTAACACATCCACCGCCTCACATAGTTCACTCCGTTTTTGTATGTGTGTGTGTGATGAGAACACTTAAGATTTACTCTCAGAAATTTTCAAGTACACAATTACACAGTCAACTAAAGTGGCCATGTTGTACATTAGATCTTCAGAACTATACTTGTGATTGAAATATATATGCCCTTTGACCTATACCTCTCCATTTTCCCCACAACCAACCCCTGGCAACCACCATTCTATTCTCTGTGAAATAGCAGATTTTCCTTTCAGTGGATTAAAACTTAATTTCTGCTATAATAAGGACTCTTCTTCAAGCTAGTGAGTCTTCCTGCTTATATATATCACTGCCCTAGCCAGCTTGGCTCAGTGGATAGAGAATCTGCCCACAGAATGAAGGGTCCTGGTTTCCATTCCAGTCAAGGGCATGTGCCTTGGTTGTAGGCTCCAACCCAGGCACATGTGGGAGGCAACCAATCCATGTGTCTCTTTTACATCAATGTTTGTCTCTCTCCTCCTCCTCCTCCTCCTCCTCCTCCTCCTCCTCCTCCTCCTCCTCCTCCTCCTCCCTTCTACTCTCTCTAAAAATCAATGGAAAGCCCAGCTGGTGCTGCTCAGTGGGTTGAGCATCATCCCATGGATGAAGAGGTCCTAGGTTAGATTCCAGTAAGGGCACATGCCCAGGTTGTGGGCTCAATCCCCAGGATGGGGCATGCAGGAGGCAGCGGATTAATGTATTTCATCGATATTTTTATCTCTCTCTCCCTCTCCCTTCCCTCTATCTAAAAATCAATAAAAATATATATTTTAAATAAATAAATAAATATCAATGGAAAAATATCCTTAGGTGAGAAAAAAAAAGTGAGAAAATATACGTATATATTATTAATAGTTACTATATTAATAAGTGTTGGAAATACATTTTTAGAATTCAAAAGAAGTTTTTTACTAGTTTATTCACGTACTTGAGAATCAGGAGGGCAAGTCAGCCGAGCCTGACAGCATGGGTTAGAATCTAAAAACCAACAGCTCTGGAACAAGATTGCTTGGATTTTAAATTTGCTCCACCATCTGCGCACACAGTGATTTTGGCAAGTTTAGAAAACCCCTCTGTGGCCCTCATCAGGTTAATTCATCTGTAAAATAGGGACACGCCCTAGTCCCTTTGGCTCAGTGTATGGAGCATTGGCCTGCAGACCGAAAGGTCCCAGGTTTGATTCCAGTCAAGGGCACATACCTCAGTAGCAGACTCCTCCCCAGCCCAGGCCCTGATTAGGATGCAAGCAGGAAGCAACCAATAGATGTGTTTCTCTCACATCCATGTTTCTTTCTGTCTTTCCCTCTCTCTCCCACTCTCTTTAAAAATTAATGGGAGCCCTAACCGTTTTGGGCTCAGTGGACAGAGCATTGGCCTGCGGACTAGAGTTCCAGGTTCCATTCCAGTCAAGGGCATGTACCTTGGTTGCAGGCACATACCCAGTAAGGAGTGTGCAGGAGGCAGCTGATCGATGTTTCTCTCTTATGGATGTTTCTAACTCTCTATCCCTCTCCCTTCCTCTCTGTAAAAAATCAATAAAATATATATTTTTAAAAATCAATGGGAAAATATCCTTGGGTGAGGATTAACAAAAAATAAAATGAAAATAAAATAAAATAGGGACAAACGTACCTCATAATTGTGACTTCGGTGTTCCATGAGGCAACACATGTAAAGTGATTAGAAAAGTGCCAGGAACATGGTATGTGATTGGTAATTATTACATGATACTATTTATTAGTATAATAAAACGGACAACTTAAGAATTCAGCAGTTACAATTCCCTGCAGCCTGGAGACAACTTACATGGTTCTGAGAATGTCGAGAAAGGCAGAAAACCCAAGAGAGAGCTGGTGACTCAACTCACTGGTTAATCGTCTCACTACTACCATAATAAGCTGTTTTAGAGTAGCCCTGGTCTGCCACTGGCCTACAACATGGAAATTATTTCCTAATCTAAGTCTACACAGTACTAACGTCTGAAGAAAAGGTTTAAAGAATAATTTAATTCACAGTCTTATAACCTCTAGGTATTTTTCTAATGAAAAATATAGATGATTTTTTTTATTCATCACAATGTTGATGGCCATGAAGTATAAATATCCATATCTGTTTAAGGAAAAGAACACAGTGTGGATGACTATTTTACTAGGAATAATGATATAGCCTACAAAATGTGCTTAACTCCTGGGATGCAAAGCTCCATGAAACAGCACATATCAGAAAGGATTATTGGCCAAAAGGTATATTTTCTTATTAACTAACTGGCATTCATCTTAATATCAGAATTATTTAATTTTTGCTTCAAACACTGACATTTTTTTACGATAACTAATCATTTTATTTGAAATATATATAGAGCCACCCTCCAAAACCACAAGACTTAGAAAAGAGAAAGGCATAAAAATGGGGGTGATCCACAATGATGGAGTTTGTAATGAAAAAAAAAAATGTTTTGAGTCTAGATGTGTTTACTTATTTTATTTTATTTTTTGGTCAAAAGTCTTTTCTCTTGTTTTCTTGTATTTTTATTTTCTCTCCAAACACAATATTAAATTCAGTTAAAAGGCACATGATAAAGGAATAATGATTCCCGTGCCTCCTGCCAAACTTACTATTACCCAGTTTTATTAATTTACAGTTTTTACTTGAGCCTTTTGGGGGAAAATGACTCAAAAGAGTTCATGAATGACGCTGAGTTCAGAACTACCGTGGGAAAACAAGCCCTGCTCCTTGTCTCAGAAAGTCTGCCCCCTAGAACTTCGGCTGCTGTGTGTGTCCCTGCAGGGGGCACTTGGCAATCCCAAAGGCCCTTCCGTTTCACCAACCAATATCAACAAGAAACATTGACCTTTTCAGCATCATGTTATTCAACTTTTCTCCACAGCTGTCAACACCCCTGTGCTGCAATTCTGACAGTTTTTAAGTAACCTATTTTTCCTCGCTTGCCAAATCAAATTGTGAGAGAAATTGTATTGAAGTTTGATATGTTCTTGTTACCCACATGTCATTTAAACTCTATGTAATTCATATACGGCTCATGAAAGTTTACTGAAAACATTTGGAGGAAGAAAAACTTCCCATTTTTAGAGTTATGGAACTATTAAATGTTTAATGAAGAAACACTCACTGAGTGTTAGAAGTCTGTTTCTTCTTTCGCAAGCCCCTCCAAAGTACTAGGGGGGGAAAAGATAAATAGGTAGAACGTAGTTGGTTATGTCCTCAAGTTTCCTACCTAAACCAAATTATCTTAGTGGGTAGGCACTCTGCAGTTGGTTGAATATGTAAGGAAGCTAAATGCTCTGGAATATCTGATCCGAAAGAGCAAGGACAGTCATCTGAAAGCTCAAAGAGAATAAAATACCAATTGTGTTCTTATTCGGCAAGCTCTCAAGTTATAACACTCAACAAGAAGGTTCCCATTCACTAGGAGACCACTCCTGTAGGATGATCAGGTGAGCAAAAGTTATATTAAAATGCGGCAAAAGCTAAATATGAGGTAAAAGGATAGCTACTAATTTAATGTACTCTCAAGCACTGTTTTAAGTGTTTTGCATGTATTAACTTTTAATTTTCAAAACTCAATGAGACTGTTCTATTATAAGGCACCATTTTACAGATGACAAACTGAGACAAAAGAAAGAGTAAATAATTTGCTGAAAGTTACAGCTGGCAAGGATTAGACATAGTATTTCAGCCCAAGTTGTTGGATGTCACTGTGACATTTGGTAGTCACTAGCATTTGTTGAACAAATACTGAATTGGAAAGAGTGGTCACGTGCTTGCTTTAGACAATGATATGCAAATAGCAGTGACGCGTTCTTTCCATTGGAGACTTTAGGAGCCAGGATACGATTCACCACATGGAGGCTGTGAATGTGTATATTACGTAAAGATTCCTTGCCAAGTCCCTGAGTAGTTACAAGGAGCAGAAACTGTCTGTGAACCAGCATTGAACGTGTAGTGTGAGAATTAAGTGCTTATTGAGTTAAACCTGCTGAGCATTTGGGATAATTTTATTAACACTACAAAACTAGCCTAACCTGACAGAGACATACTATCTACACATTATGAGGACTCATTTATGCTTGCTTAATCCAGTTTTAGAGGGAATTCAGAATGAGTATGATTTATCCAGGTGAAAGCAGGAGACAGGGAGAGAAAAAGTATAATCAAAGCCCCAAAAGCAACAAGCATGAAGTTCTTAAAAATTTCAAATGTTAAGAGGACTAAAGAAATTCATATTAGGATAAAGTGCACAATTATTTATGTAAAATTTGGCTTGTTTAAGGATTGACTTTTTCCTACAATCCATTTTCAAAAGTCATGCTAGATAAAAATTTCAAAATTGCTTATTAGTTTATATATCTAAAAATGTCAAAGAACCCTTCACTTGATTAAGGCAAGGGTTAAGGGCTTAATTCTATTTCCTTGTTGTCACAGAATCACCAAATTTTCTAGTCAACTTTGTTCTAAGTAGTCACACAGGTTGTTAGTGGCAGAGTCAACTAGCAAGGTTTCCTGGTTCCCAACACTTCTTTCCTCTTTCTCATTTCACTTTTTATTTTTATTTTTAACTTTGTAAGTGAGCAGGAGGAATTTGATAGCCTAGTGGTTTTAAGGACAGATTCACAAATTGTTAAAATGTTCACTGATCATATAAATACAGCTGGGCCCTTGTTTCTCAATATCCCATCTCCAGTAGGCTTAGCATTCTAAGCTGTAGAACAATGGCCATCAGGAATGGCTTTTGTGATTATTTGTCATCTTATGCGACAGGTAATGGCATTATGAAAATTGTACTAATTGCTTCCTAAATTTTAGTTACATACTGTACCCTTTGATGAAGCCACTTTTACACCTGGAGACCAACATTTCATTCTTTGTTGATAAAAATCATCCATGAATTATTTAGAAAACCTTGTCAGGGTACACTACCTTTGCTAAATAAACATTGCTTTGAAATGGCGTCACCCGTGGAAAATTGTGTTGGGAAGACATGATAGGCCCACATGTTTACATCAAAAGGGCAGATGTGGTACAGGTGCAATGAAAGGCAGCAAGATCTACTTATTCAGCACTGCACTTAGAGGCAGACACTTTGTTGGATCAGAATCTAAACCTATCTCTCTCATTCTTATGTGCAAAACCAGCCCTGTAATAGCCTATACTCTGCTCCTGCCTTCCTGGATAATTGAACAAGTGATGAGATATTGATGGAGGTTCTGCAAGATGAGAAAAAAAAAGTTAAAAAGAAATAGTGCAAGTTTCTATGAATATAGAAATTCTTCCACTATGGGTTTCTTTAGAGCAGGGGTCCTCAAACTTTTTAAACAGGGGGCCAGTTCACTGTCCCTCAGACCGTTGGAGGGCCGGACTATAGTTTAAAAAAAAACTATGAACAAATTCAGCAACAGGCAGTGGTGGCAAAAACACCCGGCGGGCTGGATAAATGTTTTCGGTGGGCCGCATGTGGCCCACGGGCAGCCGTTTGAGGACCGTGCTTTAGAGTATCACTTATCCTCTTAGATAATGGGAAACTGTTAGGTATTGTTACACTCTGTATGTTGCCTTCAGTATTGTTTTAGTGTTATTTTCAATATATTTTTATTAATTTCAGAGAGGAAGAGAGAAGGAGAGAGAGAGACAGAAACATCAATGATGAGAGAGCCAGGGATCAAGCCAGAAACCTGGGCATGTGCCCCAACCGGGAATCAAACCGTGACCTCCTGGTCCATAGGTCGATGCTCAACCACTGAGCCAAGCCAACCAGGCATGCCTTCAGTATTGTTAATCTACCTTCCAATGACACTCCTCTCCAAGAAACATACACATTTATACACCACCTTTTTTGCATTTTGCATTTCACAAAATAATTGTATTCAATCACATCTGCTTTCCAGAATCTTCTTCCATCTCTAATTTTACCCACATGGTCATGCAGTGTGTCTAAAAGCCCATTCAGGTCATTTTTCATCACTTTAACAGATTCCCTTTAGTTTCAGCTGACTTTTCTCTCCTCAGTCAGCATTTCTCCTCATCCACATATGAGCACTATCTACGGACAGAAGCTGCAACCACAGCCTCTGCAGAGCAGCCTTCAAGTCTTTCTGGAGAGTGAGTTGGATATAAGTACATTTTAAAAGGTCATGTCTCTTAGCAGAGTTGGTTAAATGATCCATTTCCAGCCATTCTACACTCTGATCCAGTTTGTAAAGGTCCATTGCTGTGAAAAACAAAGTTCAGAAACAATGTGTGCTTCATCTCCTTTGCATCACAGCAGAGAGAAGAAAACATTAAATGAAACTCCTTCAATTGTAAGAGAAGAGTAAATCAGCTATCCCTACCTATAGCTTCTAATGCTTAACATTGTGTATCGAAGGGATAATCCACCCTCATTTATTCTTTGTCCTTTGCCCTGCTGCTTCCCCATGAGACTCACCAAAACAGCGTTGCATCACCCTGGACAGCTGTCTCTTGCTGGCTGACTTCTGATTGGGCTCAACCAATGAAATTTATTGGCAATAAATTGGAGAGCAGAAGAAAAAAAGAGGTTGAAGTATTTTTTCCCCATAACTACCCCCTGGATTACTTCTATGGCAGTGGCTGCATCCTTCCATGGCCACTATCTGTGGATCCTTTAAAAAAAAAAAAACTCCAACTCTCACTGGGCTCTGTTAACTCAATTTCCTCTCCTTGCCTATTCAGGACTAATGATGCTAACTGCTTCCTGTTGTTGCTAATGTCCGAATATTTTAGATTCATTATTAATAAGTTCCCTTAAGCCCCTTATAACCAAATAGACACATTTCTGTATGGGTTCTCTCCAGTAAAATATCTTGCATCACTTAAGTTAAATTTGTTTTCTACTGAGACCTAACTGATGTACTCAGTTTACTTGGTTAGTCCATAAATTGCAAGTATTAGTCCCAGGGGGGACTGCCAAACAAGCATCCTAAAAGAGTGAAGCAAAAACTACCTGTCTCTGGAAGAGGTGACTAATGCTTGTTCACCCATGTTCATAGCAGCATTAGTCACAATAGCTAAAACGTGGAAGCAACTCAAGTCAATGGATGAATAGATAAGCAAAATGTAATCTACACATACAAGAAACTATGACTCAGCCTTAAAAAGGAAGGAAATTCTTTTTTTTCTTTTTTTTTTCTTTTTTTTTTAATATATTTTATTGATTTTTTACAGAGAGGAAGGGAGAGGGATAGAGAGTCAGAAACATCGATGAGAGAGAAGCATCGATCAGCCGCCTCCTGCACACCCCCCACTGGGGACGTGCCCACAACCCAGGCACATGCCCTTGACCGGAATCGAACCTGGGACCCTTCAGTCCGCAGGCCGACGCTCTATCCACTGAGCCAAACCGGTTTCAGCGGAAATTCTTGAATATATTACTACATGGAATCTTAAGAACATTATGCTAAGTGAAATAAGCCAACCACAAAAAGACATTAATATGAAGTACCTGGAGTAGACAAAGTGAAATGGTGGTTTCCAGGGACTCAGGGGAGGGTGACTAGGAGTTACTGTTTAATTTGTAAAGAGTTTCAGTTTTGCACGATGAAGAGAGTTCTGAAGATGGATGACAGTGATGGTTGCATACTATAAATGTACTTAATAGCTCTGAACTGTACTTTTAAAAACTAAGATGGTAATTTTGTGTTATGTATATTTTACTACAATAAAAAATTAAAACAGAATAATAGTAAGACCTGATGGAAATTTCTTAGCATTATGTGGTACTAGCAGCATTTCCAAAGGATTACCTCTGGAATTCTCTAATTTCCTTCAATAAAAGGTGAAAGTAGTATAGATTTTGACCTTGTCCTGAAAATAGGAAGACTTTCCCAGAAAAAGATTTTATAACTCTTTTGTAAGTAGTCAGTTCATAAGAAGTTAAATATTAAATATTAAAATTATTTTAGTGGTCTGATGCTTAGTGAATTTGAAGAGGAAAAAATATGGAACCCATGGGAAAAATTTAAGAAAGTGTCATTTATAAATTAACATTTAAAAAAATAAATCAATGTAATTTAATGCTAAGTTGATGAGGTATTGCTTAATTTAATATCTTTCATTAAAAAGTCATATGGCTTTTTTGTGATTTATTTTGAACAATAGCTTGCATCTATAACCATGTCAAAAACACAGAAATCAAGAGAAATGGCAAGGCCCAGAGGACCAGGTAGAATTCTAGGATTTGAAGAAATTGAGTTTAAGGACTATCACTGACCTTCTTGAGGTTGTGTGAATTCACTTACGCTCATTAAAAACCATTTATGAAGTAAAAATAAAAAGAATCATTCACTTCATAAGGCTGAGTTGGGACTAAAAAAATAGTTCATAAAGCACTTAAGCAAATAGGACCAAAAAGCTTGGGACTATATACTACACTAACAATATTTAGGTGTCCTCATTTAACCCCTTCAAATTGAAAAACATTGACTACAGACCTAAGAGCATAGAGCTGGAAAAAAAAAAACTGGCTGTTACAGTTTCCAAAGCAAATCTCTCTCCTTGAAAGGAGTGTCAAAGGTTTACCACTCAAATGCAATTAATTTTGTAGGGAGAAATCTCTGAGACTGAAGAATGGCAAGTAATGAAAATGAAAACTACAATAAGCCATCAGCCTTATGATTTACTGAGAGCTTGCTCTTCACCAGGCATTTGCTTTCTTTACTTATTTACTCATCACAACACTCCCACTAGTTGGGTAAATGTACACCTATTTATAAAAAGGAACTTAACAATAAATAGATCACACAGTATGCAGTTGAACTGATATCCAAGAAAGAATCTTCCTGAACATAAAATCTGATAGGCAAGAAAGCACAACACTGAGATGGTAAGTGCCCTTAAATAGAAATGTTTGCAGTTTTGGTGAAAAGAAAGATGTCAAGTTCTTTGTACAGAAACATAGTGAACACCCTTCAGAGTGCCCTCACCCCATTCCTAGGATTTACCAGGGGAACTTAAACAAACCTTCATATCTGATGATGGCCCTCTCCCCAGGCCACACTGACCAGAACCAGAGCAACTATGTGTCCTGAACTGGCCATTCCCTCCTGCCATTGTCCAATGAATAAAAGTGGAAGGAGCAGAAAGGATGCTTATTAGCTGAGACAGAGCCTCTCTCCTTTTATTTATTTACTAGAGACCCAGTGCACGAAATTCATGCACTAAGGAGGGGGGAGTTCCTCAGCCCGGCCTGCTGTTGGACATCCCTCTCACAATCCAGGACTGCTGGCTCCTAACCACTTGCCTGCCTGCCTGATCACCCCTAACCTCTCCACCTGCCTGCCTGATCGCCCCTAACTGCCTCTGCCTAGGCCTCCACCATGGCGGCTTAGTCAGGAAGGACATCCAGAAGGTCATTTGGCTGTCCGGTCTAATTATCATATTACACTTTTATTATTATAGATTTTTATTTTGAAATAGTTTGTAACCAACAGAAAAGTTATAAGAACAAAGAGCCTTTGTGTGCTCTTCACACAGATTCCCTAATTGTTAAATTTGACCACATTTGCTCCACTTCTCTCTCTTGATTAAATGTCTATTTCAAGTTTCTGCCCATTTTGAACCAGTGTGCTCCTCCTCCTCCCCAAATACAGATACTCTCTTGTATTACTACGGTATACTCCCATCAGTCAGGAAATATACATTGATACAACACTTCCATCCAACTCACAGACACCATATAAATTTTTCCATCTGTCTTAATAATGGCTCTTTTTCTTTCTAGTCTAGGTTCCTACCTGAAGACACACATGGCTTTTATTTGTCTTCCTAGCGTCCTTCAATCTAGAGTTCTTAGTCTTTTCCTGTCTCTTATTTGTTGATGGTCTTAAAAAGTAAAATTCTTTCATTCTATAAGGAAACCCTAAACCTGGGTCTATCCAGTTTCCACCTGACCAGAACCAGGTCATGCATATGTGGCAGGTATGCCAGAGAAATGACACTGTGCTCTTCTGGGCGTACAGCATTTGGAAGCACACTGACAAACTTATGATTGCTCCCAAACAAGAGTTCACCAATTCAGAAAAAAAAAAATTGGTAAACTTTTTTTTCAAAAAATTTTAATATGGTAAAATACATAACATAAAATGTACCATCTTATTCATTTTTAAATGTACAGTTCATTGGTATTAAGTACATTTAGAGTGTTGTGCAACCATCTACCTCCAAAACTCTTTTCATCTCTCAAAATTGAAACTCTCCCCATAATACCTATCAATAACTCCCCACACCGCTTCCTTCAGCCCCTGTAAAACACTATTCTACTTTCTGTCTCTGTGATTTTAACTCTTCTAGTTATGTTCTATTAATGCAATATTTTTGTGACTGTCTTATTACACTTAGAATGATGTCCTCAAGGTTCATCCACATTGTAGCACATGTCAGAATTTCCTTCTTTTTTAAGGCTGAAAAATACTTCATTGTATGCATGTACCACGTTTTGCTTATCCATTTATCCATCAATAGACACTCAGTTGCTTCCACATTTTCGCTATTGTAAATAATGCTGCTGTGAACATGGATGCACAAGTCTCTTCAAAACCTTGCTTTCAGTCCTACAGGTATATACCAGAGGTAGAATTGTTCAATTGATGGTGATTCTATTTTTATTTTTGTGAGAAACTGTTGCACTGTTTTCCCCAGTGGTTGTGCTAGTTCACATGTATCTCCACATCCTCAGCAATACCTGTTATTTTCTGTTTTTGTGATAGTAGTTATCCTAAAGGGTGTGAGTTGGGATCTCACTGTGGTTTTCCTTAGTGATAAGTGATATTGAGCATCTTTTCATGTGCTTATCGGTCATTTGTATAGCTTCTTTGGAGGAATGTCTATTTCAAGTCCCTGCTCATTTTGAACCAGGTTGTTTGTTGTTTTGTTATTGAAAAATGGGTAGACTTTATAAACCAACATTCAATGTTGTATTAAAATATGCCAAGTTTTGCCCTGCTGGTGTGGCTCAGTTGGTTGAGCATCGTCTTCTATACCAAGAGTTTCAGTTTCTGGTCAGTGCACATGCCCATGTGTCTGGGTCTATCCCCAGTAGCGGGCATGCAGGCAGCAGCTGATCAATGCTTCCTTCTCATCGATGTTTCTATTTCTTCCTCTCCCTTTCTCTCTCTCTCTCTCCAAAAAATCAGTAAAAACATATCTTTATAAATTTTTTTTAAATGTCATTTCTCTGCCTAAAATATACACAAGGAATTAAAGTAACTTATAGAAAGATAATCCAAATGTGATATTGCAGGCTTTTCAAGTTAGGGGTAGAAACAGTATTTTTTTTCATACCTACAATTATACTTCTATAATCTTGTTCTTAAAATTTATCCTAATAGGCAGGAATTCATATTTAACATGTTATAGCAGACAATTCCAATTTGAAATAAATTCTACTTAAAAGGTTCATTTGAAACTAAAACAAACAAACAAAAAATTTTCTAGTGAAGCAATGCTATGTCTGGTGGTCAGGGCCCTAAAGGTAGTCCATAAAAGCCTAATGCTGAAATTAAAAAAAAAAAAAATCACAAAAGATAAATCGCCATCTATAATGAGATTTCTATAACAAAAACAGTGTCTTTTAAAACATTATATAAGGTCCCGGAAGCAGTAAGAAATAGGGATACCTTTTCTGATAAGTAGTAAAAAAGAAATAAAGGGTGAAATATAGGCAAATTATCTCTTCCTCCATCTTATCCTTCCTCAATTTTAGGCATGACAAGTTTATATGGTTGTTTTCCATGTGCCCTTTTATTGACCTTCTTTGGCATTTATCTCAGTGCTTTGATACCTTGTTTAAATATCCCCTGTTTTATGCATTCAGTACCCAGCATCTTTCTAAAGCATTATATGCAATGAATATGTGCTTTGTAAAGAATGAGTGAATGAATGAAGACATCAGTAACAGGAACTCATTACCCTGGTTCTCTTGGCACCTTTAAAAATGGCGCCTAGAAAAAATCAATGTCTTCCATAGAATGAAAAATGGAAAATTGATGAACCAAAACATTTTTCAGAATCACTGACTAACTTGAATCTTCTACAGGACTATTTGACTTCTGCTCTGAGTTTATGTCCAACACAGGGATGATAGCCAGAGGACTAGTGGAACGCATACCTCGATTCCCTCCTACCACACAGAAAGTGACATTCTGTGTTAAAACAGCAACCCTAGAATTACACAGTGAAGATTCTACAGGGAACTATTTTCCTGCTAGAAGTGCACATTCTGAAGTTTTACCAGAGCCCCACCTTCCCTCTAATACATACAATATGTATGCCATGTTCCTTTGGAGAGAAATGAAACTACGGATGGTTTTATGTTCAAACGAATCCTTTAAAGGACAACCTAAAAATCCCTCCAGGTTACCACCTTCTTATTGTTTCATCATATAATGTCTCCAAATTCTGCTGGAGTTAGCTTCTCTTGAATTTTAAATGAGTGTAGTCTGAGCTCCAGTCCCACCCAAGGAGGAAAATTTGCTGTCCCTCCCACTTCTGTTGAAATTCCTCAGAAGAGGTGCGGGGAGCATTTATCTTTCTCCTGCTTGGCTCTGGCTTAGAGTTCCTAGTGAGTTCCATTAGTCATGTTAAAGGGATTATTTCACTCGATCCTTCACACTGCTTTAACTACCATTTCCTTCACTGCCTAAAATATCAATAAACTGAAGACTAGGCAGATGTCTACTAAGGTTTGGGGAGAGACGGGAGGGCTATGTCACAGCGCTAAATTAAATGTGTGTATCAGATAGACAGACATACTGTAAGTATCCTTCCACCGTGCCCGCTGGCCATGCTCACTGTATACTCCATGGAAGTTCTTAGCTTCCCCATTATACCTGGGTTCCTCTTCTCTTGTCCAGTCCTTGGCAAGCTCCAAATTCTTGTTTTAGTGATAAAGGCAGTATAGTTCTTTCTCTCATTCCTATGCTTTCCAAGCCATTCCCTGAAGCTTATCTTTTTCTCACAGCCAAACAGCTCATCTTTTCCAAAGAGAAATTCTGCCACTTCCTTGGGATTCAGAAGCAGCTACGGTCTGCTGGGGTTTTAAATAACAAAGTGTTTCTTCTCCACACAAAGACTAGTCAGGTATAATAGACGACTCTTAAGGGGCTTTCGTCTCACCAGGCTTCCACCCTCTGTCAGAACCTCCACACATGGGAGCAATGAGCAGCCGCCCGCCCGTGGGTCTGCGACTCTTCCCCGCCCCCATCCACAGCTGATAGACCCTCAGGGGAACATCTGATCAAAGCTGGAGGAGCTGAGAGGAGGAATTAGACACAGGACCTGAATCAGAGGTAGTCACCTGAACAGCAGCCCTCAGAGAGAAGGGCGATGTAACCCTGCTGCCAGGTCCCTGAGGGCCCTGGTCCCTGTCCTCCCCAGGGCTGGGCTGATCTGTCCTTTTCTCTGTTTTGGGCTACTCCAAAGTCTTTCTGTTGCTTAAACTGGGCTGTGCTAATTTTCATTGCTTGTACCTAAAAGCCCTTTGAAGAATAAAGACCTTTAGACAACCCTACAAAGGAAACCACATACATTTTCAAGGCAGGACATTCAACAATTACTTTTAGAAAATTCGGTTAGCCGTTATGCTCTGATCAAGAAGATAGTCGGCCATTACTGCCAGAAAGTGAAATGACCACGAATTCTCTTACATCTAGATGCATTCATTGTACAGAACAATCCAAGACATCTTGTGACATATGATACTGACATTGCCCATGTCAGATGCCTCCAGCTACTTCTAGGGGAGTTGGGGATTCATTCCAGGAAAGGAAATAAAATTGTCATGCTCCACTGGTGTGGCTCAGTGGTTGAGCATCAACCCAGGAACCACGAGGTCACGGTTCATCCCCAGTCAGGGAACATGTCCAGGTTGCAGGCTCTATCCCCAGTGTGGGGTGTGCAGGAGGCGGCTGATCAATGATTCTCTCTCATCATTGGTGCTTCTATCTCTCTCTCTCCCTCTCTCTCTTCCTCTCTGAAATCAATAATAAAAATAAAATACAATTGTCATTATAATATAGTCAAACAAGGTCTCCTACGAATACATACTTCCATCACAACATTAGTTAAAAGATTTGGGGCGGGGGGGGGGGCGGGGGGAAAGAATATCTAAAAGTGTGTGTGTGTTTTTAACTTCATTGGTTATCTAGCATTTGTTATTTCCAGGAAGAAACTAAGAAATGCTGCTCTTCAGACTCTGACCTATTACGGAGATGAAACCAGCTGTGTACAGAAGGCTGTTTCTTCTGTTAATCAAGTTATCCTTCCTTCCATGCCCTTGAATTTCAAAGTGAAACTTATAAATAATCTGATCTTAACATTTAAAATATGCACTCTCCTTCTGCCAGCCAGAAGGTAATGAGCAGTCTAAAGTCACTCAGCCTGGGTTTCCTTCCCCTAATTGCCCTAAAAATTAAATAAAAAGCTCCCCGCAACCCGTCTGCTGCTCAGTGAAAACAGGATAAAATACAGCAAATTCTAACAAGCCGGCATGCGTGAAGTTTTCCTCTGCACTCCTTAACGCCGCATTTACATTCCCTTCCAAACAGCACTAACTTCTTTGCCTCTTTATCTCCATAGAAATCAAATCACTGCAGCTCAAATTCATGTTGCAGAGAGCATTTTCTTCTATTAGAAAAAGATTGTCTTCCATTTTGCAGTGAGGAGTTTTTCAGTTTTATTTTTTTAATGCAGGATCCAGGGTGGGAGTGTGGGGAGAGGGGTAGCTTGAATTACAGGACTATTTAAGCCATAACATTTAATTTCAAACTTGGTTCTTTATAGCCTATTACCCCGGCTGCCATCTCTCTCCCCTTTCCTCATTTTCTGTTGAAAATTGATCTCATTGTTCTTGTCTGAATAAGAAAGCTCAGGCTCAGGGTATTTCACTTGGCTTAGGCTCAAGAATAAAAGATTCCTTTTAAAGTGAAAATCATGGGGGTTTTGCCAATTCAAATCACATTACTCTTTTCCCTCCTGGGCCAGGCAGGAAAGCCAGGGGCTCTGCCTATCGGGATCGCTGCACACCAGGGGAAGGCCTGGCGATGTGCAGCTTCACCCATAATCTCCCCGGCCACGAGCCCTGTCAGGTGAAGGGAGACCCCAGAAAGCCCTACACAGTTCATGAGGTGGACCAAAGGGGTAACTTCTTTGCACTTGACTTTATTTATTTTCTGCATCGCTGTTAGCGACCTAAATAGAAATACTGTTATTTGTCAGCAATTGGTAAGGGATACCAGACATTGGAGGGGTTTTTTGGAAAATTAGACATTCTGAGCACCCCAGAAGAAACTAGTGTCACTGTGCATTTCCAGAGTACCGGCTGAAGGGCCGTAGCACACCGGAGACCGAATTATTATAAACTACATCTGTTTCCTCTAATAGCTACTCCTCCTTTTGTCCCCTCCTAATAATAATAATCCCATCCCCTCTCTAATCCTCTTCTCATTGGCATCCAAAGAGACATTTTCATTTCTATGCTCTACACAGGTAGTGAGTGACCTAGAATACAGAGGACTTAAAAGTGGTCATTTCAAATTATCATCATGTAAAGCAAATGCAGTAAAATAATAACAATTGGGGATCTGTTTAGTGAATTGCCTAGAATACAGAGAATTTGAAAGTGGTCATTTCAAGTTATCGTCATGTAAAGCAAATGCAGTAAAATGATAACAATTGGGGTACCTGGGCAGTGTGTACACAGACATCTGTTTTTCTATGCTTGCAACTTTTCTGTAAATGTGGAATCACTTCAAAATTAAATTTTACCCCAAAATAGCAGCATCTTCACAGCACAGGGTAAAATTTTGAACTCACCAAAAATCTAACAAAGTTGGTATTTTTAGAGGTCAATAGACAAGAGAGCACTACAGGGGAAGAAAAATGTCCAAGATGCAGGTAAGGAAAAGAATCACCGCTCAGTTAAAGATTTAGCGGATTAAAGGCTTTACTATAGAAATGTATTCCCTGTGTTAGTTTATTAATCTAGTTGCAGGCACCAGGCACAGAGTTGTGCCGTGAAGTTCTGTTTTCAAGATTCCAAGCTCATCATCCAGGACCATCATCCATCTCCAAACAAAACGCCCCGAGGGAGCTTTCAATCTTGATATCAACGACAAGCAAACACAATCTAGGGACAAATGAAAACCTAGTAAGCATAAAGCATGGCCTTGAGAGAGATCAAAATGAGCAAGGTATTCACTGACATCCGACTGAGATGGCCAAGTTTAATCAATAATGATAATGAGTCCCTTATCAACAAAGAATCATTCACAAAGATGGAGAGGGTGGGAGGACCATCTGGAGCGAAAGAGAGCAAAAGTCTGGTTTGGGGTGATGTTACATTACAGATCACCCAGGTTAGCTATACCATGTGCTACCTTTGGAACACATCGAGGTTAGCATCCCAGTTGATAAAATGATTGGCAAGCAGGCCTGTTGTTTGCATATGTTTGTATATGTGAAGCTGGCATGAGCCAAACCTCCTCTTTTCAATATTCAACATTCTTCCTGTTTGTCAAGGCTCAGTTCAAATCACTGATCCTTTTTGAAGTTTTCCTTGACTAAGTAAATCTACAAAGCACAGCATACGCACAAGAGAGAGGCCGAACATTTTTTAAAACTGCAGGCAATCCCTTTGGGACAGGACAGGATTTGCCATTTCACATAGCAGCTTTCGGGGCAGAGCCTTTGGGAAAATGTTACCAGGGAGAAAGTATTTGAGGCAATTTGGGAGTTCACTTGAGCCTGCCCCTGGGGTAAATAGCATCTAAAGCTCAAAAGTGTGGGCCCCAAATCACATGTACAGAGAAATCTAAAAGTGACTAAGAGTCTCCTCTTAGCTATACCTGGGAAACAACTGGTAAAGTCATGGCTACATTTTGTTCTCATAGTGAATTCCCTTAACAGATAAAATAGCCAACGTCCGAAAGGAAAAATAAATGTTCCCAGACAGACTAAACGATCATGTTGGATTAATCGTATGGCTTCGGTTGAGGGTCATTATAACACAGCAGTTAAGGGCACAAATCTAGAGTGCGATGCCTGGGTTTGAGTCCTGCCACTGCTGCCTACTGGTTGTATAACTTTGGGCAAGTCACTTAACAGCTCTATGCCTCTGTTTCCGCATAGTAAATAGCAAGAATAATAGTATCTGGCTCATTGAGTTCAAACTATGTAAAGCTCTTGGAATTGTGCCCAGCACACAGGACTATATAATTATTAGTAATAGGATCTAAAATGCAATACTCTCATTTAAATGATTAGGTGATGGGATTAATGCCATTCAAAAGTTAACTCTTTAGGACTATAGAGAACTGGATTTAAGCCCTTTTTCCATCATTATGCCTGTATAATCTAACACAAGTCAGTCACTTCTCTGAAACATAAATGAATCATAAACATAAATTCTACTTGGTGTGACCTGGAGAACAAACTGTAGCAGACAAGGCTGGTCGAGGGGTATCATTTGAGAGGCGATCGTGAGATCGCCCAAATGAGAAATAAGTGTGCTTTGAAGTAGGCTAGTGTATGGTGAGTGCTGGGATTCCAACTTGGAGAACATGTTAATGAGCTGGACAAGGAACACAAAGAAAAGAGAGCCGTCCAGCATGTTAAGTGTTTTGGCCTAAACAACCAGATGAATGGTATTGCCACTAAGGAAGATAGGAGAGACAGAGAGAAGCAGCTGGAGGAAAAGAGGAATCAAAAATTCAGTTCTGGACATGCTCATTTGAAAGTTCCACTTGAATATCCACCTGGAGAATGAGGTGGACAGTTGGATATATGACTCTGAAAATCAAGGCAGAGGTCAGAGGTCGATATATAAATTTAAGAGTTATCAATATTTACTCACCTCCCAATATGTAATAGGAGAAGGTCCAAAAAGAGAAGAGGATCAAGGAGCAGGCACAATCCAAAATTTAGGGGTTTAGCAGAAGAGTTCACAAAAAGAAAATGACAAGAAATAGCCAAGGAAGTAGACAAAAGACCAGGAGAGTGGAGTGTCATGGAAACCAGGACGAGAAAGTTTCTGGAAGCAGCAGCGCTCTAGCTTTGGAGATCAGTCCAAGGAGTCCCACCTTTAAAGTAAAGATAATGTCTGTCCCCATCTAATCTTAAGATAGCTAATCATACATCCTCTAGTCAACTGAAATAGTTAACTATATCCTAAAAGCTAATGAGACATGCCCACGCTGGTTTGGTTCAGTGGATAGAGCATTGGCCTTCGAATTGAAGGGTCCTAGGTTCGATTCTGGTCAAGGGCACATTCCCAGGTTATGGGCTTGATCCCCAGTAGGGGGCATGCAGGAGGCAGCCAATCAATGATTCTCTCTCAACATTAATGTTTCTATCTCTCTCTCCCTCTCCCTTCCTCTCTGAAATCAATAAAAATATTTTTTTTAAAAAAAGTTAATGAGACATATTATTAAATGAAGGAATGATGAAAGAGTATTTTGGTTGCAACCATTCACCATTTGTGTATGGAAGATTGATGTTAACAGAATCCCACCAAAGGAGGGGGTTTTTTCCCTCCATCCACACATCTATATATATATTTAAAGAGCCAGGGTCCATAAAGACCGAAGGCTCGACCAAACACTGGAAGTCAGTGCTGGGTTGCCATGGTGACCCAGCATTGACTGCAGCCGATGCTGGCCAGCTACCCAGCACTGACTGCAGAGGGGTCTGCAGATCAGGCCTGGAGAGAGGCCTGCAGAGAGAGAGGCAGGGTCTGATCCGCAGCTTCTGTGGCAGCTATTGATCAGCTGTTGCTTCTCTCTTTCTCTCTGGGCTTCCCCAGCAGCCGCATCTCTGTTTCTCTTGGGCCTCTGCAGGGGCTGCTGATCAGCCTGCCTCTTTGATCAGGCCCAGAGATAGGCCCAGAGACGCTGACTGGCATAGAAACTGACCAATCAGAACCTAATCTGGGTGAAGTGCCAGGAGCCAATGGCTACCTAGGAGGCAGAACTTTTGAGACTGACTGGCATAGAAAATGACCAATCAGAACCTAATCTGGGTGAACTTCAAAAGCAGAACCTAAGGTGGGGGCTGAGGAGGGGTTTTAAGGGCAACAGCTGTTTGGTGTAAGGTGTAAGAAAGAAGTTCAAATTTTTAATGACTGCTTTGGCAGTATAGTGTATATGGCTGGCTATCAGTCCAAATATAGGGATTATGTATTTTTGTCTGCCAAGAGCATCTCCTCCTGCTGAAAAAGGCTCTCCCCCTCCCCGATTTAAGCAATTCTATCCTATATAATCTATCTATACTAATAAAAGGGTAATATGCTAATTAGACCAGGTCAACCAGCCATCTTCCGGATGTCTGACTTCCTTCCAGACAAAGCCATGGTGGTGGGGCCAAGGCAGAGGCCATTAGGGGTGATCAGGCTGGCAGGGGAGGGCAGTTGGGGGCGAGATCAGGCTGGCAGGAGAGGGCAGTTGGGGGCAACCAGGGCAGTGGGGGAGGGCAGTTGGGGGTGAGATCAGGACAGCAAGGGAGGGCAGTTAGGGGCAATTGGGCCAGCAGGGGAACAGTTAGGCATTGATCAGGCTGGCAGGGAAATGGTTAGGGGTGATCAGGCTGGCAGACAGAAGCGGTTAGGGTCAATCAGACAAGCAGGTAGGTGAGTGGTTGGGAGCCAGCAGTCCTGGATTGTGAGAGGGATGTCTGACTGCTGGTGATCGGGCCTAAACCGGCAGTCGGATATCTCTGGAGGTCCCAGATTGGAGAGGGTGCAGGCTGGGCTAAGGGACAGCCTCCCCCGTCCCCCCCGTGCACGAATTTCATGCACCAGGCCTCTAGTAACTTCATAATTCAGCAGTGCAAGCTTTGTTGTCCAGCGCCCCAGTGAGTGTGATCAGTGTAAGGAAAAGTGAGCAGCTCGAACCACAAATTCCCCTACAGCAAACATGGCTGTCTCCCTTCTGCCAAGTATATCAATGCTTTCCAGCAGCTTTCAAAACCACTGGAGACCCCAGCTTCACAGATCACTGCCAACAGTTGAGCAATTCTGTTTGAACCAAGCACGCAGGAAGATCGGGCCAAAACAGCCACTATCTTTACTCTGCACTTCCAGCACAATTTTTTTTTTTTTTACAGAAGTAGGCAGGATTGCTATTCTGAAGTTCAGAATCAAGTTTTGTTTAGAAAGATAAGAGCAGGTAAGGATTTGCAAGCTAAGGAGGTGGTTTTTAAACAGAAAAACACCGCAGCACCATGAATTATGTGCTGCAGACTCCGGAGCCTAATAGACGGAGTTTAATGATGAATTTTCAGCTTTATCTCTTTCCATCTGTTTGCCCTTCTTGGAACCAGCCCCCCAACATGATCTGCTTTGTGGTTTAAATTGTGTCTCTGGAAGAATATCCTATCCTGAGGCATTGCATTCATGGCACTCGGGAGAGAGTGAGCCGACTGACTGGGTAGGCAGACCACTGGCCACGGGCAGATTAGCGACATTACTTAGCATTCATGTAACACTGGTAGTCATGTTTATTGTCCATTCCTTACGGACAATCACTCTTATCTCCAGGGCTCAGTGAGGTGGAACAACTTGCTTGAGGTTACACAACAAGAAAAGAAGCGGAGCCGGAGCTGCAGTGGGCTCTCTAGCCTGGGAAACATATACTGACATTAGGAGCAGTTCACCAGCACGAACTGGGGAGTCTAGACCCAAACCAAATGTAAAGATTCTGCCACCCTCCCACTCCCAATATATTACCCAAAGCAATCCCTTCCCAAATACAAGGCCAGGGAAAGAATCCACAGGGCAGTGCCCAGGAACCCCCAGGAGTATGCGGGTGTCATGCTCCCCATTTCCACTGCGCACCCTCACCCATCCCCATTCGCATCAGAGAAAATGCCTGTGTGAGCAGCAATCTCTGCTCTTTCTTCGTAACGGACAATAGCTCCAGACCTGCATGATGTATTAGAAAACCTCCCCCCTCCCCACCTCACACACATGCACATTCACACTGTGGCCAGTACAGCACATCTCTAGATTAGAAATTGTTTCTATCGCTGTGTCTTTGGAAGCCCTCACACATTGGCTTTCTTCTCACATAACTTCTCCTTTGCACACATGGCAAGCTGTGCTTTTTGAAGCATGCTTTTCTCTAGGACACTTTTTATTCCCGTAGATTGAATAGAATTATTATCAAGCAAATCCATCTTGGATTTAGTCAAGTAGAATTAGAACCAATATGACTTAATAGGAAGACAATCTCATAAGGCAGCTCTATTTTAACAGCAAGAATGTGGATTTAAGAGTTGAAAAGACATGAGTTCAAGTCTTATTGCTCCCGTTCTTACAGGCTATGACATAGCCACTATGTGATCTTGATGAGTCACTGATCTCTCTGAGCCACAGGGGCCTCACTTATAGATCTGGAAAAGAATAATATGACTTGCAGGGTAACCATGAGCAAATAATAACATAAGGTACAGAGAGAGCTTGACACATCTGAGGCACTCAGTAAATGAAAATAATTGCTTTTGTTGTTGTTAATCCTCACCTGAGGATAATTTTTCATTGTTTTTTCAAAGAGAGTAGAAGGGAGCGGGAGAGGGGGAGCAGAGAGAGAATCATCGATGTGAGAGAGACACATGAACCGGCTGCTTCCTGAACTCACCCTGACCAGGGACAGGGAGCAAACCTGCAACCCAGGTACTAGTACATGCCCTTGATCGGGAATTGAACCCAGAACGCTTCAGTGCTTGGGCCAGCACTCTAACCATTGAGCAACACAGACCAAGGCAATAATTGCTATTTTTAATAAGTTTCTTGGGTTCTATAAATTTAAGTCTCTTAGCAAAGCCAAATTTAAATGTGAATTGTAAGAATTAAATGAGTTAATATATGTAAAGCACCCCACACAGTTGTAACACATAAATAAATGTTATTTTCCCTACTGAAGAAAGTATCATAATTTTATTTCATAGTTAAGGAAATCTAGGCTATTCCCAATTATCCAAGATGGCACAGTTGTCATATCAATTTTTTTAAAATAATTTGAGGGGGGTAGGGAAACATCAATGTTATTCCACTTATTTATACATTCATTTGTTGATTCTTGTATGTGCCCTGATCAGGGATCGAACCTGCAACCTTGGCATATCTGGAGGATGCTCTAACCAACTGAGCTCCCTGGCCAGGGCATCATACCAGTTCTTAAGTCAGTGTCCTTTCTTGTCCCACAGAATGCTCATGCTTTTTATGTTTATTAAAGGAATACCTTTTGATGATAAGCACAGTAAGGCTCATGCTAAACAGAGGTCCAGAGTTCATCGCCATGTTGGTCAGAGCAAATGAAAGCCCACCCGGTCTTGGAATAATTACTTAGAACTGTGTTTCCTCCCTCCCACCCCTACCCCCACCCCATTTCTGAACTCTCTGATGTGACTAAGCATGTAATTGGGACAGCATCCAACAAATAAAATGTGACTCTGTAATTCCATCTGCATTCACCCAAATTGTACTGAAACGGCTGTTACGGCCTTTGGCCTCTTATTAACTGCTTGACTTTATTTATGCCAAAGGAAATTATTATAGTTTGGGTTAATATAATCACTTGCAGACCCTAAGAATTCCCAAGCTTACAAGGGGTAAGTGCCTAATGTATATAGAAATGTAGTTGCTGGAAGACGCCATCTATAAACTCTTAAACTACAGGGTTTTAAAAGTTGCAGGAAATAAAGACAAAATTGAAATGAATTAGATTGGACATGACAGATTCACCAATCAATTACTCTACCTGACCAAGGCCGTGTACAAGTTATCTTTAAAGATGTAAGAATACAACTACCACTAGGATTTAAAATATACACTGAGTGGCCAGATTATTATGACCAGCCAGATTATTATGACCACCCCATCAGTACTTCGTTGGGCCACCTTTTGCCTTCAATACTGCAGTGATTCTTCTTAGCATTGACGCCATGAGATGTTGAAAGGTGATGCGAGGAATCTGACACCATGCCTGATGAATAGCACTGTCCAGTTCTGTGAGATTTGATGGTTGTGGAACCAGCTGCCTGATGGCTCTTTTAAATTCTTCCCACAAATGCTCAATTGGATTGAGATCTGGTGATTGTGGGGGCCACCTAAGCAAGGTAAAGTCTACCTTATGTTCTTGAAACCACTCCTGCACAATATGAGCACAGTGGCATGGCACATTGTCTTGTTGGAAGAAGCCATCTCCATTGGGATACACCGTCAACATGATAGGATGAACTTGATCAGCAATGATACTCAGGTATGTTATGCTATTCAGATGTTTATAATGATCTGGCCCTCTGGCAACTTCAGCGCGAAATTATAGATAATTTGCCTACAAATGTCAGGTGGTCATAATAATCTGGCCACTCAGTGTATATATAGCTAAAAAGGGTGGGGGTTTTGGTTTGCTTAGTTGATTTCTTAAAACACTTCCACATCTTCTTACTGCCTAAGGTATTCATTCATCCAGTCAATATTTATTAATTTATTAATATTTATTACCCACTGTTAAGGATAAAACTGTGAACAATCCCTGCCCTCACAGAATTTAGGGTCAAGTAGAAGATAGAGAACAGTAAATAAGCCTTTACAATATGGCATAGTAACCACATGAAAGTGAGGTACACAGTGTTATGGAGACACTTAGGAAGAACAACCAACTCAGGCTTGGGAGGAGATGGAAACATCTCAGGGAAGCAACCTGTAAGAGAAAACCTAAACGATGGACAAGAATTGGGCAGACAGCTATGGCTGGTGTCTTAGTCTGTTCAGGCTGCTCTAGTAGAAGAACATAGATTGGGTGACATCAACAACAAACATTTCTTAGAGTTCTGGAGGCTGTTTCTTGGTGAGGACTCTCTTCCGGTTATGTTCTCACATGGCCTTCCTTGATGGCTGCCTCAGAGAAAGAAAGATCTCCTGTCTCTTCCTCCTCTTAGACGAGCACTAATGCCTTAGTGAGGATTCCACTCTCATGACCTAATCTAACACAACTTACCTCCCCAAAACCCCACCTCTAAATACCATCCTATTGTGGGGAAGGGTTTCAACATATTTTCCATAACAGTTGGAAAACATGTATACCAGGCAGAGAAAACACAGTATGGGAAAATTTCAAGAGGATGGAGAGATCAACGCTTATTCCAGGAATTAAAAACAAGTTTGTATAGCTGAACTTTAAAGTGTGAGGGAGAAGGAAGTGGAAAAGAAGCTTGAACACTAAGAAAGGAGTGAGGAGCATGGAATTTATCCAAGATCAAAGGTCTCCATTTTTAAAGTAATGTCATAATTACATTTGGTGGTTAAAACATTATTCTGTTGGCTATGTGGAGAAGGAATTGGCTGGGAGAAAGTCAAAAGCAGTGAATTAGTATACACAAGGACTAAGTGTAAGATTTGCTGAAACTGAGGATGCTCACATGCATATATTATTTTTTGCTCTAATAAGCTCAAGGAATACATTGCCTACATTGACATCTGAGGGCATTAGGCTGCGGAATGTTCAGTGAGCCTCCCATTTTTTATTGGAAATGGCCCTGGTTGGTGGCAATGGTTGACATCTATGTGCCAAGCCTGGAGACATACTAAGCAAGGTTTTACCAACTTCATATTCCCCAACCACAACAACTTCATACTCTAGCAGAATTAACTTTTATGGTTGCAAAGATCACCCACCATTAGCAAACTTTGGTACCTGGATTGAACATCTGGATTCCAAGTATAATTCCTGAAAAAGTCACCAGCACATCCTGATAAATTGCCCACAAATCATATAACAACAATCAGGTCCCACACAGGGCAGATCTGAAGTAATGACTGATCCGTGGGCCAGGGCAATAGCTCCTCTCCTGCTTTATTGGCATGGGAGAGTCCAAGCAGGACAGACTTAAGGAGACCTCACCAGAAACATGGAGACCAGTCCGGAAGCTGGAGAAATGAGGATGATTGCAACTCGGGTGGTGACAGTAAGAATAAATTGGCAAAGATGAGGAATTCAAGAGCTACTTGTGAGATAAAAGTTAGCTAATGACTGGATATAGTGGGTGACAAATTTCTAGGAAGTGTTTTTTATTGGGATACAATTGATATATGACATTGCATTCATTTTAGGTGTACAACATAATGATCCCATAATGTATATATGTACGTGAAGAAGCCTGGATGAGCCTATGGGAGGATGAGAGGTCACATGGATCAGAGGCAGGTCCTCCAGCCAAGGCTCCTTTGACCAAACAGCCTACTCCATACAAGGTATGAGAGTGAGGTCACCTTGGATCATCCAACCTCTGCCAAGCCACCATCTCACCACAGAGATTAGCCACATGGGCCCAGGCTGGAAGAACATCCCAGCTAACCTAGAGAACAGTGAGAAATAATGAATGATTGGTATTTTTAAAAAAATAACCCTTCTAGTTTCATAACTGGGGGGAAAATCTATTTGCACATCATTTTAATATAATATCACCCTGATGACATTAATTTTAATATAGCTAACCTCCATTTAAATTTGGGTAAATGATTCATTTATTCTGAGAAATCACCACTTTCATCTTTCACCACATTGGACAGCTTCAAACCTGATATGTTATAAGGTCAACAAAAATGAGGTTAATCATATACACTGTCAGCCCTCCATTTCCACAGGTTCTGCATTCATGGATTCAATTAACTTCAGATAAAAAAATATTTGACAAAAGAAAGCCGTGTTGCACCTGGCCAGTGTGGCTCACTGGCTGAGTGTTGACTCATGAACCAGAAAGTCATGGCTCAATTCCCGGTCAGGGTACATACCTGAGTTGCAGGCTTAATTCATAGTAGGGGGAGTGCAGGAGGTGACCAATCTGTGATTCTCTTTTATCATTGATGTTTCTAATCTCTCCCTCTCCCTTCCTCTCTCTGAAATCAATACTACTAATAATAAACATATACACATTTTCTTTTCTTAAAGAGAGCTATGTTGTTACTGGTGTGTATTATGTAGTTAGTCCTACAATGTCTGTACATGTGCAGACTATACTTCTTGTCATTATTCCCTAAACAATGACAATTATGTATATAGATTTACATTGTATTAAGCATTATAATTAATCTAGAGATGATTAAAGTATATGGGAGGATGTACGTGATTTAAATGCAAATACTATATCATTTTATTTAAGGAGCTTGAGCATCCCCGGATTTTGGTACTTTCAGGAGTCGTGGAACTGATCCCCCATGGATACCTAGAGCTGACTGCACTAAAGTATTACTTATGGGTGCCAACTTATGTTTACCTCTGGTCTGCTCTGGAGTCTAGATTTTCACAATTTTAGAGATTAAGTCCTGAAGGTGAAGACATCTTAGATTTTCCCCGCAGTTAAGGAGCCAGGAAAAGCCTCAGAGACTGTCTAATCTAGAGGGTGCCAACAGGTGGTTTGCAGGCCAGCAAATATGTTTTGTTTGGCTCACACAATGCTAGCTCATAAATTTTAAAAGTTTGAATAAGTTACACTGCCACATTTTTGAAATTGGGTAATTACATTAAGAATCTTCCTTTCCAAGCCATCTTAAAAATTTTTGGAAGATCTGGCAACGCTGAGCCTGCGGGACATCAGTTTTCTGAAGCTGAATATAGGCTGCTCCTTTTACATGGGACAGGAGCTCGCTAAGTCCTCCAAGAAACCACCCCATCCAACTATCTAACATTTCAGTTAATTTTTTTTGTTATTAATCCTCACCTGAGTATATTTTCCCATTGATTTTTAGGGAGAGTGGAAGAGAGAGGGAAAGAAAGAGAAACATCAATGTGAGAGAAACACGTTGATTGGTTGCCTCCTGCACTAGCCCTGACCAGGCCGCAGGCGGGAGGAGCCTGCAACCAAGGTACCGGTCCTTTGATCCGCAGGCCCACGCTCTATCTACTGAGCCAAACCGGCTAGGGCTACGTAAACACTGTAGTTTGCTTCAATCACCGTGTTACACACCCAGCCTCTGTAAATATTCGAATTTATGACCCCTAGTCTACTCCAATCACTTAATTTTACAGATAAGCAAACACAGGTTCAGGTAAAAGTGACTCTGTCACCAGCCAGTGATGGACTTAATAGGCATAAATATAAAGCAGTATCAGCTAGAAGTTGAGCCTAGCTCTCCTTCCCACCTGGCAGCTGGCTGAGAGGAGAGTTAACTTTGAATGGGTGTGAGCAAAACACACGAGTCTGGGATTTTCCAAGACAGTAAGGCAGGAGAGCAGCGTGGGGACACCAGGCTCAGTGTCAGGCCCTAGTGCTGAGAGGGTGGGAGGTCCCAGAAGGCAAAGGAGGAGTTAAATGGCATAGAGGAGAAGGAAAACATTGCTTCGTTGTTTTGTTCCTCATCTGCCATGTTGGGCTTATTATTGTTGCTGGGAAAACGTTGTGCTCCTCGTGATGTTGATGGACTTTGGCATGAAAGTCACTCAAAAACTCAAAAAAGACTGTGAGATTCTAGCTATATTGATGGTCAAGTCTTGATTGAAAAATGTGCTTCTTAAAGTTTCTTTAAAAAAAGGTCTTTAAATTTAAGAAAAAGAAATGTATAACTATGTGTGGTAATGGATGTTAACCAGACTTGTGATCATTTTGTAATACAGGGGTGGGCAAAAGTAGGTGTACAGTTGTGAATATATGAAACAGAGTTTATGCTTGTATTACTTATTAATTGTTGTAATATTTTCCATACAAACAACTATAAACCTACATTTACCTGCCTTTGTATTCTCTATTTTATTTTACTCCATGAGTTGAACTCTATAATCAGTCCTCTAAGCATTGCCTCAATATTTTTCAATTCATGTCCTGAAAAAGGTCTAATTTGCCTTAGGTCAGTAGGAGAAATAAAGATCGAGCTCAGAGCTTTAATTTTATGACTATTCATGAACTCAGACAGGAAATCTTCATGAAGGCTCTATTTCCAATAGAGATGATTCAATACTGGGAAAGAATAAAGTGGTAATTTTCAAAACAAGCTAATTGTTGCTTCTATCTTGCCATTAAAAATTAATGTTATCTGGATACAACCATGTACAAATGGATTTTGTCCCCTTATGAAATCTGGGAATGTTAAGATAGTGAAAGGTGTTTTTTTTTTAATGGCTATAAAGTGACTTAATAACTTTGAATTGACATCTTATGCAACCTTAGTTTAGATTGTTTGCATATAATACTCTCACTTCCTTAGAAAGAAAAAAAAAGCATTACTCAGTCACCATTTTGCATAACATCCTGTTTAATCCTGTTTTCAGTCTTATTCAAAACACTCTCTAGGGATAGGTGAGTCATTTTTTTTTAAATTGTACTTGTTACTTGTTCCTGAGGAGGCAATGGCTTTAGCATGTTATTTTTCATAATATATATATCAAAAGCTTCTTAGCTATAACTTTTTATAAAATAATAGAGATAACTGGCCAGGAATTTAATGCTAAATTCCTAAACTTTGGGTGAACATAACAATCATATCATCACTTCAATCCATCCTAATGTGTTCACCATAATTTGTAAAGCACCGTTAGCACATGACACTATCAGAAAAGTCAATTAATGTTGCCTTGGAAGTTGAATCTTGCCATTGTCTGCCACTGAGCCTAATGTTTACTAAAACATTTTTGCTGTTTGTTACATGTCATCACTAAATAAGTAATTTTTCATCCTGTCATTGTGCATTTTTTAATCTGGTTATAAGGACCCAGTAAAAAACATTATTTCTGGGAAGTGAAGAAAAAATACACAAGAAGCAGGGGGGAAATGGCAATTTGAGTGTTTCTTAGAAAACAGGCAGCATTAGAAACATACTATCTTAAAAGCAGAGACGATAGCCCAGCTTGTGTGCTCAGTGGTTGAGCGTCAACCTATGAACCAGGTCACGGTTCAATTCCTGGTCAAGGCCCAGGCCCAGGTTGTGGGCTCGATCCTCTGTGTGAAGCATGCAGGATGCAACCAATCAATGATTCTCTCTTATCGTTGATGTTTCTATCTCTCTCCCCCTCTCCCTTCCTCCCTGAAACCAATAAATTAAAAAAAAAAAAAAAAGAAGAAGCAGAGATGATAGACCGGCTGCATGCTGGCCTCGTTGCACTCTGAGCACCACCAGTTAGGAAGAACATGAACACATGTGGTTAATTCAGCCAGAGAAAGGATTGAAAATGATGTTTAAAAAATAAAATAAGGCCATCTGGGAGATCTTAATGCGTTTAACAACAAGAAGACTCGGGGTGTGATGGTCAATCTTATGTGTCAATTTGGCTGGGCTAAGGGTTGCTTAGATAATTGTTAAAACACTCTTCCTGGTGTGTCTGTGAAAGTGCTTCCAGAGATGAGCATTTGAATCGGTGCACTGAGAACACATGGCCCCCACCAGTGCAGGTGACATCATCTAACCTATTGAGGGCCTGCTTAGGGCCAAAGTACTAAAGAAAAACCAAGTCACTGTCTCCGAGACACCCTCTTGTCCTGCCCTTAGACATCAGCCTTCAGACTCCAGGACTTACACCATCGGTTCGGGATTCTTGGGCCTTTGGACCCGGACTGGGACTGACCCCATCCGCTCCCCTGGTTCTCAGGCCTTCAGACTCAGACTGAGCTACATCACCAGTTTTCCTGGTTCCGCTGCTTGCAGATAACAGCTCATAGAATTTCTCAGCCTCTCATAATAAATCTCCATGTATGTGTATATCTCCTATTGGTTCTGTCTCCCTGGAGATCCCTTGAGTGTACATGGGAAATTCAGAAGAACTCACTTGAGATGTGGGAAATGGGAAGATAAATCAGTCTTCTTTTATGACTCTCTGGGAGCTGAGTTTTTTGCAGCTGACTAAAGGGCAGCCCCCTCTTACAGTCAGATGAGTCCAAAGACAGAATGGACTGACCCATGGGTCCCCCATCACAGAAATGTATAACTACAGCACGGCGACCATCTGAGAGAGATGCCATAGAAACCTTTGAGCAGCAGGCAGGTGGTTGGAAGAGTTACATTTTTAAATTTTATTTTTCAATTACAGTTTACATTCAACACCGTTTTGTATAACCACCAGTAGAGTGGTTAGACAGTCATATACAGTGCTTTACAAAGTGACCTCCTTGATATCCCCAGTACCCACCTGGCCCCACACATAGTTATGACAATATTATTGACTTTACTCTCCATGCTTTACTTCACATCCCTGTGACTATTTTGTAAAAATCAACTAGTACTTCTTAACCTGTTCACTTTTTTCACCAGGCCCCCAATCTCCCTGCCCTCTGGCAACCATCAGTCTATTCTCTGTATATATGAGTCCGTGGAAAGGTTGAATTTTAATGTTCCTTTGTCTCCTCTGGCCTGAGACTTACAGTCAAATGGCACGGGTGTTAAGAATATGCGTCAGGCGAACCTGGCCTCTGCTTTAGTTCTCTGTGGAGAACAATTTCGTCATCCTTAAAATGGTGTCCACACGACTGAGCCTCGTTAAGGCTTATCAGACACAAGAGCTCAAGGCAGAGAATAACACAGTACGTTCTCACTCATGTTAGCTGTTACCTTTATTACCAATCCACCCGCTTGAAGATCCTTTCAGAGAAAGATTCAGGAATGCAAAGACAAAGAATGGATGGGGACACATCTTTTTCGATGGCAGGCATTGAAGAGAAAGGGAAATATAGGGTAGCTGCAAAATATATATATATATATATATATAAAATATATATGTAATATATATATTATATATATATTTTTTATATATATAGCATTATTAAAAATCCCAGTGACCTGAACTTCTTTTTTATGTTTAAAAAATGCGTTTTACAAAAACTTTTGAAACATAAGGGGTCAGAAACCATTTTTAAAGTCCTGTGCTGGAACAGGGCTGAGGAAACCTGCCTGGAGGCTGGGCTTTCTGTTCTGGGTCTCTAAAGGTGGATCAATACCAATTGGACCCAACGGAGTTTCTTCCCCTTAGGTATCTTCTACAGTCTTCTCTTCCAGCCCCAACTGACTCATTATTCTTTGCTCTCCTATAGGTAAGTGGCAGGGCCCCTGAGTTGGCCCTGTGGTTTTCCCCCTCACCCAGCGAAAAACGTTGTTTCTGATCAGGAAATTGCTGTTTTTTCCGTTTGGAGTTTGGGTTATGAGTGGATTCTGTGTGTGTCTCCATAGGGCATCCTGATCCCTCCTGTGGGAGCATTTTTAGTTCGACGTTTCAGCGCTGAGAAAGCGCGAGCCTCCTGTTTGTTCTCTTGATATAGGGTGACCCCTGCTGGCCACTAGAAGATGTTACTGCCTTTTCTAATTTTCTCTTGGCTTTCCACATTTCATTCCGGTCATCAGACTGTAACTGCCACTTCCCCAGATGCAATTCACCTTTACTTAGTTGTGATAGCTTCTATTAATACCTGTTGTGCTTTAAATGTCATTTTTATTGCATTAAACTCAGAGTTTTTGAAAACTGCTCCCCGTAAAATGATTAAATTCATTGCAAAGGAAAACATGTTTTGCTACAGTCTGTGCTGGTGAGTCTTAATGATTCAGTGATCTCATGGTGACAGAGAGACAATGACAATTTTTATATTTCCTTGAAAAATACTGGTCGGCCGAAAATACTGAAGCCCAGCTGGCAGCACAAAACAACATTTGCTTAACTCCTTGGCCCAGCACTCTCATTGATTGAACATACATAGCTACCCAACCATAGCCAAGGTAATCCATGGCTTACACGGCCAGAAAAGACTTAAATAATGTTAAAAACATCCCACCGGCCTAGCTGGTTTGCCTCAGTGGATAGAGCGTCAGCCTGCAGGCTGAAGGGTCCCGGGTTCAGTTCCGGGCAAGGGCACATGCCTGGGTTGCGGGCTCCATCCCCAGTGGGGGGCATGCAGAAGGCAGCCAATCAGTGATTCTCATCATTGGTGTTTCTATCTCTCTCCCTCTCCCTTCCTCTCTGAAATCAATACAAATATACTTTAAAAACATCCCACCACTTTAGCCACCAACAGCCTCTCCTCCCTGGACCACACTATCAGCATTTATCTATTGAATACATGTTTGTTTAGTGCACCTACTATGTAAAAGGCTTGAAATAGGGTGAGGAAAAGAATGGGTAATAAATAGAAAATAGGAGAATATAGTCACGCCTCAGCTGCAACAATATTAAATCTATATATTTTAGCCTCTTACCTATTCATGTGTGTTAAATAATTTATTCAGTGGATCTTAGTGTCTTATGGTGAGAGTAAAATGATAGCATCTACCTAAATCCTTTAGTACTACTGTAAAGACTAGCAATCCCTGCCTCCTGTCACTAATTCACTGTTAAAGAAACAGCCTTTAGCCCTAACTGGTTTGGCTCAGTGGATAGAGCGTTGGCCTGTGAACTGAAGTGTCCGAGGTTCGATTCTGGTCAAGGGCATGTACCTTGGTTGCGGGCACATCCCCAGTGAGGAGTGTGCAGAAGGCAGCTGATCGATGTTTCTCTCTCATCGATGTTTCTAGCTCTCTCTCCCTTTCCTTCTCCCTCTCCCTTCCTCTCTGTAAAAAAAATCAATAAAATATATTTTTTTAAAAAAAGAAACAGCCTTTAAAAGGATTGTTTGTATACTCTAATGGCTGATAGCAGTAGCTCACTTTAGCCAGAGCTGACATAGGCAGTCTTCAGTTCAGTCAGTTGTGTGTGGATCCTCAGATCTCTTCAGAGGAAATATAGGAAGCGTCATCTTTGTAGTCCCAGAGGTCATGAACTCGAGAAGAAAGTGCAGGAAAAAGGAAAGGAAGTTTGGGTATTTATTGGCTGTGTGTGTGTGTGTGTGTGTGTGTGTGTGCGCGCGCGCGCACGCGCATGTGCATCTCCCCATGTTCCATATACTCAACAAACACTGATAAACAAATGTCCATAGCATGAACTGTAGAATTACATTGGAAACTAAGTTCATGGGATTTAAATGAGGCACTGCCTGTTACTTGTGATTTTGCTCTGTCGAATTTTAGGCACATCCGACATATCACCTTCTTCTCTTTGAACTTTGCAAACCAAGCTATTATTTATTCTATTTATTCGTACTTCCTCTTGAAAAGTCAATCCTCCATAGACTCTGAAATACTTTTGTTATGTGGGGGTTTTTTCCCTCTGAATTCCCATCTCTGTGTGCCTTCATCTTCCTGACAGTGAAATGCCTCAAACTGAATACAATATCCCAGGCTTTTGATAAAGGTCTTCATGGCTTCCTAACAGTAAAGACCTTGCCTCGGTTTTTCAAATCAGCCTTTTTAGAAAACAGTAAACTCACAGCATTATCTATGGAAAGTCTCATCATAACTGTCCTTTTTATTTATGGGCATGCCTTTTCCTCTCTCAAAGGTCTTTGTACTCTATGTGGTTCTTATAACAGCTTGACTCTTTCAGTAGACATTAATTTAAGTGAATATTTCTGCTTCTCTGTGTACTTCCTCTTTGAAGTTTTCAGTTTTGTGTTGATGTTCTTTTAACTGTTCCTCTTTTCCGTTTTCCAATACTGCAATGACCCTGAGTCTTTGAGAAAATATTTGCAAAGCTGCACTGATGTCTCGTGTATTCACGGCTCTTTTCAGCAACGTTATTTTCTCTGCAAAGAGTTCAAAGCCACTAAGAAGAGTTAAGGTCATACTCAAAACACACCTCTGATTACCACTGAGAAATAAAGGGAGAACGGAAAACAAATTTAATAGTATAAGAATCCCAAAGATACTCAGAGTTGATCTCTCATACATTATAAAGTACCTCATTCTCTTTTCAATGACCTGGTATGGTCTTCTCACTACATAGCTCTTTCCATCCACCTTGAAAATTTAAACTTTCTCTAATTTCACAAGAAGTCAATGTTTTCCAAATATTGTGGAGTATATCTTAAGTAAAATCTTTAATTTTTTTTTTAAAAAACCTTGCTCAACGGCTTCATTTCAGAGTTCCTGCCTGGAAGGTGGCAGTGAAAGGTTTAATTAACAACCTGCTTCTCACCTACACACTGAACTCAGCCTGGACAATGACTGAGCATCCTGCTGTTTTTAAATCCTTGGCTCCTTCTTTCCTCTGATTAAGGGTTAGGTATTTCCTAATCTCAGCTCTAGCCAGCCTTTGCACAGTCTGCATCATCAAGTTTTCATTTTTTTAAAATATATTTTATTGATTTTCCACAGAGAAGAAGGGAGAGGGATAGAGAGTTAGAAACATCGATGAGAGAGATCGATCAGCTGCCTCCTGCACGCCCCCCAGTGGGGATGTGCCCGCAACCAAGGTACATGCCCTTCATCAAAATCGAACCTGGGACCCTTCAGTCCGCAGGCCGATGCTCTATCCACTGAGCCAAACCAGTTCAGCAAGTTTTCATTTTTAATGGAAAGGTATCTTCTGGCTCTTGCCAACTTCCCTGGTTTTTGCTGATTGTTTTTTTGTTTTCCCAACCTGGCAGAGATCTGTCTAGTTAAGCTCCTGAATCAAGATTGCCCACAGGTCATCCCATGCTTTCCAATACCAGGAAAATGGGAAGACACTTGAATGATGGCCACTTATTGCTCCAGATGAGTCAGCGTGGACTCTGGTTATGATTCCCACGGTGTCCTTCGTGTCTGTGCTACCAATTCCAAACGTGGGGACAGGAAGTCATAGACTTGTCCAACCAGAACGAAGCTCAGTCCTCCCTCCTTGCCTCACAGATAAAGGACTGACGTGTAGCTACGGAGGTTAGGGGGCTTGTCAAGGCCACAAGCGTCAGCCAATGACAGAATAACATCAAGTCTCTGTGTATTCACATGCGTGTGTGTGACAAATGCTTATACAAACCGGAAACCCTCTGAGTCCTTTATAATCTTGACTCTTTTAATTCTTACAGCAACCTTAAGACGTAGATACTATTATTATCTGATTTCAAAGATGAGGAATTGAAGCACAAAGAGAGTAAATACCTTGCCCAAGGTCACCACCCTCACAGGCAATGGAGCAGGGATCAAAACCCAGGTTGTCTGGCTGCCAAGGCTGTGCCCTTAGTCACTATGCACTCCCTTTCTCTAGCGTCAAACAATCAGTTAACTGTCATCAAACAGTAATCCTGTTCTAGCAGGTGCATAAATTGCCTCAGTACCGGCGAAGCATCGCCTTCCATCACCAATCAATACATCTTGGTCTCCAAATTATCCTCGCCCTGGAAACATAAACCTCTTCAAATATTCACCCATGGAGCCGAGGTATGCTTTATCCAGATGTGACCTCCTACGAAAGGAAAAATATAAAACCTTACTCCCTTGCCCTCAGGGGAACAGAAACTGAACCAGAAGGTTATGGCAGATTTTTGAAAATCACTACCCTGTCTGCTCGGCTCACAATATGTTCCTATGAGCTCCCTTCTGTTCCCCTGGTGGGATTTCAGCATTTCTAAGGCTAGGATGCAGAGTAAACACCTTTGCTTTGAACAGATTTGCTCTGTTTCTCCTGTTTGCCTGTGGCTGCCTTTTGCTTTTCTAGAGCCGCTGGCATTGAGACATCACGCCAGGCACCTGAGGCAAGGCACACAGCAAATGTAAATTGCAGTCCTCTATCATTCAGGCCTGCCCTTGGCTGGATCTTCTTGAGCCTGTCACATGGTGGCTTCCCACAAACAGCTGTCAGTGGCCCCTGGGACCATGAGAAGAAGGACCCTCTCACCAGCTGGTAAGAACACAAGAAAATCCAAAACCCCCATGAGTCCACAGTGCCTGGAGAGGTGCCATTAGAAGCCCTTAGCACCCAGGATATAAACACCATCATCTACCTAGATTTTTATTTTACCGGCAACTAGAGTATCAGAGATATTTACTACCAGGAGCACAACAAAAGCACTCCGGAGAAATATGTTTCTATGACTTACCTGTCTCCTTAATAAATTTTTGTTTGTAAGTTATGAAGAAAAAGACATTAATATTTGTCTTCCCCTAAGACACAGTCCAACAGTTTGACTGAAACCACTGTTTATGCTATGAGAGCATTTACTAACCCTAAGACGTCTGAAGTGCTTTGAAGTGATTTTGAAGGAGTTTTGAGAGAAGGTGGGGAAATGCCCTGAAGGGTATTAAAGGAAGTAGATGTCAGGTGTGGAATTGTCCATCTCTGCACACCCACCCGTGGAGTCAGAAAAGGCTGCCAATGTTTTATCTCCAAAGAGCTGTGAATATCCCTATTTGTTTCCAAGAGGAAAGGGCATGTTTAAAAGCAGAAAAACCACCCAGCATGTATGGTGTAAGGTGTAGAGTACAGCAGAAAATCTAAAACAAGTTAAAGATGGGTTTATAAAATAGCATAGGGGTCTCAGAGAGAAGTAATAAGAGGAAACCATCTTTTTCAGAAACATATATCAAATGCCTTCCTTGTAATCATAAAGATACTAGAGACCTGTTGCACAGATTCATGCACGGATAAGGTCTCTTGGCCTGGCCAGTGATTGGGCCAATTGGGGCCAGCCAGCTGGGGGAGGGACCGTGGGAGCACACTGACCACCAGGGGGTAGCTCTGGTATTGAGCATCTGCCCGCTGGTGGTCAGTGCACATCATAGTGACCAGTTGACCGGTCATTCAGAAACAAAGCAAATATGTTCAATGCAAACGTGTTTACTCTGCATGTTAGGCTTTTATATATATGGACAAATTTGGATCTTTGTGTTAAATGTTGTGGGCTGTCTGTAACTATGATTCAGGGACTTATTTTCTTTTCCTTTAAATTTATATTTAAATTGGAATTCTAATCATGGTGCTATTTCCATCCACCATGGTTCTTTGCTCACACAAGGAAGCCACCCAGGCTTTTCTTTGCACAGGGATTGGCACAGAATGGATGACTGGCACAAGCAAGGGCCACTGTCCCAGCCACCAGGCCTCTCTATCCAATCAGAGGATGGTGGTTAGCAAAGCCAGCCCATGCAGGCTAGTTGTGTGACAGCTCCCTTCAGGTTATGGACCAGGGAGCCTGCTTGGTCTGGCCTAATGATCAAAGAGAAGTGGACAGAGGCCTTGCAAGTTAAGGGAGGGGGGTTGCTGACTATCAGGGTGGCCTTGGTCCTTGCTTCTTTGTTCCAGAGCATGTGTATCCCTAAGGTGAGCCTTACTTTATTAATCTAGTTTCCATCTCAAGTCCCTGCAACCCGAACACCCAGCTGAGCACAGAATGAAATAAAATCATTGACAAATCCATTCATCGGAACATTTACATCCTGACTGTTCTGATGGCATCTCTACTCTATCCCTTAATTACCCACTTCACCTCTCACAATATTCCACTCATTGTCTTCACTTTTTTTCTCCAGTTGCCCCCTCTCTGTCTTTTTAGTTGAGATATTATTGGCATAGAACATTATATTGGCTTCACGTGTACACATGATGATTTCATACAGGGGTGCACAAAAGTGGGTTTATAGTTGTGAGTATACAGTATTGCTAACTATAGTGTATCTCATGTATATCCTTTCTTCTCTCCCTCTCTCTCTTCCTCTTATATAGCTTATAATTCTTCTTCTCAGGAACAATGTCATGGCTGGCCCTATTCCTCCCCTGCTGTATTTTCTTCTTCTTCCAATACCATCTAATTTTCCTAACTAGGCCTCCCAAATTCAACACACCATCCTCACCTTATGTATGAGTGAGGAGACACCCTTTAGGGCTTAAGACTCAATAAATATATAGCTTGAGCAAGTATTAGATATTTCTAAAATATGTTTTTTTAAATAAAGCCATCTGGGCTTAATACTACTCAATGAAGTGATAAATTTGATTTTCCATCTTCTACATAATTCCACAAATATTTATACCAATATGTTCAACAAGGAGCACCAAAATGGATGAGATGGGACCCCAACTGCTAGTTGGCTTACAGTCTGAGAGGAAGAAAGCACATATGGAGAAATAATTATCACACCAGGCAGAACGTGACTGCACTGCTATGATGAGAAAGGCCCAGAAGGGAACAGGGTTCAGGCAGGGTTTTAGCTGCATCAGTGTGGCCCAACTCCACCAATGCATGTGTACATATTTCATATAATGGGACCCATGTATCATGCAAGTACAGTAAGGCAGGCGTTGGACTTAACATTTTTCAGAATATGCCTAAGAGGGCACCAAGAAGATTTTTAGTGGTGTTCTAAGAATAACCATGACAGACCTCAAAGGACAAATTCCAGAATAGGATATAATGATCTTTGGCCCCAATCATCTTTCTATCCTATTTTCTTTTTATATGATTTTTGAAGTAAAAGTGCCTTAGTTCCCTTCACTTTCAAATTGCTTTTTGGCTTCCCAAATCCACTCAGGGAGCCTTTCCAGCCTGCTTATCTTACCTTGCCTATGCTCCAAGTCTGTCTTCCCCAAGTGTCCTATTTCACCATATTTTAACCATGTGCTGGACAATGTAAGGATCTATCCTAATAATCTACACTGAAATGTGAATGACTGATGAACTTTACCTTGGGAAATTTTTTTAAAATATTGAAAAGTAATCAACAAATATTATTACATATGTTTAAAGAATACTACAATATGATTTGATATACATAAATTATGAAATGATTACCAAGGGTGTTCAGTTTTTTAATTGCAACTCAAGTCCAAAAAAATTTCAAATTGATAGAATGGATACTTTAGATATGAACTTGAAAATTATTCCCTATATCTGCCTTACTTCAGTTCTTCCAATTTACCACCCCTACCTCCACCACCACACTACCCTTCAACACACACTCAATATCTGTGTCAGAGACATACAAGGAGAGTCTTTGCTGTCATTTGAGGAAACTGGCCTCCAGGCCTGAGAAGAGGTAGTAAACATCTAATTAAACATAACTAAGCTTCCATGCCATTTCTAAGTAAAAATTGAAATTAAACATTAACTACTTTTGTGGCTTCCTGTTGCATCATAACAAATTATCTCAAAACTTAGTTGTTTAAAACACCAATATTACCCTGGCACGTGTGGCTCAGTTGGTTGGGCGTCATCCAGTGCACCTAAAGGTTGCGAGCTCGATTCCTGGTGGGGGCACATGCCTAGGTTGTGGGCTCAATCCCTGGTAGAGGGCATGCAGGAGGCAGCCAATCCATGTTTCACTCTCACATCAATGTTTCTCTCTCCACCTCTATCTAAAAACAATCAATAAAAAATATTTTAAAATAAAAAATACATAAAATAAAACACCAATATTTTATTATTCTACAGTTTCTGTGGGTCAGGAATTCAAGAGTGCTTTAGCAGGATGGTTGTGGTCCAGGGTTTTTCATGAGTTTTAGTAACCTGGAGCTGCAGTCATCTGAAGTTATCTGAAAGCTTGACTGAGCCTCACAAAAGGTTAGTACATCTGTGCTAGCTGTTGGCAGGAGGCTTCAGTTCCTCATGCATGGATTTCTCAGTAGGGCCTCTTGAGTGTCCTACTGCCATGGTGGCTGGTTTCTCCTTGGGGGAGTGATCCAAACAAAGTAAGGTAGATGCAGTTATGTCTTTTATGACTTGGCCTCAGACATTACACATCATAATTTCCGCTACATTTTCTTGTTGAGAACTCACTCAATCCAATTATATTCAAGGTTGGGGGAGGTTGACCTTTACCTTTGATAAAGAAGACTATCAAAGAACTTGTGGACATATTTTAAAGTCACCATAGGCCCCTTACCCGTTTCTTCAGTCTCTCCCTACCTCTGTCTATTTGATCATATGGTCTATTGAGCATTGAGTAAATATTACACAAATATTTTAAAACATTAAACTCTTAGCCTTTAAATATTCCCATAACTAATATATGGTTTTCAAATTTTTGTTACTAATCCCTTTCTCCAAGTTTCCATAAACTTCCTCAACTCTAAATTACATAGTGTTGTTCAAAAATAAATCTTCTCAGTAATTTTGGGTTCAATTACATAGCATTGCTGCTCCTGAATTGACATTTCATAAAATCAATTTTAATTCATTCATATGTAGCTAAGTAAAATATTTTATGAGTTACTGGATCAAACATCTGTTCTATTTCTTTTGACTACCACTTCAGTAATTGAATTATTTTTTAAAAAAAGCAATCAAATGAGTTTCTTATAATTATAGACTGTTGATTGCTCGTATTTCATGTCCCTTACAACACTTAAGTTACTGTGGTTGTTTTTCTACAGAGCATTTTCTATTAGTTTATTAGAAGCTAGAGCAATCTTATTTACCCAGGTGACCTGCTCACAGTCTGTTTCTTAAGAATAATGACAAATAAAGAGTGTTTATCTTATTGTTCTAAAACTAAAGGTATTTTTTCATCTGGCTGATTGATTTTTACTGCTGAGAAACAATGGCAGGTATTCTCGAAAATGTTAATTTAAGTAAAGCAATAGTCCACCAAGCAAAAACCATGCAGATAAAGAGAAATCACTGCTTCCTCTCTCCAAGCCCATAAACTGGGTTAACAAAATACCAAAAGTAAAAGAGCCAACGTAGCTAATTAAGTCAAACAATCTTCTATGTCAGTGCAAAAGTAATCAGACCAAATGTTTGATTTATTTATTCATTCAATAAAAATTTATTTGAACATATTTATTGAATAAGCAATGTAACCATAGCTGACTAAGACTTTAAATGCCTTAAACTGTAAAAGAATTATGGTTACCATACATTTTCCAAAATAAAACAGTACCTACAGCTAAATAAGCTCCTACTTGATTTGATCTTCTGCATATCAGCTATTAACTATGGGCAAAGGAAGTAAAATAATAAGCTGAAGACACTGAAGAGTAGAAAAAGCAGGTAAATTCTGGAGGGAAGACAAAAGTTGGTAGAAGAAACCAGCACAGGATATGTATACTTTTTAAAAATATATTTTTATTGATTCCAGAGGGGAAGAGAGAGGTAGAAACGTCAATGAGAGAGAATCATCAATTGGTTGCCTTCTGCATGCCCCCCACTGGGGATCGAGCCCACAATCTGAGCATGTGCCCTGACTGGGAATCGAAGCGCAACTGCCTAGTTCATAAGTGGGTGCTCAACCACTGAGCCACACCACCCTGACAGGATATGTGTACACTTTTAATAGCTTCTAACTTATCAGCAGGATGAAGGTGGCACCAAGTAAAGTAACCATAGGAAATCTCAAAAAAGAAATATAAACAAGCCCCGACCGGTTTGGCTCAGTGGATAGAGCATTGGCCTGCAGACTGAAGGGTCCCAGGTTCGATTCTGGTCAAGGGCATGTGCCTTGGTTGCGGGCACATCCCCAGTGGGAGATGTGCAGGAGGCAGCTGATCGATGTTTCTCTCTCATCGATGTTTCTAACTCTCTATCCCTCTCCCTACCTCTCTGTAAGAAATCGATAGGGTATATTTAAAAAAAAAAAGAAAAGAAAAGAAATAGAAACAATAAAAAAGAACCACATGGGAATTCTGAAATCAAAGAATAAAATTTCTGAAATTGTAAGTTACTGTAGTGGATTAACAGCAGAATGGCAATAATGATGGGGGGAGGGCGGATGGAGAGTAACTTGAAGATAGATCAATGTAGATATGTAGAACACAGAGAAAAGATTGGGGGTGGGGGAACGAACAGACCTTCAAAAACCTGAGGACAATCTTAAGTGTCCAACAGACATGAACAAAATTCAAGAAGGAGAGGTCAGAGAACAGGAGGCATACAACGTATTTGAAGAAACAATGCCCCAAAACTTCTCAAATTTAATGAAAGACATCACATTTTCATATTCATGAAGCTTAGTAAAAAGCGGGATGTATACAAAGAAAACCATGACTAGGCATATTGTAGCCAAACTGCCGATAACTAAAGCCAAAGGAAATCTTGTTACTCTGTAGATGGCAGCAACAGCACCAGCTGTCTGACCAGTGGGCATCAGACCAAACCTGGGTTCAGCAACCTCAGTACTTGGGTTCTGGCAGGAAAGAATTCAGAGCCAAGACCCCAAACTTTAAGAGAACATTTATTTGTCAAATCACAGAGATAGAAGAAGTAATTCCTAGAACAAATGGGGCTTGGGAAACAAATTATAGAGGTAAAGGAAGGGCCCTTGGAGCTTGGGAGTGAGGGAGCTATGGTAACATGCCTGGGGCAGGCGGGGAGAGGGAAGTGCTCCCCCGGGAGGGAGAGCTCACTGGGTCCTCTGTCCTAAGGGCTTTAAGGACAGAGGTTTTAGGGAGGTCCAGGGGAAGAGCTCAATAGAATTTTCAGCAGTTTTCCAGGTGTGTCCTTTCAGGTCTTTGGTCTCCACTGACTGATTGGCAGGCACCAGGGCAGGAGGCACCAATGCAGCTGGTCCTGAGGCTGGCTTTGCTGCTTTTCTGGGCCTGGAGCTGAAATACAACTGAGGCCTCGATGTTATCTCTAGGGAGGAAAGGTCAGGGGGTCCAAACCACATGACCAGTGATATGGTAGGAGAGGAAAAGTCACCTTCAACAGTTGATTGTCCATTGCTAGGCACCTGGGGCTTTTCCACTCTGGTGATCTTCTGTACCTGGCCATCATCCTTGCTCTGCTCATGTCTGTCTAATTGCCTATAACATTACCAGACAAAAGAAAATGACATCTTACATACAGGAAAATAATAATTAAGAATTTATGAGAAGCAATGACAAAAGTTATGGGGCATTTTTTAATTTTTTAATATGTTTTTATTGATTTTTAGAGAGGAAGGAAAAGGGATAGGGAGATAGAAACATCGATGAAAGAGAAACATTGATCAGCTGCTTCCTGCATGGCCCCTACTGGGGATTGGGCCTGCAAACCCAGCATATGCCCTGACCAGTGACGTCTTGGTTTATGGGTCAACACCCAACCACTGAGCCACACCTGCCAGGCAGGACATTTTCTTTTAAGTGCTGAAAGAAAAACACTCTCAACTAAGGAATCTATATCTTCTTCAGATATGAAAATTAAATAAGGACATTTTCTTTTGTTTGTTTGTTTTTTATTGATTATAGAAAGAGAAAGGAAGGGAGAGGGAGAGAAAGAGACCATCTGGGGGATGGGCTACATAGGGGGAAATCATTCATCACGATGGCTAAAGGAGGCAGGTGTGTGGGCTCTAGTGATTGTTTGGGGCCAGAGGAGAGAGTAGTTGATCACTGTATAAGTATCCTGACGTCAGCCATGGCATTGTTCTTAAGACAGGTTGGTACTGATCAAAATCTGATGCCCTAAGGCAGTGGTTCTCAACCATGGCTGCACATTAGGATCACCTGGGAATCTTTTTAAAATCCTGATTTCTGGGCCTCATCCTCTGGAAATTCTGTCTCTTTGTTACTAATGTTGTGGCCCCACCCCATAACAAAGAAACAGAATTTCCGAGTTTTCTTTTCTTCTTAAAGTTGTTAGGCATCTGTTCCGGTCGCCGGTCGCCGAAGGAGGAACTGCACGAGGCCGACAGAGAGTTCCCTTAGCGATGCCGGTGCAGATGCACAGCCAGGGCCAGGACCGCTGTGTCCTCACCTGCACTGAGTGCAAGCAGCGGGTGGAGACAGGCTGGCACTGCCCCGGGTGCGAGGACTACGACCTTTGCATCAACTGCTACAACACCAAGGGCCACACCCACGAGATGGTGAAGGTGGGGCTGGGCCTGGATGAAGAGGCAAAGGAGGGCGATGAGGGCGGAACCAGGGGGAGCTGTGGTTCAGGAGCCTCCGGGAGTTGCGGCGCCAGGCCATCCATCCAGCGCTGCATCCTTTGCCGCTACCATGCCAAACAATGCCAAGAAAACCCATGCCCCATTCCCTACTGCCTCAACATCAAGCAGAAGCTCCGCCAGCAGGAGATACAGTCCCGCCGGCAGCACCCTAGCTCATGCACCGGCGGATGCCACCATCCACTGCCGCACCGAGCCTCAGCCGTGTCTGCCTTCCCTCCTTCAGTACCACCCGCGCCCCCCACACTGCATCCCCGCACACCTTGGACACCACAGCCCTCGACTCTGCCCCAGCCCTCGTCTGTGAGCATGTCTCCAGCCGGCTTCTCCAGCATGGCCAGAACTCAGCCCCCACCAGTTTGCACTGGGAAGCCCACTAACCAGATGCCAGCCCCACTGCCCCTGCCAGGCCCACCTGCAGCAATGGAGGCGCCCGGCAGATGGCACGTGAGGCGCAGCAGCGGCAGCATCTGTACTGGGTGAGCACCAACAACGGTATGCCCCTGCGGGACTGTGACCCCTGAGAGCCAGATGGCCCCCATGGGCCTGAATGTGATCCAACCAGGTCAATGGGCCTGTTGTTCTGCCCCCCGACCCCCGGCAGTGGCAGCCGGCACCCATCGCCCAGCAACAGCCCATGTGGGGCATGCCCGCCCGTGATGTCTATGCAGACCCAAGGTGCAGCCACATCAGAGCATCTCACCGGGGGCCTGCAGGACCTGCTGTGGACCCTGAAGTCTCCCAGCTCCCCCAGCAGCAGCATGTGCTCAACATCCCCAAGTCAAACCCTTAACTGATGGCAGATCTCATCCAATAGCACACGGCCAAGTGAGTGCCCAGCCAGCCCGGCCTTCAGCTCCAGCCCAGTCTGCAGAACCTGAATGCCATGTAAGCCAGCGGGCCCCGGCCTGCTGTCCCTCCGCAGCAGCAACAACGGGAGGCCTGAACCCCCAGGGCCAGGCCTTGAACATCATGGACCCGGGGCGCAACCCCAGCATGGCGAGAATGAACCACAGCACAGAGGGATGCCGCGGAGCAGCAGCAGCAGCAGCAGCAGCAGCAGCAGCAGCAGCAGCAGCAGCAGCAGCAGCAGCAGGAAGGCCGCGCTGGCATGGCTGCAGGGCTGGCAGGACACGCCCAGTTCCAGCAGCCTCAGCCTCAGGGACACTGACGCTACCCGCAGCCATGCAGCAGCAGCGGATCCAGCAGCAGATTGGGTCCCAGGCCAGCCAAACCCTGTTAGGCATATTCTGTACCTTTCCCCTGCCCTCAGTTTCTCCCCTGCGCTCAGTACTTTCTATGGTCCCCGCTTGAGGCTCCTGTCCTCTCTGCCGTTTTCCTGTTACTCTCATTTCAGGTGTCACAGGAGACAGCTAAGCAGCCGAGAAAAGCAATGCTAGACCCAGCTTCCTGCAACTGCCTGCACCTCCATCGACCCACACAGAGACATAAATATCCCGCCCTCCCTACTCTTGCTTGCTGAAATAAATATGCTGGTGTGTATTAAAAATAAAGTTTCTAAAACTCTCCAAAAAAGAAAAGAAAAGAAAAGAAAAGAAAAGAAAAGAAAAGAAAAGAAAAGAAAAGAAAAGAAACAGAATTTCCAGAGGATGAGGCCCAGAAATTAGGATTTTAAAAAGATTCCCAGGTGATTCTAATGTGCAGCCAAGGTTGAGAACCACTGCCCTAAGGGCTTAATGATTAAGGAAGGGAGTGAACAGACAGAAAGGAGAAAGGGTCCTGTTAAAGAAATTGAGTTTTTGCCCAGCCGGTGTGGCTCAGTGGTAGAACATTGACCTATGAATCAGGAGATCATGGTTCGATTCCTGGTCAGGGCACATGACCAGGTTTTTTGCTGCATCTCCAGCGGGGGGCCTGCAGGAGGCAGCTGATCAATGGTTTTCTCTCATCGTTGATGTTTCTATCCCTCTCTTCCTCTCTGAAATCAATAAAAATATATTTTAAAAATAAATAAAGAAATTGAGTTTCTGTGGTTACAACCCTGAAACCCATTTAAGAGAAAATTGTTGTGAAACCTTTTGATTTGCAAGGCTGAGGTACATCCAGTCTACACTATGTAGTCAATTTTTTTGCTTCAACTGCCCAAGATTCTCTTTAAACATTAACCCCTAAATAAGATTTCCCTGGGTTCTCTGAAGAGGCACCCTACTCCTGAACTTGAGTTAAAGGGAAAGAGCAAACTCTAATCTGCCCTTGGATAAAGTAATGAACCCGACCTCCAATACCAGGTTTGTAGCCTTGATAGAAAAAAGCCACTAGCCGGGATGAAGTTGAGAATACAGACAAAAGAAAAAATGCTTTGTGGAGGAAGTTCCTGGAGAAGATGGTGTCAAAAAGCAGACTGGCCTTAAACATTAGAAAGGACATCTTATCTCCTGAGACTGGAACAAAGAGGATAAGATTGATGAGGAAATAAAACCTTTAAAGTATAGGGGATTCAGGGAACTACGAGATATCCACCTTGATTAATTGGCAATCACTGCAATCAAAACAGCTGAACCAGGAGATACAGTGGATGCAGGCCTTAATTACAGAAGGAGTTGTGATTTGAAGGTCAAAACAATTAGACCCCGTACACGGAATACAGCACAGTGGTGCAAACACAACAAAGCAACTGCTATAAAATAATGCTGGATCCCAACTTCACTCTTTAAAGCAAAATTTCAGTCTGGATTTAAATCGAGAGAACAACCCTAGAAGTACTAGAATAAAATAACTGCTATGATATAGCACAAGCCATTGCACAGTGATGATGCCACGTATCATTTTTAAGAAAAACTCCAGCATTTTATGTCCCCCTCCTTTCTGGATACTCACTCTGCTCTCCCAGCCCTGTTCTTACAGGATACCCATGGCCGTGAACTTTGCTGAGATGGTAGGGACAGTCTCTAACCTGCAGAAATTAAAACCTGGTCTGTGAAGTGAAATTGCAAATAGATGGACAACGTTGGCCAGAGTAGCTGGTTATGGAGTGCTTTGGCCCTCATAGTCCTCACCTGGGAGCCTGCTGTATCTTTTAGCTATTGAAGCGCTGGGAGTCATAGTACATTGTAATTCAATGAAGATACTCCAACGTCTATTTTCATTCATTCAACCAATAATAATGAGGGCCCACTGCGGAAAAAACCATGTTAGAGGGAGAAACAAAAGGAGTGGAGGAAATTTTTGCTCTGAAGAAACTTAGTTTTTGAGAGCTGCCTTTCATTGTCGAGAACCTTCCATTCTGAGGCTCTCCACCCATCTCCTCCATGGATGTCTTGGGTTGTCCTTTCCACATTTTTCATTCTGGAAAATTGGAATAAGTCAGCAGAATAAGAAGAATATTTCAGATGGGCAAACCAACTGTTATGTCATGCCTTTTATGCCTTCATCCTATTTGCACATTTATAAAAACAATAAACTCGAAGTTCTATTTTAGTAAGTAGCACATGAAACACTTGACTCAGCTCTATACATAGTCTTCTTTCTATCAAACAATTTTTGAAATTATTTTAAAACTATCAGGGTAGCCCGGCCAGTGTGGCTCAGTAGTTGAGCGTCGTCCTTTGAACTAGGCAGGAAATCATGGTTTGATTCCTGGTGAGGGCACATACCTGGGTTGCAGGCTCGATCCCCAGTGGGGGGCATGCAAGAGGCAGCCGATCATGATTCTCTCTCATCATTGATGTTTCTATCTCTCTCTCCTTCTCCCTTCTTCTCTGAAATCAATACAAATATATTCTTAAAATTAGGAGGGTAAGGAACGTCCATACCGTATATGGACTGCTTTTTACCTCAGAAAAAAAAAAGTGACAACAAACATGACTGGTGGGTGGGATAATGGAGTCAAGATATACTATCTCAGCTAAATTAATTTTACCATTTTATAAAACACAGTGAGATATTGCTTCCTACCTACACCTCCTAAAAGTCCTAGAGCAATGCCCCTGCAGCACTTAACCACTGAGTCAGCCTTGTATCAGCAGTTTTTGTATTTGTTTTTTCTCTGCTCAACTTTAGAAAGCTATCTGACAAACACCAGCATCCAGCCTCTCTCCTGGACACCCAGAGCAAGCGGATGCTCCCCATCCGCCATTCATACCACCTGGATGGTTTCTCCCTCTTCCCTTGTCTTTGGGACTTTCCAATGTGCTTTACTAAGAACTGACATAAATCCTGGCTGCATGGCTCAGTGGTTGAGCACTGACCTATGAACCAGGAGGTCATGGTGCAATTCCTGGTCAGGACACATGCCCAAGTTGTGGACTCGATTCCTACTATGTGGTGTTCAGGAGGCAGCCAATCAATTATTCTCTCTCATCATTAATGTTTCCATCTCTCACTCCCTCTCCCTTCCTCTCTGAAATCAATAAAAACATATTTAAAAAAAAAGAGAGAGAGAAATGACATAAAACCTTTGCACCAATTGCTTTAAGTTTTTGAGATAAGAATGCTGTTCAGTTTGTGCTGACTCAAGAGGCACACTGTACGGGGCCCCAGGACAGCAGTTCAAAGTTCTATGTAGGTCACAGGCTGCGTTTATAGGATCAATCCTTCAATCCTGATCTTGATGTCTTCCCAGTGAACTCAGCTCAAAAGTAAACTTAACCTTTGCGACAGCGTGGATGGACCTGGAGAGCATTATGCTAAGTGAAAGCAGTCAGTCAGAGAAAGACAAGCACCATGTGATTTCACTCATATGTGGAATCTAATGAACAAAACGAACTAACAAGCAAAATAGAGACGGACTCAGAGAGAGAGCAGGCAGACAGCCATCGGGGGGACGGGGTTCTGGATAGGGAGTTGGAAGGATTGAGTAAAAAACAGAACATGAACACAGACAACAGTGGGGTGATTGCCTGGGAGAGGGGGGAGAGGAGGAGACAGACGAGGGTAAAGGGGGCATAAATGGTGATGGATGGAAACTTGACTCGGGGTGGTGAACACACAATACAGTGTGCAGACGATGTGTTGTAGAATTGTGCACTTGGAACCTGTATAATTTTGTTAAGCAGTGTCACCCCAATAAATTCAATAAAAAGGGGGGAAAAGTGAACTTAACAATCCCTTTACATGCTTTAGGTAGATAGAGTCCTAGCAGACCTTTGTCTTAATAAGCCTATAGTATCTTTTCACTGTTAATTCCTGGGGCTTTCTTTCCAGCTGTTACCCTTGCAGAATAGTTATGATGCTACAGATGAACATTCTGCCCTCAAGGCCTTTTAGGCTGCAATTTAAGAACAGTCACCAAAGTAGCACTCTGTTCACCAAAGTCAAGGCAAGTGAGGTGAGAAGCAGAAAGGTCTGGCTGGACGTCACACACAAATCAGAAAAGGGAAGTTAACCTGAAGTCTTTGGCCCCCGAAGCCAATGGCACTATCACCCAGGCTGACTATCACCCAGGACTAGGGCAGTGGCACAGGCCCCGTGTGCAGAAGTACCCCTCGCTTAGTCTAATACTCTGCTTCCACTGTCTTAAGTCCTTGATAACTTTTGAATAAGGGCCCTGCATTTCCATTGTGCACTAGGCCCGGGCCATTACTAAGTCAGTCCTATTGTCATTTCTTTGTGTATATGGTGAAGCAGGGGGAGAAAGAAGGAGTCTGTTGAAGCCTAAGTCACTGATATTCATCCACAGCTGCGGGGCCCCTAATATTCTTCTCTCCGGCACATTTTAACATTTTGACTTCTGATTCCTCAATTACCAGCTGCTCTACTTCAAATAAGAAGCTGAATAGTAAAATATATGTTCATTCTTTTTCATGCTCACTGGGAAGATCCATGTTATGTAATGAAGCTACAAGGGAGGACTATGCTATTGCATGAGATCCTTGAGAGAGGTCAGGAAAGAGTGACTCTAAAAGACGTGAAGGTGCCGGCCGGCGTGACTAAGTGGTTGCGCGTTGTCCCGTGCACTGAGAGGTCACTGGTTCAATTCCCAGTCAGGGCACATGCCTGGGTTTCGAGCTCAATCCCCCGTGTGGGGTGTGCAGGAAGCAGCTGATCGATGATTCTCTCTCATCATTGATATTTCTATCTCTCACTCCTCTCCCTTCCTTTCTGAAATCAATAAAAATATATTTTTAAAATAAAACAAACAAACAAACAAATAAAGTGAAAGTGACTCTCTGGGAAGAAATGAAAAAAGGTCTTTGACTCTCAAGATGTAAAAGCAAAAATAGGATGACATCCTCAGAAAATGATTCCATTCCTCTCCTACTGGCAGAATCAGCCCAGCTCCGGGATGCAGAATGACAAGTGGGTACAGGATTGCAAGGCTCACATGGCATCCCAGAAGACAGTCAGATTACAGCCTGGACAAGGAAGAGGTTTGCTGTTGGTCAACAGACAGAGGAGATAACAATTTAGCAAATGCAGTTGTTTATATCCAAGACTCAGTTGTTGTTTGCAAAGATGAGCCGAGGAGAGAGAAAGAGAACGCAGCTGACCCCTGGGAAGAGGATTTGGAGTGTATGTTGGCCAGGTGTGGGGGGCCGTGAGGTGAGATGGAAGGTACATCTGCTGGGGAGAACTGAGGAATTGGGAGGATAAATCCACAAGCAGGCAGGTCCCGATGCCTCCGTGCTGGGAAAGGAGCAGCACTCCAATATCTGCAGGTGATGAGAATGAGCACCAGTCTCTGGTGATCCCGGAACTCTCACGACTTCCATTTGCAAACTACATTAAAGTTTGATGTACGCTACATAGCATTTTCTCTTAATTAAACTTCTTAATTAAGCTTGATAGCAAAAAAAAAGAAAAGAAATAAAATGCCTGTCTTCCATTTCAGATATCCCCAGGAGTGCTGGAAAGAGGAAATGTACCACCAGGAATTATTCTATACAAGTAATTACCTGAAGGAATTTATGAAACAAATGTACTGATTCAGGTGTTACACATGTTATCAGTCACATTTGAGAACTCTTAATACAAACAAAACATTTATATCTTCGGCAGATGGTAGCAGCTCAGAAGAGGAAGTCATTTTGATGCTGCAATGATAACTGTAGATGCTAGGACAGCAGAAAGGGCAGCAGACTGGGACATTGATTGTAGATAGAATTCCCCTTCTGTTATAATCTAACTGCAGGACATTGGCCAATCATTACTTGTGTGGCCCTCAATTGAAACAGAAAATGTTTAGCCCAGTGGTTCTCAAAGTGTGTCACCAAAACCAGCCACATCAGCATCACTTGGGAACTTATTAGAAATACAAATTCTCAAGCTCCATCCAAGACCTACTAAATCAGAAACTCTGGGGGCACAGCATAGCAATCTGTATTTTAACAAGTCCTCCAAGAGATTCTGATATGTGCTGAAATCTTTTAAAAAAACTTAATGAAATGAACTCCAACTCTCATAAGAGCTCAAAATTTCTATAGCACTGGGACCATTATCATCATCAGTCATAAATATCAAGAGAATACTTTTCATCCCCTACCCCTGTTCTAAGTACTTTATGTATACTAATCTATTTACTCATCACAATATCCTGTAAATTCTATTATTTCCACTCAGCAAATGAGGCATGCAAGTGTCTGGTAGCTCTGGTAAAAAATGCACCACTAAGATCCTTCTTTAAGGAAGGATTTGTTCCTCCAGCTGTCAGCAACTTCAGGGCTTTCTTCAGCTGCGAGGAACCAACTTACCCAAAGACACATCCTTCCAGGGAGGCCCATATCAAGTAATCACGGAAGGGTGTAAAGGCCTGATCCCACCAGGGGAAAGCTCTGACCAGGTATATGCTCCAGAATTTCCCAGTGGGGGGGCGGGGGTGGGGGGAAGGGCGGGGAGCTTGCATTAATTTGATTTCTCCCTCTCCCAATCTTGCTTGCTTCCCCTTCTTGTCACATATGTTGATCCCTAAAAATCCTGCTCACCTAACTTCTCAATGTCTGCTTCTGGAAAACCCATTTCTTACAGTAGTTAGTTGATAGTCAGAGGCCAGTAATTGGTTGAACCAGGTTTCAAATCCAGGTAGATGGACACTAAGCTTTAGGCTCTTAACTATTGATTATCCTGCACTATAATTTGTTCCCCACTTGGGTTTATAAATTAATGGCTCAAGTATTTGAACATGAGCTTTTGGAAATAATTAAATTTTCAAATGAGTTTCCTCATTTGAAAGTTTTGGGGGCTTGCTGTAGTTTGCCCCTGGTTGGTAGTGAGCAAGCACTGATGGATCTGAGAAGCTCTGACTCCCAGAGTCCCACTGGGTCATGTTACCTACTACCTTAAGGAATATATTCATACATTATAATACCAATCAGATAAGATCTTTTATAATTATATTGGGGAACACTCAGCATAATGCCTAGGAGACATTACAACTGATAACATGAAATAAAAAGGATGATAAAAGAACACCACCAACAATTATATGCCAACAAAGTTGATAACCTGGAAGGAATGCACAAATTACTAGAAACATACAACCTACCAAGACAAAAATATGAGGAAACAAAAAGCGTGAACAAATCAGTAATGAACAATGAGATTGGATCAGTAATCAAAAACCTTCCATCAGAGATAAGCCAAGGACCAGATAGCTTCACTGGTAAATATCTAAAGAAGAAATAAACCAATACTTCTCAAACTCTTCCAAAAAATGGAAGAGGAAGGACCACTGCCAAACTCATGATATGAGGCCAGTATTACCCTGATACCAAAGTTAAACAAAGATACCACAAGAAAACTCCAGGCCAATATCCATGATGAATATAGATGCAAAAATCCTCAACAAAGTACTAACAGACTAAACAAAACAGCATCATACACCACATCCAAGTGGGATATATATATATATATATATATATATATATATATATATATATATATACACATATATATATGTATATATATATGTATATATATATATATATATATATATATATATATACACACACACACACACTAGAGGCCTGGTGCACAAAAATTTGTGCACTCGGGGGGGGGGGGGGTCCCTCAGCCCAGCCTGTGCCCTCTTGCAGTCTGGGACCCCTCAGGGGATGACCACCTGCTGGCTTAGGCCCTCTCCCCAGGGGATTGGGCCTAAGATGGCAATCAGACATCCCTCTGGCAGCCCGGCAGCCCTCGGGGGATGTCCTCTTGCCAGCAGGGAGCAGGCCTAAACTGCAGTCAGATATCCTTAGCACTGCTGAGGAGGCAGGAAAGGCTCCCACCACCATCGCTGGCTTGTGGCTGAGAAGATCTCCTCCCATGTGAGAGCGCCCTGACCACCAGAGGGCAGCTCCTGCATTGAGCGTCTGCCCCCTGGTGGTCAGTGTGTGTCATAGTGACCAGTCATTCCCAGTCTTTCTGCTGTTAGGGTCAGTTTGCATATTACCCTTTCACTATATAGGATAGAGGCCTGGTGCACGGGTGGGGGCCGGCTGGTTTGCCCTGAAGGGTGTCCTGGATCAGGGTGGGGGTCCCCACTAGGGTGCCTGGCCAGTCTGGGTGAGGGGCTGAGGGCCGTTTTCAGGCTGGCGGGTGACTGAAGCTCCCAACCTCTCCTTTTTTTTTTTATTCTGGGATTTATTTACCTTCTATGGCTGTCACTGGAACTGAGAGCTGGCTTTAGCTCTGAGGATCGGCTCCAGCTCTGAGACCTCGGCTGCTGAAAGCAGGTATCTGGGTTTGTTTGGGTTCTATAATTGAAACACGGTTGCAACTCCAGCTCTGAGGCCCGGCTGGCTGAAAGCAGGTTTCTGGGGTTTGTTTAGCTTCTATAATTGCAACATTGTTTCTTAGAATGCAGCTCAGAGGCCGACAGCGGCAGGCGGGGAACCTTGGCTTCCTCCATCACTGGAGCAAGCAAGCCTCCTGTTTGCTTCAGCTGCCTGGCTGCCAGCTGCCATCTTGGTTGGCAGTTAATTTGCATATTGCCCTGATTAGCCAATGGGAAGCATGTCGGAGGTACGGTTAATTACCATGTTTGTCTATTATTAGATAGGATATATGAATATTATTCATCCATATGCAGCAACATGGATGAAACTTGAGGCCATTTTGCTAAGTGAAATAAGCCAGTCAGAAAAGATGGGAGGTGGATTGAAGGATGGATGAAAAAGGTGAAGGGAATAAAAAGTACAAACTGGCTGTTACAGAATAGTCATGGGGATGTAAAGTACAGCATAGGGAATATAGTCAATAATATTTTAATAACTATGTACAGTGTCAGATGGGTGTGAGATTTATCAGGATCATCACTTAGTAAGTTAGGTAATATCTAATCACTGTAATATCTAAAAACTAATATAATAATGTACATCACTTGTAATTGAAAATAGAAATGATTTTAAAATGACAGTGGGAAAGGACAAACATTGCATGATTTCACTTATATGAGATATAAACTAATCAAAGATCATTAATCAGAATGGAATGGTGATTATCAGGAACTGGAGGAAGAGGGAAATAGGGAGTTGTTTTCAATGGGTAAATGTTTCAGTTACACAAATGCTTAAGTTTCAGAGCTCTGATGTACAACATATTGCCTATAGTTAACAATACTGTATGTGCACTTAAAATTTTTTATTGCTCTCTGCTTCTCCTGTTAGACAGCCAGCCACATCTTCCTGCAAAGAGCCAGCCGCGACCCTGAGACATGATGGTGAAGGTCAGAGTGAATGGATTTGGCAGTATTGGCTGCTAGTCACCAGAGCTGCTTTTAACTCTGGCAAAGCAGATAATATCACCATCAATGACCCCTCCATTGACCTCAACTACATGGTCTATATGTTCCAGTATGATTCTACTCATGGCAAGTTCAAAGGCACAATCAAGGCTGAGAATGGGAAGCTTGTCATCAATGAAGAGTCCGTCTCCATCATCCAGGAGTGAGATCCCACCAACATCAAATGGCATCCTCACTACTATGGATAAGACTGGGGCTCACTTGATGGGTGGAACAAGATGGTCATCATCTCTGTGCCTTCTGTAAATGCCTCTTTGTGTGTGAGGGGTGTGAATCATGACAGGTATGACAAATCCCTCAAGATTGTCAGCAATGCCTCCTGCACCACCAACTGCTTTGCCCCCTGGCCAAGGTCATCCATGACATCCTTGGCATCATGGAGGGACTTATGACCACAGTCCATGCCATCACGGCCACCCAGAAGACCATGGATGGCCCTTCTGGGAAGCTGTCGTGTGATAGCTGAGGTGTTGGGGTCCTGCTCCAGCAGGTCCAGGGGTTCCCAAAGGTGTGGACAGAGTCGGCAAAGAAGGAATGACACAGAGGCAGTGTTCAGTTGATCAGCAGCCTAGCCAGGTTCTCTAGCCAGGTTCTTGCCAGGTTCTCCCTCTATTCTCCTGTTACATCTGTATTTATACCATTTGATTTTAATCCTATCCATTCTATTCCAAAGGTTAGGGCATTTGTTATCTCCATTCCAAGGTCACTACTCTACTGTTCTGTTAAGCTACAAGGAAGTAACTGAAGGAGATTATCCTAAGTAAAGATTATGTAGCTTAAGCATGATTGTTCGTAGTTAAGGTGATTAACTACCCGCCTGGCACTTAGTTAAGGGGTTTTACTGATTTATTCCCTTCCTTTGTCCTGTTAATCCCTAAGTCCAGGGAAAAATCCCCACCTGGGGAAACAACCTTCCTCGGAGAGATGACTTTGGTTAAAACACATAGCCCTAAGAAGGGGAGCAAACATATTAAGAACAGTATGCTGCCGAAACCGGTTTGGCTCGGTGGATAGAGCGTCGGCTTGCGGACTGAAAGAACAGTATGCCATATACACCAGGTCCCTTGAAACATATGCTGTACAGATGTTTCTTCCCTGCAGCAACTGTGTCAAGCAGCAAGGATGGACCGGCTTCCGCCCTGAGGGGCTTCCAAGAACATCCTCCTTGCTTCGACTGGCACTGCCAAGGTTGTTGGCAAAGTCATCCCTGAACTGAATGGGAAGCTCATTGGCATGGCCTTCTGAGTCTTCGTTGTGTGGGTTGTAGATCTGACCTGCCACCTGGAGAAAGCTGCTAAATATGATGACATCAAGAAGGTAGTGAAGCAGGCATCAGGGGGCCCCCTCAAGGGCATCCTGGGCTACCCTGAGGGCCAGGTTGTCTCCTGTGACTTTAACAGTGACACCCACTCCTCCACCTTCAATGCTGAGGCTGGCATCACCCTCAGTGACCACTTTGTCAAGCTCGTTTCCTGGTATGACAATGAATTTGGCTACAGCAACAGGGTGGTGGACCTTGTGGTCCACATGGCCTCCAAGGAGTAAGAGCCCCCTGGACCACCAGCCCCAGCAAGAGGATGAAAAAGGACTCTCCTCAGATGCTGGAGAGCCCTTTCCCCAAATCAACCCCCCAACACACAGAATCTCCTGACCTCCACAGTTTCCACCCCAGGTCCCCTGAAGAAGGGGAGGGGCTTAGGGAGCCCCACCTTGTTATGCGCCATCATTAATGTTCACTGTATCCAGTAAAAAAAAAAAAAAATGCTAAGAGGGTAAATCTCAGGTTAAATGTTCTTACTACCAAAAAACAAAAGGGACTGGGGGAAATTTCTGGAGATGATGATTGTTTCTTTGATTGTGGTGCTGGTTCTTAGGTGAGTGCGTACGTCAAAGCTCATCAAATATTATGTATTATATAAGTGCAGTGTTTTGCATAGCAATTATACTTTAATAAAGCCGTTTGGAAAACCTGGGGTGTGATTTCTGTTTATATATGAAGCAAAGAAATAAAGAATTTTAAAGCAAGCAGTCGTCACCAAAAAAGAATCTTCACTGGGAAAAAACACCCAAAAATGTCCTGACCAGGGTAAATTTTTAGTGCAATGATGCTCAATATTTGGCTGTTCACTGGAATTAATAGAGAGTCTATTAATTGGTGCCATTTAACTTGCTCAGATTACAGTATGGATATTGAGATTTTTTTAAAAGCTCTCCAGGTGACTCTAATAGCCAGTGAAGATTGAGAACTACTGCTTCCAGGTAAACTCAATTCTCATTACACAGCCAACAGCTCCTTACAGGAAAAAGCACTCACGTGTGATAAATTTGGGACGTCATTTAAATATTTTATTTCATAAAATGAGTTACTAGATGGGTAACATACAAGAGATTTGTCCCAATAGAAATAAGATACAAAAATAAAAGTGCAATTCTATTGCAAAGTGTTGGCACACAGATTTCACCCACTTTTTTCTCTCTTTCTCCCACCCCAAATTCAGCCTCATTTGGATAACAACACCAAAGCTACTGTTGGTCAGCCTGAGAATCATACAGCTACCCTAAGCTTTTGACTCCATCCTAGTAGCAAAACAAATAGTAATGCCTCACACAGAAATTCCAAGACTGATTTATCACATTTAATAACTGTAGATGTAACTCATTGTGGTTGCTGTGAGCAGTCATGACCTCATTATACAAAACTAGAGAGATTTAGTAACTCACCCAATGTCACTGCTCTCTTTCCTGTCTGTGAAATTCCTCAGGAAAAAATGCTTTGGTAGCCATCAAGGACTATAAAAAAGAAAACTACTGACAGCATAGAAATGAAATATACTGTATATGTATATGAGAGAGAGGAAGGAAGAGGGAGAAAGAGAGAGAAATGGTGCCCTGAATTAAACTGGCAACCTTTCGGTGCAGGGGAAAGTGACCAACAAATGGAGCCACGCTGGCCAGAGCCAGAAATGAACTTTTTGTAGTGAGTATAGGCCAGGGGTGAGGAACCTTTTTTTGCTGCCAAGGGCCATTTGAATATTTATAACATCATTTGCAGGCCATACAAAATTGTCAACTTAAAACTTATCCTGCTAGCCCGGTCTATGTGGCTCAGCAGTTGAGCATCAGTCTATGAACCAGGAGATCACAGTTTGATTCCTTATCAGGGGCACATGCCCAGGTTATAGGCTCGATCCCCAATGTAGGGTGTGTAGGAGGCAGCCAATCAATGATTTTCTCTCATCATTGATGTTTCTATCTCTCTCTCCCTCTCTCTTCCTCTCTGAAATCAATAAAAAGTATATTTTTTAAAATTAGCCTGCTATATTGGCCAAATATTTAATTAACTCACCCCTAATGCCTTTGCAGGGCCAGACCAAATGAGTTCAAAGGCCGGGCATTCCCCACCCCCGGTTTAGGCAGAACACAGATGGGTAGAGGTGCAACAGTCCCAGCACAGAAGAGAAACACTGTTGATGAGGCTATTTCTCAGTCCTAAAGAAACAGAACTCCTAAGATCCAACCCCAATAAGACATACAGTGTCATACAAGGCAAGGTCAACGTCTAACAGCTTTGCCTCCCTGGATTCTTTTCTATGTCACTAAACAAGTACACGAGCTCAGAACAATCAAATGGTGTACTCTTCAAGCATATGCCCAAGAAATATTTGACAAACTATTTGAGCACCCATTACTCATTCAGCAGCTCTATTCAATAAGTATTTGCTGAGTATCAGCTATGTACAAGGTACTGGAGGACACTCAATGGGAAGAGATAGAAATATGAATTAAATACTGGTCCCTAAATGAGTTTACATCCTCACAGAGAACATAAGGCAACAGAGAAAATGCAATAAGAATTCAGATTAGAGAAACTATATCTGGATAGACAGATGATAAATTCAGGCTTGATGGAGAATAAGAGAAAAGAGACCAGTTTACCAAAAAGCCAATATGCTAAAGGATCAACTCTCCAAAACTCCTAAATGAACTGACCATTGTGAAGGAGTAGGATTTGGGCATGAAAAAGATATTGAAGAATAGATAGAGTGGGGCTGGCCAGGTATTTCTGACTTAGGGAATCATTGAGGAAGGGAATATATAGCCTGGTCAGTGTAACTCAGTGGTTGAACATCGATTTGTGAACCAGGAGGTCACGGTTCAATTCCTGGACAGGGCACATGCTCAGATTTCGAGCTCGATGCCCAGGGTAGGGCATGCAACAGGCAGCCAATCAATGATTCTCTTTCATCATTGATGTTTCCGTCTCTCACTCCTTCTCCCTTCCTCTCTGAGATCAATTAAAAAATATTTTTTTAATTAAATCTTTATTGTTCAGATTATTACATTTGTTCCTCTTTTTTCCCCCCCATAACTCCCCTCCTCCCAGTTCCCGCCCCACCCTCCGCCCTCACTCCCCACCCACTGTCCTCATCCATAGGTGCACAATTTTTGTCCAGTCTCTTCCCGCATCTCCCACACCCCTTTCCCCCCCAAGAATAGTCAGTCCATTCCCTTTCTATGTCCCTGATTCTATTATAATCACCAGTTCATTCTGTTCATCAGATTATTTATTCACTTGATTCTTAGATTCACTTGTTGATAGATGCATATTTGTTATTCATAATTTGTATATTTACCTTTTTCTTCCTCTTCCTCTTCTTAAAGGATACCTTTCAGCATTTCATATAATCCTGGTTTGGTGGTGATGAACTCCTTTAGCTTTTCCTTATCTGTGAAGCTCTTTATCTGACCTTCAATTCTGAATGATAGCTTTGCTGGATAAAGTAATCTTGGTTGTAGATTCTTGGTATTCATCACTTTGAATATTTCTTGCCACTCCCTTCTGGCCTGCAAAGTTTCTGTTGAGAAATCAGCTGACAGTCGTATGGGTATTCCCTTGTAGGTAACTGAGTTTCTTTCTCTTGCTGTTTTTAAGATTCTCTCTTTATCTTTTGCTCTTGGCATTTTAATTATGATGTGTCTTGGTGTGGTCCTCTTTGGATTCCTTTTGTTTGGGGTTTTCCGCGCTTCTTGGACCTGTAAGTTTATTTCTTTCACCAGGTGGGGGAAGTTTTCTGTCATTATTTCTTCAAATAGGTTTCCAATATCTTGCTCTCTCTCATCTTCTGGCACCCCTATAATTCTGATGTTGGTACGCTTGAAGCTGTCCCAGAGGCTCCTTACACTATCCTCGCATTTTTGGATTCTTTTTTCATTTTGCTTTTCTGGTTGGGTGTTTTTTGCTTCCTCGCATTTCAAATCATTGACTTGATTCTTGCGCTCCTCTGGTCTGCTGTCGGGAGTCTGTATAATATTCGTTATTTCAGTCCGTGTATGCTTAATTTCTAGTTGGTTCCCCAATATAAGATCGAGGGTCTCATTAGTTTTCTTGTAGATCTCATTAAGTTTATCAGCGGCTTCTAAACAGTTCTTGAGAGACCTTAAAAGTGTGGTTCTGAACTCTATATCTTCCATTGACAATTTTGTCCTGTTTCTTTGTCTCCGCATTTTGTTATGCTTCGTTGGTGCACCCCCTAGTGGTCTTTGTGCGCAGTCTTATAGTTAAACCTTGATTGTTGTAGCTAATACCAGGGAGGGTTTGACTTCCAGGCCAAGTGGCTATGAGAATCAGCTGTGTCTGCAGTGAGAGAACTTCTGTCCTCTACGGAGGTGCTAATCTAGCCTTTGCCTGAGGCTATCCGGCAAATGCCTCTGTGCAGGGCTTGGGAGGGGCGGGTCGCACAGGATCAACAGGGTGGGCCAGAGAGAGCAGTTATGGTGGCTCTCAGTCCTGTCCCCAGGGGCTCTGCCTCTCTGAGTCCCAGCACCCGCTGCAAAGCTCAGAGAGAAAGCTGCACTCGCTCTGACCGAAGCCAGACAGTCCCGCTTCTCCCGTTTGAGTCTGGGTCCCTAAAGACTCGCCTGTATCTGGAGCTCAGAGTCTGCGACTCCCTCCCGATTGAAAACAACAACCGCGCCCTCCGCCGCCAGCCCGCTCTGTGCACTCCGCACCTCAGAATTTGACTTCAGCACTGTGCCTCCTCTGAGTGTCCGTATGCGTTTCTCTTTCCTCCTAGTTGTAGGACTTCTTCTGAGCCAGCGTTCCTGTGGTTCTCGGTGATGTCCGTTCCGTTTTTTAGTTTCACTTTTTTTTTTATTATTATTATTATTAGTTAAGGTATTACAAATGTGTCCTCATCCCCCCCATTAACCCCCAACCTCCCCCCCACACACACTCATGCTCCCATCCCCCTGTTGTCCATGTCCATTGGTATGGCTTATATACATGTATACAAGTCCTTCGGTTGATCTCTTCCCCTTACCCCCGCCCTCCCCTACTTTCCTTCTGGGGATTGATAGCCTGATTGCTGTTTCTCAGTCTTTGAGTCTGTCCCTTTTCATCAGTCTATGTTGTTCTCTATAATCCACAAATGAGTGAGATCATGTGGTATTTATCTTTCTCTGACTGGCTTATTTCACTTAGCATAATGCTCTCCAGTTCCATCCATGCTGTTGCAAAAGGCAAGAGTTCCTTTTTTTTTACCGCAGCGTAGTATTCCATTGTATATATGTACCACAGTTTTCTAATCCACTCATCTGCTGATGGGCACTTAGGCTGTTTCCAAATCTTAGCTATGGTGAATTGTGCTGCTATGAACATAGGGGTGCATATATCCTTTCTGATTGGCGTTTCTGGTTTCTTGGGATATATTCCTAGTAGTGGGATCACTGGGTCAAATGGGAGTTCCATTTTTAGTCTTCTGAGGTAGCTCCATACTGTTCTCCACAGTGGCTGCACCAGTCTGCATTCCCACCAGCAGTGCAGAAGGGTTCCTTTTTCTCCACATCCTCTCCAACACTTGTTGTTTGTTGATTTGTTGATGATAGCCATTCTGACAGGTGTGAGATGATAACGCATTGTCGTTTTGATTTGCATCTCTCGTATAATTAGTGACTTTGAGCAGGTTTTCATATGTCTTTCGGCCTTCTGTATGTCCTCTTTCGAAAAGTGTCTATCTAGGTCCGTTGCCCATTTTTTTATTGGATTGTTTATCTTCCTTTTGTTAAGTTTCATGAGATCCCTGTAAATGTTGGAAATTAAACCCTTATCGGTGGTATCATTGGCAAATATGTTCTCCCATGTAGTGGGTCTTCTTGTTGTTTTGTTGATGGTTTCCTTTGCTGTGCAAAAGCTTTTTATTTTGATGTAGTCCCATTTGTTTATTTTCTCTTTAGTTTCCATTGCCCTAGGAGCATTATCAGAGAAGAAATTCCTTCGGCATAAGTTTGCGATTTCGCTGCCTGTGGATTCCTCTAGTATTTTTATGGTTTCCCGTCTTACGTTTAAGTCTTTTATCCATTTTGAGTTTATTTTTGTGTATGGTGTGAGTTGGTGATCTAGTTTCATCCTTTTGCATGTATCTGTCCAATTTTCCCAACACCATTTATTGAAAAGACTGTCTTGACTCCATTGTATGCTCTTGCCTCCTTTGTCGAATATTAATTGGGCATAGTGGTTTGGGTTGATTTCTGGGGTCTCTATTCTATTCCATTGATCTATATGTCTGTTCTTGTGCCAGTACCAAGCTGTTTTAAGAACAGTGGCTTTGTAATACAGTTTGATATCTGGTATTGAGATCCCACCTACTTTGTTCTTTCTGAGGATTGTTGCAGCTATTCGGGGTCTTTTTTTATTCCAGATGAATTTTTGGAACGTTCGTTCTAGATCTGTGAAATATGCTGTTGGTAATTTAATGGGGATTGCATTGAATCTATAAATTGCTTTGGGTAGTATGGACATTTTGATGATGTTGATTCTACCAATCCATGAACACGGTATATTCTTCCATCTGTTTATGTCTTCCTCTATCTCTTTTTTCAGTGTCCTGTAGTTTTCAGCATATAAGTCTTTTACCTCCTTAGTTAAGTTTATTCCTAGGTATTTTAATTTTTTTGGTGCAATGGTAAATGGGATTGCTTCTTTAGTTTCACTTTCTGTAAGTTCACTATTGGTGTAAAGAAATGCCATGGATTTCTTAGCATTAATTTTGTATCCTGCTACATTGCCGAATTCATTTATTAAGTCTAATAATTTTTTGATGGAGTCTTTAGGGTTCTGTATGTACAGTATCATGTCATCTGCAAATAAGGACAGTTTTACTTCTTCTTTTCCAATCTGGATGCCTTTTATTTCTTCTTCGTGTCTGATCGCAATGGCTAGTACTTCCAGTACTATGTTGAACAGGAGTGGTGAGAGGGGGCATCCCTGTCTTGTTCCTGTTTTTAGGGGGAATGGTTTTAGTTTTTGCCCATTGATTATGATGTTGGCTGTGGGTTTGTCATATATGGCTTTTATTATGTTGAGGTATGATCCCTCAATTCCTATCTTGCTGAGAGTTTTTATCAAGAAAGGGTGTTGGATTTTGTCAAATGCTTTTTCTGCATCAATTGATATGACTATGTGGTTTTTCTCTCTCAATTTGTTTATGTGATGTATCACATTTATTGATTTGCGGATATTGTACCATCCTTGCATCCCTGGGATAAATCCTACTTGGTCATGGTGTATGATCTTTTTGATGTACTGCTGGATCCGATTTGCTAGGATTTTGTTGAGGATTTTGGCATCTATGTTCATGAGGGATATTGGCCTGTAATTCTCTTTCATTGTATTGTCTTTATCTGTTTTTGGGATTAGGGTGATGTTGGCTTCATAGAATGAGCTGGGAAGTGCTCCTTCCTCTTGGATCTTTTGACATAGTCTGAGGAGGATAGGTTTTAGGTCTTCCTTGAATGTTTGGTAAAACTCCCCTGTGAAGCCATCTGGCCCCAGGCTTTTGTTTGCTGGAAGCTTTTTGATGACTGCTTCAATTTCCTCCATAGTTATTGGCCTATTGAGATTTTTAGATTCTTCCTGGTTAAGTTTTGGAAGGTTGTATTTATCTAGGAATATGTCCATTTCCTCCAGGTTGTCTAGTGTGTTGGAGTAGAGTTGTTCATAGTATTTTCTAACAATCCTTTGTATTTCTATGGGGTCTGTTGTTATTTCTCCTCTTTCATTTCTGATTTTGTTTATTTGGGTCCTCTCTCTTTGTTTCTTGGTGAGCCTGGCTAGAGGTGTATCAATCTTGTTTATCCTTTCAAAGAACCAGCTCTTGGTTTTGTTGATCTTTTGTATTGTTTTTTTGGTCTCTATGTCGTTTATCTCCGCTCTGATCTTTGTTATTTCCTTCCTTCTGCTTACAGTGGGCTTTTTTTGTTGCTCTCTTTCTAATTCTTCGAGTTGTAGAGTTAGGTCATTTATTCTCATTGTTTCTTGTTTCTTGCAGTAGGCTTGTAGAGCTATGAACTTCCCTCTCAAGACTGCTTTTGCTGTGTCCCATAGGTTTTGGATTGTTGTGTTTTCATTGTCATTTGTTGCCATGATGTTTTTTATTTCTTCTTTGATCTCACTGGTGACCCAGTCGTTGTTTAATAGCATGCTATTTAGTCTCCATGTGTTTGATTTTTTTGGATTGTTTTTGTTGTAGTTGATTTCCAGTTTTATGCCTTTGTGATCTGAGAAGATACTTGATATGATTTCAATTTTCTTGAATTTGAAGAGACTTTGTCTGTGACCCAATATATGGTCTATCTTTGAAGATGACAAATGTGCACCCGAGGAGAATGTATATTCTGTGACTTTGGGGTGAAATGTTCTGAAGATGTCAATTAATTCCATCTGATCTAGTGAGTCATTTAGGATTGATGTTTCTTTGCTGAGTTTCTGTTTAGAGGATTTGTCCAGTGGAGATAATGGGGTGTTAAGATCCCCTACTATGATTGTATTGCTGTCAATCTCTCCCTTGATCTTCTCCAGAAGATTTCTTACGTATTTGGGTGCTCCTATATTGGGTGCATATATATTTACCAGAGTTATTTCTTCTTGTTGGACTGCTCCTTTTAGTATTATGAAGTGGCCTTCTTGATCTCTTTTTATGTCCTTCACTTTGAGATCTAATTTGTCAGATATAAGTATTGCTACCCCGGCTTTTTTTTCACTTCCATTGGCCTGAAAAACCTTTTTCCATCCCTTCACCATCAGTCTGTGTGCGTCTTTTTTTGTGAGGTGGGTTTCCTGTAGACAGCAGATATATGGGTCATGTTTTCTTATCCACTCATTTACCCTATGCCTTTTGACTGGGGAATTTAATCCATTTACATTTAAAGTTATTATTGATAGAAACTTGTTAGTCGCCATTTTTGTTCTTTACCTCTGCGTTCCTTCTTTGTTTCCTGTTTTTTCTATTTACAGCAGACCCTGTAGCATTTCTTGCATTGCTGGTTTGGTTGTAATAAACTCCCGTAGACCGTTTTTGTCTGTGAAGCTCCTGATTTGACCCTCAATTTTGATTGATAGCCTCGCTGGGTATAGTATTCTTGGATTCAGACACTTCCTTTGCATGACTTTGTATATTTCATTCCATTCCCTTCTTGCCTGATGTGTTTCTGTTGAGAAATCGGTCGCTAGTCTGATGGGGGATTCTTTGTAGGTAACTTTCTGTCTCTCTCTGGCTGCTTTTAAGATTCTTGCTTTGTCGTTGGTGTTTGCCAATTTAATTATTATGTGCCTTGGTGTCGGTCTTTTCGAGTTCATTTTGTTTGGGACTCTGTGAGCTTCTTGGATTTGTGTGAGTTTTTTCCTCCCTATATCCGGGAAATTTTCTGTTACTATTTTTTCAAACAGGTTTTCTATTCCTTGCTCAGTTTCCTCTCCTTCTGGCACCCCTATTATTCGGATGTTGTTTCGTTTAGCATTGTCCCAGAGTTCTCTTAGGCTCTCCTCCTGCTTTTTAATTTTTTTTTCTAGAAGCTGTTCTGTTTGGGTATTTTTTTCTACCTTGTCTTCTAGCTCGCTGATGCGGTCCTCTGCTTCTTCTAGTCTACTGTTGATGCTTTCTATTGAGTTCTTTATGGCAGTGATGTCGTTTTTCATTTCTTCTTGGTTTCTCTTCATTTCCTCTTGGTTCTTCTTCATTTCCTCTTGGTTCCTACACATATTGTTGAATTGGTCTTCCATTTTTTTCATCCACCTTATGACCATTACTCTGAATTCTTTCTCTGACAGGTTGCTTGCCTCCATTGCCTCCATTTTGTTTACTTCCTTTTCTGATGATGCCTGTTTTTCTCTCATATTTGGGTTGGTTCTTTGTTTCACCATGATTTCTCTTCTCAAGGTGTTTGGTTATGTAGTTCTCTCTCTGCTGCGCTGATTCAAAGGCACAAAATACAACACAACAAGGCACAACGTACAAGGCAACAAACTAAATGCATTCACGATATTAATAACCCCAAATAAAGGTGACCCCCCGAGCGAAGAGAATTAGGGGATATAGAAGAAAAAAGAGAAAAAGATTAAAGAGAAAAAGAAAAAACAAAAAGGAGTGCTGAAATGAGATTGGGAAAAGGGAGAGAAGAAAAAAAACAAAAATACAAAAAAAAAAAAAAAAGTTAGAGAATGAATTAGAGGTGGGGAAGAGGCTATTTGTATGGGGAGAGCGAGGGATTGGAAATTAGATATATAAGTAGAGTGAAATTTAGACAGTGGTTAGAAAGAAGGAATAGGTAAAATCCAAAGCAGGAATAGGGTAAGAGAAACAGGACAACAAAAGGGGAAAAGTGAGGAAGAGAGTTTTGGCTTAAGGGTAAATGTGAGCTAGAGAGAAATGATGCTAAAGGAACAATGAAAATAGTGTGTATAACACTAATCCCAAAATAAAATAAAGAAAAATTAAAAAAATAATAAAAAATAAAATGACACTTGAAAAAATGGTAAAAGGATAGCAATAATACTGGTTAAAACAATGTAGTAATTAAAAAGGTAAAATCAAGTGATGAAAAAAATAAAAAAAAATAAAATAAAATAAAATAAAATAGGTTCTTAATGAAATGGTGAAAAAAGAATTTAAAAAAAATATATATATATATATATATATATATATATATATATATATATATATATATATATAAAAATATTCGGAAGTGAAGGTGCTTCAGATCTTCCACTCTTCTTTTTGGCACGCCTCAGTCCTGCCAGGCATTCAGGGGAGTGTTGAACTTCCCTGCGATACACTGTCCCTCCGTGCGGTAAACCACAGACCTGATTTTAAGGCAGCTTGTATTTGTTTACCAGACTGCCTTTATTTGTGATCGTAGAAGAGACAGTTCGTGGCTCTGCCTCTGGGTGGCAGTGTGTCTGGATTGACTTCCGAGGCTATAAGTCCTCTCTATCAGTAGGGTTTTTTTTTTTTTTTCCTCTATGGTATTGGGAACTGATTCAGGAAAGACCACTGCCCAGAGCTGGTTCCTTACCACTGCCCGCTGTTTCCCAGGCTCCCCAAAAAGAACTTTCCCCTACAGGCTCTGTGAATGACCCCAACTGGGGAATCCCATGCACTGGGTTTAATAATCAAATGCACGGATCTAAGGGGAACTGTAACAAGAGCCTGATAGTTGTGCGAATTCGCAAGCCTCCACCTTCCAGGTCTGCGCACAGTCTCCGCGCGCAGTCTCCACGCGCTCACTCGCCCCTGGCACCAAGCAGCCAGCAGATTGGCAAAGTCCAAGGCTGCTCCCTTACATCCAGTCCAGCTATGGGCTCATTTTTCGCGTTCCCTTCTGCCAGCAGCCCTGTGGGGCCCCTTCCCCACTCGCGGGTCACGCTGGTCCCAACGGCTGCAGACTCTGTGGGGCGCAGATTCCGCCCCGCGCGCGCGCGAGCTCGGTCCTCCCTCCAACCCGAACTTCAAACCGCACCTTTAGGGGATGTCCAACCTTTCCGTGAGAAGAAGCAGTGCTCATCTGAGTTCAGGCAGTGACGCTGCTTGAGATCCCTTGTTTCCAGGGTAGTAGCTGGTCTCTGGATGCCGGCAACAACCACCCAAGATGGCGCAGTCTCCACTGCTTAGCTGGCGCACCACGAGAGGCTTCAGCCGCAGTCTCCAACCGTCCTTTTTTTCCTGGGGGTTCTCGGTCTTTCCTAGCTGCAGACAGTCTCTCAGCTGAAAATCCTCTGCCTATTCGGGCTGCATGTTACCCGTTTCAGCTGCTCACCCTTATCTGCTCCAGGACAAGGCACAGGACACGTCCGTTTATACCGCCGCCATTTTTCCTCCCTAGTTTCACTTTTGAAGTAGTTGTTCAAGGCAGCGAACTCCGGCGTTAACCTATGCCGCCATCTTGGTTCTCCTCTAAAAAATATTTTTTTAAGAGAGAATACATCTTTTAGAATGTGACTTAGGGCATGCATGACAAACAGAGTATCGTTTGAACTTGGCTAGAGTAAAAAGTGTTTAAAAGGGAATAAGAGAAACCTTGTAAGATGACCTCATGCAGAACAAATATATCTGGTTATCAGTGGTTCTCAACCTTCTGGCCCTTTAAATACAGTTCCTTATGTTGTGACCCAAGCATAAAATTATTTTCGTTGCTAGTTCATAACTGTAATGTTGCTACTGTTATGAATCGTAATGTAAATATCTGATATGCAGGATGGTCTTAGGCGACCCCTGTGAAAGGGTCGTTCGACCGCCAAAGGGGTCGCGACCCACAGGTTGAGAACCGCTGGGTTAAGTACTCTGGGCATTAGACAATGTCTGTGCTTTCCAGCAAGGAAGGGACATAGCCAGACCTCCACTTCCAGAAGTTGATAATGACCACAAGGAAAGGTTGTAAAGAAAGCCAGACAGGAAGTTGTCGCAGAAAAAACAAAAACCTAACCATGATCGGTAACATGCATGTGGGAGTCAATATTGCACTTGAGAAATCAGACTGGCCAGTTCACAGGGGGCATGTTGAAAACTAAGATTAGGCAGAAGAGCAGTATCAGAGTATGAACAACTTAGAGAGCAAGCAAAGATGAGGTGCTCCACCACTGAGCTCCGGATTTAGATAAGCCCTGGACCTCTCAGTGCCTCAAACCCTCACTTCCTAAAAGGAAGAAATGAATTAGCTGGGAAGTTTACACAGTCAACCACTTTGCAATCTTATCTATATATATAAAAGCCTAAGCGACCAGCTGATCAGCGACCAGCCAGTAGCTATGACGTGCACTGACCACCAGGGGGCAGATGCTCAACGCAGGAACTGCCAAGCTGTGGTCACTTGGCAGAGGCAGCTCTCAGGTGACCAACCTGGAACCAAAGAGGAGGGAGTCTGATTCTGGGGTGAGTCACCCAATAACCACCCTCTCAAAATCCGGGACCCCTTAGGGCCATGGTCGGCAAGCTGCAGCTCGCGAGCCACATGCGTCTCTTTGGCCCCTTGAGTGTGGCTCTTCCTACGCCTTAGGAGTACCCTAATTAAGTTAATAACAATGTACCTACCTATATAGTTTAAATTTAAAAAGTTTGGCTCTCAAAAGAGATTTCAATCGTTGTACTGTTGATATTTGGCTCTGTTGACTAATGAGTTTGCCGACCACTGCCTGAGGGGATGTCGGAGAGCAGGTTTCAACCTCATCCCCGCAGGCCAAGCCAAGGGACCCCACCAGTGCACAAATCCATGCACCAGGCCTCTAGTGACAGTATAATTGCCCAAAAGAAAGGCATTGTACATTCTTCAGAAGGGAAACAATAAGATGAAAGGGACTGTTTAAAAACATGAGCCTGTCAGCAAATATCTATTGTAGGTATTATCTCGGCACAATGCCTTCTGTCCCGATGTCTTCTTTTAGATTCTTGGGGAAGCCTTTGATGTACACCTCCCATGAAGCATACATCACTGCTAGAGACAGGCAGTACATTTCTCTCTTAGGAAGCATAATGATATAATTGCAAAAAAGATTCAGATGAGCGTTTCAAAAGAGGCACTCAGGGTGGTGAAATATGGAACTACACTCATGAGTACTCCACAGTCTCACAGACACAGCTACTCTCCATTTACGCAACACAGTATTGAGCACCGCGATGTGCCAGGCATAGTGCTGGGTGAGGAATACGGTGGGAAATGAAACAGATGTAGGCTCTGCCTTCAGGAAGCTCATAATCTGTGAGAGTCAAATGAGCATCCATATTCAGACCGCCGGCAGTACTAGGAAAGCAGTAAGTACTGGGATGGGGAGCAGTCTGTAGACCCGATTTAGACTGGGAGGGAGGGAGAACTGACCAGTCTTCTGAGAGAGAGAAGTATTTAAACTGAGACTGGAGGCCCTAACGGGTTTGGCTCAGTGGATAGAGCGTCGGCCTGCAGACTTAAGGGTCCCAGGTTCGATTCCGGTCAAGGGCATGTATCTTGGTTGTGGGCACATCCCCAGTAGGGGGTGTGCAGGAGGCAGCTGATCGATGTTTCTCTCTCATCGATGTTTCTAACTCTCTATCCCTCTCCCTTCCTCTCTGTAAAAAAAATCAATAAAATATATTTTAAAAAACAACACTGAGACTGGAGGATGAGAAGTCAGCTAAGCCAAAATTAGAGAGACTATTTGATGGTGGTAGAGGGGGCTCGGGTCACATTTCCCTTTTCTTGCTGTAAGAGGCCAGCCCACTGCATCAGAGGTTCATTTCCCTTCTTTGCTGCAGTGTGACAGGCATAGCTTCTCAAACAAGTGCATTGGATCAGCTGGCGTAGGCGGGGCGTCTTCATAACCAGTGTCCACATGCACCTGACCTACAGGCCACACACCCTACATAGAGGTCAAAAGCAGGGATACTTACAAGGCTTGTCTTGGGATGCAATAAGACTAGATCTCAGTATCTGCCCACCAGAATCTTAACAATTTATAGGGGCCTGAACTAGGTTCAGTTGCACATGCCCTCCAGATGTTCTCAGCAATGCCTTACTCTCTCTAGGCTGCATGTCCTTGAGGGAACTCCTAGCACAGGGAAGGCCAGCAGAAAGCGCGTTCCAAGGGGCCGGGGGGAGGAGCCTCTAATGGAGTCCAGCTAATGGGTCCACCCGAGGTCACATCCTCGGAGGGTCCCCACAGAGCTCCTCCAGCATAACAGGGAAGGCACCTGGACCTCGGAATATTATTTTTATTCCTTTCTTACAATGATTAAAAAGTAAAATATGTCAAAAGTACCCTGAATACTTATAGATCAACTGCTTAAATATTACATAATGTAGATATTGGAAGTCTCCCTGTTCCACAACCCTTTCCCTGACGTTCAATCTTACTTGCACGACCTTCAGACTCCTGTAACACATTGAGTATTTCCCTCTCAATTTCCCCCTGTTAACTCAGACCTGAGTTGTTGTTTTTTTTCACATCACATTTCAAATGTCAAAATTCTCGGTATGTATATGCTTAAGATGTATATAATGTCACCTGTTTTCACAAAGGGAGAAAAGCTACCACAATGGTTTTTTTGTTTTTGTTTTTGTTTGTTTGTTTTATTATCAGCCCAGTATTTTCTTCTTAAGGGCTTCGGAATGAAAAAACTGTGAACGGATTCTGAGCTGATAAAAGGCTTACTTAGGCTGACAGGAAGATTACCGGCGAGCAGCAAACCAGACATCTGGGACAGATCAATTTCTTCTGGGATTAAGTGTCCTTACATGTATAATATTTACACTCCAAACTGAGTTTAGGATAATAGGGCTTAAGGGTTTTTTTTGTTGTTTTTAAATATATTTTTATTGATTTCAGAGTGGAAAGGAGAGGGAGAGAGAGCAATATCAATGATGAAAGAGAATCATTGATCGGCTGCCTCCTGCATGCACCTTACTGGGGATTGAGCCCACAACCCAGGCATGTATCCTGACCGGGAATCAAACTATGACCTTCTGGTTCATAGGTCAATCTTCAGCCACTGAGCCACACTGGCCCAGCAGAGTTTAAGTTTTAAAATACATGGAGTGCTATATTGTGATACTTTGTTTAGAAAAGAAACAGAAATTAAGAATATCTTAGTGCAATAAATGGCTGAGTATCTAGCTAGCCTTTACTTGATTAAAAAGTTGACATAGCTAAGAGTTAAGTGCAATGAGTGAATGAGATAAAAGCACTAGAAACACATCCTATGATTAATATACTTAATAAGAACTCTCAAAGATGCCAGGAATAGAAAAATTTAGTAAACAATATCAGCATGTGAAAGAACAATATGCAAATAGTGATGGGCATCTGTTGTCTATTATCACAGAGGGAAAATGAGACAGAAGAACAGGCTTAAAAGTCAGAAAAAAAAAATTAGGTTAAGAACTCCAGCAAAGTAATTGATTAATGTCAGACTAATTTTAATGCTAATAGCATGTAAGTGCACAATGTTCTACATGTTCTTTCAAATATTTCTCCAAATACTCTTCTCTTAAATGATCATTGTCCAAAATAAACCTAGACTGTATTGCAATTTCCCCCATCCCACATTCTCACTTAGTACACTAACCAGGCAAAGCCACTTGGATTGTTCAGTTTCCCGGGAGGAAGGGACCTATTAAATGATTTGTTGTGTGTGATATATGTATCATTTTACTCTGAGAGTAGCAGATCCCTCTGAGTGGAAAGTTTACAAAGAGCACAGGGTGGAGCTGGAAGTCTGCAGTAGTTTGGCTCCTCACTGCAACAAAGACGTTAATAGGGAAATAATCTGCAGTTTCAGGGGCTTTCCACCAGAGGGGGAGTGTGAGCCATAAAGGAGCGGATCCAGAACAAACTTACTTGTTACTAAAAGGGTAGTTAGTACTTGATGGCTATGTTCAGTGGTTAAACCGTCGTCCGTTTCCCCGAGGGGGTCACAGGTGGATTCCCAGTCAGAGTACATGCTAAGGTTGAGGGCCCGTTTACTTTTGAGATATAGATGTTTATTTATAATTTAATATTTAATATGTATAAATAAATATGTAATAAAATAGGTATAAAGAAAACATCTATGTGCCCTACTTACTTTAAAAAATAAAACATAACTAACACAGTATGGCAAACCCCTGGGCATTTATGATCACCAACCTTCCCCCACCCCAGGGATAAGCACCAAATTGGGTATTTCTCATTTCATGTACTTTTTCATACTTTTGATGATGAGTGTTGATGAATACAGTATTTATTTTGTTTTATTATATTATGTTTACCAATCTTTTCTTTATGGTTTGGACATAGGATGGTCCTTCATTTTCTTTTTTAATTTTTAAAGTTTTGTTTTTCATATTTATTTTTAGTCCACATGAAAATTATATTTGTTCATGGTGTAAGATAGAGAGCTAATTGTTTTCCGTATAGATGATTAGCTGAGGACCATTTTAAATTATCCATAAATATGCAATTCAACTGTATTATATTATCAGGGTTCCATATAAATGTTTGGGTCTGTTTATGGACTCTATTCTGTTCTGTAAATAAATGTGTGTCTACTCTTACTCCAGTAACACATTGTTTCATGTACCTCAGATTTATACCAAGTCGCCACACTTTGTTCTTCTACTTTAACTTTGGTTTGTCTAGCTTTAGCTATGAGCTTCTGTATTAATGTAATTTAATTTGAAATCTTTTTAGCACACATGCTTTGTATACATTCTTGTAATTTTAATATCTGTAGTCTTTGCATGTGTCTTAGTCTACTTAGTGTGACTCTTGCTCATGTTGGCTTGTTTCCTCACACATCCTAAGATTTGCTATATTTTTTCATGAGCTCCAATTTGGTTGATCTTTAAATTTGGGAATCCCGAATTGCCTGAATTGAAATGTTTTGCCTTGTTTCTGCCAAGAGCCAGGGAGTACCTACCAACCTGAAAACATTTCAACTTACTTTCTTACACTGGTGTTCTTAGCCTGGAACCATGCTGAAATGCAAATCCTAGGACTACATGAGAGTGACATTGTGGTGCAAAACACTACATGAGACTTTTTTTAAAATTTATCTCTATTGTTGAAAGTATGGCCGATGTCTTTTTTTCCTGAAGACTATTATATGATGATTTGTTTAAATTCAATATCAGCAGAGAGAGACTGATTTTCTCTCTTACTGGTTCACTTGACCAGCATGCAGACTCTTCTAAATTCAACTTTTTAATTTTTTTAACAACTATATATATATATTAGAGAGAGGAAGGGAAAGAGAAAACGTGTTCGGGAGCTGAACAGGAAGGAGCAAACCCACATGGGTATGTGCCCTGACAGGGAACTGAACCCAGGAGCCGCCATCCTTCTGTGCGTGGGAGGGAAGGTGGTCAACCCACAGAATCACACACACCTCGGGCCGGGGCGCAGGCTCATCGTTTTAACTGAAGATCTGGTTTATGTGGGCCATGTGGGCCAGGGGAGGTGGCGGTCTCAGGTTCAACTCACTCTGTCGGGTTAAAATTCTACTCCTTTGGAGCTTTTAACCAGCAAAGCTCTAGGTCTCTGAGTGAGAGGCCTGGCTCAGGTCAACACACAATGTTTTCAGTTCTGTTTTGTTATGTTTTTGAACATTGATGCTTTTTTGTGTGGGGGTAAATCACAGAGGTAGAAAAAGTAATTCCTAGAAGAAATGGGCTTAAAAACAAGTGCTAGGGGTAAAAGAAGGGCCCTTGGAGCTTGGGAGTGAGGAAGCTAGTGGTAAGGTGCCTGGGTCTGGGAGGGGGAGCAGAAGGGAAGGGAAAGGCACGGCGTGCTCCCAGGAGGGAGCGTGTACTGCGTGCTCGTCCTAAGGGCTTTACGGGTGGAGAGTTTAGGAGAGGTGCCAGGAGAGGACCTTAACAGAATATTCAGCGGTTTCCCAAGTGTGTCCTTTCAGGGTTGCAGTCTCCACTGATTGATCGCCCGGCAGGGGCTCATTATTTATGGCAGCTGGTCCTGACCTCAGCCAGAGCTGGTTTGGTTGCTTAGCTGGGCCTGGAGCTGAAATACAACTTAGGCCTAAATGTTAGCTCTAGGGAGGAAAGATCAGGGGGGTCCAAACCTCATGGTCAGTGATATGCCAGGGGAGGAAAAGTCACTCTGGGGATGCGCTCCACACTACAATTGATTGTCCATTGCCAGGCACCTGGGGCTTCCACCCTGATGGCCTTCTGCACCCGGCCCATTGTCCTCGCCCTGCTCATGTCTGCCCCACTGCCTACAACGTCCCTCCCTCAAGGATCTTGGCTCTGGAATCTTTCAGAGAAAAGGGCACAGGGTCTCTACTGTGGCTGCTTCCTGCTGAGAAGGGTGATGTTTTTCTTCAGAGACAAAACATCCTTGCTCTCTGTCAGAGGGACAATGAGGCCTGGGCACAGAAGCAGGTGGTGATGATGGTGTCTGGAGGTGGTATTCCCTGAGTGCAAGTAGGGCTTGTAACCAGTGATAAAACAATCTGAGTCGTGGCACCACATATGCTGTAGGCAGCAAGAGTGACACCAGGTGTTAGACCAGTGGGGTCAGACCAAACCTGGGTCCAGCAACCTTGGTACTTGGGTTCTGGCTGGGAAAGAATCCAGAGCAAGACCCAAACTGTAGGAGAACATTTATTGGGTAAATCACAGAGTTAGAAGTAATTCCTAGAAGAAATGGGCTTGGTAAACAAGCTCTAGGGGTAAAGGAAGGGCCCCAGGAGCTTGGGAGTGAGGAAGCTAATGGTAAGTTGCCTGGGGTGGGAGGCGGGGCGAGGAGAGGGAAGAGAAAGGCGTGTTTCCAGGAGGGAGAGTGCCTGAAGGTTGACGATTTTTGTTGTCGTTGTTATTTATCTGCTTATTTATTCATTAAGGACTTCCCTTACTTTCTTCTAAGCTCACTATGTTTACTCTCATTTACTTAACATTTGTGTGTTTCAGAATATCCATGCTTGCTACGCTGCTGGAAATAAAAATGTCAAGAGTTCATTTTTAATTTACATTCTGTATCAGGATTACTTGCGGATTTACAAATAATCCTCTGACAAACATTTGTGGTTAATTTTTAAACAATTTTTCAAAATCAGAGTAAGGCAGGCACACTGTCCAGGCAGCTATCCGGCCCAGCAATATTGCAACAGGCAGCTACCATCAGCAGAGGCAGCTACTGGGCCAGGCCCTCCCCAGAGGCAGACACTGTCGCCAGAGGAAGACACTCTCTGAAGAGGCCACTACCATGGTGACCGGCAGCTGCCTGCTGAGGCACTCCAGGGAGAGGAGAGGCAGCTACAGGGGCCCAACTATGGCAGGACAATAATAAGGGGGGAAATACAATATGGGCTCGAATGGAAAGAGCCTAATGGGGGGTGTGTGTGTGCGTGTGTGTGTGTGTGTGTGTGTGTGTGTGTGTGTGTGTGTAACAGGAAAAAAAAAATAAAGCATTAAGTTTTACAAATTACAAATCTGTTCCAATATATGCTCACCGTAAATAAAGTACGCATTTCAGTAAGAGATCTATTGACTGCAATCTGAGGCAGGGCCCAGGTTTGTGGGAGGAGCTAAGAGGCTGTGCATCCAATCACAGCTTGCAGCGGGCTCTGAGGACCACCGGCCAGCTCCCCGAAGGTCATGGGCTTTGCAGAGCAGGGAAGGGCTTTGGGAGAAGGGAGGAAGCAGGCTCCTTCTGAGTTCATTACAACTTCCAGGCATCTCCTCTGCCTACCCAGTACAGGTTCACAAAAATAAACATGCTAAGGTAAGCAGACAACTCTTTAGAGCCCAAACACATTTTCTTTTCTCTTTTTAAAATGTGTTTCTATTGATTTCAGAGAGAGGAAGAGAGAGGGATACAAACATTAATGATGAAAGAGAATCATTGATCGGCTGCCTCCTGCACGCCCCCTACTGGGGATCGAGCCCGCAACCGGGGCATGTGCCCTGACCATGAATCAAACGGTGACCTCCTGGTTCATAGGTCGATGCGCAACCACTGAGCCATGCTAACCAGTCAAACACATGTCCTTGCTGTATTAATGTGGGACTCTCTGTGGACCATGGGCAGTCTGAAGAAGTTCCTCCATCGGGCAGGTCACTGGACCGCAGAGCCTGGGCCTGAGGGAGTGAGGACTGGGGCAGAGGCCCAGGCGCTGGAGAGGACCCTCGGGCACAGTCCCGGAGGCAGGCTCCCCGCCTGTCACCTGCGTACCGCCCAGTGTGGTCTCCCTGGATTCAGGAAGTCCTCCTGGTCCCTAGGCAATGCTCTGCAGCCTCGATATCCAGGGGATCATCGAAGTTCAGATCAGTGCACACAGAGTTTAATCCCCAAACAACACCCTTCGCTGTCCTCGTGGATCCAATGTTCCCAGTAAACTCCCACATATCTCGCCGTCTGGGCGATGTTGGGGTGCCAGGCCCTGGTCAAGCATCTCTCCTTCGGAGGCACCGTGCTGTACGCATCAGGAACTTCCGTTTCAACCCGAAATTGTCCTCCCTGGTAGTAAGCCTCATCTAGGGTGACAGGTTGGCTGAAAGCACTGAGCTTGTTTGGATCAGGAAAGTGCATTGTTTCACATGTACAAAGTGTGAGAAATGCTCACCTGTCCGTGTGCAAATAACATGCTCGGAGACAGAAGTACAGTGGGGCCTTGACTTACGAGTTTAATTCGTTCCGAGACCGAGCTCATTAAGGAGCTCATTAACTCAAATGACTCTATCAACTCAATGCAAAAAATCAGCCAAGAGACAGCTGGTATCTCAAAAAACTCGTTAGTCCGGACACTCATAAGTCAAGGCCCCACTGTATGGCGAAAGGGGACTTTTCTTACAGTTTGGAGAGCAGGGCCAGCGATCACAGCCCATTTAGCCAGTCCCTCCTGCGGCTCCTCACTGGCTGAGTACTATGGGCTCACCTGTTTCACACATCTCCAGCCTAGGTCAGTGGTTCTCAACCTTGGCCGCACATTAGAATCACCTGGGAATCTCTTTAAAATCCTGATTTCTGGGCCTCATCCTCCGGAAATTCTGTTTCTTTGTTATGGGGTGGGGCCACAACATTAGTAACAAAGAAACAGACTTTCCAGAGGATGAGGCCCAGAAATCAGGATTTTAAAAAGATTCCCAGGTGATTCTAATATGCGGCCAAGGTTGAGAACCACTGACCTAGGTCTTGCTGTGTCCCATGGGGCCATTTTAAAAAAATGGGCTGAGGCCTTTTCTAGTTGCCTCCACCTCTCCATGTCTGGCTGAGGCAGGCGCTGGGGGTTTCCACCATGATGCTGGCCCATTGCACAGTTGCTCTTACATTCTCTTCCCTCCTCCCTACATTCTGTTTGCCCTGGGGAAATTCACCAACCATTCCCATCAAAAACCGGCCCTGCTGGAGAAGGATCACCGAGGCCCATTTCCTACACGAGGCAAGTTAGCTCAAGTTCTGCAGCCTCTTTAAGGGGCCGCCTGTCTCTCACAGACACCCTCGGTGGAGACGGAGGCTGTGGCTGACGTCCGGGACCCTCTGAGACCGTCATCCGCTGCAGGTGGCTCGCCAGCGTCAGCATTACTGCTACCTCCACCCTGGGCAACCCAGGCAGGGAGGCGGGCCGGCGCCCCGCACATGCGGAGGCGAGACAGGCCCCTCACAGCTGCACGGGCTCCAGGCAGCCTAGCCTAATGGGTTTTTAATTTTTAATTTTGTCTGTTGGCTTGTTTTGTTCATTAGATTCCACATGAGTGGGGTTGGGTGGTGCTTGTCTTTCTCTGGCTGCTTATTTCACCTGGTGTGATGCTCTCCAGGTCCATCCATGCTGTTGTAGGGGGACTTATTTAAAAAAGGGATGTGTTGCTCTCATTTGCTTTTGCAATTACTTCAGTCTTAGGGACAATTTGGCTGTTTTTCCTTGAAAGCGGATGTTCTGAAACATAAATTTGAGTATCTACAACAAGCAACACACCACCCCTCAAAAAATTAAAAATGGACCTGCCTTATGACCCAGCCATTCCACTTCTGGGAATATACCCAAAGAAACCTGAAACACTCGTTTGAAAGAATAAATGCACCCCTATGTTCATTACAGCATTGTTTACAATAGCCGAGATTTGGAAGCAGCCCAGGTGCCCATCAGTAGGAGCGTGGATAACAACGCTGTGGTGAACTTAGACAATGGAATACTACTCGGTTGTAGAAAAGAAGGAAATCTTACCTTTTGCAACAGCATGGATGGACCGGGACAGTGTTATGGTAAGTGAAATGAGCCACGCAGACAAAGACAAGCGCCATATGATTTCACTTATATGTGGAATCTAATGATCAAAATAAACTAACAAAGTGGAGACAGATTTATAGATACAGAAAAGAGATCGACAGCTGTAAGGGGGGGGGGGGGGGGGGGAAGGAAGGTGGGTGGAAAAGGTGAAGGGATTAAGGGAAAAAAAACCTAACAGTATGGGGATACCAGAGGGAAAGGGGGTAGAGGAAGGTAGGAGAGGGGAAAGGGAGAATAAATGGTGATGGAAGGAAACTTGACTTGGGGTGGTAAACACACAGTACAATATACTGATGATGTATTATAGAATTGTACCCCCTGAAACCTATATAATGTTATTAACCAGTGTTGCCCCAATAAAGTCAATAAAATTAAATTTTAAAAAGAGTTTTGCGCAGTGCTTGGCACTGAGTAAACATCTCATACACAGCACCTGCATGCTCTATGCTGTCGGCCTCAACATTTTGCATGCAGAGCTGTATGGGAAGGTAGTGTTTTCTGGGTGCAGACACCCTCAAATGAGAGGCCACAGGTAGGCTCCTAACCCCTGCAACCCGGTTATGTCCCAGTAACCTTCCTCCACCTGCTGACTCCCCAAGTAGAAACGCCATGGACTGAGTCCTCACCCCCATGTCCCGCCCCCCCCCCCCCCTTGGTGATCCTCTTCCCACCACCAGTGGGGGCCTATGTTCACCCACACCATAAAGCAGCTTCCTGTGGGCTGCAGCCTGTGCAGAGTTCTCTGTTACGTGGGTTCCCAACTCCAGAGTCCATGATCCTCCCCTGCCTCTCAAGGACGGTCCTGGAAACTTGGCCAGGAAGATATGGGACCAAGCCACACCCCCGCTTTATTGAAGGCAATTCAGGCCCTGCTATGCTATAGTAGGCAAGTCACTTTCCCTTGTTGGGCACTAGAGGGCGCTCTGTGCATGTGTATAGGAAGGCTGAGCCCATACATTTGAGAGTACTCACCTGAAATCACTCAAGTATTGAGACACAGGCAAAGACATATGCATGCACATACCTGCATTCAGATGGTACATGGACAAGCACCCACCCATTATCACGTACCTAACACACACTTCCATAGCTTAGATAGATATACATATACCCATCAGCACAAGTGTACAAACATACTCATGAGCAGTCACATGTCCATAAAAACTCACACAGACACAAGTGAACACATCTACAGACACAAAAGATACATTCAGATACACACATATAGATCCACATGGATCCACTGACAACAGACATAGGGATGGACAGACACCTGGCCAAGACACAGGCAGCAGACAGCCGACAGACGCCTTCACACCCAGGGCCTCACACAGGGCTGGGATCACGTTTACATGTTACAGATGTGGAGCAGAGGCTGAGAGAGTCCCGGTGTTTTACCCACCATCACACAGTGACAGATGGTAGAGTTAAGATTAGGTTCTAAGTAAGTCCTCCAGCAAGGAGAAGTATTATTTAAAAAAGAGGTAAGTTGCTCTCCTATTTGTTTTTGCAATTACTTCCGTCTTAGGGCCAATTCAGCTGTTTTTCCTTGAAAGCTGTTGTTCTGAAAGTTCTACCTTTACATACATGGGTCATTGAACTGACAGTCTTTCACCAACTGAAAATAGCTCCTTGCTCATTTTATTCTGACCAGGGATATGGAGAGCAAACGTCAAACCCTTCTGTCATTGCAACAGCCTCACAACATCCAGGGTGAGGGAGTGTAGTCGTGGGAACACTGTTGCTGTCTTGCTCACCAGTTGGAAAAGCCAGGAAGGAGGAGGAAAATGATCTTCGACTCAGTTCTGCCTTTCAAATCTAACCCAAGTACATCTAACTCACATCCAGAATGCCAGCCGCATCATCATTTAGAGAATGTAGATATTAGCCTCCACTATCCAGCTAGAAGGAGGGTGGAATAACTTTTAAATAAGTTGCTCTGTAGCATCTACTATAGCAACTTACTCAAGATGACACAGCTAGTAACTGGTGGAGCCAGGATTCCAAACCAGTGTGGACTGAGCCCTTTTCTTAGTCATCTTATATGGTCTCAAACAAATGATGTTATAAGATGATCAAATGAATGATGAGGGTTTGCTTTTATTTGTTTGTTTTTCAACAGGTGGAAATGAGTAAGTCTTAACTGGCTTCTCCAGAAAGCAGAGCCTGAGGCAGGAAGTCCCTGTGCACTATTTATTACTTTATTCGGGAGCAGAAGTGAGGGACAAGAGCAGGGAAGCAGAGAAGGAAGGAGAGCCAGGACAAGGATGTTTCTGAGCCGGCCATTGCTGGATGCATCTCATTGCTGGGTTTGAGGAACAGAATGCATCTTAGGTTGGTAGTTATCTTGTGGAATTGGAAAAGTGGTTCTGGTCCCCCATTTATCAAAGGTTCACCCCCAGGATGTGAATGAACCCCACCACCACTCCCCAGTTGCACGTCTCTAGGAGACTGCAGTGACTGACACGGATGGTTAGGTTTTATTTTAATGGGCCTTGAATGGTGGCTCATGGATGTTGGGCTTGATTCTGTAAGCACTGCAGAAATACTGGGATTTTTAAAAATATACATATTTGTATTGATTTCAGAAAGGAAGGGGGAGAGAGAGAGAGAGATGGAAACATCAATGATGACAGAGAATCATTGATCAGCATGCCTCCCTCCCCCCACTGGAGATGAAGCTCGCAACCAGGGCATGTGCCCCGACCGGGAATTGAACTGTGACCTCCAGTTCAGAAATCAACACAACCACTGAGCTCAACCACTGAGCCATGCCAGTCGGGCAATACGGGGATATTTTGCAAAGGAAAGTGGCATAGTCGGAGGGAGCCTTTCCTAGTTGCATTATTTACTCATAAAATCTTCACCACCTGCTAAAGCAAAATATTTGTGGAGGTTCCCAAGCCACGAGGGACAAATAATAGTAGCCGTACAAATCCATGTCTCATATGCACTGTGTTTTAGTTTCTAAAGTGCTTTCCCATCCATGACTTCCTCCGCCTCTCTGCAAAAGAGGCAGCCTCGCGCAGGACCCATGGAAGACAGTGAGATGAGAGTGACAGAATCTGAACTTGACCAATGCATGAGACTGAACTGGGAAGTTTCATTTAAATTGAGATAGCTCTCATTTCTCGAGGTGCGGAGGGATGCCTTATTGCTTCCAGGGGGAAAAAAACAAACAAACAAAAACACTTTGGTCTCCCTTCAGGACCTGGGGATTATGTGTTTGGAGGTGCTGCTTTCCCTTCCGCTATGTTATCTGCACAGGTCTCTGGGCTAGGGATCAGCCTGGCATTGCCAAGGCAGATGGCTGAGGCATTTGCTGCCAGCAGCATCCAGTGGGATAGGGCAGACTTTGTTCCTTGCCTGCTGGTCTCTGACTACCTTCAGTATAGAACACAATCCAGTTAGATAAAACCCAGTCTTTCATTTGTATAGCAGTGTATAATACGAACCATGTGTCCAAATATTTAGATGTGTAATCTCCTCAACTTTCTAGAGCATTCTGATTTCTTATCCTTATATTTCTCTTTGCTTTCAGCCAGAGCAAACTGTTTAACCTCTCTTAATGAAAAATAAAACCTGTAAAATTCAACAGTCCTAACAAATATCAGTCTTTACCTTACATTGTTGGGTGATTTAATGAGATAATGTATAAAAGTGCTTAGCATAATTCCTGGCACATAGATCTTCAAAAAATATCAGCTACTATTTTCATTATCATCATTGTTGTTGGAGTATCATCATCCATTATGAGCCTTCTAGAACTAATCCTAAAGCGTTATGAGATCATGTAAAGTGTTTAGCTCAATATTTAGTACAAAGTGGCTATCTTAGTCCACTTCAGCTGCTAAAACAAATTCCATAAACTGTACAGTTCATAAACAACAAACATTTACTTCTCACAGTTCTGGAGGCTGAAAGTCCAAGATCACATGTAAACTGGTATGCTAATTTATTAACTTCCAACAAGAAATATGTTCCATGAGTGGCTTAACTAAATTGTAGGAATTCTGGTGGGGGCTACAGGTCCTATATCTACTCCCACTAGTCATTGTGGAGGGCATGTTAACCAAATTAAGCTAATAGCATCTAGTGTAGGCAGAATAACGCCTTCCCCACCCCCAAGATGTCCTAATCCCAAGAACCTGAGAATAAATTACATTACATGACAAAAGAAAAACTAAGGCAACATCTAGAATTAAGGTTGCTAATTAGCCAACCTAAAAAGTAGAAAGATTACCCTGGATTATCAAGGTAGGCCTAAAGCAAACACAAAGTTACAGAACTCAGTTCTCCAAGAAATAGTAGGCAAGGATCGATCCAGACTAGCAATCAAACTTCTGATATTAAATTAGTATTGAAGTGGGTCTGCTTAATCCACCCCCTACCCATACCCCCTACCCCTCCCTACCCCCCAGCCATTAAGATCTTGATGGGAAACACAGGAACTAGGCTCAGAGCCCCGCCTCAGTGAGAGGAGGGCTGCAGAGGCCAGGCTTGGTCTCAGAGAAGGATGTCTTTTACCACCCACCTCGCCTTTCTCTGAAGGGAAAACACTTGTCCAGTGGATTTTTCCCCTTTTACTTCATTTCTTGTGAAATCATTTATGCAATCTTGCTGTGTTCAGAATATGTAAAAAATAAGCAAAGAACATCAAAAAACTGTTCACGGAAAGAAAATGCAAATGTCATTTAAACTTATGGGAAAAACGCTTAAGATAGCTAGAATTCTAAAATGATTCCAGATTCCTGCCCTTTGGTGTGCACAACCTGAATAAATCCCTTCTGGTGAGTGTGAGTGGGCACTGTGAATTCCGTGGCATAGTCACTCCTTAAGTAGGTTCCATTACAAAGCGAAGATAAAGGGGGTAATCACTCCCTGGATGGCATTATGTTATGCATGACTCTATCTTAGCAGACTGCAGTGAGAGGTCCTCCTGCCAGCTTTGAAGAAGTAAGCTGCCATGTCACGGCCCCCCTGACAGGGGCATGGAATGGCAGGGGATTCTACAACCCGAGGGGGGCTCCCAGCTGACAGGCAGCAAGAAAAATGGTGACCTCAGCCCGCCAACTGCAAGGAACCAATTTTGCAACCGAAGCAAACTTGGAAGCAAACCCTTCCCAGTTGAACTTGCAGATGAAAACATAGCTCAGTAGACACCGCAATTCAGCCTAGTCAGACTCTGAACTTATGACCCATGGAAATGGAGATCATGAATGGTATATGTTGTTAAAATCACTAAATTTGTGGTAATTTATTATAACAGCAATTGTTAATAAAATGTTCATCCTCACGCATAGACCTCTTTCATGGCATTACTTATTCACCTGTCATCTTGGTAAAGAGGGGAAAAAATGACAATATGCTATGTGGGCAACAGTATAGAAAATTAATAGTGGCAGTTAAATTAGTATAATTTTTGTAGAGAGTGATTTAAAAATATCTAGCACTATTTAAAAACACACCCCTCTCATCCATCAAATCTACTTGTGATTTTTAATAGAATATGTTCACAAACATGGGAAAAGGTAAGGATACAAGCTTCTTTACTATAGTGCACCTTGTAACAAGAAAAGATTAGAATCATCCTATGTGTTCATCAATAGGTACCATGTTCGATAATTTCAGGTATATTCATAAAATGAAATATTTTTTAAATTTATTTTTTAGAAAGAAAGGAAGAGAGAAATATCAATGATCAGCTGCCTCCTGCATGCCCCCCCCCCCTTACTGGGAATCAAGCCTGCATCCCAGGCATGTGCCCTGACTGGGAATTAAACCAGCAACCTCTTGGTGCATGAGACTATGCTCAACCAACTGAGTCACACCTGCCAGTCTATCAAATGGAATAATTTGGAACCATTAAAAAATAATGTTGAGGACATGTGCTGGGGGTGGGGGGAGTGTCTTGGGAGGGGCCAATGGGGTAAAAGGAGACATATGTAATACTTTAATCAATAATAATAATAACAATAATAATGAGCCTGGCCACGATGGCTCAGTGGTTGGGCATCAATCTATAAACCAGGAAAACCAGGAGGTCAGGGATCAAACCAGGATGGGTTGTTACCCTCAGAACTCCCCCATTCACCTCAAGTCAAGAGGGATTTGAGCCCTAGACAAATCTCTCTTGGCTCAGTGGATACAGTATTGGTCTGTGGACTGAAGGGCCTGGGTTCAATTCCTGTCAAGGACACGTACATTGGTTGCAGGTATGGGAGGCAACCAATTGATGTGTCTCTCTCACATCAATGTTTCTCTCTCTGTGTCTCTCCCCCTCCCTTCCACTCTATCTAAAAATCAATGGAAAAAATAACCTCAGGTGAGGATAAAAAAAAAAAGGGGGGGATTTGAAAGAAGATTGATGCCATTTAGGATACTTTGGTGATTTAATATCCGCCTTGGAAAATATAGAGTAGACATTAATAGAATGATGGAGGAGTGGCTGCATTGTGTGGCATGCCCTACAAGAAGACACTGGGACAAAGAAGATGAAATATTTACCATAAAGGGATTGGCAAGAGAAAAAAGACATTACTCCAGGTCAAGTGAACTGCTGGTGAGAAATCCCAGGAGATGGAGTTGAGAAGGGCCTGTGAAGATCCCAGGAAAAACACCATGAGAAAAAGCATCAGCTTTAAACTTGGGCCAAAACCAGGGGGAACTCACATTAGAATCTAGACCTCTCCTCTCTGTCTCGCCTGACCACATCCTTTTCCCTCCACAGGAAGAAGTTTTTAAATGTAATCAGAATTGAAGTTTTGACTATTAATGCATCTGGGCATTTCAATTACTGACCAAAGGACATTTTATAACCTGAGTATGAGCTGAGAAGTTCTGGGGCCTGCCCTAAATTTCACTCAGTGAATAAACTGCTCCCAATGAGTAAACTCCAACTAACAATGGGAAACAAAAATGAATTTGTTCTCTGATTTTACCCCAAGAAGGTTGTAAAAATTACAGAGAAAAGGTAATTTCTAAAGGGGCAAGAGGCAAGTAAAAGGCTATTCCTATATAATAAACCCCAGAATGTCACATTCATAATTCATAAAAATTGCATAATAAACATTAAGAAGTCCCTGAATACTCTGACAAGTGCTAGCAACATAAAGATTTTTTTAAAAATACTGCCCTCTGTCCAGCCAGCGTGGCTTAGTGTTTGAGCATTGACCTATGAACCAGGAGGTCACGGTTCGATTCCTGGTCAGGGCACATGTCCAGGTTGTGGGCTCAGTCCCCAGTGGCGGGTGAGCAGGATAGGAGACAGCCAATCAATGATTCTCTCTCATCATTGATGTTTCTCTCTCATTCCCTCTCCATTCCTCTCTGAAATCAATAAAAATATATGTTAAAAAAATACTGCCCTCAAGAACCTTAAAAGGAGAAAGGGAGATATCTGAATATCATAATTCCTTTCGAGCAGTGGCTTTGAGGCAGTTGGTTTGATCTTGTCATCCCACATGTTTAAGCTGCTCATCAGTGAACACTGTTCCCCAACCCCCACCCCTGCTTCTCAGGAGGGCAAGTCTGTGTAGTGGTGTGAGGAGATTTGTTTACACTTAACTCTCTCAATGCATGGCCAGAAAATCAAGCCAGGAAAGCATGCCCGTGAGCACCACAATAATTGGTGAGGAGTTTAGCATTTTGCCAAGACCTACAAGAGCAAAACAAGAATGCCAGAGCACAAGACATTACATTTCAAGCCAGTGGGGACTGGCTTGGGAAATATTAAAGAACACACATTACACATAAAAACAAAATCTATGGCCTCAGCTGATCATCAAGCCAACAGCAATGTTTCCTGATCAATTAAAGAGGATTCCTTCTGGCTCTTTCTCTTACAATTCCAGGTGCTTCAAGAGCTGCGGGCTTCGCTGCAGATATGGCCAAATCCAAGAACCACACCACACATAACCAGCATCAAGAAACCCCGATCACAAAGATACGAATCTCTTAATGGGTAGACCCCAAGTTCCCTAGGGACACGTGCTTTGCCAAGAAGCACAATGGGAAGGGCCCTCGTGAAGCCCAAGGAGGTCAAGACCAAGATCCCAAAGGATGGAAACTGCAAGCTCTGTCAACTTGCCTACTTCGCTCACCCAAGCTTGGAAAACGTGCTTGTGCCCACATCGCCAGGGATCTCAGGCTCTGCCGGCCAAAGTCCAAGGCCAAGGCTCATACCAAGCTCCAGGCTGCATCTGTGACTGTGGCTGCAGCTCAGGCGCAGGCTCAGGCTCAGGCTCCCGAAGGTGCCGTGCGCCTATGAAGGCCCCATAGTAGAGGTCTCTGTCTGCCAACGTGAGAATGGAAGGACTGGTGTGATCCCTGGGCTGCTGTGTACATGGAGCTGGTGCCCTCCTATGCTATTTGTACAAATAAACAGGAGGCAGGATCTGTATTTAAAAAAAAAAAGGATGATTCTGGAACAGATTGTTATGCTGATGAAACAGTTTTCTTCTTGAATTTTTTATTTATTGTGACTTAAAAAAAATTTTTTTTTAGCCCTAGCCTGTATGTTTCAGTGGACAGAGCATCGGCCCAAATAGTCCCATGTTTGATTCCAGTCAAAGGCATGTACCTCGGTTACAGTCTTGATCCCGGCCTCTTCAGGGCAATTGCAGGAGGCAACCAATCGATGTGTCTCTCTCTCTCACATTGATGTTTCTCTCTCTGTGTCTCTCCCCCTCCTTTCCACTGTCTCTAAACATTGATGGAAAAATATCTTCTGGTGAGGATGAACAAAACAACATTTTTTAAATTGAAATATAATTGACATTTAAAAACTATTTTAATGCTATTTTAGTTGTTTCCCCCTAACCCTCTATTTTCTAAATTTTTATTCTTGTCAGATAAAAATTTACTAGGGACTCTTCTTCTTAAAAATATAAGGTCTATACTGGTTAAGAAATGGTAGCTTATTGTATACTCACAATCACAATTTTCTAAAATTTTATTGACAATTATATTTTCACGCTCTTAATAAAGAGCCCAGAAAAAAAATTCCTATAGCCAGACTACCTCAATAACTTAAGACAGAATTTTGAGTGTTCAAATTTATTGTTTTCTTCCTTTTGAAAAATACAAATCATCAGAAACTACTTCATCCTATAATGATTCTTGTTTACATTTGAGTCAAATACTGTGAATCAAGTGATGCCTCCAAGTACTTGCAATGACCAGAATTCTTCCTAATTGAGGAGACTCTATTTTCTGACACTGGCCAATAACATGTCCAAACATAGGCCAAGATAAGTCCTATTGTTACTGAATTAAATCTCCAGAAAGTGTACTGTGCCGTCAAGAATCCTCTAACTTCTTTGGCTCTAGGGCTTTAAGATTGATTCAACTCTTTTTTTGTGTGTAAAAATAAAAAATTCTGAAATAATGAAATGTCAGTACTCAAGCCATAAAAAGCCAGAGACTACTCAGTGAAGCTTACTTTATGCTTCACATAAATGATATAAATGGTTACATTATTTGCTCTCAACACATTTATTGATGGTCTGCTATAAGCAAAGAACTGTATGTGACAAGTACTGTGGAGAATGAAATGATGAAGAGGACACAGACCCAGTTGTTATGACTCAGTGAGGGAGAGGGATGTACACAAATAATTAGAATAAGCAGCACCCAGAATTTGCATTGCAGTGGAAGAGCGATGGCATCGGAAATTGGAGGGGCCCCAACTATAGCAGCAACAGTGAACATAATTCAGATATTCCCTGTAACATAGTCTCCTAACATGTAAGATGCAGTGTTGTATGGGTCGGTCCAGTGGTCTCTAAATATGTTGGGTTGCATACATCCATTGATAAAATTTGTTATATCACACCTCCAATATCTAATCTAATAAAAGAGAAAAATGCAAATTGACTGCACCTCCGCTACACCCAAGCCACACCCACCAGCCAATCAGAGTGACTATATGCAAATTAACCCAACCAAGATGTCTGCTGGCAGCCACGGAGCTGGAGCAAGCAGGAGGCTTGGTTGCCTTCGCAATGGAGGAAGCCAAGCTTCCCGCGTGCCCTAGACAGCTGTGGCCTCTGCTCAAGGCAACAAGGTTTCAATTATAAGAAGATAAATCCCAGATACCTGCTTCCAGCAAGCCTCCACTGGGAGCTTGGGTGGCTGGGGGCCATGGCCAGCCTGCAAACAGCCATTAGCCCCTCACCCAGACTGGCCAGGCACCCCAGCGGGGACTCCCACCCTGAAGGGGCTGTGGCCAGCCTGCAAACAGCCATCAGCCCCTCACCCAGGCTGGCCAGGCACCCCAGCAGGACCCCCCTCCCTGAAGGGGGTGTGACCAGCCTGAAAACGGCCCTCAGCTCCTCTCCAGGCTGGCCAGGCACTCCAGCGGGGACCCCCACCCTGATCTGGGACACCCTTCAGGGCAAACCAGCCAGCCCCCACTCATGCACCAGGTCTCTATCCTATATAATAAAAGGATAATATGCAAATTGGCACTAACAGCAGAATGACTGGGTATGACTGGTCACTATGACACACACTGACCACCAGGGGGCAGACGCTCAATGCAGGAGCTGCCCCCTAGTGGTCAGTGTGCTCCCACAGGGGGAGCTCTGCTCAGCCACAAGCCAGGCTGATGGCTGCCAGTACAGCGGTGGTGGTGGGAGCCTCTCCTGCCTCCTCAGCAGTGCTAAGGATATCCGACTACAGCTTAGGCCTGCTCCCCGCTGGCAAGTGGACATCCCTCGAGGGCTCCAGGCTGTCAGAGGGATGTCTGACTGCCAGATTAGGCCCAATCCCCCAGGGAGCGGGCCTAAGCCAGCAGGTGGTCATCCCCCGAGGGGTCCCAGACTGCGAGAGGGCACAAGCCAGGCTGAGGGGACCCCCCCCCCCCCAGTGCACAAATTTTTGTGCACCGGGCCTCTAGTTTATTTATAATGATATGCATGTGGCTTATTGCATATACTATAGTACAATAATTAGCTTGAGAGGTTTTTAAAAAATACCAAGTCCAGGATCCCCACCAAACCAGTTATATAAAGCTCTCTGGGAGAAAGGCATACTCATGGATATATATTTTTTTTAATTCTCACCTGAGGATATTTTTCCATTGATATTTAGAGAGTGGAAGAAAGAGGAATAGACAGAGAGAAATATCAGTGTGAGAGAAACACATCGATTGGTTAACTTCCTGCACAAGCCCTGACCAGGGCCTGGACTGGGGAGGAGCCTGAAACTGAGGTACATGCCGTTGACTAGAATTTAACCCTGAACCCTTCGGTCTGCAGGCCGACGCTCTACCCACTGAGCAAAACTGGCTAGGGCCTCATGGATATTTTTTAAAGTCCCCAGTGCTACAAGATAACACAGATGAACAAGAAATAAAATTAGTATATACTTTTAAATTTGTCATAAGTGCCATGAAGAAATTTGATAGCATTACAGAAAATAGAATGGAAATACTTATTTAGGTAAAATGGAGGCACTTACTTAGATAACCACAATCAGAGAAGGCTTCTCCAAGAAGGGACATTTGCTGATGAGGAGCTGAACTGTGTGGGTGGTGGGTGTGAAGGGCAAAGGGGCTGGACAGTAAGAATATGCAAAACAGAGAGAAAAGCAGGAGACCTACATTCAGAAAGATAAATGAATGGGAGCAAACGTGGCTGAGTCTAGAAAAACAGTAGCCTGCGATGAAGCTAGAGAAGTCAGCACAGGCTGGTCCTACAGGGCCCTATAATTTGAAGCACAGTTTATTCAAACTATAAAAGAAAGAACCAGTGAGGGTTTCAACAGGTGAGTCATTTGGTCTGATATTCATTTAAAGAAAATACTCTATATACACTGAGCCTGAATATAAGTTTAACTTATACCCCATCAGTTTCACTCCTAGGCGTATGACTTTTTCTCTCTCTATTTTGAGGTACCTGCTGAAAGAAATTAAAAAAAGGAAAAATCACACGGACCAATGAATATTGTGGGCCCGTTGACAAGACTATATTATGGAGATGGACTTTTCAAGTTACCTGGGAATCCCCCAACTGCTCTTTTAATTAAAAAGAGGCTTCCAAGAATCCATTGTTAGGAAGGGAACAGGTTGGTCACACTGATGTAGATATTCCGCCATTTCTCCCACTGTGAGTTACATTTGTTCAATGGACAATCTAAATTTATACTTCCGTCTTTGTAATCCACGTAAATATTAGACTTTTCCTTAGAAAATGTCCTTCTGTGGGCTTGCAAATTAGGATTCTTGAGAGCTTGCTTGGAGGTTCTAGCAGGGGAGTGCAGCTATTGCTATACCCTTAACCGAAGACTGGTCCTCTCCTCTGGGGGGAAGGTGCAGCTTTGGGAGGGACACACATGGATCGGTGAGGGAGGAGGGGGACACCTGCCTAGACAGCCAGATCCTCCCCCCAACTAACCCTGGTGATCAATGGGGTGACAGATGTGGCAGCCAGATCACCTGCACATCTGCAAATTAGGATTCTTTCTTTTTTTTTAAACAATGAACAATTTTTATTTTTGCTTCTTTTTTGTTAATCCTCACCCAAGGGTATTTTTCCATTGATTTTAGAGAAAGTGGAAGGGATGGGGAGAGACAGAGAGAGAGAGAAACATTGGGATAAGCTTGCAACTGAGGTATGTGCCCTTGACTGGAATTGAGCCCGGATCCCTTCAGTCCTCGGGCCAACGCTCTATACACTGAACCAAACCGGCTAGGGTACAAATTAGGATTCTTAATTCACAAGGTAGGGAGGGGTAAACTCTGGATTGTGGTGAGGCTACCTTGGTGAACCTATGCTTTCCTCAAATCTAGACATCATTCATTGCAAGAGTGATACCCTCGCTTTAATAATGGGGAGGAGTAGGGGCTAGGAGGATAAGCAGGGGAGAGAAAAAACACCACTACCACACTGAATAGACCTAGCAATTGTAAGCCATGCCTCAACAACTGCACTATGGAATTATTTTTAAAAGGCCATCTTAGAGTCAGGACCACAAATTCCTTTCAAACTTCTTCCTGTTTCTTTGTCTGATGACCTCTCATTGTTTCGGCTTCCCTTTCACCTGGTGGTGCACACTGATCTCTCCCAGGGTCTCTTCATCTTTTTAAAAGATAAATGAGACGACTTCCCTGAGCAGTGACCTTTTCCACGTGCAATGATTACGCTGATGTGCACGCCTTTGGAGTGCCCACAGCTGCAGCTGAATGCTGCTGCGGGCATCTACCCCACCCAGAGCTATTCAGGGGCACCGCACACAGCCCCGCAGAGGAAGTGCCATGTGGGTCATCTGTAGTTGGAGGGGAGCAGCAATAATACAAAGACTCGCTGACAAAACCTTACTGCGGCTCTGGCCTCCTGGGAAGCAGGCAAGCAGGCAGACTAACCCAGGTGGAGTCACAAGAAAATGGAACAGCTATTTTTAGCACAAGTGCCTGGCATTTAAAGGAACTGCCAACAAAGCTTTAAGGGGGGAAAAAAAAAGAAAGAAAGAAAGAAAGAAAAGGACCGTGGCTACACTGTGAGCCATGTTAGACAGGTATGCAGTGAGAAAATACCCACTTCCCACATATAGCACACATACTTGGGAGAGTCAGCTAACTGTTGCCCTATTAAATCAATGCTTTTTCACCACTGCATTGAGATCGTAATCCAATTGTTTAGTGATTAGCCAGGATTGCAACTGAGAAAATGCTCAGTTGGAGCATTTTGGAGGAGTGGACAGAAAGGCTAGCAAAAGAGACTGCTATGTAGTTTTGTCACAAAGGCAAAATACCACAAAAGGAGGAGTGAAAAGTTTCAGATAGTCAAGAGCAGCGGTTCTCAACCTGTGGGTCGCGACCCCTTTGGGTCGAACAACCCTTTCACAGGGGTCGCCTAAGACCATCGGAAAACACATATATAATTACATATTGTTTTTGTGATTAATCACTATGCTTTAATTATGTTCAATTCGTAACAATGAAAATACATCCTGCATATCAGATATTTACATTATGATTCATAACAGTAGCAAAATTACAGTTATGAAGTAGCAACGAAAATAATTTTATGGTTGGGGGTCACCACAACATGAGGAACTATTTTAAAGGGTCGCGGCATTAGGAAGGTTGAGAACCACTGGTCAAGAGGGTCGAGAACTATAAAGTAGCACCAAATATGAGTGCTGAGGTATTGAACTTGGAAATTAAGAAATTATTGCTTACAGTAGGAGGCTGGGACTAAGGAAAGAACACCAAGGAAAAGTCACTATGAGAGTCCTGGACAAGGGACATTAGAGAAAAAGAATCTAACATTCTGTCTAAAGCCACATGCTATGCTAACCCTTTAGTATAAAGTTAAACTCTGCCATGGTTTCCATATCTCCTCCAGCAAAATGCTCATAAACTCAAGTTCCTTGTGTGAAGGGCATATGACAGTCTAGGGTGGAAAGAAATCTTTTTCTCTGTACCTTTAAGTTCTTCGGGTTGGGGCCCTATGAATTAGACTGATCAAGGACAGATTAACGAGAGAAACAATACCCATGGGCGCACTCAGAAATGAGTGGATAGAATTTGGGCTTACATAGCACCTTAACAAAAGAAAAATACCTTATTAGGGAAGTGACAAGACAAAAGAAAATGACTTTGAGATTCTTGGGTGACAAATTATGGAAACGCAGGTATATGAGGGAAACTAATGGAAGACAAGGCTAGTTTTAGACAAGTTTGCTATATAGATTCCTCTGATGCCGATCTCTGGGCTGATAAGGGTCTAGATTCATCTCCAGTGATTAATTAACTTCTGTGCTTCCTGGTAATGGTAGTGGAGGGGGGTGAAAGGGTGGCAACTTTACAAATTTATGTCCTGCTTTTAGGCAAACTGGGGAAAGACAGAATGCTTTTCTTATATCTGCTTTTCTATTGCCTTCAACTCAAAAGAATCCTTATGTCAAAGTGCCATGTTCTGGGTTGGCATATTCTGCTCCCCTGCAGGGGGAATAACATAAAGAGGCTATTTTTGTTGGAGTGAGAGCTAAGCTGCTCTAATAAAGAATCCAATAATGCATTGGCTTAAAGTGAACTAAGTTCCTTTATTTTCTCATGTAATGGCCCCAATGTGAGCAGTCCAGTTTGGGGAGAATCCTTTAGCGACTTGGTTTTTTCCATCCTGTTGCTCTCTCATTCCTTAGGCCACTGTCATCATCTGCATAGTCAAAGCTGAACCAACCGTCAGCTAGATGCCAGCAAATGGCAAAGAGAAGCAGAGCATAGAGGAGGTCCTGGCCAAAACGCTCACACTCCATTCGTCATTGTTAACTGCAAGGAAGGCTGGGAAATGTGATCGAACAGGCCAGCCCTGAGTTCTATCACAACTGTCGTTAGCCTAAAAATAAAAAGTCAAGGTGAGAGGATGCAAGCGTTTATTTGAAATAAAAAAAAGAATTGCAATGCAAGGGCATAGATTCAGACAGAAACCCAAATTATGTCCTGATTATGAGGGGTTTTCATGAGAAAAGGTTGGGAAAGGATTCCATGAATAGAAGAAAGGAATTACTATCAGTGCTAGGTTACTCTTTAGCAATATACATGGCTGGTGACTGATTCTAAGTAATTTCCATAATCATCAGTATTGTGGTCAGGATGTCAGCTTTCCTGTTAGCTTTACAAATAGTTGTTTGTAAGACAATGTTGGTTTGGCCCAATCCAAAGGTTATTTGGCCCAGTTCAAACATCTCAAAATTTCAAGGAATTAGACATGCAAGGCAGTTCCTCTGGGATGGCTGCTCTGGCTCTACTTGAAAATGGCTCCTCTTATGTTAACTTTTCACACTACGGAGAAATGGACCATAGATACAGGCCGACAGATGGTAGTCTCTGCCAGAGCCCACCTCCATGTGCCTCTTCATTCCAAGAAGTAGAACACAGCCTTTTCTCAAAGAAGAAACACAAAGTCCCATCCAGTTACTGAATCCAGCTCAAAGTCATTTTCAACTTAGGAACTATGGGTCATGTTTCTAAGGGACCTTTGTAGTGCAGGTACCCATAAACCAAAAGATTTTTTTTTTCAGCGGGGGGTTAGGGGGGAGAAATAAGCATATTCTTTTATTCTTTTTTCTTTTTTTAATTAAATTCTTTATTGTTGAAAGTATTACGTATGTCTCCTTTTTCCCCTATTGACCACTCCCCGCCTGTTCCTGCCCCCCAAAAGATTTTTTCAATATGTCCAATCTTTCTGACCTACCACTCCTACATCCAATATGAAATGATAAGCAGAAACAAGATAACCATGGAAAAATTCCCACTTAGGAAAAGAAAGAATAGGAAGCACACAGAGGTCACTAGTGCACAGAAATGATCAAATCTTGTTGGGCAGAAAATCATAAAACTTTACCATAGCAGTGAAATAAATTGTCTAGTTCACCCAATTTGCTCTCTGGAAATAACTCCAAAGTTCTCTATGGACCCAACTTTGCATTACAGGAGGCTCTTTCTCGTCTATTAGCATAAGAGTTAAATCTGAAGTAGGTGTTAGAAAGTATACCCTACTTAGGAACTGGTTTGGGGTTGAACAATAAGAAGATTTTACAAGCTAGGCATGTCATTTCTTTGGCACGACAATTCCCTCAAAATCTTAGTAGGCTTCTGGTGTATTTTTAATAGTGTGTTCCATGTGCCTGTATCCACATCCAACATTCTTCTCCAGCCATATTTCTTTAACCTGCTTTATTTCTTAACCTCTGAGCTCAACCCTGGCCTCTTTTCTTCATTTTAATGAAGGTGACCTTGCGGCCACATGAAATAATAGGTTTGAGTAGGAAAGCCACACCCTAATCTAGCCTTTGCCACAGACTTGCCTACCTTTGTTTTACAGAAAAATAATAGGTTTCAAGAAAAACTTTAAGGAGTTCAAAATAAGTTGGCCTTTCTAACTTTAAAATGCTCCAAATATATGGACTCTTTCTATTATTTTACATCTGTGATTACAAATTAGTTCATTTTTGCCTGAACTCGTTATTGAATTTCTTGCCAAAAGTTTCCAAAAGAACCTAAAACATGAATAGAAGAAAGGAATTGCTAGGTCACTCTAAAACATACTCATATTTTGTTATTTCCAACCACTTCTCTTAAAGTAGATAATGCATCTTCCAGGTAGAAGTTTTAGCAATATTGGGCAAAGATGTAAACAAAAATTACATCTCCAGCCTGCACTAGCTGATGTCTCACTGTTGTCAAACAATGTATAATTAATTGACATGAAGGCAAAGTTGCCTTAAGAGAGACCCAACAATATGGTGAGCTGAAGAACAATAAACATTATTTCCCTGCCAGGTAATAGTACCAGTTAAGCAGGGCACTCGCCTCTAGATGGCTACCCAAGTTCCTTTAATCTTATTGTTCCTAGGGCTTTGTTGTCACCTGTTTGATCAAAGTTGAGTGGTGGCCATAACCTGGTTCCATAATCTGGTGGGAAGGGGAAATAACAAGCCCAATATCCTACGACCTATACCAGCAAGTGTCAAACAGAACTTCCACTCATATTCCATCAACAAAACCTTAGTCATATGACAAGAGTTTTCTGTTATATGTGGATAGAGCAAGAGGTACTGAACAAATGCAAAATTCTCATTACTTCACATTGCTTTTCACTAAGTTGCAGACCAAATCTCTTCTAAGATAAGGGTTGTCCAAATCGATTTCTGCAGCTGACCACTCAGAGAGGGAGTTGGCTTTCTGCAAAGCTCTGTGGATCTAGCGATGGCCCTGTGATGAAGGCAATCAATTTTCACCAATGGCACATTTGGACCCCAGCCTCTCAACCATGCCAGCACAGAGCAGGTGTTTCTCCAACCATAAAAGCCAATATGGCAGATCCTGCTGCTCTCTGGTCACATTATACAGTTGTAATTACAAGTCTTGAACACAAGGCTCTTGGCCATACCAGAGGAAATGCTAGTGCCTCCCCAGTCATAAACACTGAGCGCTCAGGATAGGGCTGGCCCTAAGATTCTGGCTCATTAGATTGCTATTGTATGAGTGCCCTGGTCACAACAGGGGAGAGGCTGGTGCTTCCCTAATCATGCTGCTTAATAAACTTGAGTCCAACTGATGAGGCTCCTCTCCCATCCTGCCTTGCTAGATCTCCTTGCATTGCCCTAGATTACAATGAGCAATGATGGACATTGCACGGCTCCTGTCTCCTTGGTTCTTACCCAATGCATACTGTTCCACCAGCTGAAGTGGGTATGCTTCTTGGCTATGTGTCCCCTGTCAAGCTCACATGTGAGTTTCATCTATTGAAGAAGGCTCAAGATCTTTTTATTTAAGTACTGCAGGAAAAGGCAATTCACAGAAGCTTGGAGGACTAGAGACACACAGAAGGCTGATATTCGTTATTCCAAATATCAAACACAACTAGATGGTTTTTTCCAAAAGCCTAGTGATGAAGAAATAAAACCTTTCATAATAATAAGACACTGCACGCAGTAAAGTTGCAATTGCAGTGACACATCATTACACTTTGCTATTTACCAAAAACAACAACAACCTGTCATCTCTTTCAAATAGCCATTACTAGTAACTCTCCCAAATAGGCTTCTTGAAATCTGTTAACTTAGGTATGTAAGTTCACTTTCCCTTGGAATGCTAAGTTTCACAAGGCTTCCCTTCTACCCATGCCTGAAGAGGCCCCTTCACCCTATTGGTGACAAGACAATTCTCAGAGTGGGTCTCAGATTGTACCTGTATCCAAAGGAAAGCCCGTCATTTTGATGTGGGAGGAAACTGGGATGTGATGTTCTCCCAGCTACTGACTAGGAAGCCACCCTTTCTTTCCGCCCTGCAGTGCAATTCTTAGTAAAGGACAAAGTCTTATTTTAAATTCTGAATTCATTTTCTTAATTTCTGCCAAGCCAGTGATTACTAATTATGTCTCTTTGCAAAGCTTTCTGGCCAATACAGACATAAGACTCCCATAATCCCCTTAGGATTGAATTCTGTGAGCCACCTGAGCTACTTATTCCAGACCATCTGCACAAATTCAGTTCTGGAAACTGAGTAAATGAAAGAAGACTAATGTTTGCTTAGAAGATAGGATATGAATATGGACTTGGCACAGCAATTACAAACGTTTGTTATAGAGAATGAATGAGAGAAATCACATTAGAAATCTAGAGAATCAGCATGAAAGTAGGAGAAATGAAAGAGAAGGGGCAGATATAGTCATGTTTTGCTTGTCTATTGACTTGTACCCCATGTCATTTTTAAAAAGAGTTTGAACCACAAGTGCATTTCCTGCAAATAAATTAAGCATTATAAGCTTTGGTTTAACTATGAATAATTAATAAAGTATATTCATAGCTATATATAACAATGCTTCACTAAAATTATGCTTTAAAAAAAAAAATCATCAATAACTATAGGCTTCTACCCCATTAGAAATCCCAGGAAATTAGTGAATTGGTTAGCAGTTGCTTACAAATTAACACTTTATATCTAAGTCCCAATAGTCACCTAAATGTTATTAAGATTTAAAAATATAACTAATAGGCAGCCCATCATTATGATCTGTAAATTTGTATTATGTTTGAAAGACTAATAATAGTAAGGAAGCAAGAATATCACCTTTGATATACCTGATTTAAATAAATATTTTGTAAGCTTTATGAAAGCAGGAAACTTGTCTGCTCCCCTCCCCACCCCGCCCCTCCAAGTCTAGTGCCCTGGCACAAGGTAGACACTCAGTGAGTATTTGTGGACTTAATGAATAAATAACATCTTAAAATATCAGCCCTTGTCTATTCAGAGCTTTTGCCATCAATTCAATCTCAGCCCAGATCTTCCTGGTCAAGACCAAGTTCTTTCCTTTGTGGTTTAGAAATGCATCATGTCTGTGCACACAGTACTTGGTTTTTATCTGTCATGATCACAGGGACCAGATGCCTACCTCCTCTATAGCTCTTGCATCCTAAAGACAGCATGACAGAATATGAAACTAGCAGCACTTGATATGAGGTCTTCAGAGTTCTGCAGTGAAGGCCTTCCATTCATTCTCCATTTTTTTTTTTTTTTTTGAGCATGTGAACTCTATATATGATGAACATTTATATAATCCAAGGACTTCTTTTTTTTTTTTTAAGAATTTTAATGAAATGTTTACTTTAAAACAGTTTTGAATTTACAGAATTATTACACAGATACATCAAATAGTTCTAGTATATTCTACACCCAATTTTACCTATTAATATCTTACATTAGTATGGTACATTTGTCACAATTGAGGAACTAATAGTAATACACATGATTAACTAAAATCCATATTCTATTTACATTTATTCAGTTTTTCTCTAATATCATTTTCCTGATCCAGGATGACCTCCAGGGCCTACAACATTTAATCATGTCTCCTTAGGCTCCTCTTAGCATCCAGTTAAATTGTCATTCAAAAAAAAATTTTTTTTATTCAGACAAATGAAAATTTTCATTTAAACAGATGTTCCATTCTAATTGTCTGTATTACCTACTCTTTTTATTTTATTTTTTTTTAATTAAATCTTTATTGTTCAGATTATTACATTTGTTCCTCTTTTTTTCCCCCCCATAACTCCCCTCCTCCCAGTTCCCGCCCCACCCTCCGCCCTCACTCCCCACCCACTGTCCTCATCCATAGGTGCACGATTTTTGTCCAGTCTCTTCCCGCATCCCCCTCACCCCTTTCTCCCCCAGGAATAGTCAGTCCATTCCCTTTCTATGTCCCTGATTCTATTATAATCACCAGTTCATTCTGTTCATCAGATTATTTATTTACTTGATTCTTAGATTCACTTGTTGATAGATGCATATTTGTTGTTCATAATTTGTATCTTTACCTTTTTCTTCCTCTTCCTCTTCCTCTTCTTAAAGGATACCTTTCAGCATTTCATATAATCCTGGTTTGGTGGTGATGAACTCCTTTAGCTTTTCCTTATCCGTGAAGCTCTTTATCTGACCTTCAATTCTGAATGATAGCTTTGCTGGATAAAGTAATCTTGGTTGTAGGTTCTTGGTATTCATCACTTTGAATATTTCTTGCCACTCCCTTCTGGCCTGCAAAGTTTCTGTTGAGAAATCAGCTGACAGTCGTATGGGTATTCCCTTGTAGGTAACTGAGTTTCTTTCTCTTGCTGTTTTTAAGATTCTCTCTTTATCTTTTGCTCTTGGCATTTTAATTATGATGTGTCTTGGTGTGGTCCTCTTTGGATTCCTTTTGTTTGGGGTTCTCCGCGCTTCTTGGACCTTTAAGTCCATTTCTTTCACCAGGTGGGGGAAGTTTTCTGTCATTATTTCTTCAAATAGGTTTTCAATATCTTGCTCTCTCTCATCTTCTGGCACCCCTATAATTCTGATGTTGGTACGCTTGAAGCTGTCCCAGAGGCTCCTTACACTATCCTCGCATTTTTGGATTCTTTTTTCATTTTGCTTTTCCGGTTGGGTGTTTTTTGCTTCCTCGCATTTCAAATCATTGACTTGATTCTTGCGCTCCTCTGGTCTGCTGTTGGGAGTCTGTATAATATTCGTTATTTCAGTCCGTGTATGCTTAATTTCTAGTTGGTTCCCCAATATAAGATCGAGGGTCTCATTAGTTTTCTTGTAGATCTCATTAAGTTTATCGGCGGCTTCTAAACAGTTCTTGAGAGACCTTAAAAGTGTGGTTCTGAACTCTATATCTTCCATTGACAATTTTGTCCTGTTTCTTTGTCTCCGCATTTTGTTATGCTTCCTTGGTGCACCCCCTAGTGGTCTTTGTTCGCAGTCTTATAGTTAAATCTTGATTGTTGTAGCTAATTCCAGGGAGGGTTTGACCTCCAGGCCAAGTGGCTATGAGAATCAGCTGTGTCAGCAGTGAGAGAACTTCTGTCCTCTAGGGAGGTGCTAATCTGGCGTTTGCCTGAGGCTATCCGGCAAATGCCTCAGTGCAGGGCTTGGGCGGGGCGGGTCGCACAGGATCAACAGGGTGGGCTGGAGAGAGCAGTTATGGCGGCTCTCAGTCCTGTCCCCAGGGGCTCTGCCTCTCTGAGTCCCAGCACCCGCTGCAAAGCTCAGAGAGAAAGCTGCACTCGCTCTGACCGAAGCCAGACAGTCCCGCTTCTCCCGTTTGAGTCTGGGTCCCTAAAGACTCGCCCGTATCTGGAGCTCAGAGTCTGCGACTCCCTCCCGATTGAAAACGCCAACCGCGCCCTCCGCTGCCAGCCCGCTCCGCGCACTCCGCACCTCAGAATTTGACTTCAGCACTGCGCCTCCTCTGAGTGTCCGTATGCGTTTCTCTTTCCTCCTAGTTGTAGGACTTCCACTCAGCCAGCATTCCTGTGGTTCTGGGTGATGTCCGTTCTGTTTTTTTAGTTTCACTTTTGAAGTAGTTGTTCAAAGCAGCAAACTCCGACGTTAACCTATGCCGCCATCTTGGTTCTCCAATCCAAGGACTTCTGAGACAGGGAAAATTCTCCAAATTTCCCAGTGGTGTTTAAAGATATCCCCAAAAGACTATCATGGCTAATACACAGTTAAGCACCGATTTCTCTCCCCTAGGACATGCCTGCCCATCAAGAAAGGAAGCTCAGCTCCTGCCTTATTGAAGACGAGAATACAGAGGTAAGTTGTATTTCCCCACCTGACAAACAGTATGCACATGCTCAGCTGCAAAAGGAAGTGAGTGAAATGAAGCCAGCGGGATTCAGTTCATGCACGCCCTCCACCGCAGCTCATTCAGTAGCAGGTATCTCATCCGTGAACACAGAAACAGTTTTGGGAGAGGCAGTTCAAACCTGATTTATTACTGGTGGGTTCCGAATCCCTACCTTCTTGCAAAGGATTGCATCCTATTTAGGTCAATGTCAAGACTGGAGACAGAATGTGATTTCAGTGTGTTACCGTGTCTGTCTCCAAAGTGCACTGACTTGGTCTTTATTTGGTGGCACCCCCAGACGGGCCCTGTGTGGCCGTTCAGTGTTGTTGTGTGGAGGCTGTGAAGAGCCTTCTGGTTTTTAGATAGTATGTGTGTCTGTGTCCTGTGGGGGTCCATCTTCAGCACCTTGGTTTTTTTCCCCCAGTGATGCTGGAAACTGCTGTGACTTGCAGGTAAAATTGAAAAGCCAATTTACATCTGCTCAGAGTGAGTCACGATAACTTAGTGATTTGGGGTCCCAGCTACTTTGAACCAAATACAAACTTGAGGTTCTTCTGGAGAGTAACTGTGTGTGTGTTTAAGGAAGTTCAGGGGAAGTGATTTACATTTGTCAAAATAACCAGAATAAATTTTTAACAAATGGTAGCTTATGCTCTCTGTCAGAGTGATGGAATGCAACAAGCTTACAAAACAAAAGCAAATCAAAGGAAAGAGCTGTAAATAAACAATGAAGGATGGAGGGAATGCAGGCTGGATCATGAGATCTTTGTTAATAGTAAAAGCAAACTGAAAACAATGATATAGTCCATTTCTTTAGCCCCTCCCCGTAGTGAAATTGAAATTCCAGCACAAACACATTAAGAGCTGTTCATTTCGGTCAAGTTAAGTTTTTGTTCTTTTTCTATTTTGTTTTTCAGTTATTGTCTCCATTTAATTATCCACGGGTTTAAGATGGATGGGTGGACAGATAGAAAGGGACAGACAGTTTTAATGCTTTTTAAATCCGTGAAAATTGAGTAAAATGCAAATGGGTATATGTACATGTGTGTCTATACAAATATATACATATATATGTACATACACATGTATATACATAATCTCTGTTCTGTATTAGTTACTTAGATAATTTACAGGTCTTCTGCAAAATCAGTATTTCCCCTCACCTGATGTTTAGCTCTGGATCATTTAAAATGGTACTGTAGCCCAAGCCAGTTTTGCTAGAGCATTGGTCCACGGACTGAAGGGTCATGGGTTTGATTCTGGTCAAGGGCACATACCTCGGTCTCAGACTCGATCCCTGGTTCCATGTCAGGGCACATTCGGGAAACAACCAATCAACATGTCTCTTACATAGATGTTTCTCTCTCCCTGTCTCTTCCTCTCCCTCCCACTGTCTCTTAAAAAAAATACCAATAGGAAAAATATCCTCGAGTGAAGTTTAACAACAACAAAAAATTTTAAATGGCACTGTAGAACTGAACAGCAGTGAAAATAGATAAAGAATAAAGGCCTTCAATACAATAGCCCAATGTCTAGCCTTGGTTAATACAACCTGAAATCAGCACAGCCTTCACCTACAGGTCCTTCACCTACAGGGGAATAAAATAAATATGACTTTATTCATTCATCATTAAAATAGATATATGAAGCTCCTTCTTTATCCCAGACACATATTAGTAACAGCAAACATTTCCCCACTGCTTTAAACTTTCTCAAACAGTTTCCCCTACAGGTGATGCTAGGCGATTATCCTAACATCCTTGTGAAGTAGATACTATTGTTTGTTCTTATTCCATTTTTAGAGATAAGAAAATGAATCTGAGAGATGATTAGTAACTGGCCAAGGTCATGTGGCATTTAAGCAGCAGATCCAAGACTCAGGCCCATGGTCACAATTGGCAGAGCCCGTGACTTTCCATAACACAACATGGTGACCAATGATCCAAAGTAAAAATAAGTAAGTTGTTATGAGGAAAACTCTGGAAAATCTTCCTTGAGCACAATTACATTTTAGGGATGGTAACAGCTCAGAGTTAGAGCCAGAGGAAAAGGAAATGTTCACAGATGAGATGAAGATAGGAAAGTTACTAGTGACAGACTCTGAGTTCCAGAGGGTTGTGGAATGGCTGGAGGGTCAGCAGGGGATGGGAGCATGAGTCACATGAGAGAATGTCTGAAACTTTACGGGAATAAGAGTCAGACTATAAAGGATGACCTTGAAGATGTGGACTGCTGGAGGTGACTGAGGCAAGCAGGGACAGAAATCTCCCTGCCATTTCTGTCCCTGTGGTTTCCTGTGGGGATATGGATAATCAGTTCTCATTATAGCCTCCTTTGGGGATGGTCTCCTAAGAAATCTATAGTGAAGACAAAGGGAGGGGGAAGGGAAGGAACCGTGGTGGGTTATGGGAGCTCTTGGATCATTGTGGTGCTCCCTTAAGTCCTGCTGGGGCTCCGGTCAGGCTGTGGGGTCAGAGACCCTCCACATTCCTGCCCTGGCCTGTTGCCCACTCTAAAGAGTGAAAACAGAGGCAACATGGCAGTGTCAGGGGACTGGGCAGGATTTGTTCCTTTGAACAAAGCAATATTTTACCTGAGAAAAGTAGCGCAGAGTAGTAAAATTGAGGCCCCTTAACTAAAAGATGTTTCTATCTATCTCTCTCCCTTCCTCTCTGAAATCAATAAAAATAAAGGATACTGACAATAAGAATTTTTAAAGACAACAATATCAACAGAGCAGACAAAAGAAGGAGTGGGGAGAAGGCAAAACAAGGAAGAGGGTAGGATGGGAAGAGGAAGGGTAGCGGGAATCAGAGGGATGGGTGAGGGACAGGAAGGTTCCGATGCTCCCTGTCCCCCTTGTGTTTACAGACTCTAAAACCACCTGTGCTCTGTGGCCTGGGGTCCCCTGTCCCTCAGCCCCTTTCACAGTGACTGTCAGACTCTGAGAGCTGAGTGCTCCCCAAGTGCTCTGCCACCTCCAGCAAGGTGCCCTGCTCCGTAGTGACCAAGTCTGCCAGGCCGTTGGTATCCCAGTTGGGTCTCCCTAGCTTGCCCCACAGAATCATGTGTATAAATGCCTTGTTTCCTGTGTCCTCATATGAGAAAATAAGTCCCCACTCGGCAGCACTTTCCCCATTCATGTTCTTTCAAAGAACTAGGCTGCTCCCAGCCTCCAGCTAGCACTTGGCTAAGTGCTAAGCTAGCTTGTCATCTAAGGGATGACTTGGCTGCCACGCAAAATCACATCCAGGGTCCTAACAACTCGGCGACACCTCCAAAGTCTTCATTTTACTCCAAGCTATTTCGCAGAAGTTTACAAGTGTAGAGGATCCAGATTCTCAAAGGCAAGGTGAAACCAGTGTCCAGCTCCAGTTCTTCCTCTCCTTTTATTTTTTTTTTTAAAAAATACATTTTTATTGATGTCAGAGAGGAAGGGAGAGGCAAACATTAATGATGAGAGAGAATCATTGATCAGCAGACGTCTGCACACCCTACACTGGGGATGGAGCCCACAACCCAGGCATGTGCCCTGACTGGGAAGCTAACCGTGACCTCCTGGTTCACAAGTCGAGGCTCAACCAGTGAGCCACTCGGGCTGGGCAGCTCCAGTTCTGAAGGGTGTGAGGCCAAGAGGGTGAGCAGTCAGATAGCCACACTCACAGGAACCTCCTCCAGGGCACACATCCCTTGGGCAGGTCCTCATGCTGTGCAAAAGGCATTTATTCCTTAGGGGAAATCACCCTGTGATTAAAAAAAGAAATCTGCCTCATCCAATCTCCTCTTCGTGTGAAATATTGCCTCAATCTTATCTTTTCTAAAGCCTGTGAGAGGGTTTCACTAGTCAGTCTAAGCTCAGAATAGCATTTGACACAGTCCAGAGGGAAACAACTGACACTTGCCAAATTAATTCAAGTTGGTTTGACTCCAGACAGAACCACACTCCCCCAGGAAGTCAAACTACCCCATCTCCGGCAGAAAGGGACCAGAGTCTCCTGAGATTTAGCCTCAGGGACATGTCCCATCTCCAGCATCTTCCCCCTCAGCGTCTCCCCGCCACCCCCAGCACACACTCCCCCACACCTGTGCTGGCAGGACAGACTCCAAGTCCAGCGAGTGGGCTGCTCAAGCAGGGGCTGAGTCACCGTGGCCCGCCTCCACCTTTTATTCAAGGAAGCTCATGCCCAGAGAAGGGAAAATGTCTCAGCAAGCAGACTGCCTTTTGCTTGGAGGCATCATTATCTGTGTTTGAGTGGCACCTTTTATTCCTCTCCCATTTTTTTCCTTGTGGCTCCAGAGCTACATGGCCTGAGTGAAATCCTGCTTCCCCGCCCACTGGCTGGGTGCATTTAGATACCCCATGCCTCCAATTTTCCATCTGTGAAATGGAAAAAACAATAGCATGGGGTTGCTGTGAGGGCTAAAATGTGTAAAGCATGACTGTCTCTGCTTCAGAGTAAGCACCCAGGAAATATTAGCTATTTCTATGGAGAAATCTTTATTATTTGCTGTTTTTTGAGGGTCTACAAATAGCTTCAGGCTACTCCTGGTTTATTCCTTGCAACTTCTAGCTTTTTATCTCAGTTCATCTTTCAGTACAAGGTGGTCTTCTCTGAACCCCTCATTCCTAGATCTACCATCATTGCCAAACCTTGAGGAACCCAAGTCAGAGAGCAAAAAAGTCTTCCAGTGATACCAGAAAGTTAAACACCTAAAACCATTATTCTCCTCCAATATATTTAATCCATGAATAAACCTGGTTCACTTGGACTTCCACCTCCGGGCAAGTATCTGCTGCTTCTGGTGGTTCATAGCTTGTGAGGTTAAGAAAAGAATCTTTCTTTCTTTTTTTTTTTTTTTAAAAAAATATATCTTTATTGATTTCAGAGAGGAAAGGAGAGGGAGAGAGAGATAGAAACATCAACGATGAGGAAGAATCATTGATCTTGATTGGCTGCCTCCTGCACACCCCATACTGGGGATTGAGCCTGCAACCTGGGCATGTGCCCTGACCAGGAATCGAACCATGACCCCCTGGTTCATAGGTTGATGCTCAACCAAGGAGCCACACCAGCTGGAAAAGGAAAGAATCTTGTCTCTAAATTTGATCAAGAGTTATTGTGCTGAGGCTAACTCCAGGCATCCGTTCAGCTAGTCCTCGTCTCTCCAGAAGAGCTTAAAGCAGAGTAGCCTGCACAGAGGTCGCCGACAGGCCTACATTCTCATGGCGAGCCCGTCTGGGTCTCCAGCTGTGTATTCAGGATCTGTTTCTTTAAACAAAATGGCACTTAACCAACACAGGACGCGGTATCTAAGTTAAAGTTGAGGTGAACATATATTTTGTCCTCTTTGTGGAATGGTTTCAGGTGAACTCACCAACTACACAAACATGCAAGAGACACACGGCCTGCCTTGGTGGGAGCACAGGCTGGAGGTGCTCAGCAGTCTCGACTCCTTTCCCTCCCTCTCAGAGCTGATCTCAAAGCAGCGATAGGCCACGCCAGCTCCTTGCAGAGGCCACTTGGTACATCTTTCATTGTCCTTAGGTCTGTTTTCCCCAGAGTCAAGTCCAAGAACATTTCAAAAAGTCAAAGTAAATAAACAAAAGAAATCATTCTCCATGGCTCACCAGTCGGTTTTCCCAGCTATAAAAAGATATTTCAACTGACAGGAAATAGTATCCGCCAGACACACTGTCTCCCGAGGGAAAGTTTAACTGCTTGTCTCCCCACGTTTCAAGCTGGCCAGAGAATCACCCCAGCTTCCTTCGAAGGCCTCTTACACGCTCTCTTGGGTAATTCGGTGTTGGAGTCCTGAGCACCGTGATATAATCTGACCCTGATGATCCTTCTAAGTAATCCAATTTACTGGGAAATCCCCATCTTTATCCCTAATTAAAAACATTTTTTTTTAAATTAGCTCAGAGAATGAGGTCCAGGTCTATTAGGAGATCTTTTTCTCTCTTACAGCTGCCAGTAGTTTGAGACAAAAATATTTTTCAATATGTGGCAGTCCATTTCAAAAAAATCCGTTTAACATGTCGTGTATGTTAGTTCCCTAATGCTGCTATAACCAATTACGACAACATAAATTTATTCTATTGATACCATTGCAATAACCTGGTCACTATTTAACGGGAAAGGAGGAAAGGGAAGAGTAGATAACATAGGCAGGCCGTTTACACAGCTCTGCCAAAAAGCTGCATTTAATACTCTCCAAGTCTGTTCCCTACTGATTGATGGGGAAAGGGGCTGACTGGACAAAGGCAGTTCAGACACATGCTGGGTAAGGTCTGCGTGACATAGGAAGTTGCCTACCTGTCTGCCGGTTACACCTGGAAACAAATTAGTGGTCAGGATGGGCGTGGCCACTGTAAGCACCCAAAACCTGAATATTTAAACTTCTGAACAAAGGAGCCTCTCCACTCTCCTCTCTCTCTCTCTCTCTCTCTCTCTCTCTCTCTCTCTCTCTCTCTCTCACTCTCATTGGGGTGCAAGGCTCCTGGGTCTCCTGTTATGGGGGGATGCGCTCCCCTGCACTTCGTGCAGCTCTTGGTCACGTGGGACTCCCCACAATGGACTAATGGACTAAACCCAAGCTCTGAGCTACACGGGCTGCACACTGGCCTTGCTTTTTCTCCACTGGAACTCCGGCTGCACCTCTTTCAGGACTGGCTCAAGGCGGGTGGAACTTTGGAGCCTCCCAAAATGTAAACTCCACACAAATAAAGCCTTTTTCCAAACCTCATTCTCCTGGGTGGGCTTCTAAAAAATTCCTATTTCAGCGGTACCCCAGGAACCTCGCTCCTACGAGTGACAGAAGTTTGATTCCCAGTCACACTGGTACAGGCCTGGAGGTCAGAAGTGTAAAGCCCGCCTTACATGGACAGGTTGGCTCCTTCAGGAGGGCCCAGGGGGAAGTGTGCTCCTTGCCGCTTCCTGCTCCTCGGGTTGCCCTGGCATTCCTTGGTGCATAGCCATCACCCCACACTCTGCTGCTGTCCTCACATCATCTTTCTCCTCCTTTGACTTTCTAGTATCCCTCTTATGAGGACCCGTGTGGTTACATTTGAGCTCATCCAGATAATCTGGTATAATCTCCCCCTCTCAGGCTGTTAATGTAATCCCTCTGTGAAGTCCCTTTTGTGATATAGAGTAACATTCACAGGTTCTGGGGGTTAAGGAGTAGATATCTTTGGGAGGCTATCATTCAACCTGATACATATGATTTTTATTCATTTTTTAATTTATTTTTTAGGGAAAGAGGAAGAGAGAGGGAGAGAGAGATAGAAACATCAATATTGAGAGAGAATCATTGATTGGCTACCTCCTGCACGACCCCCACTAGGGATCAACCTGCAACCTGGGCATGAGCCCTGACCGGGAATCGAACTGGTGACCTCTTGGTTCATGGGTTGACACTCAACCACTGAGCCATACAGGCCAGGCTGACTTTTATTCATTTTGAACAATGTGGACCAACCTGCACTATTTTTTTTTTTAAAAAAACAGTGTCTTGTTTTATGCATCACAATATGTTTCAATTGTGTTTTCTCCGTCTGGCAGCCTGCACTAATTTAACAGCTAGTTTGAAATTCTGTCCTTTATTCTGATTTTTCCAGCTACTGTCCTCTAGGACCACAAGACCTCCTAACAACATGTCATTCCTTGTCATGGCCAATAGTCCCAACTCACAGAAAACTAATCGTGTTCATCAGAACTCTTTCCGTTGCCAGTGTAACTCAGCTTAAACTGGCTTAAATTAAAATAAAAATAATAATGTATTGGCTCATGTAACTGACAAGGGGGTATGAATGGGCTCAGGCACAGTGGGGCAAACACTCAATTGCATCTTCAGGCATTTCTTACTTGCTACATCTGTTTGATTTGCTTTCTTCTGGGTTGGCTTTTTCTCAGGCAAAAACTAATGCTTCTAAGTACAGTGGGGCCTTGACTTACAAGTGTCCCGACTAATGAGTTTTTTGAGATACCAGCTGTCTCTCAGCTGATTTTTTGCATTGAGTTGATAGAGTAATTTGAGTTAAGGAGCTCTTTAATGAGTTCCTTAACGAGCTCGGTCTCAGAACTAATTAAACTCGTAAGTCAAGGCCCCACTGTATTTGCAAAAACCAAAAGTGCCCGGCTTCCAATCTATCATGTTGGCAACCCTCGCCGAAGAAGGCACTGCCTCTTTCCCGAAAGTTCCAGCAAAAGTCCCAAACAGGATTCTCCTTTACCCAAGTGAGGACATGAGTACATCCCTGGCCCGTCCCTGTCACCAATGGGATCTGGTGCTCTGATTGGCTAGGCCTGAGTCAGATGATCTCCTTGAAGCCTAGGGTGAGCCTATGATCCAGGCCACAGAACAGAGAAGGAGGGACTCCCTCATGCAAATAAAGATGCAATTAATAGAAGATGGAGAAATGGATAAGGCCAAACAAAATTAACATGTTCACTACACCTGTGTCGAATCCAAGCAGTGATTTTTACCTGGAGCTTCTAATGGTATATCCAGACAAAGTCGCTAAAGACAAAATTACCATTGCTTTTTTTTTAAAAAAAAATGTTTTTATTAATTTTAAAAAGAGAGGGAGAGAGAGAGGTTGAGCGGCTGCCTCCTGCACACTGGGATGATGCTCAACCAACTGAGCCACACTGGCCAGGGCAAAATTACCATTGCTTTTAAAAAGCTCTGTCCTTGAGCTACAATGTGAATGGGTTGTTTGTGGAGTCTCAGGTAACACTGGATTCAGGGGAGAAATGGTCTTTTCTCATGCTCAGGGCTGAATCATGAAAGTATTATTTTCTTACAAAAACAACCAAATACTCTAGGATTACAAAAAAAAAAAAAAAAGACACCACACCACAAAACTGTGAACCCACAGTCAGTTACCCCTGTGGAAATTTAACAGAAATAAGTAATTCAATTGTCCAAAAGGTTAAATTGTGACAATAAAAACATGATGTTTAGAGCACTATATTCTCATTTCCAGTAAAACACAGAATAAGAGTAACTGAACTAAAGTTTCTTGATTTTCAAAACTAAAAAGAGACCAATAAAGCTTTCAATTTCACGACTTTTAAAGGCTTTTAAAGTTTATTTTCACAATCTAGTCCTTGGATGCTTGAAGAAAAAAACTTATTTTTTAGAAAAGTTATTCTTTCTTTATCTAAGAGTAGACATATATTCTTAGTCTGATTTTAATTTTTCTTATTTGGATAAGATGACCTAGAGAAATAGGGAAAAAGTGATTTCATGGATAAAGGAATCTGAAAAATCACAATGTACACACATTTCATATTGCTATTTTTAATTTATATTTTAAAATTACTGTATAATCTCACTTTCTTTGTAACAGGTGGTATAATCAGCCGAGTATATGCTGAATAAGGAACCAGCCTGCAGGGGGTGCTGCTTACCTGATTTTTCTATTTAGTGCTGAAATTTCATTGCAACTTTTATTTTTTATTTATTATTATTATTTATATATTTTCTTATATAAAGGAGAAGAAGGGAGAGGAAGAGAGAGCTAGAAATATCAATGATGAGAGAGAATTATTGATTGCCTCCTGCAAGCCCCACGCGGAATCCAGCCCGTAATCCAGCAAGTACCCTGACCTTGATTTCCTGGTTCAAGGTTGACGCTCAACCACTGAGCCATGCCGGCCTGGCTCATTGCGACTTTTAGTGGGGATCCAATTTTCCCAGTGGAAATAATTGTAAGAATAACAAAAGGGGTTATTTAAATCAGGACATTATTAAACAACTGAAAAGTTAACAAAATCTCCAGACCTGCATCATGAAATGCAATTAACTTGACCACATAGGATGAACAATAAATAATAAACTGAGATTTTGATATTACAATTTCTCTGAGGAGCAGGTCAACCCATAACAAAATTAAAAGTATTTTACTCTTCTGATTAAAGATATTTCCTTTCTTGTTTTAAATGCAAGGTATTTACTCTTTTTATCATCTAAATTTTTTAAAGTTTTTTCCTTGAAAACATTCTGTAAAATGTCTGCAACAACTGGTCTGTCTGCCTTTGGGGTAGTTCTTCTCCATCAAAGTGTGTGAAATCATGAACAAACCAGGGGCCTATGTAGTTCAGAGTTGCATTCATAGACAACCCATCTAGGAAGCAAAATAGTTTTTAAAAGGGATTCAAATTTTTCTGAAGTATATTGAGTAATATTGAAAGACATCCCATTTTATATTCATAGCCAGAGGGAAGGGGTTGAGGGGCAGAAAAGGGTCCTAATTTATGGTGATAAGAGAAGATTTAACTTGGGATGGTGAGCACACAGTGCAATATACAGATCTTATAACATAAAAAGCCACACCTGAAACCTATATATTCATGTTGACCAATGTCACCCCAATAAATTTCTCACTAAATAAGAAAAATTGAATTCATAGAAACAGCCTGGTCTGTGTAGCTCACTGGTTGAGCTTTGACCCAGGAACCAAGAGGTTGCTGGTTTGATCCCTGGTCAGGGCACATGCCCAGGGTTGCAGGCTCGATCCCCAGTGGGGGCATGCAGAAAACAGCTGATCGATGATGTTTCTCTCATCATTGATGTTTCTATCTCTCTATCCTCCTTTCCTCTCTCTCTAAAAAATTCAATAAAAACTTATTAAAAATATTTTGAAAAAGAAACCTCTCTCTCTCTCTCTCTCTCTCCCCGTCCCCTAACTTTTCTCCCTCTGTAAACTGCTCAGATCCCCTCCTTCTCCCCAGCCTCTGTTTATATGAAGAGGTTTAGCTTCTCTGAATCAGTTGTTACCGTTTCTCCTACTGCCCGTCAGTCCAGTTCCACTGACCACAACACTCAAGATGGGGAAACCCAGCCAGCCAAGTTAAAACAGTTCCAAAAGGGTAAGGAAGGGCAGAGAAAAACAAAACATTCAGAAGCCTGAGAGAGGTAAGTGAGGAAGGGGACAAGGAATATTCCACAGCACAGACGCCCATCCCGTGTTCTACAACTCCCAGCCCTTGTGGTCCAGCCCTCTCTGCCGCTCCCTCTGGGCAAAACCCGTGGGCTTACAATAGAGGGGGGTTTATAGTCATCTGCTTCTTATAAGGAAAAACAACTTCCAAACTGAGTCTCAACTTTAAATCTTCACTGTTGCCCAGAAATCATGGATGCCAAGGCAATTTCAAGGAAAACCATTCATGCAACCTTCCTACACACCACAATTCAAGCGCTCACTGTCTAACCATGCACAGAGCAGTGATGCAGAGCACAGCTCTGGAGCTGGCCTGGCTGCCTTCACTGTGCAGCTCTGCAGCTTTCTAACTGCAATGGCAGCAAGTGGCTTACCGCCCTGTGCCTCAGCGTACTTATCTGAAGAACGGTGAGAATCATATTTTCTACCGTATAGGGTTGGCACAAAACCTATTACTAAATAAGGCAAGCTTAGGCCCGTGCCTAGCACACAGAAAAGGCTCAATATACAACCACTCTCATGTAGGCTGTGTAGACACATTGATTAGGGATTTAAGATACTGTCTTAAATTCATGGTGTAGAAAGATTTCTATGGGCTGCAATACACACGGTGCTGTACAGTTCTAGTTGACAAAAGGTGTTGTTTAGTTAGACTAGAAAATCAAAGTAACTCTGAGAGTCTACAGCAAGCAAAAGACTGCCCCTGCTGAGAGAAAAACTCATGTACTATAGATGTTGTGTCCCTAAATCTCCAGGGTGAACTTTTTGTTGTTGTTGTTAATCCTCACCGGAGGATATTTTTGACACTGATTTTTCTAGAGAGAGTGGAAGTGAGGGGGAGAGACAGAGAAAGAGAAACATCAATGTATGACACATCGATTGGTTGCTGCCTGCATGAGCCCCAACCGGGGGCCAGGGATTGAGCCTGCAACCCAGCTATGTACCCTTGACCAGAATTGAACCCACGGCCCTTCAGTATGCAGGTCGACACTCTAACCACCGAGCAAAAACGGCCAGGGCCAGGGTGAGCTTTTCGAGTGAATTTACCATTTGACAGATGGTCTGCTATTTCGAATAGGAAGCTGTGACAGTCTGGGCTCTGGGCAAATGGGATTTGGTGCATACATTCTAGTCTGTCCTGGATCATTCCAGAGCTGTGTTGGGTCAAGAATCAAAGGATCTGCCCAGCCAGAGTGGCTCAGTGGTTGAGCATCAACCCATGCACCAGGAGGTCGCTGGTTCCATTCCTGGTCAGGCACATGCCTGGGTTTCGGGGTTGTCCCCCAGTAGCGGGTGGGCAGGAGGCAGCAAATCAGTGCTTCTCTTTCATCAATGTTTTGATCTCTCTCCCATTACCTTCCTCTCTGTAAAGTCAATAAAAACATGTTAAAAATAAAAAAGAATCAAAGGCTCCATGATCATGAGGGCCCAGAATGCCTCCTCAAACTGCTCCATGTCACCAGGCTTAGGGCCTCGTTCAACTCTTGCCACAGTTTTAGATGCATTTGGTGAACTTCAATTTGCTGGTTCTGAAGCTGGCTGTATCTTTGGACTTAAATGCTCTTTATTGCTCTTGGAAGCCTCTTTAGTCACTCCCCTTGTTTGCTGCTCCTAATTTGGACTTAGCCGTATCCCTCTGTTCTAAGCCTCTCATCCCAGGTTACAGCCTCATGATTATCTCTTATCTCCAATAGAAAATAACTGCTATGATGACTTAGTGTTCTTAATTTCTATGAGAAATGATGGTTGTAGGAGTCTTGCGGAGGTCCCAGCTCTATTACAAATTATGGGCAGGTCAGGCCACATTTTGAAATATAGTTTTTTAACTGGATGGGGTAGAATTTGAGGTTCCCACTTGACCTTCATTGACATTGGAGGGCAGGGGCCACTCATCACTGTTAGATAGAATGGGAGTTCCTGCTCAATGGTGATGGTCAGCCACCACTGCTACCTCCTGGGCTGGGAGGGGCCTTGTTACAACTTCCCTCACGGCCTCCACTGACATCATGGGGAAGGATTGGTGTCCTCACTGCTGGGCAGGTGTGGAAATCTACATGGTCTCCAATGATACTGCTTGGGAGAAATGAAGTCCCAGCTCCCTCCTCGGCTTTCTCTAGCCCAGTGTAGGTTGTTAGCATAAAAAACATTCAAATCTATAAAGAATTTTTGTGAGTTTATTTGAGCCAAACTGTTGACAAATGCTGGGAAGCAGAACCTCAAGGAATTGAGATAATGCTCTGGAGAAATGGCAGGTTACATTGCAATCAAAGGAAGGGACATAGGTGGGTTACATGAAATCCATTAGTGATAGATTAGAGAGGCGGGAGAAAGCAAAGCCAGGAAACCCCTGGGATTGTATAAAAAGTAAAATGATACACACATACTTAGGTGGGTGCAGGAACAATGAACATGATAAGGAAGGAATTTGTGGTCTCTGTCCTGGCGCCCAGGCACATTAGGTTGTGCCCCAAGGGGTCCTGAAAAAGGGAAGTTACAAGTTACCCAGACATTTCAAGGATATATTATCATAGATGCAAAAAGACAGGTAGGCTCAGTTCAGGTAAAGGTTGACCTTGTCAGTGAAGATACCGGCCTAGGAGGTGACTACCCACCATAACTGCTTTTAGTTAAAGTTTAATTTCAGACCATCCTTTGTGGTTACTTTAGTTCTCTGAGTTTGCAAGGGTCCCACGCAGGCCTTTCCTGAGCTTGTCAGATCAGCATGTGGCCCCTTTCGTCCACAAGGTTTTTGAGGGGAAGTTGGTGTCACCACCGTTATAGCCTGGGAATCTAGGCTTCCCAATTCAGCTTTTGCTGGGATGGGTAGGCGGGGCTACACCGTTTTCTGGGGTGTTTCACTAGAGCAGAGCAGTTATTGTCTAACAATTTTCTGTGTTGCTAGCTGCCCATTTCTTGGTTCTTGGCTAGAGAGCAGGTTTGTTTTACTTGGTCTACATTCACTGGCATTTCAGGGTTGTCAGCTTTTTTAGCTCCAAGTCTGGGATTTGTGAGGCAGAAACAAAACAAACAAAAACCCCAGGGAACATATCACCTGTAGTCCTGAGGTCCCTAACCAGCCTGCCTTCTCTCTACCTTTTAAAGTCGTCTTAGATTTGCTTTTCATATACTGTCAGGGGTTATAGTTGTACTTAGTAGAAGGAAGACATACATTTTTTAGATGAAGCCGCAGTAAGCTACTGTAAACACTAGAGGTCTCCTCTAATATATATTTTTTACTTTTCTTTTTAACTGAAGAAAGTCTAATTTTCTGCATTCTCAAACATAATTCTGAAGCATTAAATTGCCTTATTAATTTATTTTCAATTCCTAAATATCCAAATCTTCTTAAATTTTATCTTTTTAAAAAGCAGCTTTACCTAGTTATTTTCTCAAGATTATGCTATTCAATGAATGGGGGAAGCTGTAGGCCTGACTACACTGTGGTATTGTTATTATCATCCTCATGGGTCAGTTTATTTTTGACATGTTATATTCATTACACTGCGTAGGAAACACATCACTGCCTTCAGAAACATTACAAAGTAAAACAAAATAAGGTTTCAGAATTTTGAAATCAGTTTTATCCGTGTAGCTTTCATCAAAAAGCTTTCATTAAAAATTTTAATTGTTCCCGAAACTTGAAGAAAAGCAGTTTACAATAGAAATCTTTCCCATTTTAACCAATCTTGGTAGCTGGCGTAGGGTAGTAGACACTTGAACTTTTACATTTTTGTTAACCAAATGTCAACAAAAATTAGTTAAATAGTGCATCTGGAAAAATAAAGAGAATTCTTGGGGCTATTCTAGTTGGTTGTCAGCTCCCACTGGCAGTGCTGCCTGCTCATAACCTCTCACCCACATTCTTTCATCTTCTTCCAGAATAGAGTGATCAATCTTTCCAAATGTCACCACAGAAATTCAAATTGGAACCCTTGGTGCCTTTGGAAATGTAGATCACCTTTTCAGCTAAACTTTAGGTAAAGGTCATAAACTGCTTCTCTAACTCTGATCTCTGGAAACCTTTGGCCATCTCATAACTTAAAACCAGGTTTGTTTTGTTTTGTTTTGTTTTGTTTTTTTACATTGAGATAGAGGCATTCCCATGACCTCTAATTGGACCAACAGGATTTTACTATTAAATCACTTCTGTATTTAGAAATCAAAAATTACCATAACAAAACAGGGATGCTATTTTATACCAAGTTTCCCTAAACTTTTGACCTGGGTGCATTTGTGAGTGAAGACGGTGAGAAAAAAAATACAACTAACTTTCTTCCAGCAGAAAACTTTTTAGTTGTCTATTATTCAGAATTAGTGGTCCTGACAGCTTAAAAAAAAAAAAAAAAGGTCAAAAATCTACATAATGAAAGACATCCCTTGCTGTGAACGCTGAAAGTGATGTATATGACTTGCTGCAGGACCCCAGGCATCCTTTCTATAGAATACATCCTGAATGGCGCCTGTGGAGTTTTCCAATGCCTTCTCCTGCTTCTACCAACACTGGCTGCTGCCTCTACTCAGTATACTCATCCATAGAAACCAACACCCGCCGTATATACTTCACAAAGATTCTTGAGGAACAAGTGATAAGATATATGGGCAGAATATTGAAAGTCCAAACTTGTATTTGTTATCTTTGTGAACAAAATTTAGTCATTTTCTTCTATAAGCTTTTTTCTTTTCCCAAGAGTGAAGAGACATTACTGAAGCTTCATAGTAGGTTAGAGTTTGTTGGCAGCATGGGGGAAGGGTTTTGGAAAAAATAGAACAATGTATAAAAACAACAACAGAGTAGTCTAAAATAATTTAGAGCTTTGAGAAAAAAAGACAATAGCCTGGCCAGTGTTGCTCAGTGGTTGAGCATAGATCCATGAACCAAAAGGTCACTGTTTTGATTCCCAGACAGGGTACATGTCTGGGTTATGGGCTTGATCCCTAGTAGGGGGCGTGCAGGAAGCAGCCAATTGATGTTTCTCTCTCATCAATGTTTCGGTCTCTCTATCCCTCTTTCTTCCTCTCTCTCTAAAATCAATGAAAACATATGTTTAAAAAAGAAAAAAAGACAAAAAGTGTTTGTGTAGACAGAGTAAGAGAAGGGATTGAAGAAATAGACAAAATTCAGATCTTGAGCATGGTACCAGACCAAAGAGGTCCATTTGCCTGCATGCATGTAAACCCAATCAAATGCGAACAGGAGTTTGAAGCCAAGAAAGTAGAGGTTTATTAATTGAGAAAATGGTGTCAAGCCTAAAGTCATTAGGTGAGCTAATGCCCAAAGATCTGGCTCCCCAATGGCGTCCAGGTGATGGGTTGGTTATATGGGGGAAAATATTATTCCTGATGGCTAAAGGAGTTGGGTTACAGGCTCACTGATTGTTTGGGGCCAGGGGACGGAGTAGTTGACCATTGTATCAGGTTCTGATGTCAGCCAGGCATTACTCTGTCTGGTTTCATAAGGGTGTGGTCTGTAGGGTTCTTCAACTTTATTGGGCCTGGGACTGAAGTCAAGATGTTATCTTTAGCTTGACTGAAACTCTGTTTCTGTGGTCAACAGATCTGAGGCTTTCCTTTCCTTTTATTTTATTTATTAAATATGTTTTCATTGAATTTTTTAGACAGACAGGAAGGGAGAGGGATAGATAGAAACATCAATGAGAGAACATTGATTGGCTGCCTCCTGCATGCCCCCTCCTGGGGATGGAGCCCACAATCTGGGCATGTGCCCTGACTAGGAATTCATCTAGTGACTTCCTGGTTCATGTGTCAATACTCAACCACTGAGCCACATTGGAGGGGCCAGCTCCATTTCTTTAACATGACCCTTTCTCCTTTCAGTCTTCTTGACTCATACTGGCCTTGTCCAGTCTACTGGTACCATGACTCACTTGCCTCCTTTCTTTCCTTCACCTTTGAAGCCCTTAGGACAAGCATGTCAAACTCAAAGGCTAACACAGGCCAAATAAATGAGGCATGCAGCCCGTGGGCCACAAGTTTGACATGCTTGCCTAAGACATCCGATTCTAGTCAGCATCAAACTTTCTTTTAAAAAAAGCCTTAGATCGGTTGATCAAGGGAACAGAATTTTGGTCAAATTAATGATAACATCTTGACTTCAGTTGTGTTTCAGCCCCAGGCCCATGAAACAAGGACCCTACAGACCACACTCTCATGAAACTAGATAGAATGATGCCATGGCTGACATCAGTGTCAGAGCACAGGAAATCCATGAACAAGTGGAGTAGAGAAGGCAATGGTGAGAAGAAGGAATTATTTTATGGTAGAAATAAATTAATAAAATATTCAAAGGAGAGGAAAAAAACTCCACAATTATTAATAGATATTATTGATTTCTATCCTAATTTGTCCCTAAACACATTTAAAATGTGCTGGTTTGAAAATCACTTAAAGCTCATGGAAGCTTGGAAGCTTCAAGTTTTACTTACACGCACCAAATACTTCCCTGTGGAGGTCACCATGGGTGGAGTCTTCCTGTCTGGGTGGACCAAGCTTGATTTACAGACACAGCCAAGCCTTCCCAGCATTTAGAGGCTGGAGGGCACTGGCATTCCACAGTCATGAGAGAATTAGTTCCTCAAAGAATCAGCTGCTCTAATGTTACCTCCGACTGGGAGTCCTTGATCAATGTAAAGAGGGAAAAGGTCCAGCTTCCGGTAGAGCCGCAAGGAAGGAAGGGGAGTCTCACTTAGAGTTACTGGTCAGATTAAATCAAAAGTTCAAGGCGGATACTGTGTAAGGCTGATAAATTCTGGGTCCCTTTCTGGGTCTAGAGAAGAAGAAAAAAAATTTAAGCATTTATTAATATTTGTCTCTTAATAGTGATATTTATGTAAATCCATGGATAATTTGCTTCCTCCTGAACAAAGGAAATTTCAAGTGAAGTGAGCTTGTTGAACTTATGCCACTATTCCAATAAAGACCCTCTCATTTGGGCGGCACTCTGAGGATCTCATACTCTGTGGGAGTAAAAGAAAACATTTCAATTTTTTAGGTACAATCATACTTGACTGATGTTAAAAGACACTTGAAATCAAAGAGGTAAACCACTCTGAGCACAAACCAGATAAATTCTGGATTCAGCTATCATGCACAAAATTATGTACTTCAATCTTCAAAAATTATGGACTTATTGTTAAATAAGCTTATCTGGTAACTACCAAAATCAGAGAAAAGAGACAATCTTTTGCTGTTATCATAAGTATTCAATACATGGGGCACATTAACTACTATTAATGGGGAAAATCTCAATGCCTTTCCTACAATTCCAAAGGAGTGGGGTTTTTCTGTTTCCCAAGGGCTCTGCTCTAATCAGATGTCAGCATTTTAATTTTGAAAAGAAAAAAAAAACGTTTGCCATATACTCAAATCCGAATAACCATAGTTATTCTTTTAGCAAAAAAAAAGTGAATATAATAGAGTTCTTTTTATTTTTTTCTATTAGATGCCAGGAAATATAACAAAAAGACATTTCTTTTATTGATTTTTCTCTGATTATAGTGATAATTATATTGTCAATAAAGCTAATGAAGACTCACCAGTACTGGGCACAGTTATAGATGTCCCTCAACAAATGCATGTTGGCTGATTTTGACTGTCCAATTTATCTGTGTAATTTGAGCCCTCTAGGATACTTGATAAGCTACTCATTTATTTAAACCTTTATAATATTCCAGACACTGTTCCAGGTGCTGAGAACAGAGTGGTTATCAAGAGAGAATACACAAAGAACAGAAATGGTTCTCCATCCTGGTTTCAAGAAGAAGAATAAGAGTTCACAGCGACTTGTTCTGAGACTGGGAATTCATTCAGGTACAATAACGACATCTCATTTGGTTGCTCCCTAAGAAATAGGTGTCTGTTCCTCTCAGATTTGAACACTACTCCTACTTTTGATCAATCATTTTCTTGACTTCACAGACCTCCTCTTGTTCATAACTTCTGCATACTCATGACTTCTACATAATGACTTCGCTGAGTACAGCTTCTGCTCTTCTTTGCATTTGCACAGAAAATCCCCAGAGGATGTGATGAGTTCAATCAAGTTGGTTGAACTTCTCCTATTAGTTACAGTGCTTATTCTAGGACCCTCTTATAGATTGCTGGCAAGCTCACATTGGCTACTCTTGGGCCAGGCATCTCCTTTGATCCAGCTGTAACCACGGCTGCTGGATAAGATATTATCATTAGAATCACTCACTTAAGTTTTCCCTCCAGCTTGAGAAATGAGAGACACTCTGCCAAAAGAATACTGTAATTTGAAGTTACCTCGGTTCACTTGAGGGTAATCTGTAAATATCCAGCATCTAGAAAAGTGCATATTCATAGTAAGTGCACAATATGAACAAAATTATTTCATTAAACTACATCTGGAAGTATTAGACATATTTTCATCATAATGCTACACTTGACACTGTCTTGAGCCTAAATCAACTTTGTAGTTTTATTTGAAATGTTCCAACCTACATAAATTTAAACTCAAATATTCTGATATACTATTACTTCTCTGCTGTTGAATACCCTGGACTAAATCTATTTCATTATCTCTCCTCTATAAAATTGGTGGTTTGATTCTAAATTTACTTCTGATATTATCTTCCATGCCTAGGTGATTTTCTCCATAATGAAAATTGTTATGACCTTATTAGTTGCCCATGAAATAAAGCCTTTTCTAAGATTCTTTAATCTTGCATGCAATGTTTTGATCACCTCTATAAATTTTCCTGTTATGTAGCCATGGCATTGTAAAAACTAACTGGGTGATAAGTATAATTTCAAACATAGGCAGTCATTTTACTGTGCTTGCCTTGTATGTGGCTAAAATGTGAATGTTGAAAGAAGTGCACTGACATTATTTTTCAGTTCCACTGAATGTTTGCTCTCACTCTAAACTGGGTAAATTCTCATTCACTTTACAGTCCTTCTTAAAAGTGTCATGTCGCCTCTGTTGCACTCTGCCTTACTCATTTCCATTAAATTATTGCCCTTTCCCAACCTCTGCTTGTTGACATTCTTAGTGAATATTCACAAAATCATTTGCCTCTCTAATCCACAATTTGACCCTTCAGCGGCTTTACTTCCTTTATTCTTTGAATAAACTTTTTTTTTTTAAATTTTATTACAAAATATTTATTGCTGCCCCCGGCGGGTCACGGGGCTGAGGGCTGGTGTGTCACAGCATCCTCTGAAACAGGGCGATGGCCTCGCCCATCTTCCTGAGCTCTGCTTCTGTCTGCTGCTGAATAAACTTTTTTAAAAGTATATTTTTCAGAGAGGGAGGGAGAAGGAGCTAGATAGAAACATCGATGATGAGAATCATTGATTGGCTGCCTCCCAGTGTATGTCCCACACTGGGGATCGACCCCACAATCTGGGCATGTGGCCCGCCCAACTGGGAATCCAACTGTGACCTCCTGGTTGACACTCAACCACGGGGCAACACCAGCCGGGCCTGAATAGGAACAGTATCATGGACTCAAGGACTCAGAGAGCTGCCTATTTTTCTTTGGCACATATGAAAGTGTAATAATGCACTGAGAAATACACTAGCACACAGACTTACCACGTGTTAATATACATTCTCAGCAGCTTGCATCATCCAAGAACATTCTAAAAGATATCAGTGAACTGGAGACAAACTATATTAAAGCATAGATGAACATAAACTCTATACATCTTTATAGAGAGAAAAGGATCACAGTTGAGGAAGTATTTGAAGGCCTTTAAACTGTATATATGAAAACAGACATGGTTTGGTTGGCCTTCTTGCTTAGGGAGGAAGCATCAGATGTTTGCCAACACTTTCTACAACATTCCAAAAAAACTTGGCAAAGTTCTGCTATTAACATGACATAGATTAAACTCTGTCACTGCTATTGATTACATCTGATGAGCACATATTTCTTGAAACCCTGAAACAAGACAAGTCCTTTGCTACTTAAAGGTAATCTAAAACCTCAAAGGGGAATAGCAGTAACCATGCCAATTTGTCATTTTCCTGTTTTCTGCACAGAATACAAAAAGTGATGGCAAAGAGGTTATTGTTCAAAACATCAGATTCTGAATATTTTTCCAAACAGACTTGAGAAAATTAAGTGTTTTGAACAGCAGAAATTTAAATAGGGCATTGCCTTAAAGAGAGCATAGGTGCTTGTTTTGTTAGGCGTGTTCCTGGGTAATGGCTTTTAAATGGAAATGATGATAGAGGAGAGCACACAGCACACCTATACACACAGCACCTTCTTTTATAAAAAAGGTATGGTGACGCTACTGGTTTTAATCCTCTCATTGTCTTGATGGCCAGATTTTCAAAATTTATTCACCAAGTCAGCTAGCACAAATGCCTCAGAAAGATTTTTAAGTTTGGCCAGTGGCCATATTAGTATCCGGAGTCAACTCCTGACTTCTTTTTAGACTTCCACCCATTTTCTCCTGTTTGGTGCCTGTGCTCCTATATGTTTCACTCTGACCTCTGAGACTTCCCAGTGAATGTTGGATAGTCCTTTTATTTAGGTCTGCTCGAGGCTAAAAAATGGGTCCTTGATTTCAAAGTGTTATTCCAATAGGTTGCTGCTTAACGGACTTTTACTGTTTTAAATGTAGGTGCCCCTCTGATAGACTGAAATAGTATTCATACTTACCACCCCTGAGAACTCACAGACGGACAATATTTTATGTACCCATCAGAAGTCCCAAATCATTAAATTGTAGTATCGGTGGTCATGATCTTGAACTCCTCCTGTTTAAGTTCTCCGAGGTCCTCTTTCTCTGAATGTATACTGGGGGTCAAAATATTAGGTCCCACAGCTATTTTTATTGGAAAAGGTTGAGAAGAGACAAATGCTCTGTAGATATATAGTGATACCATCTGCATTTTTCACGGAATCTCAAGAAAAACTGTCAATCCTAAACATGGCTTGGTCTGTGTTAACATTGATGATATTAATTTCTTTTCTAAGAGAATAGGTTATTGGACAGTTTGGGGCTACACAGGCCAGGTCTTCTCAGCTTCCCAAGGATTTGCCCCTACTGTGAGACCCAAGGGCTTTCTTGCACTTTGACAATAAAAAGCATGCACGATTCATTAAAAATATAGACAAGGCTTTATGTTATATTTATTTATTTTCCAGCTTATACAAACTGGATGTAGAAGCATAAACATAGTACATTTCTACCATCTTCAACAAAAATATAACCAATATGTACAATTATTGTATTAAAAATACAAAAGGGATACAGACTCCACCAATGTCTTTCTAAAAGACATACAGGTACAAGTAGTATCAAAAGTATGAGGAAATCACCAGTTAATTGTACATTCTGCACGTGACATCACAGAGCGAACTGAGATTAGCAGTCCTATGTTCTACGCTTACTTAATGCTTAGGTAACATTTGTGCAACTTGTGGTAGAGTTAGATTTCTGTCTTTCTATATGCACATGAGGTCCATAGCCTATATAATAAAACTGGCAAAGAATGCATATTACATGTAAAATTACAAATGCTTAATTGACAATGTAATATATAAGCAAGTAGACAAATGCCATGAGACAAGAGAATTATTAAATAAAGCACTGACATTGTTTGATACAGTGAAAAAACACTGCATTTTGACTCTTTTTAAAATTTGAAGCTATTTACGTTTCTCTACTGATCAATATGATCAGCTGAATTTAATGGAAAAAAAATCCAAGACCAGCAGTTCCTCACATTTGAGTACTACTCGGATTGGCAGCCTTCACTTTTCCGGAGTCTGTGCAAAAACAACACAAAAATAGAGTGGAGGGGTCATTTCAGTCATTATAGGGTTAATAGCAGCTGTGAGCAGGTGGTTGCTACACTTAGGCCTTCTCTATCCATCGTGCGTCCATTAAGCCACTTCCAGTTAGTCTTCGGTGACTAACCCCCCTGGCGAAGGCTGGCATATCCCAACAGGTTTGGGATCTTTTGATCTTTGATCATGGTCAAGGCTTGTTTATTCCCTAATGCCAATTCAGTAAAGGGAGGCTGTCTTGAAAGAGCAGTACGAACAGCTGGCATTAGCTCCAACATCCCAAGCTGCTTTCACTGCAATGCTATCCAGTTATAAACGTTTCTTGAAAAACAAACAAAAAAATCCCTAAAACTAAATAAACAAAAATCAAAGAAACATAACTTAAAAAAAAAGGGGGGAGGTTGCCATCCATGTCAATGGAGCAGGACACACCCTCAAACGACACTGTCCTGCACTCCATAAGGCTCAGACACAGGACGCAAGAGTCCTATTTCCCTCCCCTGGCCATGTGCAAACAGTATGACAGGAGACCCCCACCCACTGGGAAAGGAGTGGAGGGGTGTCTTGGTATCTGAGTGATTGGCTAACAGTTGATGCGTCTCCAGGACAGGGCACTTCACGGGGGGAGGCCTGAAGGACACGGGAAGACAGGGTCCCATGCCAGGTCTTCCCTTCTTCTTGCTGTGGCCACACCCTGTCTGGCATATTTGTTTTTTTTCCTTTCTTTTTTTAGAAACCCAGGCTGGCAACCCTACTTAAAGGTTCAAAATAATACTGTAATTATTAAATGGATATAACATTGACTCTCTGAACACAATCTTTAAACTCATTAAAAAAAAAAAAAAAAAAAAGGAGGACATTGTAAACAAGTGGACAAGCACTGTCCTCAAAGGATTTCATTGTTTTTCTTTGTCTTCCTTGGTGGGTTAAAGGTCCCGAGAAGTTCGGTGGCTAGCTTTTCTCATTATCCCAATGAGACCAAGTGCTAGGACTGGATTGAAATCTAAAAGGAAGATTTAAAAACAACCTTTCCAGGCATTGAGAAGTGCAGCCGGGGTGCCTCATCTTGTGGCGATGATCTTGGAATGTGGAATGATACTGTGTGACGTGGCAGGCAGCAACAGTGGGGACTTGAAGATTGCTGCACTGTGCATTTCAAGCAACAAAGTCTGAAAAGTGCCAGGGCAATTTCTTCACAGTATTTCACATGCAAAGGGGAAAGGAAGAAGGGGAGAAGAAGCCCCATGCTGCTTTTAAGGCAGGGAAGGAGGCAAACTGGTCCACCATCCTCAGAATGTGAGTTCCCGGGCCCCGATGCTGGGGGCGTCTTCCTGTGCTCTCCTTGCGGTGGCTCACTCTGGTTCCAGAAAAGCCTGTGCCTCAAACAGCAGATACTTGTTCATCTTCTGCAAACACAACCAGGAAAGAAAGAGAAAGTGATGAGCAAGTAAGTCCTTCTGGTGCTGAGAGGGTATGTTTGCTGATGTGCTAAATAAAAATACCTTAGCTCTTCTTTTTAGTATACCTCACTTAAAATCCTTGCCTTTTCCTCTAGGTGATGACTATGAATAATAAACACTTTAAAATAAAGTATATATTTAATATATATATATATGCCTATTTAAATATATACACAGTATAGACAACGAGTCTATTTAATAATGAGTTCATTGACACAAGTTTTAAAACAGCATGTGGCTTTTTAGATAATACACCTACATAAAAAAAGTCTAGAAGAATATATAACAAAATGTTAACAGTGGTTATCTGCAAGTGATAGGATTCTAAATAATTTTCATTGATCCTGTTTTGCTTTTTTCTGTCATTATTTGTATACCAAAACATGTTAGAATCAAAACTTAAAAAAAGAAAGATCGGGTGTATGATCTCCCTCCTCCTTCTCAATATAGCTTGAGGTAGGATTGTAGAAGGCGGGCAAGAGAGTTATAGAGAATTATGTATCTCAGACTGTCATTTGGAACTCATTAAAAGTCCAAGTATAACCTTTCCACAGAACACTGAGAATTAGGAGCAAAACCCAGCCATGTACACACTTTATTCAATTGACCACTTCTGCAATCTTTGGTATTTCTTGAGCCCTTTAGAAAATATACACACACAGACACACACATGCACACACGCACGCACGCACGCACGCACACACGCACACACGCACGCACACACAGGAGTCAAAAGCTGAACCTTAGGTTTGGAACTCTTCACTATAAAATGCGCAGGATATGGCTGAAGACACAAGTGATCAGTGTTAAGACAATACAAACGCCTTGGCAAGCTTACAGGCAACATAAGCGAACACGTCTAACGTTACGGTTTTAAGAATGAGTATGTACCGTCCTCCTCGGCAGAAAACCCTTGAGACTGATAGGGGGCGAGGCGCGGGTCGCACTCATTGGGTTTATGCCACTGGGGCTTGTTCACCGGCCTGCCAGCCCCGGGATGCGCGTGTGGCTGCTGGGCGGGCGAGGGCCCCGCTGCCTCGGAGGGGCGGGCGACCATCCGAGATCTCTGAAGCGCCACGTTGTAGTCTGGAGGTTTCCTGGTCGGATGGGAATGCCCGTCTGGGAAATCAGTGATGGGGATCCCGATGTAGCCTGGAGGAGTGGGCGGGGGCTCTCGATACCTGCCCTCCTTGCGCGCTGCAAGTGAAGACAAGGCACCAGCCATTAAAAAGTGCTGTGGAAGAATATTTCACGCACCAATGCCCATAAAAACCGATAAAATAATTATTAAGAGCACACACAGCATAACGGCAAATGTGATTTTGTGTGATGTGAGGTAGATATAGAGGTGGGGGACATGGTAGGCAGGGGAATGGATGCTGACGAAACCAAATATTCACAATGGTTATCTCTGTGTGGCCAAATAACGGGTGAGAGAAGCTACTAGGCAGGTTCAGTACCTTTAACTTTAAATGAACTACTTCAACACTTGTCTAAACTATAAAATAGTAATAAGATTCCCACCTAATATTTGGGTTTCCTGTAGAGATGAAGCAAAGAGAGAACATAAAAGGTACCCAGTACTATGCCTGCAACATGCTGCTGTACCGGGCCTGGTCAGGTTCCTTCCTCTCTCCCTGCCCCAGGGACAAGGCAGGCAAACCCTCCCTGCTGGGCATTTTCCTCATTAGGCAGAGGACAATGCCACATGACTTCAGGTCCTGGGCCCACGGCGAACCATTCTGAATTAAAATACTTTTCTAACTAGAGTCCCATCATGCTTACTGTACACTCATCCAGTTGGTCAGTAGTGGCAGCCCGGAGCTATGGGCACTTCGCAGCGTCTCTCAAAGCAAAACCCAGGGTCGCCTGGCAGCTATGCCATCTACCTGTTGAACCAGGGCCACTGCTCTTGACAACTGTCAGATCAGCTTCTTCGACTTAGAAAAGCTAATGATCAATTAAAGAAAATAAGTTCTTTGCTTAAAAAAAAAAAATTGGAAAAGTGGTACCAAAAATGACGCAAACTTAAAAACTCTAAAACTATGTGTAAGGTATATATTTCTCTTAAAACCCTGTTATTAATGTTCATAACCTAGAACAAGAATCTGTAAAGGCCTAACTGGCTTGGCTCAGTGGATAGAGTGTCAGCCTGCAGACTGAAAGGTCCCAGGTTCGATTCCGGTCAAGGGCATGTACCTGGGTTGCGGGCAACATCCCCAGTAGGGGGTTTGCAGGAGGCAGCTGATCTATGTTTCTCTCTCATCGATGTTTCTAACTCTCTATCCCTCTCCCTTCCTCTCTGTTAAAAAAAGCAATAAAATATATTTTTTTTAAAAAGAAATCTGTAAAGGCAAGTAAAATCAAAGTTTTATTTTCCATTTAAAAATTTTATTTTTATTGACTTCAAAGAGGACAGAAAAGGGAGAGAGAGATGGATGCATCACTGATGAGAGAGAATCATTGATCGGCTGCCTCTTGCGTGCCCCTCACTGGGGATCCAGCCAGCACCCTGGCCATGTGCCCTAACTGGGAATCCAACTGTGGCCCCCTAGTTCATAGGTCAATGCTAAACCACTGAGCAAAACCAGCCAGGCAAAGTTTTATTTTCTTGAACTTTCTAGACTCAACTGTTAGGAACTAAAACATCATTTTTCTTTCCTTTGCATCAATAAGTCTGAGTATTAGCTTATTAAAAGAAAGTGCTTTAAAATCTGCAACTAAGAATAGGTATTAATAGTTATCTCCTTATTCATCTGGAAAGCATATTAAGTTTGACATCTACCCATGACTATTTACATGATAAATAATTACAATTTCCCAACTAATAAAAATGTCTGTAATGATTACACTCCAGAATTTCTCACTCTATATTATTTTTTTTAAAAAAAATGTTTTTATTGATTTCAGAGAGAGAGAAGGAGAGGGAGATAGAAACATCGATGACAGAGAAACATCAATCGACTGCCTCCTGCACACTCCCCCTCCCTTAGGCGATGGAGCCCGCAACCTAGACATGTGCCCTGACCAGGAATCGAACTGGCAACCTACTGGTGCATGGGTCAATGCACAACCACTAAGCAACAATGGCCGGGCTCTCATTCTATATTCTATGATGTGTTTTTTCCCTTCAATTCTATAGACATTAAATATGCCACAGAAAATTCATCTGGATACAACTTCACAATAGAAATAGCAATAGCAAAACAGCAGCATCTTCCATGCACTTATCAATTACTATCTGGGAGCTGTTCTAAGTGCTTCTCAGAGAATTCCTTTAACCCTCACACCAACTGTATTAGTAGAAATCACTAAACTCATTTTACAGATGAGGAAACAGACATAGTCCAGTGCGTCGCCCAATGCCACAAAGCTAGAAAAGGAGCAAAATAGTGATTCCAACCCCAATCCGCCTGACTCTTAAGCTCTTCCTCATCACATTATCTCTTAGCACCCTCTCCTTGGTTCCATAATGCCCAGGGAGAATTTGCTGAGCACAGAAACAATTTGTCTGCATAACAAAATCAATAGAAGACTTTTAAATATGCAAAGTATAAAGTTCTAATTACAATTCAAGGGAACGGAATAGAATAATAAAATATTCAAAAGCTTCAATTAAATAAAAATTCTTCCTCTACAGAGAATGGCCATCCTTCCTGATAATTTTCATATAAAAAGATCAATATGAGACCAGAATATAACCATATGACAACCTACAGATTTTGATGGCCAAGAAGGACTGAATGTACACTGTGCTAGAAAATATAGATATGTACCCGACCACAGGACCTATGCTCTTAACCACTATTCATCTCAAGTCCTATTCAGCAATGAGGAAAAGAACCACAAACACGATTTTACTTTTGAAATAAGTTCGATTAAAGCCACGATCCAGACTGGATGAGCTCCCCAATAAGCTTACCAATAAGTCCCTTTGCAGTAGTTGGTGTCACAGCTATGTGGGCAGGCATGGGGACGGGCTTGGTTTCCTCTGTGGTCACAGGTGGCATGCTGCTGCTCTCAGCTTCAATGGAGACATCTTTGCCACCCCTCCGCTTTATTGTGCCTGTGTCCCCTTCTGAGTCTTCTCCCCAGTAGCCCGTGGAAGAGGCCCAGCTTGCCCGGGATTGGGCTTGTTCAAGGCTCTCTCTGCTTTGATTTTGCCTGTTATACTTTGTGCTATGATCAGAAAACATCATTTGGTCCATATGGCTGCTTGAGGCCCAGACACCTGCAGGATCCCCTGAATAATCGAAGTGAGTGTGCCCGAATGGAAGTGTTTCCCAGCTTCGCTGGTGCTGGATGGTCTGGATATTATCATGGGAACCACTTGAGCACGAGGTCCAGCTCCCACGGCCACTGTCGGCTGCATCCAGCGAAGCGCGATCCCCCTGGTCTTGGGAAAGCTCCTCTGTGCTTGGAGAAGAAATTACTGTTGCTGTAGCATATAAGCCCCGACTCTCAGACATGGGTGCGTAGGACCTAAGTGGTCAAAAGACACGAAAAAGCAAAAGCAAGACTGTTAACCGATCATCTATGATAAGACCAAAATACCTTTTCCTAGAAAGGGGCTTTCTTCCATCCCAGGAAAAAGATGAAAGCACCACTCAATTGCTATGCACTATAATGGGGCCATTTCTGCCATGCCCAATTTTCTCACCTTGTCATCACCATAAAATAAACATAGCGGGAAAGAACAAGTACTTGTTTATAATAAAGGACCATATTCCTTAAAAGGCTCAATATAATCTGATTATTTCAAGAAGAAAGCTCATACAAAAGAACTGAGACGCATAGGAAAGTCACCCTCTGCCTTCAGCACAGAACCACTATGTTCCAATAAGAATAAAGCTAATTCTGAAAAGCACAACAAAAATAGCATGGTACTTACTAATCCAGATACTGTGAAAATTAGTAACTGGGATGGGAGAAAAGTTCTTAGGCATTATGCAAAATAAATGGAAATACACATCTAGAGAAAGGACTTGTTTTTAAAAGATGAAAGACAGGATGTAAAAGAACACTAAAGAAAAGGCGTCTACCCTAAGCTGTATTGATCGGGCTCGATCATGGTCCTCCTCTCCATCCTGCCCACGCCTAGGTTTGTTTCCACGATGCTGACAGAATGCCTCTGGCGCCTCTCATCATGCAGCGAGACGGGCACCGAGTCAAAGGAGGAATTGCTGACAATACTGGATCGTGAAGAAATTTCACTGTGACCAGAATCTGAAAAATTATCCACAGTACCACTGGGAGCCAGAGTGTAGCCTGCATGGGAAATACAACCACATTAATTAGACGCTGTAGGTTTATAACACAAAACCGAAGTCTTCCAAAGAGAAGCAAAAACCAAATGCAGGCCAAAGCTATCACCACTGGAGTGGGGGAAAATGCATTTTACTTGGAGAACAGGTGACTGAGACAAAGTAAATGGATACTCAAATGAAGGCTGACTTGCTTACTGAAAGTTTAGAGATGAAAAAAGAAAATACTGCTATATGAGCCAGGGAATAATGCAGAAATCATGGTGTTGGTCGACTATTCTTAGCTCCCTTAAGTATAAATTCAACTATTGTTAGTCTATATAAAAAACCATGAAGAATAACCATGAGCAGATTTTAAAGTATATTTTTTGCAATCTGCAAAGTCAGTAATCTTGTTTCCAATTTTTAGAACTTTATGGCATAGAATAATTCAACAGGAAATATTTATAATTTTAAGTAAGAAAAAGCAATAAAACCTGAAAAAAATCTTTGGATTTCTGTCATTTGGCTTTTTAAGATTAACAATATATTGGACAAATCGCATAAAAGCCAGTAGTTTTAGAAGATGTAATGTACAAATCTCCATTTTCTCCCTAGACCATCACTTTAAAATGTCTAAACAGATGTCTGTTTTTTGACCTGAAGAACCCTTAACTTCCCTTTGTTGCTAAAAATAATTTTGAAAGTCACAAAAAACATCTTGATATTTTTAATGAAAAACAAACAAACCCAAATCCTCTTTCTCAGTACTCATTTCTTTTACAACATCACTAAGGATCTCATATTACTTAAAATATTGACTTTACATGATTATATGTATGCAATGCAATTTTTCAATGCCACTTACCTGATAAAAAAGTTAAATCTAGGACACCTCAATGTTGCTCATTTATTCTCTAAATAGTACTTCCCCATCCTTTGAGTAACTTGTTAATTCCTGATTTATTTTTTAAAGGTTGCACAGGTCTTGACAAGATTTAACGTGTTCATCTAGGAAATGTCTTTTTATAAACCACACTAAAGTTCTGACAGACAAGGTTTAAAACCTTCCCTAAACAGTCTGCTAAAAAAAAAAAAAAAAAAAAAAAAATCTCTAGAAAATAATCACTCAGATGAAGCGCTTGACATTTAGAGGAATGCTCCCATTCTCCTTTACTGAGATGATTCCTCTTTCCCACCCGTCTTTGATTCTATAAACCCCACCTATCCCATAGGTCCATGGTGCATTGTTATTCTTGTTACTGTTCTCACTTCCAAGAGAAGAGGAGGAACTGGTTAAGTCCAACTGCCCGGAGCCAAAAGATCTCAGCTGATTGCCACTGCCACCTGACAACGGGATGAGAAAAGAATTCAGATAGATCCCTTTAACAAGAACAGTAGAGGCTGGTGCCCACACAAAATGCACAGATGTCTGAAATATCTATCAAGTAAAGCAGAAGAGGTATTTGTCAATTCAGGGAAATCTCACAATTTATTAATCTTTTTGGTCTCCTTCTAGGGAAAACTTTCTTAGCCATTTACTACTAGTTTATACCCATTCAATTAATGGGTAGACAGTTGCTAAAAATAAAGCCTCTTTTGCAACCCAGAATTCATTGTTCAGTATGAGTTTTGATACATATGAGAAGGAAAAAAAAAAGGGGGGCAGAGAAAGTAACCTGGGGGGTTCTGTGGCAGATCTACTACAGTGACAGACAGTCCTCGGGTTACGGGTTACATTGGACTCGACCTACGTTTTGTGGTTAAGTCGCCATCTCCCAGTTACAGTATTTATTAAAAAAAAAGTTCTGTCATTTCAACATATGTACATATGTGCTTTATGTTTTTTATTATTTATTTACCACCAGTAAAGTTCAGGAATTGTTATCTTTCTTTTAAATGTTGTTTACTGTTTCACTTCATTACTGCTGTGTATGTGCTCTATGTGAGTGACGTAGGTGCTTATGTAGGTGGGTTCCGAGTTACGGCGAGAATCGAGGTATGTCATGCCGTAGGAACGGATCTCCGACGTAACCCGAGGACCTACTGCATTCTAATATAAGAAAAGCATCAACTTAAGAAGAGATTGACTGCCTAAAAACTAATCTTTTTAAAAATAAAAAGAAGTAGCAACAAAGAAGGCAATCAAGACCTGTGTTAATACAATGAAAAAATAAATCAGGAAGGTATTAGTTTTTCTTCTGTTTTTAAAGCTTTCTACTCTGTAATTGTTATACAATCATATTTAAGTTAGAACAACTTTTAGCATAAAAAAATTATTTCCACACTTACGATCAATAAAAAACTTAAACTTATTTTTCGAAGGCTTTATGTAGTTATAAGTTTAACGCTACTTACTATAAGATTAAACATACCAAAAATTCTTCCAAATTTGTAAACTGAGAAGAAAAAACCCATTGGTTGTTATATATTAGATTATTTTAGATGACTCTACAATGTAAAAATGATCTGATATATAACTCTGAAATTTATTATAGCTGAAATGTATAGATTGCTATAAAGGGAAATAATAAGTAATTTAATCTACCTTTCCTTGGAGAACTTTGTGGAGAAGTGGGAGGAGAAGAAAGCTGTGAAGATGCATTTGATATCGTATCTTCTGCTTGTTTCTTGTGTCGTTCCAGACTTCCTTCTTCAGACAAAGAAAGGATTTTCTTTAAAGCTTGTGGAGAGTTTATGCCTTTAAGGGAAAAAAAATAAACGAACAAATATGTATTTTCAAGACTGAAAAGAAATAACATTAATAACTAAAAAACGTTTTTTTTGTGTTAAGATTTAATATTACATTTAGATTCAAGCTGTTTACAATTTCAATGGTCTTTGTACTCTTCACATTATAGACAGTAAGCTTACAGAAGACATAGATATCCCTAGGTTTGTTTCTGATTGACAGCTGCCAGAGTTTAGAGATGGACTGTTTTGGGGTCTAAATCTTAATGTAACCACCATCTTTATTCAACAATATGTTAGACAACAATAAATAAAAAGAATATTTAATACTAAGAAGTCAGGTGTGAGTTGGAAACAGGTATTTTGATGCTATTGGATATGTTAGAGCTCAGGTGAAGTGGAATGATGGGAGAAAAGTCAACAGTCAAGAGCTAAAAGGAAGCAATAAGAAAGCAAATAAAAGAGCTCTAAGGAATTCCATTCAGTTAATATTTGCTCAAATAAATAGATGAAAGAGAATGGAGAAGACGACCCAAGAAAGTAGGTAAAAGACAATGGAGGGAGGTTGACAGTCAGAAAGGAATGATCTAGTGCCAAGTGTGAGCGAGCAAAATGAGGGTTGGGGAAAAAAAGGGTAATATATGCCAATATAAGGTGATTTAAAGAAAGGAAAGAATTTAGAAATAGAGTCACATTAAAATGTTTTACGAAGTAAATATTATGAGGCACTCTCAATTACCTTACTTTGAACAACAAACAGATATTTGGGAAAGCATTATATACTGAAACTATCTCAGTAAACTGTTAGTTTTAATGTTCTTAACAGAATTCATCAAAACGGAAGCAATGAAATTTAACAAAGATCTAATCCTTCATTTTAACTCATGTGTTTGATGTTTTAATACAATCTTTTCAAAAATCACTTTGAAAGTGAGATTTAAAAAAAAAATATTGTTGATTTTAGAAAGGAAGGGAGAGGGAGATAGGCATATAAATGATGAAAGAGACTCATTGATCAGCTGCCTCCTGCAAGCCCCAAGTGGGTATCAAGCCTGCAACCCGGGCATGCGCCCTGACCAGGAACTGAACCGTGACCTTTTAGTTCCTGCTGAGCCATACAGGCTGGGTGCTATCCTTTTCTTTTGGAAAAAAAAAAAAATTTTTTTTCTTTTATTAACATTGTTTTCTTTCATTCATATATTTATTCATAAAATAATTTGGCTGTATGGAGATATTTTTGAGCTTGCTGAGTAGATACCATGAGCAAAGCTCACCTCCTGAGTGAAGAGCACAATTAAATGATACTCTGTAAAATCAGTACCTTCTACTGACATAAATAAAGTTTAACTTACTAAACATCAAGTCTTTATTAAGAGATAATAATCAGGGGGAGACTCAAGAGTATTAGACAAAGTTATTCAAGACAAGCATTTCCCCCTAACCTGAAAAACACGACAGCGAATAGCACCAAAAGGGGACATGAGTTTATCACCTACCGAAGGGTGGGAGATCCTTGACGGGCACTTTCTTCCGGGAAGGATAAAGGGACACAGCGGGGACCTGCAGTCCTTGGTTGACTTTATGTGGTGGCTGTGGCTGCTGGGGCTGCGGCTGGGGCTGTGCTTTCTGCTGTGACCCTGCCCTCGGAGCCACTGGGGAGGTCTCAGTTTTGACAGGCTTCTTGTCACCAGGATTCTTAGGCACTGATAATTGTTTGGTTTGAAAATAGAACAAGAAATTTAAGAAGTTAACAGCTATATACAAGATAATTTTAGGACTGCCTGAGCATTTTCTGCAGGTAGAATACTAAAACGTGTCTTTTTTTTTCCCCTGTTGCCTACACAAAGGACAGAAAGGAGGTAGGGAGGGAACCCTAGTTATAGAAAGTATTAAAGGCATGACAAGACAAAGGTATTTACCTTAAGAAACTAGCTATCCCAAAGGTGATTATACTATTGAAGACCACATTAAAAATAAAAATAGAAAAATACGAGTAGCTTAACACATTATGTGTGTGCATATAAAATAACACAAGTATATCATAAAAACTACGACAGGGAAATTGTTAGAAATGATTTTTCTAAAATGGTGTCCGAAAGCCCTTGGCATATATGAGCTTAGTTTTTACTTAATAAATATATCTTTTAACTATCAAATTCTAAGGGGTAGAGTTATGTCAACTAATAGCAGCCAATACTGCTTGAGTGCTATACTAAGCGTGTAATTCCATAGCAGATAGAAAGCAAACCAATTCAATAGGGCAATTAAATGCTGTATGTATCGTATGTTAATATTAAAACCAACTCAATTACATACGCATACTTCCTGCAATTTACACATAAGGGAGCTAAGGGCTAGGGAGCTCAGGTTGCCTAAGGTGACCTTGCTGGGCTGAGGAACAGTCAGGACGAGAACTCAGACCAATCTGACCTCAGAGGACAAGCTCTTCCTTCATCAGGACGCACAGAGCTTCCACAACGTTCGGGGTAAATCTAAGAACTTGAGTTTTCTCAATATACATATAACATTTATGTTCTACAGAAGGTGTTTTCAAACCTGCCCATACAAGACCCAGCCGTGTCCTAAATGGAAAAATGCCTCTGTCTTACAGATTCAGATGCAAATAAAGAGAAAAGTGCCCCCGTTTCTAGCCTGGCCAGGTTTTTAACAGCTGGGACACTTCATATTAGTCCGAGTCGTGCTTCGCTGTGCAGCAGCATTAGCAGAAGTACTGCTTTCTGTGGAGGCTGAACTTAATGCCCGGTTCTGTCTGGGCTTAGGGGATAAAGAGCAGCCAGCATAGCTAGTTGGGCCCTGCTCGGACTTGGTGGGCCCCTCACCCCTCTCAGGTTGTCCTTCACTTTGGAGGTATTGTGAGACTAAAAGGGATGCAAATGGGAGAGACATCACACACGTGGCCCCTGCCTGCATACTGGCTGTGTTGGGATGAAACCAAAACAACAGGCACCCTAAATAAGTCTCCGGTGTCATCCTCCCCACACTAACCCAGTTGGACACGAGGCCTAGCCTAGGGTAGTGCTGCGTGGTATTCAAGAGCAGCATTCAAGGTGTCCAGGGTGCTACTTCCCCCAGTGCATTAGGCCCCACTCTGTCACCACCTGGACCATCGCACAGGAAACACACCTGCATCCCCCCAGATTCCACAGCCACTTGAAGGAAACACTCACATGTGTTGGTTGCTGGCTCACACTGCAGGGATAGCGTCTGAAGACTCTCCTCATCCATTTCTAGCTCCAAATTGGACAGGTACTGCTTCACTTTTCGAGCCATTTGGGCATCTTCGTAAAGCTTTTTGGCATTGAGAAAGGAACTACGACGTACCCGCTTTTTATGCCCACCTGTCTGAGCAACGTCTAGCACCGTTGCGTTTGCACTACCCTGGCTGAGGGACCTAGAAGATGAAAAGGTAGATATGCAGCTCACTCTAGCATGGGATTACTTTATCTCTTTGAAACGTGCTAAGACTTAAAAAAATACTCTACGTTTGAAAGGTCACATGCTTTATTCTGGTAAGTAAGCTGTTACAAAGGAATATAGAATAGTAGGAATTACATTTTTTTAAAGTTAAAAAAGAACCCTGCACACATACATATATATGTTTGGTGCCTGTTCTGTTCCAACTAGGAAATTCTACATTTCATTCAAGGCAGTCCTCTCATAGAAGCCAGCAAATAATATAATATAATAATTATATGTAAAAGCTCATGCAAGAACACAGCTATAATTGGGATTTACATTAATTTATTTCTCCTAAAAAGGATGTTTTACATAGATTTAAAAAAATTAGCTGTTTACAATTATTTTCTTATTCCTTGTGTTAAATGTAGTGAGTTTCTAAAGTAATATGGTCAAATTGTTAATAAAATGGTCATGCAAATGTAAACATATGTACAGAAACTAGCACATGAATTGTTAAGAATTATTTTTCAAAAGAGTTGGTTTATAGAATGAAAACAGTAGTTAGTTGAGCTGTAAAAATTTTAGTTTTAATACCTAGGGGCAGCTTTTATATTACATATATTTACTTCTCAAATATCTGTGCAACAGAATTAAAATTGCACAATTTTTCCATCTCACATCCCCCTCCCCAACACTCCTCCCACTTTAGGCTTTTCCTATTTCAAAACACAGAAATTATATTAATATAAAATCTTTCTGAAAGCTTCCAAGTATGTCTGACCTACAGTGCCCGGAACAATCATCAATCATTTCACAGCTCTCATGGATCATGACCTCAAAAGCAAAAGCCCCAACAGATTAAACTGGAAATCAGTTTGCCAACTGAAGTGCTGCGAGAGCAAGAGGGTTAAGAAAAAAAATGCAAAGCATCAGGAAATAGAGCAGGTAAGAAAACAATGCAATGAGCAGAATAAGAACTGGGTGTGGGTATGCAAGTCGCCGCCACTTACCCCAGACTCCTCCATTTCTTCTTCCTGTAGGTGAGAGCCATGGAGGTTGAAGCATGGGTGTAGAAAGAGACAGAAAGATCACAAGCTCAGAAAGAGAGGACTAGACTTCCGAATAAGCAGTATAAGAAGCCCACAAACATGAAACTGCATAATCACCTCACACACACACCTTGACCAGAAATATTTATGTGGCTCAGAAGACACATGTATTTCAATTTTTTGTTTTAAAAGGAGACTGACTCATGCTCTCCTCTCTTTCATGGGATTAGTCATTTTTGACTATGCTGACAGCTAAATCCATTGTGTGCATATTGAAACAATGCTGTTGGGTTATTTACATATTTTACTTCATACTACCAATTACAAGTTTTAGCTCTACAAATGACTGTTCCGAAAAATAAGGAACCAGTAATTGTGCCTCATGTTAGATGAAAAATGTTTGAAGGACAAACTGTGTATACTGTTGATATAGAATAAGATATTTATTCCACATTAGAGCTCAGTGGAGATTCTTTGCATGACCTAATAGAATTTCTGCCAAGCTACAAATATAAGTAATTCCAATTTCCCTCATTTATTAGCTAAACTCCACCTTCTCTAATCCCATATGTGCCCCTGAAGTTGACACACTGACACACTCACCGAGTCCTGAACATGAGGGCAGGGTCCATGTTAACCGAAGCCATTCGGCCAACATGACGAATTTCTTTCGCAATCATCCTTAGTTTCTCAAAATTGACCAGTCCATCGACTTTTGAGTCATTTCCTATAATTGGCAAAGAAGAAAAAGGGAATCACATGGCATTTGTTCTCTTTTTAAAAAAATTATATTTCCTAAATTTTATTTTTGAATTACAGTTGATATGCAACATTATTTTATGTTCATTTCAGGTGTACAGCATAGTGGTTAGACAATTATAGATTTAGAAAGTGATCCTCCCAAGAGCTTTAGTGCCCACTCAGCACCATAGATATTTAGTACAATATTACTGACTACATTCCCTAGGCTGTACTTTACAGCCCCTTGACTACTTTGTAGCCACCTGTTTGTACTTCTTAATCCCTGACATTTATTCTATGCTTCCACCAGTGAAGGAAGAAATCCTCTACTTTGCATTTACCTTCATGAAGAAACGTGAGATCCTTCTTGATAACTGGGAATAGAGGGATTATGGGAGGTTGTAGGTTTTGACTATTGAGGACATTGCGATATTTTGCCATGTTTCTGGAAGGATCGAATAGGTCTTGGAGATCCTGAAATAGCTTTTCATATTTATTGGGAAGTTTTTCCCAGGTGGTTCGCAGTCTTGCTACTGGTGCCAGGTTTAGGCCACTAAGAGGGAAAAAGGAAAAGTGGTAGAAAATTAAATGACTCATCCTTATGAAATGAAGGAAGTGAAACAGTGCATTGTTGATTAGCATATAGCACCTCTGTGTGTATCCTAGTTACACATAACAATTTACAGAAAAATTCATAAGAAACTATTACTAACTCCAGGTGATGAGAATGGAAGATGGAAGCAGAACCAGCATCAGGGGGATTTTGTTTTACTCTTCTCTCCTTTGTACCCTCCTGATCCGTTCACTATGAGCAAAACCACTAAAATGAAACTATCGTGAGGATAGAATTTTGTTTCCTTGTTTCCTTGTTTACCGCTATACATAGAGCAGTGCTTGGCATATAACAGGCTGGCCAAACATCTTAACAGTAATAAAGTAAAACAAAAGCATTTATAGTAATGAGAATATGGTCAAACTCCTAGGCTAGTGGTTCTCAATCTTCCTAATGCTGCGACCCTTTAATACAGTTCCTCATGTTGTGGTGACCCCCAACCATAAAATTATTTTCGTTGCTACTTCATAACTGTAATTTTGCTACTGTTACGAATCGTAATCTAAGTATCTGACATGCAGGATGTATTTTTATTGTTACAAATTGAACATAATTAAAGTATAGTGATTAATCACAAAAACAATATGTAATTATATATGTGTTTTCCGATGGTCTTAGGTGATCCCTATGAAAGGGTCGTTTGACTCCCAAAAGGGTGGCGACCCACAGATTGAGAACCGCTGTTATAGACAGAGAAAATGACTAATTTAATAATCACCATCAACATCAATATAAACTGTTCCAGCTTATAGTTTCCTCCAGTCTCAATCTAAGCAACCAAAAGGGAAAAATAATGAACATTTCCTGGGCATTGTCATTGTGCTGGCTGATGGAGCCCCACATACATTACAGTAATCAGCCCCTTACCCACTGTTTTGCTTTCCGCAGTTTCAGTTACCTGTGGCTAACTACAGTACAAAAATATTCAATGAAATAATCCCAGAAATAAACAGTAAGTTTTAAATTGCACACTGTTCTGAGCAGCATAATAAAATCTGATGAGTTCTGTCTCTGTCTCTTTGGAATGTGAATCATCCCTTTGTCCAGCCTGCCATGCTGTATACGCCCCTTGCCCGTTAATCACTTAGTAACCCTCTGGGTTATCAGATCAATTGTTGCAGCATCGAAGTGCTTATGTTAGGTAACCCTTACTTCGTGCACCAGGCCTCTAGTACTGTTCTATTTGTCCTATTTTATTATTAGTTATTGTTGCTAACCTCTTAGTTTGCTTAATTTATAAATTAAACTTTATCATCAGTATGTATATACAGGAAAAAAATATGTAGGGTTTGGTACTAGCTATGGTTTCAGGCACCAACTGGGGGTCTTGGAACGTATTCCCCATGGATAAGGGGGACTACTGTATATCATTTAATCAGCTCCATAACTCTTTAACAAATTGTTATTTTACAGAGAAATAAACTGATGTTCAGAGAAGTTCAAGTAATTTTCCCAAGGTTACAGAGCTAAAAAAAAAAAGGGAATATAGATTTTCTGTGCTCCAAATCAGCATATAGGAGATTTTTAAAATTAAAGATCAGGATCAGGATCAGGATCCCGAGAAAAAGAATTGTTCAATATAATTCAATTACGACGACTACACTTAGACAAATTATATAGTGTTCCTGGATTGATATATATTTCTAACCTGCAAAGTGAACTGAATCTTAAGACAAATATGCTCTCTTACCTGATGATTGCAAACATTGAGTTAAAATTCTTGCATTCCCTACAGTGGAGTGCTATCTTGATGAAATGCTTAATGATCTTCATCCTCTTCAGCTGGTTTGTCTCTCTCAGAATTTCAGACGCTACCCAAAATGTTTCCTGGTTAATGACTTCTTCAAATTTCTTCAGGTTGGCACAGCTGGTTTTTGATTTCAGTTTAAATAAATCATCTATGTATTCAGTAGGTTCAATGTTGCGGAAGAGTTCAAAATTTCGCATGGAGAGTTGTGTGGCAACTTCCACAGTACTGAGCTGCAGCAGGGAAATTTGACTCTCCCTCAACAACTCCTGAGCATCTTCATCTGAACAAAGGGTTTCTGTTTCCATGTTGTTTTTCAAGTAATATCTATAAAAAAACAAAAATTCAAAGCCTAAGCAACAGTCTCATGATATTCCTTAAAAGAACATTGCTATTTTTTACAGAACATTTGAAAGAACACTGAATTGAATGATGGAAGAATTATTTGACTATAAGAATGTAGCTGCTGCCCTGGCCAAATGGCTCAGTTGGTTGGAACGTTGTCCCGTACACCAAAAGGTTGTGGGTTCGATTGCTGGTCAGGGTACATACCTAAGTTTTGGTTCCAGCTTAGGCGCATATAGGTGGCAACCAATCGATTTTCTTTCACATCAATGTTTCTTTCTCTCTCTCTCTCTCGCTCTCTTAAAATCAATAAAAACATATACTTGGTGAGGACAAAAAAAAGAATGTAGTTGCTGTCTCAGTCACCAGATCATAGAACCACCTATCCAGAAGTCATTGATGAAAATTAACAAATCACATGGAATTTCATGTGCACCAGTTGTAATTTCTTTTTCTCTTGTCCTTCCTTGATTTCTATATTATTTTGCCCCCTCCCCTTTTTTTTTGCTAAAAATGACAGAAAATAGCTAAACTAAAGTTTTTAGTTTAAATAAAGAAATAGGCTCTCAATAGGAAGCAGGAAGATCAGACACAGGTCATGGTTCTACTTTCCCAGAGAGAATCTGTGGCTATTGATAGGTTCATATTGGATCAATCCCAGTTTAGTTATTCAAATACCAAAAAAATCTATAAGCTATTTCCCCCCTATTTGATTCACCGAGTAGAACAAAACTAAAACAAGATTTTAACTGTTAAATATCGGATTTTCACAAAAACCCCTACCAGTAAGTGGGGCAGACATTACTCCTATTTTTCATATGAGAAAACAGAGGCTACCAAAGATCAATGACTAATTAATACCGGTTACAGAGATAGGAACTCAGAGATAGTGCTCCTTTTGCCTTGTAAGCAACTTGTTGAAAATAGAATCCAGATTGTTTGCCTTGTGATTTTTTTTTTTTTAAACAGACACTTTTCCTAAGTCAAATTTCATAAGAAGAAACAGAACAAGTACAGAGGGAGTTCTGCCAAACTGGTCCTTTGCGTATTTTGCCAAGGCAAACATGGCAGAGAACACATACCCTGGGCCACTGACATGCTGATTTAACACACAGTTTTGGCTACTGATGAAGCCCATGACATCTCTCCATCTCTAATTTTCCTGAATAATGAATGTGAATCATGAATCTTCACCTCATCGGGGATTTGTAGAACTCCATCATGGTTAGAGATATATCAACGTACATTGAAATAATAATGCGAAAAAACTGACCTCCAAATAAAAGAACACTACCTGCTAGTGGCAGGGTTGGCAATGAAGTAAAAGTGAAGAGGAGTAGAAGGTTATAGGTGTTAGCAAGAAAACAGGTTTTGAATGAATCTTATCAGGGTTTAGATGCATAAAAAATTCAAGTAAAGTGAAACACTCCATATGGTGAGTAACATGGAAAAAAATGTGATCTTGGGAACCACGTAATTTTCAGTCAGTGCAGAATCTAGTCATTATATGAGAGTCAAAACTTAACTACTTTTTCAACTTTTACTAATCTATGCTTTGAGAATACAAATTACATATATCTATCAATGGAAATACCATTCAAGAGACTGACAAAATCATGTACAATGTTTTCTTTCAAGTTGCATGTGTTATATATATAAGCATGTATGCAGCAAGAGACCAAGCCTGCAGCAACTAAAGTTTGGTGCCAGAGTTAAGAAGTGTTTTTCACAGTATAACATATAAATACATAGCATGAGCCAATTACACTGTCATAGATGTCTCCGCCTAAATAAATGAAGCTCCTACAAGAGGTAGATAGGCAGGAGCAAATGACAATAGAAAGTTATGAGAAAGCATTTTTGTGAACGTACATTTCCAAGAATAAGTGAGATCTGTGACTCTACATCAGGCTTTCTTTACCATTCTGCCAGCCCAGGGCTGTAAAGAGCGAGCATGAGAAGTTACTGCTTGCACACCAGTGTGCAATAACAACATGCAGGCCACAGTACCCTTGCTTTGAACAAGTCCTTCAGAGATCTTTGTGAAGGTCAAACTTTACTGTATGCATTTACTTTGATAAAGCAATTTCCAGTGAAGGGGTTTGAAAAACTTCTTAATCTGCAGGGATACTTAGTCTTTTTTTTTTTTAAAGAAAGATTTTTTTGAAAAAAAAAATATTTTTATTGATTTCAGAGAGAGGAAGGGAGACGGGGAGAGGGACAGGAACATCAATGATGAGAGAGAATGATTGATTGGCTGCCTCCTGCATGCCCCCCGACAGGAATTAAACTGTGACCTCCTGGTTCATAGATGGATGGTCAACCACTGAGCCAGCTGGGAGGTACTTGGCTCATTTAAAAAACCCTTTGAAAGTGTACATCTCTTAGACTTTGATGTGGGTTTGAAGGGGCAGGTAAGCAAATCCAAAAAGATACATATTAAATACCTTCCACTCAGTTGTATTCTATCAGCAAGTTTGGAAAGCTGATCTGGAAGCCTTCTCTGTTTGATGACTCCCTCAGGGGTGACGGAGACTTCACACAGCGAATACTGATCAGGAGTGGCAGTCACAGCAAACTCCCTGATGGCCTGAATGACCACTTCCTTCGCCGTGGTGTCCTTACTGATCATGATGTATCGGCTTTGCTGATCAGCTTTGAAGACCCTTAACACTTGATCTGGCAAGTCTGGGGGAAAGAAAAGCCATATGTAAATAGAAAGGATTTTAATATATGGAAATACAATTAAGTGAAGTAATCTGAAAATAAAATAAAAAAAACCCTCCTTATTAAAGAGAATGCTAAAATTTCCCCTCTCACATATTATAGCTCTTCTTCAAACATGCAACCAGTCCACATGCTGACAATCTGCACGGACGCATTTCCCCTATAGATAAACGCATCGTCTACAGACAAATGCAAACTCATCAGTTCATAGCAAAAAGTAAAAAATAAATAAATAAATAAATAAATCTAAAGTTCATTTGTATTATATACCGAAAAGCTCATTATTAAGCTGACCTAAAATAGGCCTTTTATTCTATTTACTTCATATGACCTAGTAATGCCTGCATGGTATGTATCACCTTCATTTTAGGAAAGAGAAAACAAGTTCAAAGAGATGAACTTGCCCATGGCCATATCACAGCAGTCTGAAGAATAAAGACGAGCTGGTTCCAACTGTTCGAAGGTGCACCCTGACTAAGCATCTGATAAATCCAGGTCAAACCAAGAGAGATACATACAGTGCTATCACCATTCCATTAGAAGAAAAGAGATGATTGCAATTACACAAAAGCAGCGTGGGAAGTGCTCACCAGGAGTAGTACTGAAGTCCAAAATGCGATGGTGTGACTGCAGTAAGTCAGGGTTGCTGGATGACAAGGTGCCACTGACGGGCAATGCGGTTGGGATATGCTTTGTTTGCCTTAATCCCACGATGCTGTCATCTTGAGACTGACCAATCCCAATATCACTGAACAAACAGGAAAAATAGGAAATAGCAGTCAACCAGGTAGAATGTTTAACTCATCAATATATAACAGGCACAGACCATAAGTAAATCCCATCTCACAGAACATGCAGTGAATGTAAAAATATTGATGAATTTGGTTGAGAGCTGTAAACGTACCTACTGCTTAAGACTGTATCCAACTCAATTTGTTTTGCTGTTTCTTAAGTGTAGAGTGTGTTTCTCTGAAAACTATGTCTTTTAATTAAGACAAATCATAACAAATAGTAGTTTCTCCAAACAGAAATACTTTCAAGAAAAGATACGCTCTAGGTTCTGATGGAAACAGACTTTTATTTTTTTTGGTTATTATTATTTAAGTGTTTGTATTAGTTTGGGAGGGAGCGGGAGGGAGAGGATGAGGAGAGAGACAAACATCGATTGGTTGCCTCCTGCATGCACTCTGACCTGGGATCAAACCCACAACCCAGGCATGTGCCTTGACCGGGACCCGAACCTGTGGCGACCTTTCGGTGCCAGGGACGATGCTCAACCAACTGAGCCACACGGGGAACCACACAGGTCAGGGCAGAAACAGACTTTTAAAAAAGTACATTAAAAAACACACTTAGTTCTCACTCAGCTGACGGCTTCCGCATCAGAATGTAAATTGTTTTATAATCTAATCTTAAAGAACAGAAGAAACTGAGTGAAATGAATAGAGGGGGGAAAAAATCCAAACTGTCCCAATTTCATTCTTCAGTGTTTCAGAGAAATGAGATCACTACGGAGTCAAATGTAAATGAACCCTGACACAGACATTATTTCTTAATTACACAGAGCATAAGAAAGCAGTGGTGCAGAGTGACATTTCTTGGCATCAAGGAAGGGGCAATGAAATTCCAATGACTCACTTTTAATTCTCTACTAAAAATTTTTAGTTACAAATTTAAGTTCCCAGAGAAATACTGCTTATTATGGGTAGCTACAACTTCATTTCCATTTATAAAAAACCTGTCACTGTGGGCAACTCTAGAAACAAAGATTTGAAACATGATTTAATAATAAAGATTATTTCTAGATTTGAAGAGTCAACTGTTTTTAAAACATCAAAATACAACCATATGCACGCACACACAAAAAACAACTAGATCACAAGCAAATGGTTAGCGCTCTATCTAGTTTCTATAAATACCTTGAAAGAAGAAAATTATACTAAGGTTGGAATGTCATAAATAAAATTAAGGCATTTAGCATCAGTAAGGTTTTCAGACATTAGAGCTTGACAACTACTTTTAATGGTTCTGCTAAAAAGATACCCAGTAGCATTCTCTCTCGCTCTCTCTCTCTCTCTCTCTCCCCCCCCCCCAATCCCTCCTCCCTCTTCCCCCCGCCCCCCCCCCCCCCCCTTGGCAAAATAGACATTATAAAGGTAAATAAGCACGGACAAGAGCTTTCTGTTGTAAACAAAAATTAAAGGTAATTTTAGTGTAAGTTCTTTCAAATTTATAGGTAAATCGATGCCAAAATAAAATTTCTGTTTGTTAAGCACATAGAGGCATGCATATAAAGACTAAAAGTGTTAATTTTCTGTGAAACATCCAAACTTTTACACTGTTAGTCAAGTTTTACTATTCAACCATATAAGCCAATTTTTACTGCCAAAAATATTAGCTGTATTCCATGAGCTGAGATAACTACTATGGGCTCAGGCCAAAGATATAGCTGACTGGTCCGCCCCTGCACAAATGGCTGTAAATATTAGTATACTCCAGGCACACCCAGAAGAGCTGCCCTCTTAAGAAATGTTTCCTTCAACATTTTAACACCTAACATGATCTAACTTTCTCCTCTTGCCTATATCTCTATTATCCACAGACGTGCGGATGCTCCAGGATTGAAACTACTTTATATTCGAGACAATTCAGAAACGTCTTTGCACACATCTTCTTACTGTTCAACCATTCCAACTCTCTCATTGCTACTGAAATTGGTTTTTGGCCTTTGTTGATTTTAGACTAGTGACTTACTCCCTGTTTTCTCTGGGTTCATCAGTATCTCTACTTTCCTGACAAACAGTTCTGAATCCTATAATCCTCTTGCCTCACCCCTTTCTTTCCCCTCTATTTACATCACTCCCATGCCTAACCTTGGCAGACTGCCATTATTCAGCATCTTAGTTTCCATAATATTTATAATGTTCGAGAGAGAGGGGGGAAAAAACAAAACAAAATGACATAGCTAGAAGATTTCTCTAATTGACTAGTTTAGTGCCTTTGTAAAAAAACAAAAAAATCTTTGCAAACACATGCTGATTTCTAGGAGAGAAAAGTTTAAGTGGTAACCAGTATTAAATCAAGTCTATCAGACCAATAGATAGATCCTACATTTTACTGAGTCTTTTTTAAAAAATATAATTATTTCTTTCTACTGCACTGCAATATAAATTACAGCAAATCATTTTTACGTAATAAAATACATAAGTGATTCATACTTTAAAAAACTGCAAACCAAGAAGCTTCCTCAGTGTGCTAAATTCAATACCTCTACTTATTGTCTTTCTGTCCCCTTCTCTAGCTTTTGAATATCTAAGTTCACAGAGAGCAATATTATACATAGTATTTTCATACTGTGTACCTTGTTAACATCCTGTACTGTGAATGGATTGCATCCCAGTTCTTACATGTCACATTTCTATTAATACTTGCCAGAGTCACACTGACTTTTTATTTTTTTTAAGGTTCATATTTAACTCATGGTCAAATATTACTCTGAGGTCTTTTATTATTATTGTGCTGCCAATAACTCTACTAACAATGTGAAGGTTTGAATGTTTCACAGAACATTAATACTTTTAGTCTTTATATGCATGCCTCTCTGTGCTTAGTCAAGAAGGGTCACTTTCAAAATCGACTTCTGTTTTCTGTAATGCAAACCTAATCCATGGCCACTTGGAAACTTACTCAATATAAATACACTCTCAAGTCTATATATAAAACCATCTTACTCACTGCTTATCCTTAAGACTCTATAACAGAAGTCTTTTGTAGCTGATGCAAAAACATCAATCATAATTCAATGGGGACAATACAAGTTTGACACTCAACCCATCAAAAGTATATTCTGGACCATATCTCTTTAATCTGTGGGTGAAAATTTTAACTGAAATGGAATTTAAAAATAGAAATGCTTGATATAGTCCTAAATCTCTGTAACTACTGCTCCTTTCATTATAAAGGAAAAAAAGAACATGTTTTTAAGTTATCTCTTATGTCACTGTAGTTTGAGGAACCTATATATATGTAAAAGCCTAAGCGACCAAACAACTGAACAACCAAACGACTGGTCGACCAGTGGCGATGACGCACACTGACCACCTGGGGGAAGATGCTCAATGCAGGAGCTGCCCCCTGGTGGTCAGTGTGCTCCCACAGTGGGAGCACCACTCAGCTGACCGAAGGGCACCAGGTGCCGGACTCACAGCGGGCAAGTGCAGCTGCAGCAGTGCGAGCCTCTCCTGCTTCCATGGCAGCACTACCGAGCAGCAGCAGGTGCAGTGGGGCCTGGTCCAGGCTCGGGCTCCTCCCCGGCTGCCTGCCACTTCAGGCACTACTACATCCCTCTGGGGATGTTGGACTGCTGGTTTTGGCCTGATCCCCACAAGCAAAGGGGTCCCGGATTGCAAGAGGGTACAGGCCAGGCTGAGGGACCCCACCAGTGCATGAATCCGTGCACTGGGCCTCTAGTATATAATAAATAAATTTGGTGCACCAATGTTATTTAACATTAAAAACTTTTTGACTGATGGTAACTGTTATATAAAACATCCTTAGACTGAGAAGAAGCCAAAATGAAGAAATAACCAAGCAAACAAGCAAAGCTTAAAAAAAAAAAAAAGTGAAACCAACAACTTTGTCTAGTCTGAGCTCCTGGCATGAATAAACAGCCAAAAAGAGATTTGAGAAATTCGAGATACACCTAACATTCTGACTGTAGAGAATACTGGGAAGAAGAAAAGGATTCTGTGTTTGGTTGGTGATATATTGACAATGGCTAAATAACTGCAAACAGAAAAGAAAGGAAAGAAGAGAATGGCAAGGATGAATAGTAGCAATGGGAAGAAGCAAAGATTTGGTTGGCAAAGAGCAGATGCGATGGTAGAGAAGACACTCAGAAACAAAGAAATGGTAGCAAAAAACTCCCACTTCCCAATTATAGAGAATATGGGAACAAATACAACATATTTTTAAAGACTAAATGAGAAATAAAAAAAAATAGTTCAAATGAGGAAGTGCTATAGCTCTCTCTAATGAAGACTGGGATGAGCAAGTAAATGGCAAAAACATTATTAAAATAAACTTGATTGTTCAGGATTTCTTCTAAGATCGCTCAGGCATAAAAGCTTAAAATCTTTTTTAGACTCCTGCAAATATTAATTACATAATTGCCACTGCATATTATTATAACAAAAAATAATGGACACAAAATCTACACAGACACTTACTTATATGGTTTCTGTGGCAAGATACTGATCCGAGTCTTGTCGAGTATCTTCTTTAGCTTGTTCCTTCCTCCGACGGTATTGGCTTTACTTTTTTTATTTACCTTTTCAAGTCCTATCACCTGTTCCACATCTACAGCAAGATCTGGAATGGAATAGCGACTGGCCTTTTTGATGTCTCCAATTTTAGGAAGATGAGGGGCACCATTTCTTTTCTCTTCTGACAATCTTGTCAGAAGTTCTTTAAATACTAAAATGGAAATAAACACCACAGAACACCCATTATAAGAAATTGGAGCAACTCAAAGGCAACTGTAGCACTTGGAAACAGATGAATAGTATAGACTTCAGCTATTAAAACTGTAATCTTACAGGAAAACTCTACTCCAATGAATGAATGACAACAGGAATCTGCTTCATAATGTGCTCTATCATTCCTACTCAGGATAAGTTAAAATAAAGTAGCTTTTTAAAAAAAAATTTAAAATTGATTTTTAGAGAGAGAGGAAGGGAGAGGGGAAGAGAGAGAAACATCTATGTGTGGAAGCAACATTGATCGCTTGCCTCCTGCATGCCCCCTATCAGGGAATCAAGCCTGAAACCCGGCATGTGCCTTGATTGGGAATTGAACCAGCAACCTTTTGGTGTGTGGGATGATGCCCAAGCAACTGAACCACACCATCCAGGGCTAAAGTAGTATATTATTTAAATGTATAGGTATTTAAAACATTTATGAATAAACACATTGATAAAACATAATTTTTATGGTCATCACATCAGTCGATTCTGATTTAGGTCTAATTACATACTTACATAATTAATTATATATCTATGCATTTTTCTATAAATGTTCTTATTCCTATAATGTTTTAAATATAACTTATAAAAATGGCCTTTTTATGATTAAGATAAAGATTATAAAGACCAAAAGGAGAAAAATGAAAGTATGCAAAAATACTTACCAAATAAATTGGTTTTCACAGTGATAGATAAATGTGTGTTATTTCTAAGAATTTCCATGGCTTTGGACAGCTGAATATTTTCAAAGTTTTGACCATTTACTTCTAGTATCTAAACATAAAATTATAAAATGAATATCAATATCCCAATTGACTGAAGAAAAAAAGAGAGAAATAGTTACCCTTGGAATCGGGATTTAGAAATATCATACCTGATCCCCTCGCTTCAAGCCGGCTTCAGTTGCTTTGCTGCCTGAATCGACACTGTCCACAAAGATCCCAAATCCCTTCTCTGAGCCTCCAAGTAAGATAAAAGGCAAAGGAGCTTCTCGGGATGGTTTTGTTAATGTCATCAATCTCCTTTTTGCTTTAGCTGCACATGCAATATTTAACAGCCTTAGATGTCCACCCATTTTCTGTAAGAGTTCAGAGAGAGTGGTTTCACAGACAGGCTGAATAAGATGAACTTGAAGCTGATGGTTTTTAAAATAATCACAACTATTACCTCTCTTTCCAGATTATTTTCAAATTCTTCTAGAAATCGAGTCATCGCAGGATCTCCTTCAAAGTCATTGAAGTGATTATTTACCCACAATAATACTACCCGTGTAACCTGAAAAATTAATTGTTTTCAGTTGGTTTTCTAAAAATTCAGTGCTAAAAGTTTGCAATTAAAGCGATTTCAAATTAGACATCCAAACAACCTAGTAATAGCAAATAAGAAAATAAACTAAGTACAAAAAGCTTCAGCAATGATTTTATTCATAAGGAAATGACCTAAAAATTTATACTCTGAATATTGACTCTAGATTGTTTTGCCAAGAAGGGTCTTGAATCTGTGAAGCTTACTTACTCTCAAAATATATTTGCAACAGATTACCATAAAAACAAAGCTATAGTAAAACCAAAATAAATGAATACAAGATAAAAAAGACAGAACTTTAAAAAAAAATAAAGGTAGAGGGCAGAATAGACACAAGGAATTAACAGTATTAAGTCTAGAAAGATCTACAAGGGAACAAGTTATAAAAGGAAAAAACTAGCTGGGAGTTACAGGGAGTTACAAATTACTTGTTAACATTAAGATTCAGAAACCTCTTAACACCCGTAATTCTTCAGGAAAAATGAATAGCCTTTTCTCACCCTACACATGTGTCTTCACACAGTCCAACACTTTCATATAGGCCGATATATACACTCTCAGTTATGGATTTTATTTTTTGTACCCAGCAAGAACTATGCAACATTCATTAGACTATAAGTTCCACGAGTACAACAACTTTATGTTATGTTCTGAGGGCATCCTTAATACTTATAACAATGCTTGGCATAAAGCAAATTCTCATTAAAATATTACTAAATGAAGTGAGTATAATTGCAACTTAAATATAAAACTACTTGTTTTCTCTTATATGAGTTTAATTTTCTAAATTTGAATAACAAGATAAAATAAATTTTCTATAGAATTTTTTTCAAACATTAACCGCTTAAAATGAAGAAATAAAGCACGCTATTCTAGCAGTAAAGAAAGAGATGATGGTATATAGTTAATTTTTAACCATAGTTTAAAATACTATTTATTGTTAATATGCTGTGATAAATTATAGTATAAACCTAATCACTCTTGAGTTAAATCTTGATATTTACATTAATTTTATGTCATTTACCATCACTATTGCCCAATTCTTCAAATGTAGGAAACATATAAGATGATTCCCCTTAAAACGATATCTAACTCTTGACTTTTTTATAAAATTAAAATTTTGCAGCTGAGAAGCCAAGTTGAAAGTCCACTAGCCATATTACACACTAGAAAAACGAGATTCATAAATCATAAATTGAAAACTACCACCAACAGCAAGCAACCTTTAGGATGTGCTGGCTCTACGCGAGGTACTACATAAAGAACTTTATTTTCTATTATTCATTTTCACAACAGTCCCAAACAGATGTTGATTATTCATTTTACAAGTAACTATGTGAGTGTCAGGAGGGTGAGATGGCATATAAAGTAAATGACAGAGGCAATGCCACTCAAATCAAGTTTTTACGGCTGACGAGCCTGGTTGAGATCTAGGCCTGTGACTCAGAATACGAACTGAAAAGCAATACTGTCCAAACGATCTCCCCAGGACCACACAGCTGGTTAGGAGCGGGACCAGCACCAGAGCTTGGGCTTTTCTCCTGTTCTGGACTTCCCCACCCTGCCCTCCCAAGTCTGTCTCCTGTAAATCAGACTGCACACGGGAAGAAGTACAGACTATGCTTAACTCTCAAACTTCGTAAGAGGATGTAGTTTACCATCCAGTCTAGCCTTGACACGGCTCGCAAGAGATGCTGAAAAGGGTCTGTTGAGAATTCTATTACTGGGACCTACCAGCCAGCAATGGCTGTCATGCAATGCTGCTATGGTGCCAATTTAAAAACTGAAACTTTTCTTTTATCTGGGATACACTGACCCTCTACCTGGATGATACAGATTCCTATGGAACCCAGATGGCTGGGGGTTGTGCTTCAAACACATTCTCAAAAGAACTAAAATTTAAACATTTGTCAACAATTTACTAACATTTGCATAAAAAAGAGATAATTTTAGGACTGAACCTAGCAACCTATAACAAGAACTAACATTTGTATCACTTTTGCTTAAAAAGTACACTCTCTTATTCCATTAAAATAATCTGAACGTAATTGGCATGACAAATATACTAAAGTATACTTGTTTATATATGAATATTTCATATTTAAAAGCCAAACTAGAATATATTTTCCAACCTTATCCCTGAGGCTCGGGTCATTAAACCACTCCAATAACTTCTTTCCCACTTCCATTGGGCTGGAAAGAAAAGTCCTGTAGGTCAATAGGAAGTCTTCTATGAACGTTGGATCCACCACCGAATGCTCTTCCACCAAATGCATTGTTAATCTTTCTGAGGTGCCCTGTAGCAAACAGAAGGTTTAATCACTATTCTGCAGAAATAGCATCTGAAATGTTCAAATCTTCAATATAAGACAAAGTGGGTAGTGATATATATAATTAATAAAACGGCTGTTCACCAGGAAATATAAAGACTTTTTACAACTGGTAACTTTTAAGAAAAACTATGCCTAAAAACTGGGTAGGAGGATCTACAGTTGTCATACCTGCTACTGCCAATCAAATAGAACCATATTTGTCTTACCTTGATGACGATGTGTCCCTTTCTTGTTCCAGTTCGATCAAGCTCCCGGTGTTCTTTCACCATAACAATTTCTCCTTCTTCCTCCACTTTTTGCATGTTCTTCTCTACTTGGTTGAGAATACGGCAATAATCTTGCTGGGCTATGCAGACAAACTAGAATAAAATATAAGTCACATGTTAATGATAAAGTGCTTGCAAGAGACTTAGCAGTACTAATAACTCAGTGTTTTAATTATTTAACTCTGACATTTTTCTATGTCTTTCCCATACTTTCTAATGAGTGCAGTAATGAACCTTAATCAGAATTCTCCACTTTTTAATGTAGTTCTTCCTTGCTCAAGAAAAGTTTCATTTTTTAGAATATTTATGTGCAGTTTATATTAAAAACACTAACAATTTTTAAAAATCAGGTGGTAAAATTAGGAGTCCTTTCTCATGCTTCTTCTTTGACAATTAAAAAAACATTAGTGGAGGGGAGTGGAATCTTAAGAGGATAGACATAAAAACAATCACCATTTAGTGGGTTTTAAAAGTTTGAAAAAATGTTAAAAGCAGGATTTTAAAATAAAGATGGTTTTAATAAGAAGACACTGAAATTCCATACATGGATATGTGGAATAGATATTAAAAATTTGCTAATTATATTAATAAATCATTTTAAAAAGTCTATTTTTTTAAAAAGGTCCACAAAAACAAGCCATATACTCCTAAGCTCAAATCATTATTCCTTATAACAGGTGTTAAGGGTGATCCTTTCTCTTAAAGAAAAAGTTAGCAATACACACCAAGCCATTACTCCTCCATGACCCCTAACACACACACACACACACACACACACACACACACACACACACACACATAAAATGTCAGGGCTTAGGGCAAAGCACTTAATTACATTTCTTTGCAGTTTTAAGAAAAGTTAAGAACGAATTATAGAAATCACTTATTACACAAGTTAACGAAGGCCATTGTTGCACCTGAATTTTGAAGGATTTATTCTTATTTAAGAATTCATTTTGGGATAAAAAAGCATGAACATTTCTTTTTCTCTTTTAATGTGAAAAGGTGAAAAAAAGGGGATGGTTAAATTATAGCATACATAAGATAAAATATGAAAGCCATCCAAAATCATATTTTCATAGGTCATTTAGAGTTCTGGCTTAATGTTCATGATACTACATTAAATATTTTTAGGGTGGAAAACCAAATACTGTAATATTTATAATGACATCCTCCTTCTCAGCATTTTGCAGTAACCATACAGGACTTTCTCAATTTATCCTCCAAATCATCCCATAAAGAAGGCACTACTATTATCCCAGTTGTACAGATGAGGACATAGCTGTAGCATCAGCTGCTAATTTACCCAAAGTCTCATAATTATATGCTTGCCAATTAAAAAAAAATTGTATATGCATATCAAGATCTTAGAAGGAAATATAACAAAATGTTAATTATTTCTAAGCAATCCTATATAATAAAGAGGTAATATGCAAATGGTCGTTATGCCGTGATGTGTAACGACAGATCAGCAGGAGGGCGGGGCATTGGGCTACCTGCGCAGAAAGCTATGAGCAACGGTGGGCAGGGCGGCCAGCTGAGGCAAGCCGCAGTGAGCTACTAGAGCAAATTATAACCGACTTTCATTTTTTAATATACTTTTCTATATTCCTCCCCCGCCCCCCTTTTTAACAGAAGTTGCAGGAGCAGTTCACACTTGAGAAGTACCGTATTACAAAACTGTTTCTTCCACTGAGTTGGATGATATCACTAATTTTTGTATTAAGATTTCAGAATCAAAAGTTAAAATTCAAAACATATAATTACGTTCCTTGTAAGTAACTATACATAGTTCAATTCATTTTTAAAAATTCCTTAAAAAAAACCCATTTCCATTACACTAACCCCATATATAGCGCTTAGCCTTTTTGTCTCAAAAATATTTTTATTTTTAAAACTTTTACAGAGAAGAAAAATTGTTTCCCCTATCTCCAAATAACCTTAGGTGTTATTTCTTATACTTAGTTTTAGAGAACACAATTCTATCATTTTCTCATTCATCTCCTAAAAAAGAAATACATTCCTGAGTTAAAATGACTAAGTAGGCAGAAAAAAAAATGTATTTTAAAGAGAAATGTACTAAAATTAATCTTCAAGACTAAGAATTTAAGAAAATTAAAATAAGTTTGATTTAAAATTCTCAATGTCTAGACAGATAGTTTGGGCATTTTTTTTTTTTTTGAGATATAAATGACATTCTCCAGTTTATTCCATATGCTTTTATCTGCAACTATCAGAATATGTGATTCAAACTTATGCATAAGGATTCACATCTGCACTAAATCCAAAGCTAAGGGTAGGCTTAGCACTGATTGAGTCAATGAACCAAATATATTATGAAGGACTCAGGCTCTTTTGGTCTCTCGATACAAACATTCACAGTCTGGACTTCAACCTAAAGCAACTTCCTCATGGCTCTAGGAAGCATGCCAGTGACAACTAAGCTTCAAGCTTCCTCATTCACATGCAGGAGAGTGAGAGAGAACATTGCTTCTAGTTTGGGCATTTCTTCAGCAAACTAAAATGCCATAAAAAAGAAAAAATCCCAAACTGAATTTCTAATATGGCCATACAGAGCTGATATCTAAAAAGAAATTTAAGATGAAAACATTTAGCTACATTTTTATTAGCAGATTTATTTTTGTTTTAAGAAGTTTATAGATATAGTGAGAAATTAATAGGTAAAATAGAATTTTAACTGGTAAATTCAATTTGTGAATTTTTTTGGTGAGGTTTATACTTTCAGACAGCTGTTGACACATAAAAAGTATGCATTATGATCTTGGCACTATGATCTCTCTCTCTTTCTCTCTCTCTCTCTCTCTCTCTCTCTCTCTCTCTCTCTATATATATATATATATAAAAGTCTAATATGCAAAGTGACCCCTCGGGAGTTTGACTGGGAGTTCAATCACTCACTATTACATGCACTGACCACCAGGGGGCAGTGCGGAACGAAGGAAGGCCCCGATTGGCCTTGATCACCAGCCAGGCCTAGGTACCCTACCTATGCACAGGGCCTCTAGTCCTATCTAATAATAGACAAACATGGTAATTAACCATACCCCTGCTACACTTCCCATTGGCTAATCAGCAGGATATGCAAATCAACTGCCAACAAAGACGTCAGCCGGCAGCCATGCAGCTGAAGCGAGCAGGAGGCTTGCTTGCCCCAGTGATGGAGGAAGCCAAGGTTCCCCGCCTGCCGCAGCCTGGCTCTGAGCTCCAGATGCAACAATGTTGCAATTATAGAAGCTAAACAAACCCCAGGTACCTGATTTCAGCCGGCAGTAGGCTCAGAGCTTAGAGCACCAGTGATGGTAACAGAGTTTCAATTATAGAAGCTAAACAAACCCAGATACCTGCTTTCAGCCAGCCATGGCCTCAGAGCTGGAGCCGGCTCTCAGCTCCAGTGACAGCTATAGAAGGTAAATAAATCCCAGAATAATAAAAAAAAAGAGGCTGGGAGCTTCAGTCACCCGCCAGCCTGAAAACAGCCCTCAGCCCCTCACCCAGACTGGCCAGGCACCCCTGTGGAGACCCCCACCCTGAAGGGGGTGTGACCAGCTGCAAACAGCCATCATCCCCTCATCCAGGCTGGCCAGGCACCCCTGTGGGGACCCCCCCCCCCCCGATCCAGGACACCCTTTAGGGCAAACCAGCTGGCCCTCACCCGTGTACCAGGCCTTTATCCTATATAGTAAAAGGGTAATATGCAAACTGACCCTAACAGCAGAAAGACTGGGAATGACTGGTCACTATGACACACACTGACCACCAGGGGCAGACGCTCAATGAAGGAGCTGCCCTCTGGTGGTCAGTGCGTTCTCACAGGGGGGATCTCTGCTCAGCCACAAGCCAGGCTGATGGCTGCCAGTACAGCGGTAGTGGTGGGAGCCTCTCCTGCCTCCTCAGCAGCACTAAGGATGTCCTACTGCAGTTTATGTCTGCTCCCCGCTGGCAAATGGACATCCCCCGAGGGCTGCCGGGCTGCCAGAGGGATGTCTGATTGCCATCTTAGGCCCAATCCCCTGGAGAGCAGGCCTAAGCCAGCAAGTGGTCACCCCCGAGGGGTCCCAGACTGCGAGAGGGCACAGGCCGGGCTGAGGGACCCCCTATCCCCGAGTACACAAATTTTTGTGCACCAGGACTCTAGTATAAAATAAAAACCCAGACAAGATTTTGCTTATAAAAGGCCAATGGCAGTTTATGTCACAGTATTATTTTCTCTTGGGCACATGACATCACAATTCATATTAATTGAATTAATTTTCACATTTGGTCTCAATATTTTCTCTAGTCTTTAATTAAATGTTTTTAAATAATGAATATTAACATAGTATCAGCACTGACATGTTAACTACCAAGTATTTTCCGTATGTCAGCAATTATTTTTTTACTAGCAAGTCTTTCAACTGAGTCATACTAAGATTAATTTTCACGACTTCTAAAATTAATTCCTTATCTTGTACATATTAAATAAAAACACTGCATAACTGTACCAGATCATCTTTATTAATCTATTTATACAATGTATTTTTAGAATGGGAGTTTTACTCCCATATATTTTGATGAACAGATTATCAATTATTAATGGAAAATGTTAAAATACCATCTGTATAGAACACTCTTTTTAAGAGAACATATTTCTAGAACACTTAGTTTTTGTGTAGTTCAAATAACTTTAAGGGAGATTTATTTTTAATTTCCTGGGGCAGGATAACACTAAAAGCACTAAAAGTAATAGTTCTACTTTAAGATCTTACTTATAAATCTAAAAGCTGACCTATTTATTTAGGCATAAAAGTCTTACCACAACTACAGATAATATGTTCTTTATTAAGCATAAAATAAACTTTTTAAAAATGATATTTTATACCTGGCAGTCATCCACCTTTGTTCTCATTACTCCTTTCATGTATTCTTTGTCCATGGTGGGAGAGACACCAAAACTATTTCCCATACATAATATTTCTGCTTTGCCATCTGGGTAAGTCACTTCTACAGAACCATTGAGAATCACTGACCAGGAATCCAGCTAATTAAAAAAACAAAGACAAAACAGAAAATAATATCATGATCATGCAGTTGTAAAAGACAGAATAGTCTCTACACATGATTTAGCAGACTTTTCATTCTAAAGATGGAACAAATAAGTAAAGTTAACTGTTTACCAAATTCACAGAACAAGGAACAAAGCATAGCCATGTATGTAGTACATATCTTCATGTCTAGCATAGGGTGTATGTCATTCTGATCTCTCAGTATGGCTTTGCATATTATTCTCTAAAAAGACATAAGGGGCCCTAGCTGGTTTGGCTTATGGATAGAGCATAGGTCTGTGGGGTGAAAGGTCCCAGGTTCGATTCTGGTCAAGGGCACATACCTGGGTTGCAGGCTTGATCCCCAGTAGGGGGCATGTAGGAGGCAGCCGATTAATGATTCTCACTCATCATTGATGTTTCTATCTCTCTCTCCCATCCTCTCTGAAATCAATAAAAATACATTAAAAAAAGAAGACATAAAGGGAAATTCCTTCTGTTCCCCAAAACACATGTAGTAAATAAGAAAAAGTAATCACCACTGCCTGAATAAGGAAATTAGTTTCTTCTGACAAAAGGCATATTATAAACATTTAAGTTGTAACATCTGTAAAGTTAACACATAACAATATCTTTATCAATATCATTTGAAATACTGTAAATAACTGAAAACAAAACAATGGATTTGGAATACTTTCACAAAATAATGAGCGTATCATAACTCTTATTCAAACTTGTTTATTGTTTTTTTAAGAGGGAAAAAGTAAGAACTGGCTTTCTGTTCATTTGCTGTATTGACAGAACCTCAAACAGAAACTTTTTAAGTGGAAGAACTATTTACTAACCTCTTCACCATCATTTAACACTATGGTCCCAGCTCTTTCCACCACTGCAAATACCATCACAGCACAGAGTTCTCGTCTCACTGACATTGTCATATTGGCAAACGCGGGCAACTGGTGCATAAATTCCAAGAGTTGTTCTGAAAAGAAAAGATACTCAGTGTAAAAATCACATTGTTTTTTAAAACTAGCGATCAAAAAGAATGCTCTAGGGTTCTTTATTTTTAAATGCCCTAAGATTCGACCCATTGAAAAATGTAATTACTTTAAGTATCTTTAGTACAAGTTGGCTTTCTTGCAGGTCTACAAAGATTTCTGTCGTTCTGAGAATAGAGACATTTCCTTGTTGTGTCAGGAGCAATAGTATACACTGTAATTCAAATTCTAATGGGAATTAATAAATTAATAAACTTCAAATGAGAAATTTCTATTGAAAAACGAGCTGTGATTTTATTAAGGCTTATTAAGGGGTGAAATGATGAGCTGAAATGAAATAGAGCTCTGAGAGTTCTCCGAAAGCCATTGAAGTCCATTTCAGTGCCTTTGGGGAAGTGGATGCCCAAAACAGTGAGCAGAAATAGCTACCTTCAATCTACAGATATTCCAGGATTTAGAAACCAAGGGGTGTTTTCAATGGATCAGACAATCTATGAAAAGTGGTCAATTAAAACTTTATATTGTAATATGTAAGTGACAAAATATTATTCCTTATCCCACAGATGGACAAAAAAGAAAGACATGTTTGATCACTCAACTGGCGACGCTGTGGAAGAGCACTTCTACTTTGGTGTAAGTCTAGCTGTTGAAGAGATGAATGACTTCACAGTCTTTTCAAGTCCTGTGGTCTCGATTTTTAATTTTCTGTATTACTAGGTAGATTTACTAATTACTTACTATATTCTTTCCTTACTCTTCAATATGGCTCTATGAGGTACATGATTGTTGTTTTGTTTTTTTAAATATGTTTTATTGATTTCAGAGAGAGGAAGGAAGAAGGAGAGAGAGAGAGAGATGGAAACATCAATGATGAGAGAGAATCCTTGATTGGCTGCCTCCTGCATGCCCCACACTGGGGACCGAGCCTGCAACCAGGGCACATGCCCTGACCGGGAATCGAACCATGATCTTTTGGTTCATAGGACCACGCTCAACCACTGAACCATACCAGCCAGGCTTGTGTTTTTTAAAAATCTCACAGGGAGGAAACAGACTCAAAGCCATATAATTAGGTGATAGCAATAACATGTTTCAGGACCATCTGCCTCAAGAGTTCATGCTGGACATCACAGGCAGTGAAGAAGAGCAGAAGGTGTGTGTCGGACATCATTTGAATACTTACTAGTTATATTATTTTGGGAAAATTTATGTAATTCCATTAAGGCATATTTTTCTCATTTGTTAAAAAATAATATACATATCTTTATTGGATACTCGTGAAGATCAAATACAATAAAGGTTAAGTCCTTAACACAGAGTAAATATTTAATAAATGAAAACTGCTGCTAATGTCTTTAATATATTCTTACCTTTCAAATTTTTAGCTAAGTAAAAATTCCATGATATTTTTCTTGTTTCCCACATAATGAAATTCTCCCCTTGAATATTCCTTCTATCTATTAAGATTTATGACAAATTTTATGTTGTTGTATATAGTTTGTTAATTGCAAAAACAATTGCAAATAGAACGATATATTCTATATATGAATGTATATTACACATACATATACATATACACGTATATTGCATTTCTATAAGGTCAGACTGGGTGATTTTCTCTGGTTCTGCTGGGTAATGTCTGCTCTGATTAGACCCTACGTCATCCCTCCTGTGTAAGACTTTTCATTACATAGGGTGGCTTTGGTAATCAGGCGCATAACAATCACAGGTGGTACCCAGGGACTCTGTCCAACAGGACAGTGTTCTTCAACTTGACCCAGACTGATGTGTCAAGAATTTAATTTACTGTTGCAACCGGCTTTTTTCTTTTAAATGAAGAAGAAAGAGCATTAAAGCACATCACTTACAGAAACAATGAGTAGGTGTGTGTGTGTTATTTATTCCTGGGGACAGGAATAAAGCAATTTTGAAACCACTGCAAGAGATGACCCATACTTATTACATATGGGAGGTAGGAATCATTGTTTTGCAAATGCACTGACCTTTTGGTTTAACACATAAAGGCAAATGAACACGTCATGGTCCTCTGACTAACACATTACAGCTCTGCCATTTCAGCCTCTGTTTCTTCAGCTCCCACCCACAACTCCTCAAAGTAAGGTATGAAAGTATCACCTGTAGACCACTCATTTTTTAATATATATTTTTATTGATTTCAGAGAGGAAGGGAGAGGGAGAGAGAGACAGAAACATCAATGATGAGAATCATTGATCGGCTGCCCCCTGCATGCTCCCTACTGGGATCAAGCCTGCAATCCAGGCATGTGTCCTTGACCAGAATCAAACCCGGGACCCTTCAGTCCTCAGGCTGGCACTCTGTCCACTGAGACAAACCGGCTAGGGCACATTTTATTCTTTCCTTTCCCCTAATAAAAGCCAAAGATTCATGGTCTTAAGAAAAATATGAGACCGGAAGTCGCCAGAAATGTTTTCAATTTAATATAATGTTTAGACAATAATAAAAGTCAAATTACCAACACAAGTATGATGGAACAATTTGAAGTATATGAATATGAAGTATAAAATATAATCACTAATACTTGCTATAGTGATTTAAGTGCCTTGCGTAGACATTTTTCTTGCTTTTTGGCAGATTCCTACTCCATTAGTAGATCATAAAATCAATTTGTGATATATGAGTAGTGACTAACATTAAAAAAATACAACATGAAAAAAAATACATGATGGAAAATATGTGTGCTTCACATATACTAAGGATAAATAATAAAGGAGGAAGAAAATATCTGATAATAGAAAATGTCCATAATTCTTCAGGCTCAGTTGAAAAACAAAAAATAAATAAATAGTTAACCAGATGGCATCTAAGAGTTTTTAAGACTCTCAAAGGTTCATTAATGGCATCACTGGTTTTGTGGTAACTTCTATCTTACTACTTACTATACTGGAGGTTTAGAGCAATTAAAAAAATGAAGAATTTTTATCGTCAATATTAAACAATAGATATAAAATGAAAGCATTTGGCTATAAGTGCTCAATATAAACTCTGATAATGCTACAGGGATATTACAGAGTTAAAGGTTTAGAGCAGCCAAGAATTCAGAGCTTGGAATGGGGTAGAGTCAGGCAGTTCCTAGGACATAGGAAGAGAAAAAGCCAGGGATGGGAGAAGCAGATTTTTGTTCTTCTATATTGATTGGAATAATCTATTACAATAATATGTTTTGTTTGGAAGGGAATATTGCTGTTTATGAAAAATATTAGCCATTTAAAAAAAACTTTTTTTTCCTAGTAAATGTGACACAGTGGAAAACCAAATAACTTACAAGATCAGAAACTGAAGCCAATTCAGAAAATTAGCTTACCTTATTTCCTTTGACTTAATTTTATGTAAGAAACAATATTAATATTAAAAAAAAAAATCTATGGAGTTTTTGGTACATGAAGGGGGAAAAAGAAATTCTTTGAAATCACTGATGTTTCTATCTCTCTTCCTCCCTTCCTCTCTCTCTCTACCTTAATGTGTCAAGGCCTCAAAACAAAAAATTAAATTAACAACCATCCAATCATTGGCTACCTACAAAAATTATGAGTTGGGAGACCAAAAATGAATAAAGTCCTTTCCTTCAAAGTAATGAAACAAAGGTACACTTAAGAATCTAGGGAAACCCAAAGAGAAAATTGTAATTCTTGCAGTTTTAAAAATATGAAAAAAATATTAGCAATTTCATTTGATTCAATAACACCCCCCCCCCCCCCCCCCAATATACACCATCCCTTCTTTTCTTGTGTGGATAGGAAGAGAGGCATTTAGAGAAAATATCAATTATCCAGATGTTTGTAGTTCATATGAAAGATGTCTGTTTTAACTAAATACTGGAAGATGAGCTAGATTTAACAAATAGTAACAGCAAAAGATAAGGCTAAGAATTCTCATGTGTGGTTTTATTTTGAGGAGATAGATAGAAGATCCAAGATCTCCTGGGGACCAAACAACATTCATTAGGCCTTATCTTTAATGATAATGGTTACTATTTTAAATTAAAGTATATTTGATAAGAGCAAACATCAAAATCATTGCTGCTTGCAAGAGAATTGGTATTCAAGGACATGTTATTCACTATAGATATTATATCAACAAGCACATTTTAAAAAAAGATAGCCTTGCATTATTTTGTAGGAATCAGCATAGTTCTTGCTTTCCAGAAATTAGGAGAAAGACTTCAGATATAAAGTGAAAGCCTTACATTTTTAAGAATGACATGCTACATATATTTTAACACTAGTCATCATTTTCTTCCATAACTATACTTAAAATGAACATATTCAAAAGAGAAGATACATTAGCTCACAAAAGGGTAATTTCCACATCAGTCTGCTCATAAGCAGCGTTCAGTCTAATTTAAAACGTGCTATGAGCAAGGATTCTGGAAGTCAAGTTGAACACACTTCAGTTTTATTCTCATTTTAAAACTACAATGAAGAGATTTTTAAAAAGAAGTTGGCAAAGACAAAGAGGAGAGTGAAACATAATTTTGGACACTGGAAATCAGATGCACATGCGGTATCAAAGAAAGCAAAGCCCTATGTTTTCAGGGGGTAAAACAGACCCACTCCAATTTATGCTGCAGGACCCTCAAAAGACTTAGAAACGACCAGCACCTTTGGAATGAGGAGTGGTGTATACAGAGAAGGAAATGGGCTAAAATGAGAAGGAACAAGAGGTGTGTATTTGAGAAGCAGTCAAATCCCTTACTCCAGCAAAGATGTAGGCAATAATTATCCAGAACAGGTTGAGGCCAAAGGCACACCTAGCTCCTTTCTCACTTCCTTCAGTTCTGAGCCCTTTAAGCAGAATTACTGGCTCTACCTTCCTAAAACAGCTTCCTATTCACTATCCTCCCCCACCTCCACTACCCCCGAATTCCCCTTTATTCTTCAGACTGCAATGGAGCAAGGACCTCATCTGCCTTCCTACCCACTGATGCCAGCACCTAGAAAAATGCACAGTACATACACAGAATGTGCTCAATCTAATCAAACGGTTATCACCCTATGATATTCATCTATAAGTAGCTACCAATTCCTATAAGTGGCTTTATTATATTTTAATATCTAATCCCAGGTTTTGCTTTTTCATCCTTTATTTCCTAGCCTATGCATATAGTTTAAATGATAAAAACTATTTTTCAGACATAATGTCTGTCTCCCTCAAACACACATGCAACAAGCCACTCATAGTTATGCCTATACTATGCAATCTCAATAGATTCAGTTCCTTGACTTTCTCTTCAAATACGTACTGGCGCAAAATGGGTTGGGGGAGTGATAGAACAGATAATTCGGACTCAGGTAAGTATGGTTACAGATTCTAGGCCTGTGGTGGAGAGGACTCTAAGAGAAGTTGCTCTCACTCCCAGTATGCTGAGGAGAAGCCCGAGTGCAGAAGGTGCACTCAACACACTAAACCGTTATCACACAATCCACTGTGGCCTGATGGGAGAGGTGGGGAAAGGGTAGCTCAAGGAAAGGAGAGTGGATATAAACTACTTAGCTTTTTAACCTGAGGGTGTGTTTAAAAAAAGACAACTCCCACAGCTCCTATGCTGCACCTTGACATTCTGTTGTCTTCTTCTACTCAGTCATATGGAATCAGAGCAGAAGCAAAGTCACCGACAGGACAGTTTCCCCAGGTGCCACTTGACTAATGTTTATCTGCAGAAATCACGAGCTTAATACGAACAGTGCTCACAAGAAAATTAATAGAAGTAATATTATTTGCAAGACTTTTAATTTTTTTTGCCATAAAGTAAGCTAAGAAAAGGCTTATGTGGAAAGTGTGTTTTATTTGAAAGTTTTATTTGTAGATTCTTAAAGAAATTGGCTGAGCAAAATGGACTACAAAAATATGTTTTCAAGAAATGCGACTGTTTAATTTTCCTTCTCAAGACTTTAAATGGCTCTTAGATTCACTTTCTCCTCCAAACATACCAATGTCATCGTCTGTCCGGTCAATGGGGTCCTTCTCCAGGCAGTCTCGCACGATGTCCCTGCTCATCAGAGGATCCGAGGCCCGCTCAATGTCTTCTTCATCATCGTCGTCCTCAGAATCCACTGCTGTTTCTGGCAACCCACTCAGGTCCATATCACCAGCCTCACTTTCTGTGGCCTTAACGCAGAGCAAAAAAACAACTTTTTAACTGTTTTAAGTACATCTTTTGTACACAAAAGAAACAAGAACAAATCTAGTTTAAAATATTAAAACGTTTATTACATCAATTTTTCTGTAATAAAGTTACATGTATCAACATCAATAAGTAGTTATGTACCCAGCACTACGTAAAATAATTATTTCAACAAAATGAGTGATTTTATTCCCTATTAAGTTTTTTGTTGGGATTAATAATTTTATCTCTATATTTTTTATTTCTTATCCAAGCTATCATATGACATTTAAAACATAGTAAAATAAAGAAGAAAAAAAACCAGTTTGTTTTCACTCCATTTTTAAAAAAGAGAATGACTTAATAAGCTCACATTAATATTTTCTAAAGCTTAACAAAAATAATTTAATCACATTTTCACTTTGTTAGGTACCTTTCCTAAACTAAAATACGTATGTACATTATAAGAAAAACCTAGGGTGAAAATAATTGAAGACAGAATACCTAATGAATATAGGATAATTGAAAATGTCTGTAGGACAGCTCTGCAAGCAAGTCCTTAATAAATATCACTTAAAAACACCATCATGAGCAGAGGTGTGCCAGTTGGGAGAGCAATAAGGCCTGTGGCCAAGGCAGAGAGAATCAATTGTGGCTCGCTCAGAAAACATATCGCCTAATTTAAATTCAGAATCCAAAGAATTGTTTCTAAATTCCAGAATGAAAATGAAGTAGAGCTTGTTGTGATATAGTATGCCAAGGCTGTGAGCAGAGAATCTAAGCCAACATTGTTGCTACTGGCACCTAATGTCTGACGTCTAGAAATGTGACAATTTGCTAATGCTTGTTCTGACTACATTTTCACCTGTTTCATCGATACATTGAAGATGATTACTCATCACCTTATACTTTCAAATTTACCATCAGTCCTCTATATACACATTCTTTAATATTAGCTCAGGGTGAGGAAGGGACCCTAATGAAGACAGAAATAAAAACAGAAAACTCTTTTAAATGCCATAGTTATATAACAAGGTTTTTCTTTAATTTGTAAACATCTAACATATGATAAGAGATGAAAAATAAATGAATAGAATCTCAGAGAAATCTTATTATTTAAATGAATTCTATTTGTCTTAAATAGAATAAAAAAGACTTTCAAATGTGAATTGGATCAATCCCTCCAAAACTGAACCCTCACCCATTCGTGTTAATGATCATTACTTGTTTTCTGTTATGTGTATTCTATTCTTTAAGAAACTATGCTTAAAATAACATTCACTAAACCTGAAGATGATTTTTATTTTATTTAAATAAATATCTTCTATTTTAAAATACTACAGAATTCCTTTTAATAATATGTTTGAAGTTAAATCAATAACTTTTCAGGAACCTACTAATTTCATAATATCACTTTCTCATGAGCAATGAGATGTTTGGAGACAGAGGGAAGTTGAAGTTTAATGAACACTAACTGGTCTACAGAAGGGTACTCAACTTAAGAGGAATGCCTGGAACCTAGTAGTTACTGAATTTTATTTTTTGCTGAATCAATACACAAACTCAGAGTTTAACAGTTCAATCAATTCTACCATTCACTATGTGACTTTAGCAAAGTCCCTTAGCCTCTATGAAAGCAATTTTATTATCAGTAAACTGGAATACTATCTTGCCATTCACAGGACTGTTGGATCAAATAGGGAAAAGAAAGCCAATAACAGGTTACATAAAAAGTTCCTTCTTCATGGGGACATATTTTTCTCACCAGTAGTTGCATACTTTTACCTCTCCCCATCCCTGCTATGAGCCTCACACACAATTTATATTAGCAGAATCTGTAAAAAAAACCCCAAAAACACTCCCCCCCAAAAAAAACTATGGTAGAACCCCAACCCCTTACATACTGTGAAAAAAATTTTCTCAGGCTAAATGCATCCATTATATTCTGGCTCAATAGCTCATAAAATAATGATAAAAACAGTGATTCTATATTGCATGACTACCACATATCTAGAACATTTGATGTTTTTAATACAAAATAATCTTCGTAGCTATTCAGCAAATTAGATTGCCCCTATTATTTTTAATCCTCACCTGAAGATACTTCTTTTAAAAATTGATTTTACAGAGAGAGAAAGGCAGAGGGAGGGAGAGAGAGAGAGAGAGATCGGTTGCCTCAGGGGATCAAAACCACAATCTGGGCATGTGCCCTGACTGGGAATTGAACCTGAGACCCTTCAGTGCATGGGTCGATACTCCAACCAACTGAACCACACTGGCTAGGGCAGATTGCTCCTATTTTTTAGATGAAAAAAACACTAAGGAAAATTAAATATACTGTTCAATATAAATTAAAACAAAATAAAATCCAGCAACTGTGTCAGAACTCAAAATCTGGTCTAACCAATACAAACTACTAAATAAATATTTTGCACTATAATACTTTGCCCAGTTTTCTCAAAAGAATATGTCTTCATAAAGAAAATAAGTTAAAACATAATAAAGCAATAAAACATGTTCTGCTTTGTTACGTCATAAAACATGAAATGTTTAAAAATATATATTTACATATAAATATAAAACACTTGCTAATTTCTAGTTTCTCCTAACTATAATATTACTAAGATTAATGCTTGTCGTTAAGGTCTTTTATTCTAAATAATGACATGCACACAGACACCTTATATTTAAAAGGTATCTGATTATATTTATCTCAGGAGAAAGAAGAAAGGCTTACATATTTTAGTTAGGCAAATAATTCTGTCCTAAATTAATTTATCTTTCAAATATATAACCTAATATAGATTTAAGTGCACATTATAGCTATAGTCATAATCTCAAAAAAATCTATATTATGAGATCAATACTGAAAGCTCTATGATTTATTTAAATCAAAAGGGACTACATATATTGTTATTAAAAATACAGCTCTTAAAACCAATTTACTTTGCATTTTTTAAAGTTGCTTTAGATATTTTTATTGATTTTTTAAAATATATTTTTATTGATTTCAGAGAGGAAGGGAGAGGGAGAGATAGAAACATGAATGATGAGAATCATTGATTGGCTGCTTCCTACACGCCCCCTACTGGGGATCGAGCCCACAACCCAGGCATGTGCCCTTGGCCAGAATCGAACCTGGGACCCTTTGGTTCAAAGGCCAACACTCTATCCACACTTAGCCAAACTGACTAGGGTTACTTTGCATTTTTAAAGGTTATCAAGAAAAAGAACAAAGTGAGGAAATATTACATGCCATAAAGCTCTAGTGAAGTGTTAATTTACCTAAAATAACAATAACTATAGTGCCTGGCTGAAGTGGCTCAGTTGGTTGAGCATCATCCCATTCACTGAATGGTTGCTGGTTTGATCCCCAGTAGGGGAGCTTCCAGAAAGGCACCTGATCGATGTTTCTCTCTCACAGCAATGTTCTTCTCTCTCCTAGCATCTACTCTGGTGAGAATTAAAGAAAAATAAAAACGACTATACATGTTTTACATTAAGTACTTAAAAATCATTTATGAAAAAACTTTTTGCTTACTAAATATCCCACACATGGATACCCATGTTTACGAGGGTTGCTTAATAGAATTCTTGATTTAAATAAATTTTGTGCAGAATTTCAAACATACATATTTAACTCAAACAGTACCTAAATTTAGGCTAGATATAAACTTAGGCTAGAAAGTTATAGTGAATGCTAGTGCTGATACTAATTTGACTGAGACCAAAGTAAGTAGGAGCTGCAGACAAAACCAATACATATGAAGTATGAAAATACATTTCAAAATAAATATAATGCTTGTATTAAATCTAGTTTATGTATCATAATTTATACTGTTCCTAATTTTATACTTCCAACATTTTTATTTCAATATAGGGTTTAAAAATATGTGTATACCTAAAAGAAAAGAATAATTCTTTAAAGCTCTTAATGTAAATTGTTAGGTTTCTTTCCAAAAATTAACAATCCTAATAGGTATAAGAATGTCTATCTGTATATATTTACTATAAGAAAGTCTGCTAATTTGATAGAAAAAATAGTTTCATATTTAAATCCTCATATACTCAATTACTAATGTTTTAAGGTATAGATACTTGTGTGTTCTCTTCTGCAAATTACCTACTCTTGCCCTCTGAATATTGTTATATTATGAGCTGAGTATTTTTCTTATTAATTTGCATAAGAGAGTTATAGTCTGACTTTACATGTCTCAGTTGATCTTATAATTATTAATTTTTTGACCATTCATTATACCATTAAGAATTTGATAATTCTTGGAATTTAACCTTAATTATGGTATAAAGTGAGATTATAAAATGACCCCTCCACCCCAAAATCCATTTATTGAAAAATTCATCACTTTCTTCATTAATTTGTGAGGTTTCCTCTATTACAACAATCCTTACACACCAGTTCCGTTTTGCTTGAACTCTCTGTTCTATTGATCTATTTCTGTACAACTATTTCCAGTCCACCTAAGCCATTGCTCTGCTAATCACACCATTTATCCAGGACCTTATCAAGGCTGGAAACTGTATTGTCTCATATCACCAACTTAGCCATTTCTGCTTTGTATTACCAACAGCCTCCTATTTGTTTTGTTTCCATCCATCTTCCATCTGCTTCCACCTGCTTTCAAGGAAACCCTTTTTTAAAAAAACTGAAGCATGATCTTCAAGACTCTTACTTTCTATCTCTAGCTCTCACACCTTCAGCTAATGTTTCCTAGTTTAATATTTCAATCACATTCATTAAACACATTTGTACTGCATGGCCATGATTTTCTGGCAGTATACTAGGCTCAAAAGAGACAAAACAGAGAAGTCCCGACTTCTTGAGCCAGCATTCTTATAGGAAGACAGAAAGTAATAATACTTTCAATTAAAAATCTAAATAAAAGAACTAGCCAGGAAGGAACCAAAATATAGGACCTACTTTTTAGAGGGGAATTAAATTTAAAAAAAAACAAAACACACTGAGCCCTAACTGGTTTGGCTAAGTGGATAGAGCATCGGCCTGAGGACTAAAGGGTCCCAGATTCGATTTGGTCAAGGGCATGTACCTTGGTTGCGGGCACATTCCCAGTGGGGAGTGTGCAGGAGGCAGCTGATTGATGTTTCTCTCATCAATATTTCTAACTCTCTATCCCTTCCCCCCTCCCTTCCTCTCTGTAAAAAAATCAATAAAATATATTTTTAAAAAAACCCACTGAGAAAATAGTACTTAAAAAAGAAGACTAAAAAAAAAAAAAAAAAAAAAAAGGATCACATAAGGAGAAATCATTCCGGGCAGAAGGCAAAAACAAGGCTCTGCAGCTAGAAAGAGCCTGGCATGTTGCTCCATCCATCTTTATATTACACTCATATAACGAAACTTCAGTCACAAGTGAAGCCAAATCTTTGCTTTCTTTGTGTAGAGAAAATTACTTAAAAGGGCAGAGGAAATTCGTTCTGTATTTTAGGGCACCAACTCAATTGAGCTGCACTGCCCTAGTCAATTTGCTTTCCTACTCTCTGAAACTGCTGTTTCAAAACTTCTCTCTCCTTAAATCTCTCCATCAGCCAAACCTCTCGCTCTCAACAAATGAACTCAATTCTTCAAGAGAATAATAGAAGCCATTAGATAGAAACTCTTTCCAAACTTCCCACTCCAAACCCACCATGGTATGTCCCTTTTAAAACAAAGGAGGGTTTCTTTTCTTACAGCTAGTTATCCCACTGTGCTCTTGAATTCCTCTCCTCCCAACCTCTCAGAAAAATTATTCTACACTTATATTAGCAATATAAAGACCCCACCAAAAGGGCCTTTTTTGGTATATTTTAGTCACTTTTCCTAAATTTGCATTTTCTAACTCAATGAATTATTAGCAAATTAAAAAAAAATATTTTGCTTTTAAAACATTTTTTAAAATTCCATAGTTCCAGTTTCTTTTCTATTCATCGGTATCATAAAAATTTATTTTGAACATGTAACTACATCTATAGGTAAGAAAAACAATGATCTAATCTTAACAATCTCTTCCTTTTTTGTCATACACAAGACTTCCATAAGAAAAACTTACCATAAAAGCATAATTATGCAGATATCCCTTACAATTTTAGTTTAAAAAGTCACAAACCTAATACATCTATACTCAAATTAATATTTAAAGTCAAGAGGAACATTTCCATTGTAACAATTCTATTAGAAGTTCTGATAACTGGTAATATTAGAGGCAAATACAATTAGATAGTAGTTCACGTCTTAAAACAAACTACAACATACTATATGTCTGTGTGAAGCATAAACACTAACACTTTATGTCTGTGGATGCACACAATATATACACATATAGTTACTTTATAGCTTCTATCAATGAATAACCATAAAGCTCCTGGGAATGAAAATGAAGCAAATGACAAGAAAAACACCTTCTTACCTGGTAGATATCAGAAAGACTGCTGCTTCCGGAGTCACTAGTGATACTACATCCTGAGTGGCTGGAAGAAACGTGGGTCACCTGTGGGTGGAGGCTATCAGTAAGGTGTAGTTTTGTGAAATCTGCAGGAAGCTATGGAAGGAGCAGAAAAAAAGAGAATTACAATTTGAATCAAGAATTCCAAAAAGACATTTAAAAATGATATTATACTGTACATTATTTAACCAAATATATTATTAAGATCCTTCATTTTTTAAAATTCAGAAATCACTGAAGATTGTCCTATTTACCAAAAATCACACACAAAAAATTTGAAAGTTCATGCGCATTCAACGAACCTCAAATAATGCCAAATTCAACGTGTAAATAGGTGGGTGCGGTGATTAAGATGAAGTCAGGTAAGCATTTAATTCAATGAATTAAAATAAAAATGTCAAATTACACATTTGACAAGAGCAAATCAGTCTACTACTACTACTACTACTACTACTACTACTACTACTACTTGTTAGCCATCACAAACGCAACTTTGTGACAAGAGACAGGTTAAATAAGAAAAAAGACTGAAGGTTTTTTATATCGCCCAATAATATTTGAAGATTTAAAAAATGAAGCATCTTAGAATTGATGAAGTATATTATTATATGAGTAACTGCTAGTCTCTATGGAGAAGTCAGAAAAGAATGCTCTCAAAGAACTTAGAATTGAAAAAGTGATGGACATTTACTTATCTATACAAACACACATAAATATCAACTTTCTACTTGTTCCTGTTTAAACCACAAATAAATGTAACCTCTATTGAACAGATTCACTAAGCATCCCTCAAGTGCTTCCGCCACTCTCCCATATAACTGAGAAAATGCATTGAAAACAAAAATACTCATACATTTGCCTAATGAGCAAGTATTTATGGAGTCCTCTTCCTCTTACTATGTGCTAATCAGTGAATGAGACACTAAGAAAATACTGCCCTTAAGTATCCTGTGCTCTTATAAGTTATTACCAATTATTTTGAATTAAAAAAAAAAGATGCTATCTATGATACCACACTATAATACTACTGGCCAAGAATACACATGGCATTTCAAAATATATGCTAACTTTAACATAAGGCAATCCTAATAACATTCTCTTTCCTGCCTGCATATTGGTCCTATTTAGCTGTTGAATAATAATAAATACATAAACTAATTGTCAAAATAAAATAACATTCCCTTCTGTTCCTTTGACTTCATCCCTTCTCCCCCTAAAAAAATAAAATGCCATTCCATAGTTTAGAATTAACCACACAAGGGAGGTGATTCAGGTTTACAACAATGACCAATGGGTTTGACACCTCCAAGTCCCAAAGAGGCAAAATGTATTTAAATCCCACAATCATTCACACATGACCCAATAAGCAGATTAAGATAGTAACATTTAATATAGTCTATACAGAGTATTTTTGAACTTCATGAGAGACAAGGTATCCAAAGGAAAGATTTAAATATGAATTTATTTGGGGACATATGATGACATGCCAAGTAAATGGATAAAAACACATATGTTGGAGAAGCTCAGAGAAGTAAGACATTTATTGAAATGTGTGAAATCATTACAAACATAATGTGTATCACTAAGAGTGTTTTTTTAAACAAATAATTAAAGGTGTTTTAAAATGTCAGAGAAAGTTTAGGAGAATAACAGTTTTCCTATAAGAAATGGATAGGCATATACCTCTGAATTAAGAATGTATATGTTTTATTCACAATGTGGGATAGTGAAATATTTGCAGGATTTCTACAGGAATATTCAAAAATAGAAATGTGCAGAGATGCATTAATGATTATGATTTTACATGTAGCTCAGCGATAAATATCAGATATTAAAACAATGTGTTCAAAGCTAGGATAAAAAGCCTTCATCGTTCTATCTACATTTGCATTTAATCCAGTCACTCACTGCAGAAGGCAACTGGGGAACATTACTCAATGGCTCAATGATTTTAAAAGGCATCAATCGATACATGCAATTACAGAACACCAAAATGCTTTCTACTGATTATCTTTTATAGACATGAGTCAGGTAGACATGTGTATGTAGTAAAAATTAACTTAAATATATCAAATGAAGATGTAAGTATCTAATGAATTTTCAGTCACTAAATAAGTATTTATTCAAGTCTCATAGGACTCTTCTGTTAAGTGTCCATCAGCCAGTCATCTTTCCAAAGAATTCCCTCTGTGAAAGGCAATAGCAGTTACAAGAACTCTAAATCTAATAGAGGGACAGGGATCCAGCCTTTATATAGACCACAATCTACTTCTCTATGCCTATTTCCAACCACAAATACCAGAATTACATAGCTATGTTAAGCTAAGAACCATAAAGACTGTTTAAAAGAAAAGAAGAAATATTTTCACTGTTAAGATTTCAATTCTAATATTATAAATACTTACTGAGTACCTGCTATGTCAGACACTTCGCTAAGGACAGGGAATATCAAGGTGAATAAGGCATCCCCAATTCCAAGTGTGATGTCTACTATCCAAAAAGTCATTGAAATAGGTTTTATGCACAAGAGAAAAAAATAAATCCATATTTCAAACATGGATTTTATTTCCCCAATACCTCCTATGTTCTTTGAAATGATGCAACATTAAACTCGAGTAAACAGATGTTATGTTTACAAAAGCTTAAAATATTTCCCACACATTGGGATAACAGTATCACGATTAAATTTTGTCGACAGTACACATCAGCCAAGTTACTGAATGGGGGAAAGTTGGAAGTTGTTTCCATTAGGGAAAAGAGCCTGAAGTGCACTGACCTGGCCCAGCCACAAGACTAATAGAAAAGAGACAGCGCCCATGCCTAGGGGAAATGGGTCCAAGAGGCAAATGAGCTACATAGGGACTGGGAGTCAGGGGCAAACCTAGCACAGGCACACATGTTTAAACCTGAGGGCAACAGGGTAGCACAGAACCTAGGGAGGTAGTAACTGACGGTCTGAGTAAAATATACCAAAAAAGGGGGGGAGCACAATATGCCAATGACAATACGACTTACCTAGACCAAACTTTTCTAGGCTTGACCCAGTGCCTACTTAAATTACTAGCAGTATGATATCAAATTTCAGATTAAAATGAGGCTCTAGTCTGATAATGAATTATCAGGCTCTAGATACCATTTATAAGAATAAATTTGTGAAATTTTTTTAAAAACTGGTACTATATATAGCAATTACCTAAATCATATTAAATAATAATTGAATAATTAAAGGGGAAATTAAAACATTTTAAGAAATAGATGTTTTTATTGACTTCAGAGAGGCAGGAAGAGAGAGACATAAACATCAAAGATGAGAGAGAACCATCTATCAGCTGCTTCCTGCACGCCCCCTATTTGGGGATCAAGGTTTCCACATGTGCTGACCAGGAATTGAACCGTGACCTCCTGGTTCATAGGTGGACGGTCAACCACTGAGACACACTGGGTGGACCACTTTATACATTTTTTATCTTAACATCAATACATTTCACAGCCAAGAGATCTTATATTTTTTATTTAAATATTTTCATTCTAAAATTTGATTAAATTTTTCCTGGATAAAGCAACCTAGGTTTGAAAAATACAGTACTTGTGAATCACAACTATAATAAACTACTGTTAGACAAATGACTAAATCATAGTTTAACCATAAACACTACTAACTACATAACAAACAACAGTAATATTTAAATCAGATTCTTAAATGCATAAAGTTACCTAAAACTTAAAATTAATCATAGTTTTGCAAATCTGGGTACTAATTATAAACTATCTTATTTTGCTGTCTTTTGGGGGAGAAACAGGGATGCTACAACAATTAGATTTAAAGAAGTACTATACAAAAAATATATGTCTCATATATGAATAGGCATTTGATAATCTTTGATTTATTAATTAATGACTGGCATTTATAAAGTTACTAGCTAATCAATAAACTCTATTTTTGAACAGAAGTACAATGATTATGAATGCCTTGATGTTTCTGATACCACTAAGTAAATACTTTGTTGAATTGGTAAAATTCCTTAAGTGGTGATAATGTAGTAAAAACGAGCGAGGCTGCCCTTCATCCCCCAAAGATTTTATTGTCATGTTTTCAAGCTCAAGAAGAGTCAGCATATTACTGGACATGTAATAGAAATATAAGTTTCATGTTCTATAGTGCATTATTACAATGCTGAAAAATTAGAAAACAAAACAAAAAAATACTGCCACCATCAATTGAAATTTACGGTATTTAACTGAAAATTTTCTCAACTAACCTTAGAATCACTTTATTTCAAGAAACAGTTACAACAAAACAAACAAGGTTTTGGAATCTATCCAAATCATCCCTGGCAGTTCACACTGATGAACACTACCTAAGGTAAATTAAATACCACACTTAGTGTCTAAAAACTAAGAATTTACCCAAATGAACACTATTTTCTCCATATCATCCCTGGAGTTTTGTGAGTGTTCTTTATGCTCATGTTTTCAAGCTCTGCAAGAAATTTCTTATTTTTCTTTGAGGTGTTAGTGAAAATACAGTCTCCTACATTTTCCATTCATTCATCATTTACTGAAAACCTGTGTTGTGAGGATTAAATGAATGACTGAGCCTAAGCACTTGGAGTAGGGCCTGGCACACAGAAATCACCACAGAAGTGTGTTAGCTATAAATTATCATTTGCTAGACTCTGTGTAAGACACCGCTCCTTTCCAGCTCTAGAATTCCTGTAGCTGGAATCTCAGACTAGATGCCAGTGGGTTATTGAGTTACTCCCAGAAAGGAGTTTAGACCAAAGTCACCCAGCCACAGACACTATTCTCTTTCCCATTTCAGAACTCAAGTTATATTTTAAAAGTAGTTCACATTTTCTTTCTCTCTGAGTGTACACACACACACACACACACACACACACACACACTTTTGCTTTTACTACTGATCTTTGTAGATACTACTAGTTCTGACACTGAGCTGTTCCTACATACAGCTTGAAAAGGCAGGACTATTTAGTGGCTCATTTAAAAAACCATTTTATATATATTACTAGAGGCCTGGTGAGTGGGCCTAAGCCGTCAGTTGGATATCCTTAGTGCTACTGTGGAGGCGGGAGAGGCTCCCGCCAGTGCTGCTGCGCAGGGCTTCCGGCAGAGCGGTGCTCCCTCTGTGGGAGCGCACTGACCACAAGGGGGCAGCTCCAGCATTGAGCATCTGCCCCCTGATGGTCAGTGAGCAACATAGCGACTGGTCAATTTGCATATTAGCCCTTTATTACATAGGATGGTCAAGCTTTATTTCTTTAAATCATATTTCTTTACGAACACCAGACAAAGTAAACATTTGGACTCCTGAATACTATTCATCAGAAATAATGTATGTTTCCCTTATACCTTCTTAAGATATGCTCTAGATCAAATACTCATCCTTGAGGACTGCATTCATCAGTGTTCCATAAAGCAAAGAGAAAGATTTTGCACTACATACAATTTTTTTTGTGTATAAATATATATATACAGGCAAAAAACAAAGTTTTGCCAAAAGTGTCACGAGATAACTTAATAAACTGAGAAATCTAATAATATTTCTCATTAAAATTCATGTAGACATTTAAAAATGTTGATATGACTAAGCTTTACAGAAATGGTTTTACAAAAGTTTGCTTTATATCTACTAAAGAAACCTGCTAAAAATTAACAATTTTTGTAAGAATTTAACACTTTCCCAGCTTCCTGCCAGCCTCGAAAGACATACACCTCATTTTGGACATATATGGAGTTATCTTCTGGCCAACTTCCTCCTAAGTCAAGTTAACCTTGAGCAAGTTAATTAACTTTTCTGCACCTTAGTTTCTTCTGTAAAATAAATATAACATAATACAATGACCAAATGATTAATCATTATAACCTATAGAAATGACTGTACAGATGACTCTTCTTTTTCATTCCCTGTCATTTGTCCAGTCATCTCATGTCAAATCTTTTTCAAATTCAATATGGAAAAAAAACACACACACACCTAACTTATTTTATTTATTTACTTATTTTTGCTAATTCTCACCCAAAGATAGTTTTTCCATTGATTTTTAGAGAGAGTAGAAGGGAGGGGGAGAGACAGAAAGAAACATCGATGTGGGAGAGACACGTTGATTGGTTATCGGAATCGAACCCACAACCCTTAGTCCGAGGGCCGACTGAGCCAAAACCAACTAGGGCAAAAACTAACTTATTTTTGACACTGTCATACCTAACACTATATTTATATCAGTTTATTTAAATACATCACTCCCAAAAGTTTAAATATATTACATTTTAAATAAATCATATATTTACATGGAGGAGCTCATTGTTTAGAAGACTGTACTAAATATCCAAAGTAAACAACTTTGTTGTCATGATATGCTCAGAATGCAATTTCTTTGATAAATTTGAAATTTTCATAGCTAAGAAAATTCTCAAAGTGGTCACACCTTGGGGAGTTTGTGCTTTTGTGTGTACAGTCTTCTCATATTTTACTGCAAAAGCTTCCAAAATAGTCATGTACTAGGCCCAGGCACATGCTGCCAGCTAGGTGTGGTTTAACCACAGCTGTTTAGTCTACCCCTCCTGGGGACACCTGCTGTTGGAGGACGGTCTGAACAGCAACATCCCTGTGCAGGTGGAAAGTGCAAGTGTGAGCATGCTTCACTTCAAAAATTCCCTGCTACTTTCGTATGTTAAAAATAATGTTTTAGCCCAGCCGGCATGGCTCAGTGGTTGAGCATCGACCTATGAACCAGGAGGTCATGGTTCGATACCCAGTCTGGGCATATGCCCGGGTTGCAGGATCAATCCCCAATGTGGGTGGGGTGTGCAGGAGGCAGCTGAACAATGATTTTTTCTCATCGTTGATGTTTCTATCTCTCCCTCTCCCTTCCTCTCTGAAATCAATAAAAATATATTTTAAAAAAATGTTTTAGATGGAGCTGTAACAGAGATGATATGATATTAAGATATAGCTCATCTACATGAATTTGGCACAGGGCTTTCTGTCCAAACGTAGTCCGTTTTATGTGTTAGAAATAGCTACTGCAATGTGGTAGTGACCTCGCCTTCTCCCCAGGGCAAAAAGACCACCCTCATGGTATTTTTTTAGGGTTAGTAACAAATAAATAAATCAAACTTTATTGGCTACTAGGTGTGGTTTAACGGCTATGGTTAGACAAATTATAATGCATCTAAACTTTAATTCCTACATTTACGAAATGGGGATATTTGAATATACATAGAACACCCAACTCTCCTGTTGAGGAAAATAAACAATCAAAACTAATAAATTAATTGAAAGGCTATCAGTTAAAAGCTTGATTTTTTCAAGAAAGTAGTGTTAGAAGGCCTTTTCTATTGGATGTTGAAAGAAATCACTGACTAGAAGGAACCCAACACAAATGTTACTTAAAACAGAAAAGTAGAATTATTTAGTATGATGAGAAAATGTATGATCTGATTTAAGTACCATATATTCCAAAATGTAAAGATATGACCGATTTTTCTCAAAGAGAAGGACATAAGATCACCTATATACGTTACTATGTGCCAGGCCCTGTTCTAAGCACCTGAGGACATATTAGTTCATTTAATTCTTATTAACAATCGTATCAAATAAGTACTATTATGACCATTTTGGATAGGAGGGAAGTAAGACACAGAAAAGTTAAGTGATTTGCATGGAGACCATGCAGCGAAAAGGTGGCAGCGCTAGATTCTAGCCCTGGATGTCTGGCTCCAAAACACACACACTTAAGCATGCAATTGTAACACATTTACTAATCTATTAGTTTACTTCAAGTCTCATGGGTATTGATGAAATGGTCAAATGGCTGCTTATATCAATGTATTAATACAGCTGCTTACACAAATTTCAAATATTAATTTAATAAAACAAATTTATTAAAACTTTATAATCCGCATCACCAACATCGAGTTTGACGCTATGAAGCCACTTTTAGGGACATCCATGAGTGTTCATTCTTTCTCAATTATTAGAGATACATCATTTTTTTTGAATTGATATATGATACTATGCAACATCAGTAAAGTCAATTTTGCATCTGTCTTGCAGGGTCTTTACAAAATCACTTACTATTTACTTTATGAACTAATCCTTGAAAAGTTAAAGCAATATCCTGTACTGGCAATGTTGAGGTAACATATCCAGGAAGCATTATTAAATCTGTGGAAACCGTAAAACTTCTTTAACCTCTTTATACCCATTCCATCATGTGACCCTATAAACATTCCAAGCTAGCATTGCTTGAGGTCATTTCTGCTTTATGTTTCTTACTGCAGAGCATTTTTTTGTTAAAATAAAAAGATAAATTATGCACACACATATTCGAAGTTAGTTACAATATAAACTAATCCACTAATTTTATCACCCCACAGAAAGACACCTGGCATAGTGAGAGCAGTTTTATAATTAAATATCGGAACCACTAGAAGTTTGTCATCTGAAAAACAGTTGTATTTTTTCAAAATAAAAATGTTTACGTGGAACCTAAAATAAAACAAACTTTATATAATTTTCCACAGAAATACTGAGGTTGTTGATTAATGATTATGTACACATGGCCAAATGAAATGTCCTGTTGCCTGTTAAGAAACACAGTTTTATGATGGTTTTCAAGTGACAGCTACTCCATCTCACCCCAAACACACACAGCACATAATCCCTTTTTCCTTTTCAATTTATTTGCAACCATCAATAACCACTGATCTGAAAAGCACACATTTCTCCAAGGGATTCCAAAAGAATTCTGAATCAGTCAGTCCAAGAAGTTTTCAATAAAGTACATGGCAACTGTTGGCACTGAGTCAGGTAATTTAAAAATCATCTTCTGGATAGCATTTCATCTATTTAAATTCTAAACTCTTTTGTGCATGTTCTCTATATGTTAGTAATAATTACTGCCATTATTTGGGGGACAAGTACCACTAGTATGCAATAAGCAATGTGCTGAATATTTGACATCTGCTTGTTCTACTACTTATAGAGAGCCTGAATGCTGCACCTAACCGCTGAAGAAATGGAAACTCAAACAGCTGGCTCCAAACTCTACCCCCTTTTTATTTTGCACCCTGACTCTAGATATTTATTGTCTGGGGTTATATTCTAACCCAATCTGTGCACATGTCTTCTCCCTTATTTCAACAGTATGCACTTTAAAGAAACATCATACTAATATACAGTAGCTTCATTTTCTAATGCAAAAATGGACACCATAAATATATATTTTTAGCAAAATTTGCGATACTAAAATTTGAGTTCTCAGTCTCTTGTTTGAATGACCAAGTGGGATTGGTGCTATGATGTAGCTGTCCCTGGGGAGGGAGAGGAGCTACTGGCAATACCAGAAGACAGTTCTATGACCAATTAGACAACAACTTTGATGAGCTCCAAAGGGACTGTGCTCAGGGGAATATGGAGTTAGGGAAATAAGTGGTTAAAGTCAAAGAAAAAAGATTCCCATGGGATCCATGGAGGATCCGAAGCTGTTGTTTTTTTTTTTTTGAACAAAAAATAAACAGTTGGTTTGGGAAGAAAGCCTCACACGGAATTAAAAACATTAACCCACAAGTACTTTTGAATTCTTTAAAAATTATAAAAGCTACCTTACGCCTGAAGGCAAATATACCTAAGTCTCTACACAATAAAATACCACAAAACGGAGGAGGACTGGCTAGCTCTTCACCAATGTCTTCTTCTGCCATGGAACAGGGCTTGACTACATTTTCCAGTCTCCCTTACTGTTACATACTTCCTATATAATAAAAGTCTAATATGCAAATCAACCAATTGGCAGAACGGGTAGAATGACAGGTTGCTATGATGCACACTGACCACCAGGGGCAGACGCTCAACACAGGTGCATCCCCCAGCCCACAGGCCCCAGGCCAACCAAGGTGGGTGCCAGTGGGTCCTTCTCCCCCCCATCCCAGGTCACCCCACAGATCGGCTCTGATTGCCCACCAGGCCTAGGGACCCTACCCATGCATGAATTTCATGCACCAGGCCTCTAGTGTCAATATAATTGAGCTCAAGGCTTTTGGAGTGTGAACACAGAAGTGACATATGCCATTTCTACACCTCATTAATGAAAAGCTTCCAACAAGACCCGCTATGGCCTATCTCCTATTATTGAGACAGTCTGTTGGAAGACAACAGAGCTTCGCATTGAACGGTAGGCAGCTGAGCCACAAAATGGAGAGGCCCGGATCCCTGAATCACTGTTCACTAAGTGACTGAGTGCTAGTTTTGGATTTTATGCAAAAACGATATAAACTTCTATTGTGTTTGAAGAATTATGTATTTGTGTGTGTTTTTGTTTGTTTGATACAACAGCTAGCATTATCTTAACTCATGCAATTACTGTAATAACTTCTGTGATCTATTTGTGAAAAACTTTCCATAGTGAAATTCTGAATTGCTTGGGGAAAGGTAGGTAGGATTCAGATAACATCCCTGACCTCATGATACTGTGTGCAATTTGGATAATAAGCATTAGAGTCTTTTACTTATTCAAGCAGACAAATATAGCAGTAAGAGAAACTCCCTGCTCTCATGAATCTTATAACTAGCGGTGGAGACAAATAATAAAAGGATAATAAAGGAAACAGTCAAATAGTGTTATGTACTTCATTGGACAAGGATTAAAAAAGACTGTTGTTATCTAAGATGTGATATTGAGATGAGAAAATTGTTTTTATATTCTCACTTATTTTCTAAAGGGATAGTTCTAATCATACCATATTTACTGGACACACACACATCTTATATATATACACATATACATGCATATAAGTTATATGTATATACTCACATACTTTACATATAACATATATCACATTTCATATATTTATAAAGCATATGTTATATTTATCTGTGTAAAATTGAGGTATGTCTAGTATATCACTAAGCCAAAGGAATATAATTACTAAACATCTTATGAACCAAAGAGTAGTATAAAATATATTCAAAGTTGTTCAGTGCCCTGTGAGTTGAAAAGCCCTAATATTCATTCATATTTCAAGATACAAATATTATATGATGAAAATATAAGGCTTCCAAATAATTTTTGTTCTCAAAAAGTATTGCTTAGTAGGTTAAATAGAAAACTAAGTGTAGAAGCCACCTAACTTAGTCAACTGATTGTGAGTACTGAAACATTCATTGAATAGACTGACTGCTTGAGAAAACAAAAAACAGAAAACTTCTATTGAAATTTATGCTGTTGTCTTTTTAAAAATATGAATTAATGAAACTTAATTTCCCTAGGAAGAAGCTTGAATGTACTAAAATCCTTGATTTCACAGACTTTATGTCTTAGCATCTGTGTGTGACAGTACAAAGTTGGGGTGGGGAGGGAGAGAGCATTAAACAGAAAATAATATATCACACAGAGATAAGTAATTTGAAAATTAATAAAGTAGAATATGGGATATAGAGAGTAGACAGTCTCACTGCTAAGCTGACATTTGAATAAAGACTTCAAAAAGGAGTGAATGGCTGAACCCTGTAGATACATCGCGGGGAAATAGGCATTTCATATGCAAGGACATCAAGAGCAAAAGCCAACGATTAGGGGTGGCCTTGGCATGTTTTTGGAAATAGCTAGGAGGTTAGCACAAGCTCTGGGAAGACCAGAAGGAATGAGGACAGAGCGATATTCTATGGTGAAATCATGGAGGAAGGCTGTGGTAATGACTCTGGACTTCATTCTGAATGAGACAGGAAGTCATTTGGATGGGTTTGAGCATTAACAATGCATGCATCATGAATTTAAAACATTTTTTCTAAAATTTTTTAATATGAATATATATTACTTTTTTGATAAACATTTAAGAGTAATTCCACATAACTTAAACAGAAAATGATGTTTATTACAACTTGTATCAAGACACTGTCAACTGGATATCATAGCTTGTCTTGATGGATGTACCATGGGTATGACTCAACTGTGAAGCTGTGTCTATTCTAAGTTATCATTTATGGGTACATTGGCTATACAGCTTTATTTACTAAAAATCTCACACTAATCCTCTTCTATATGACACACACACACACACACACACACGAAACTACCTGAATTCTAAAACATCTCAGATCCCATCTCTAATGGTCCATTTCTAGATTTATTAAAACACTACCACAAAATCTACTTTTCTGGTGATGAGTATTACAACTAAGACAATAATCTTCAAATCAAAATATAAGTATATGTTATCCCTCTTAAGTTACGAACAAAAATAATAGCTATTAATTTTATGTGTCTAGCATATCATTTTTTCCTTTTACTTCAATGATAAAGATATTCATTTTAACATTTATTTCCAAGGATTGAAAAGATCAGACATTTAATTTAGCGTTTACTTTCAAGGGCTTTCTTTGTCAACCCTGGCACACCAGATAACTTCATCGCTTTAGCTTGTCTGGAGGGTACTGTGGAAGAATTGACCAAACATTTGTGGTGCATCACTCACTGCCCAGGGCCAGCAGAAAATATACTGCATAAATGACAAGAAGTCTTATACATTTTTCTTTTTCTTTCACCTTTCCTTTTTGTTTGTTTGTTTTTTTTAGACTGGTAAACCTTAGACACTGCATCATCAAATGAAAGCTTGAATTACTAAGACACAATCAAGCACACATTACCTCATAAGAAGACTCCTTCCTAATACCCTCACTTCTGCCAATGCTCCAGCATTTTTCATGACCTTCTCAGTCATCTGCAAAGATTTATTTACATAATCATTGAGCAACTCTCTTAGAAAGCACGTTCTTCCTAAAGTTACACCAATATTTAGTATCCTATCACTCTATTAAGCTTTTACTTTCCTCAAATGCCAACTATTTTTTCTGAACTTTTCTGTTAAGTGCATATGTGTATGCATATTAATTACATAGGTTAAATCGGGGTAATAGGATAGCATTAATATACACTTAGGGAATGTTATGACTGGTTTAATATAACCTGTGGTGTCATTTAGTGTGTGCCTGTGCAAATGTGTGCACACACACATGCTCTAATAACTTGGAAACGTCTTTTGATATAAACAGTTTAAATGCCATAACCTAGAAGTTACATAGCTTCAACTCACCTTCAGCAAAAGCGAGAACTTATAAAATTAACGAAGTTCACATTACAGGTGAGAACACTCTAATATGGGATTGGCAAAGATTATTCCACTTCACTCTTATGCTACTGCACTACCCTGTCTTGCTCCTGTAAGACTATTATATTTCCAAAATATAAAAATTCCATCTACCTGAAGTCCCATAAAGGTGATAGTTCTCATGGAAGCACACACACAAGTACCTTTACCTAGTTTATGGCATTGAATTACACTGAAGGATATAAAAAAGATAGTTTGCTCTTCAATATAAGCCATATTAATATTCTTTCTAAACAGAATGTCTCAATGTCTAAAACTTCGTATCATCCAAAATTCCAAAGCAGCTCACACCAGAAAGTTTGCTGCTTAATAATAGCCATTTCCATATTTTAAATGTTAAAGAATTCCATGACTCATTATAATAAAATTCGGATAGTTAACAATGTTAATCCTAATGTAAATATTCAATGGTTGATGTCCAAGGCTCCTTACTGCCTTCAGTTTTTATAACATATTCAGTGTCATCTAAGTTTACCTAGTCATGGGGGGTGAGGGGGACCTTCCCAAGGTGAAAAAATTATTTAATAACTCTGACTTAATGACATTTGCCTATATCTGTATTTTTAAACTTTTTATTGATTTAGCTCTCACACATTCATGACTTTAACACATCCTAGATATTCCAGATAGAGTACTGAATTCAACAGATGAGTTCCCTACTGTTATAAGCCTTACAGCTCAATGGGGAGAGACATAATAAATAAGCAGTAAAAACATGAACAACAAGAACAAAAATATAATAATAAATGCTAGGTGAAGAATTTAAATAATATGGTGCAATAGAACTCCCTGAGTGGCTACTTTGGACTAGCCAGCCAGGGGACCTTCCTATCCCTGGGATTTGAGCGTCAAGGAGCCAGTCAGGTTAAGAAGAGCAAGTCTGAGCTATTTCACACATAGCTTTTTAGGGAGTGTAGGTTTTACTCCACCTCAATGGAGAATTACTAAAGAGTTTTAAAAGCACAGATATGACATAGTCCAAGTCACATTTTCTAAGGTAAGTCAGGCTGCTTTGTGAAGAATGGTGTGAAAGGCAAGTTTAGAAATAAGTGGAACACGGCGAGTCAATTGGGATAGTCCAAGTGAGTACATAATGGTAGGCTAGGCCAGGGTGGTAATAATGAACATGGAGAGAAGATCATGAACTCATGATAAGGAGGGTAGAACAAATAAGATTTGCTGAAGAATATGGCATTTGGGCAACCTGAAGAACCAAAGATAACTCATAGGTTTTGGGTTTCAATATCTGAATAGATGGTAATGCCAATTATGATAGACAAGGAAGACTGGAGAACCCTAAGAGTTTGTTGCCTGCTTGGTTCTTTGGTGGTGGCCGGAAGAACACTCAGGAGTTATATTTTGGTCATGTCAAATCTGAAGTGACAATATCCACATCAACATATGTAGTGGGCAGTGAATAAACATACAATCTTGAATCCTATAAAATAAAAGCCTAATATGCAAATTGTCCCCTTGACCAGGAGTTTGACCAGGGGGCAGGGCTGGCCCGCCAATCGCCTGTGGCCACTCCCCCCGGCTGGCCCCACCCCAGCCGGCAGCCTGGGAAGGAGGCCCCAGTCAGTAGCTGGCAGCCACTAGGGACCCTACTTGTGCATGAATTTCATGCACTGGGACTCTAGTTTTATTATAATCAACCAATGAATGTCTGGTTTTGAGGGCAAAGTTTAGTAAACTGTTCACCTGCTCATTAAGTGTTTACATGTTAATATGTACAAAAATAATAAATGATGATCAAGATGATTATGATGATGAGGAATAGGGTATTTCGATCCCTACTGTGATGGGGTAGGAACTCTTGAAATAAAAAAACAGATGGGGTAACACGAGATGAAGGCCTCAAGTTTTATCTCCCTTTTGAGCAAACCCCTTAATATAAGCAAAAAGAAAAAGAAAAAGAAAAGCCCACAGAAATGTAAAACAAATGCATTTTACAGTAAAATTTAAAATAAAATTAGCTTAAACATCTAGATTTTGCTTATGGACTCTTTTAAACAACATGAGAAGTTGCTAGTGCCTCCTCCAAATGTATAAACCTAATAAAAGTTCAAGTGAGATATGAACTTGGCTATGTGTTTATCATTTGATTTAATGGCCTTCATAAATAAAGTCTATTCTTCAATGCTTTCAATTTTATCAACAAATTAAGAAATCTCCTGAGATAAAAATCTCCTTCTTTTCATATCTTATTTCAAAGAATTCACTTAAATTAAAATCAAGAAAAACTAAAGAGCAACCAAGATACTAATAACAAAATAGATCAAGCAAATCAAACATAAACTCTGATTTCTTTTATGTATCCTCCAGTGAAAGTCATGGTCTGACACCTGTTATTCTCTGATGTTTATAAACTAGATATCTTTTTATCAAATTAGATATACAGGGGTAGGCAAAGGTAGGTTTACAGTTGTATGCAAAACAATTGATTCGTGTATTATTATTTATTAATTACTGAATTATTTTACATATGAACAACTGTAAACCTACTTTTGTCAACCCCTATAGGCATATCTTCAAGACTGAACAGGGCTTATTCTAATGTATTCTCCCAACTATGAAAAACTGGGGAATGAGAAATGTATTCCAATGGAAAATGGAAAACTGGAGAATAAAAAAATGTAACATAATAGGGATAGGAAATAATCTCTAGTCAATGCAGAGAGAGTAAATTAAGACATCTTTAATTCCAAAGCGAGTAACTGACTTACAAATTGAAAGGAGGGGAAAGGTGGTAAATTACACAGTTGCCAAGAATTATATATTCAAGTCAATAATGGTTCAAATCTCTGAGATATTTTGAAGTGAACTGAACAACAGCAAAAAGATGCAATGACCTTTAATCAGGAAAAGGGGATAGGGCGTCAATTTTAATAAACTCCTAAGAACTCAGGCACTACATACATATCCCAGGAGGACACTGCTCATTTATTTCAATACAAATGCCTGGCTGGTGCACGCACGCGTCAGGTAGGGGTGTGTGTGTGTGTGTGTGTGTGTTGGGGGCGGGGAAGCAAACATTAACAACACCTTAAATATTTCCACTGGGCATTCTCCAGGCTTGTTAGAATCACCTCATATCTCAGGAAAACTTCTTGAAGCATTCAATTTCACAATAATACCTGAAGACTTCCTCAGGGTTAAGTGCGCAAGAAGTTTGTCTGTGTTTCCCTCCAAGTCAGTGGTGAGACAAGAGAACACCTGGCCTACCTGAAAGCATGCTTATTGAAATAGCTAGAACATTACCGGGTTAGAAGAAGGTAGGTGCCTTTCTCGATTAATTTGAGGAAAACAATTCTGAAACAACAATGGCTATCTGGCGGAGGTGCTGTTGAGAAGTAAGGAGCCAATGAAGCCAGATATTTGGGGCGTTTATGCCACTTTTTCGTAAAGGAACTTTAGCCTAAAGTTGGTCACTTTTCTTAAATTGAAATACAGATGATTTTACTGAGAAACAGCTTAACATAAAATATGTTACACTTAGCATGTAAGAATTTCAGCACTAACACCTCTTTTGGCACAGATTCTCAATTTTTATTGCATGCAAATTTTGCAAGGAGAGAGGATGAACTCATGGCTTAAGAATCTGGCAACTGCTTGAATTTCACTGTAAAGAAGCATCATTAAGAAGCAAAGAATCTGAGTCACTTAATATTAGGCTTCAGCTAAATTCTTAACTGGTTACATAACACACTAATTTTTTAAGAACAAGAAGGTTTTTTTAAAAAAAACCTTAAGATTTCTTTTGTTTTTCATACTCCAAAATGTCTTGTCTCACCCTTCCATACATATATATACATATATATGTAAAACATATTGCTTTTTGCTTAAAGAATGAAAGATCTCCACATTTTCAGAGAGATGCCCATAATTAACCTGACTCTCCGAGATCATGTCTTTCTTTAGGTTAAGTAACTTAATGGGGGGATAAGGACACATTTGTAACACCTTAATCAATAAAGGGAAAAAAAAAGTAACTTACTTCCCTATGATAATGTTTTATGTTTACAAAGATAAATTAAAATATGAGGAATTCTACTGCAATAATTAAAATATCACTAAAATTCCAATTGTTCATATAATATGAAATAACTGAATTAAAATTTAGAAACCACATGTAACCCCGACAACCAACCAATGATGCACGCGTCATTAACAGCACTTGACAGACCAGAAGAAATGGTTTAGGACATTTGAAGTTACCTGCTTAAAGTCATGGATGCTTCACACCATGCAGATAACACATTTGAATGAAAAACAAAAGTTTTCACTCAAGCTTCGACATTGTGAGATGAAGTAGATATAAATTTTGAATTTTAGAAAATGAATAAAGAACATGTATTTGAAATTAATTTTAAAAATCTTTTGAACTTCTATATGAATAGTTTCCCAAAATGAGCTTTAGTAAAATCAGAAAAACACATGTATAAGTTCTGTGTTTATTTTTAACTAAAGGCATCCTTTTGTGAGAACAAGTGTCACAACTAACATTAATTTGCTTAAGCTTTAAGGGCTCCCCTTCCCCGCCCCCCCGCCAAGATTTTTAAGAAGTGAAAAGAACCAGATAAAAGAAAATATTAGCGTAGCTTTATATGCAACACTGTGTTTAGAGCAACCAGAAAGCAAATAACCATGTCCCTACTACATGCTCAGCATTAAATTACCTTTCATAAAGCAAAGGCATTTTTTTGACCGACAGAGCAATATATACAGTTAAGAGGTACAGAACTCCCACATCCTGGCCTTTAAATTGTTCTACTTAAAAGAAAGCAACATTTATAAACCACATGACTATTTTAAATCCCCTGAATCACATTGCAATAGAAAAACACTGTGTGGCATAATGTATAATGGCATATTTAAATATGACCCAAAATTCCATGCTTCTATAAATCTATATTCAGTTGTGAGCAAATACAGGCATTTCTACTTTGATCATTTCTCTAAGCAAAGGTTAACTGGAAAGGCCAGCCTTAGGAAGAAACAGAATACATACCATGATATAGTCTTTTTCGTTGGAAAAGGCAAGAACAGATTTATATTAAGACTTGCTGTATAAAAGCCGAAAGCATAGAATTTGTATCCACATAATGAACTGATGTCTCCTCTAAAGACGTCAGATTGCTGTTCAGCTAAACTATCTAAAAATACCTCCTTGCAAACACACACACACACTCACACGCACGCACGCGAAATGACTACAAAGACAGGTCTTACTAAGCAGCTCTACTTGCACAAAATCACTTAATAAGTGGAGGAAATTTTTAAAGTACTTAGGGAAAATTTAACAGAGATTTTTTTTATAGCAACTATGATCTTTTATGAGCTATTTTGGAAACCAGTACCAATCTGTAAAAAAATTGCTAATGAAGGACCTTAAAGCAAATCACAATTGACCTACGATGTCCCACAGAGAATCATGTTCTATGAACTTAGAATTTAAAATTAGATAACGAAAAATAAAGCTCTGAATCAGTGTCAACATCCTATTTAAAAACCAAGAAGGGGTAAAAAAATTTTCTAGCTGGAAAAGCAGGAATCGAACTCATGGATGCTACTGTGTGCCTGGCCCTGTGCCAGACATGTAACCCCTATGAAGCACACATTGTTAACAGCACTTGACACACCAGGAAAATGGAACAGGACACTGGAGTAACCCGCTTAATGTCACAGAGCTACAAAAGAAGAGCTAGGATTCCAATCCACATGTGAGATTCTAGAGCAGTGGTCGCCAACGGGTGGTCCGTGAGGTCCGAAAGGTTGGCGACCGCTGCTCTAGAGCATATCATTTAACATCGATAACTGACATTCACCAAGGCTTCATAGTTTGCAAAAAGACTCTGAAACGTTAACTCTATATTTCCTTATTTAAACTTCAAGTTTTAAATCTGTAAAACAGAGAATCTCACACTTCGCTCCTTGTATTGTTTTGATGATTAAAGAAAAATAATATAGGTAAAGCACTTAGTAAAATTATTGTAACAGAAATCGGTATTGTAGTCACGATCTGGACCTTGAAGTGAGAAACCAGAAACTTGGAGAAGTTACATGATTTGCCTAACAGTTGCACAGCTAGTCCAAAGCAAGGCCCTTGTACATACAGTATTGCATTGTGTTACTATGCAAAAAACCTAGTTGGAATAGTTCTTTTCTATTACTATGGGGAAAGGTTCACAGAGGAAATAAAGAGGATTTTGCTTTAAATATCCCTATCAGCATGCTTGAGGATGATATGCAATGAGCACTGTTAAGAAGCTACATCATTGGTTTGCTCTCAGGTTCAGGGTAACACTTCAAAGCCACTCATTAACTTTAGTACAACCAATTGAAGGCAATATCCTTTTCCATAGCATCTTTGAATAATACTTAAAGGCAGGAACAAAATGGGGGGGGGGTGTGTGAGTAATGTATACTCCCATGGCTAACAAAGGCAGTACTTGATACCGAGCCTTGAAAGAGGTTCTCTAATCCTGCCGACTACAATGCCCTGCCCATCATCCTGCCGGAGGGAGCCGGGCCATTAGCACCACCAAGAAAAGACTGTTCTTAATGCTCAGAGGGTGATCACTGAATGTCAGGTCTCTCCACCGTGGCCAGGTTAAAGTATATTTTAAAAAGGTACAATTATATTCCACAGTCCCACAAATGTGTTACAGTGCTGAAGGTTAAAGAAATGGTGATAAAGATGGGCCTAGTTATTATTCAATTTTTCTGTATTTTAAATGGCTAAGACAATGTTGTTAAGTCTGTCTGGATGACAAAACTTTATGTGGCTATGTGCTAAAATTAGCTCCTTATAAATTACTTATCTAACTGAAAACAAATTAAGGGAGCTATTATATCATCCAAACAATAAGTCAAAAACAGGATTCTTTTCTATATTCAAGTCTAGAAACAGGGCAATAAGAAAGGCCTCTGGAGAACCAACAGATGAGAAATCTCGGGTAAACATGGTGCCCTTCCCATAAAAGGTTAAATTCACAAGAGAAAACTTTCATGTAAAGTGTTAAAGAGTATTACTCAATACAAAACTATATTTTTGCAATTCTGGCCAACCTTAAAGGGGGATAAAATATATTACTTTTATTTCCTTTCAAGATCAAGTTAAAATTACCGTCCCTTTTATGGTAGAGATAGCAGCTACTACATCACACAAGTGAAATCCCTTTGAAACTCATACTAAAGAAAATCACCGCTGGATGTAGGGGGCAGAATAACCTGTTCTCAATCTTTTTTATGAAAATTACTAGGTATACCAGTTAATAATGCGGATTTTTTTCAATAGCTGAAGTTACACATATGTTGATATATATGCAATTTGAGATGTATGCTATTTTGTTGTATTGACAACAAGCTTCAAAACTTCATATGTCAAATTTTCTGAAGGTGTTAGCATCATAGATATTTTTACACTTAAAAATGTCAAATTTCGTACCAATAAAAGAGCATTTGCGGGAAGTTTTAATTCATTACTTTCTTTTGAAGAAAAGTGCTGCTGAAAGTTATCATATACTTTGGGAAGCTTATGGTGAACATGCTCCATTTCAAGATACTTGTGAGCGCTGGTTTAAAAGCTTTAAAAGTGATGATTTCAATGTGAAAGACAAAGAACTTCCAGGTCAATTTGAACCACGCATTGATCGTAAAACAACCAGAATGTTCCAGAAGACATGGCAAAGTAATTTTGCTTCATGATGACACACCACCACATACTTCAAAACCAATTAAAGACACGTTAAAAGATCTTGCCTGGGAAGTATGAACCCACCCACTGTATTCACCAGACCTTGCTCCTTCAGATTCCCACTTGTTCTGATCGATGGCACACGCAGTTTCTGAGCCGCACTTCAGAACGTATGAAGAAGTAGAAAATTGGGTCTCTGAATGGTTTGCCTCAAAATAAGAAAAGTTCTATTGGGGCGGTATCCACAAATTACCTGAAAGATGGGGGAAATGTGTAGCTAGTGATGGACATTACTTTGAATAAAGCACTTTTGATGTTTCTCTTCAAATTATCATGTTTTCTTTGATTACAAAATCCGCATTATTAACCGGTACACCAAGTATAATCCATGGGACACACAGAAAACAAGAAATTGGTCCATCAGTGCAACAATGTATTAGAAGCAGATAAGATACTTCGCACAACTTCCAAAAGTAGATCTGCATGTGCACGTGTGTGTGTGTGTGTGTGTGTGTGTGTGTGTGTGTGTACAAGAAAAGACTGCCAGTAGCTCTAGTCTAGCATGTGTCGGTTGTGTAACTATGGGAAAGTTGCTTTACCTCTCTCTGTTTTGACTGTTTTTTAATGTATAAAAAGAGAACAGCATACTTATATTGAGAGGATTAAGTATGATAATATCTGAAAGAGTTTAAACATTGCCTAGATTACAGGACTGGGGAATGTCCAGCCCGCAAAATCATTTGGTCTGGCCCTGCCAAGGCATTAGGGGTGAGTTAATTAAATGTTTGACCAAATATAGCAGGCTAATTTTTAAGTTGATAATTTTGTATGGCCCTCCAATGATGTTATAAATAGCCAAATGGCCCTTGGCAGAAAAAAAGGTTCCCCACCCCTGGCCTAGAACATAGGAAGCCAGAATATAAATCCAAGTTCCTGCTATGGAGTCTCCTGTGACCGACCACTAGGCTCCTACTACTACTACTTTTCTTTTTCTTTTTTTAAAAAAAATATATTTTATTGATTTATTTTTACAGAGAGGAAGGGAGAGGGATAGAGAGTTAGAAACATCGATGAGAGAGAAACATCGATCAGCTGCCTCCTGCACACCCCCCACTGGGGATGTGCCTGCAACCAAGGTACATGCGCTTGACCGGAATCGAACCTGGGACCTTTCAGTCCGCAGGCCGACGCTCTATCCACTGAGCCAAACCAGTTAGGGCTACTACTTTTATTTTTAAATAAAAGTAGTAGTAGTAGTTCCTACTACTCCCTTCTTTAAGTAACCTTCTTCAAAAAGGTTACAAGTGGTCATACAGTTCCTACTACTCCCTTCTATTAAGTAACTTTCTTCAAAAAGGTTACAAGTGGTCATACAGTTTTCATTATGACATGTACAAACTATTTCCTAAGTTAGGTGATTTTTATAGATAGTTACTAGCAGTAGTTTCACTTTCTAAGAAAGACCCAATCCCCACCCCATCCACCACCTCCTACTGAGTTCCTGTGGATATCTTGGTAGTTATTTCAATACTAAAGGCTCGGTGCATGAAATCTGTTCACGGGAGGGGAAGGGGGTGTCCCTCAGCCCAGCCTGCACCCTCTCCAATCTGGGACACCTCAGGGGATGTCCGACTTCAGGGATCAGGCCTAAACTGGCAGTTGGACATCCCTCTTCCAATCCTGGACTGCTGGCTCCTAACCGCTCACCAGCCTGCTTGCCTGATTGCCCCTAACCACTCTGCCTGCTGGCTTAGTTGCCCCTAACCACTCTCCCCTGCCAGCCTGGTCACCCCTAACTGCTCTACCCTGCCGGCCTGGTTCCCTCTAACCGCCTCTGCCTCGGCCCGCACCACTGTGTCTTTGTCTGGAAGGACATTTGGTCTGATTAGCATATTACCCTTTTATTAGTATAGATATTATTTTCAATTCCTTTGCGGGTAGGAAAATAGCAGCACATAACTTATAATAGTACAGCACTGAAACCAATATAGGAGCAGGGCATCTTCAACTCTATTTTACCCTTGGTTTCTTTAAACCTGGTATTCTAGCTCTTCTGGATTACTCTGGTGTGTTGCTTAAAACCTCCAAAGTCCATCTGTCCATAATGCCCTTGTTCTCTACGTCCACCCATAGCCACCTGGTGGGCCCCAGCTGCCCCTGAACATTCCTCTACTAGACCAAATACATAACAATTCGTGCACCTGTCAGCAGATCTCTCTCCTGCTACTATTTTGTGAGCAACTCTAAGAGAGTGGCAGTCTTATTCACATATAACCGATAAAATATAAAACACATTTTCTTTAAATAAATAATTTTGTGATAAGAAAACTGGCAAAACATAGTATATCTAGTTCCATAACTATTTGCACACCACACTATTATCACTGTCACAGACAAATTTCATTGTATTAAACACACAATTATATTAATATGGCTAATACCACATTCCATTGTTTCTAAGATCCACGATTTTAACATCTTTTAACATCTTTGAAATTGGGATCCATCTTGCAATCAATGAAACAAAAATACTGGGTGATTTAAAGTAAGGTGACTCAATCAATCAATGGTCTTAGATTTAGTGAAAAATGGTATTTTCATTAAAAAACATAGTTAAAATTTCAAGAACAATATCCCCAAGAACTCTTGACCCTTCTCACCTGCTCACATAATATAGGTAGAAGTGAGAATGAGTCATTCAGCTATGTCCAGATCAAAAGAGATGCTTTGTCCTGACCAGGTGGTTCAAATGGTTGTGGGTTCCATCCCTGGTCAGGGTATGTACGGGAGGCAACTATCAATGTTTTCCTCCCATTGATGCTTCTCTCTTTCTGTCTTTCTCTCTCTCTCTCTCTCTCTCTTTCTCTCTCTCACTAAAAGTCAAAAAATATATCCTCAGGTGAAGATTAAAAGAGAGAGAGAGAGAGAGAGAGAGAGAGAGAGAGAGAGAGAGAGAGAGATGGTTTGACTGCTAGCCACCCTAAAGGAAGACCTAAACAAACGCTTGTGCTTCAGAAATCTAACTCATGAACATTATAATACCACAGTGGTACCCTGGTCACATCACACTTTTATTTCACTTTATTCTACCATTAATAACTTTCGAATTATTACATGAAACCACAGCCTGACCCCTCTCTCTTCAACCTGTGCTCCTCCAGCTGCCCTCAACCTCAGCCCAGCTGATCTACTCAATGTACATAAACACTTTTAATTCAATGCTTTAGCTCATTCTGTTTGCCTTGCAAAAATTTCTCCCATTTCCTTTTTCCTTCACATCTTGCTGATCTGTGGCACAGCTCAAGTCTTACTTCCTTCTTTGTGGACTAATCAAATTACATGTGACATTCCTGCCTGTGCACTCCTATGTATTTTTTGTCCATACTGCTTACCCAGCATGTAAATATATGCTACTCCAACCAGATGCAAAGCTTTCAAACCATATTTCCAAACCTCTTTTATGGAAATCTGAATAAAACCCTCAAGAAAACATTCATGATATATGGTTTCGTTATTAATTTTCTCTTCTCAAAAGGCAAATAAGCAGAACACATCATTTCAAAACATAACTTCTCAGATGGAAAAGCACAACAGTTATATAAATAACATTGGTGCCTTTTTTGGATCCCAAGGTATGGTTCACTTTTTACAATGGTTTGGAAATGCTTCTGCACTAGTTGATGGTATTCTTATGTAAAAATTTATTTCTTGTAATCCATGTGGTTGGGGTGTTTTTGTATTTTTATTGATTTCAGAGAGAGAAAGGGAGAGGGAGAGAGAGATAGAAACATCAATGATGAGAGAGAATAATTGACTGGCTGCCTCCTGCATGCCCCCTACAGGGGATCGAGCCTGAAACCTGGGCATGTGACCTTGACCAGAATCAAACCCGGGACCCTTCAGTCCGAAGGCTGACGCTCTATCCACTGAGCCAAACCGGCTAGGGCTAATCCATGTTTTTAATATCAATATATATTTGCCTCTTTTCTGACTAGCCACAAATTTAATAAGTACTATTTATTTTCACATTTTATTCAGCTAACACTGAACACACTTTTATTAAATAAGAACTATAATCTTTATAGTCTCCTCTTCCTTTCAAAGATAGAGCTTAAGTAGTCTTGCTCGGGGGGGGGGGGGGGGGGTGGGCACAGATATATTTGTGTCATCCACATCTCTTTTTCTAGAGCAAAATGAGCTTTTCATTAATACCACTACTATCTATCAACTTTTTTGTTGTTGTGGTTAATCCTCACCGGAGGATATTTTTTACCACTGGTTTTTAGAGAGTGGAAGAGGGAAAGGGGGAGGGAGAGGGAGGAAGAAGGAGGGGGAGAGGGAAGAGGAGGAGAAGGAAGAGGAGGGGTGAGGGGGAGGGGGAGGAGAGGGGGAGAGAAACATCGATGTGAGAGACATATCAATTGGGTGCATTCTGAACACTCCCCAATGGGGCCAGGAGTGAACCTGAAACCCAAGCACATGCCCTTGACTGTACCCTTGGAATCGAACTCAAGACCCAACCTTTCTGTATGCAGGCTGACGCTTTAACCCCTGAGGCACATCAGTCAGGACTGTCTGTCAACTTTTTGACATTTGTTCTTCAGCAGATATGCTTTAAATCTCATCTATATTAGATTTTAATTGAGGCAGGGCCCAATTAAAAATAGGGTAATGAAAGGAAAAAAAAATCTAAAGTTCATTTCTTTTTCTTTTGACACGTTAGTGTTCATTTCTTATATCTTAAAACTTTGCATAAACTTCCAGAAAAGTACAATGGTATGGATATAGTAAGCTTTACTAAATCACATTGCAGCCCTAGCTGGTTTGGCTTAGTGGCTAGAGCACAGGTCTGCGGATGGAAGGGTCCCCGGGTCCAATTCTGGTAAAGGGCACATGCCCGGGTTGTGGGCTCGATCCCTAGTAGGGGGCGTGCAGGAGACAGCTGATCAATGATTCTCTCTCATCATTAATGCTTCTATCTCTCTCTCCCTCTCCCATCCTCTCCAAAATCAATAAAAATATATTTTTTAAAAAATAAAATCACATTGCATTCTTACTATCCCACATTTGGGGTGGAATTCTTAAACTAGCTGAAGAAGCTCTTATGTATAACTTTTCTCTCGATATCTACAATATTATACCTAATACATATATATTATGCTTTACTTTAAACTTTAAAAGTATAAAGTAGAAAAATCAGCTTATGATAGAAGCATCATAATAGTTGTGTTTCTCTTAAATCAGTTGTTCGTAAATATATATTCTGCATATATTTTGGCAAATAAAATCTAGAACAAATTTTATATGCATAATATTAACAACATTTCTATAATAAGAAGATATGTACCAATGGTTTTATCTAGGTAGTAAAATTATGATTACTTTTCTGTCCTTGTCTTCATCTGTTTTCTCTTTGTTCAATGAACATATAGTTATGCATTTTAAAACTATGAATCATGCACAAAACTGATAACACAGACAAGCCACAGACCAAACTGCCACCCAAATAACCATAATACAAACCAAAACAAGCACTGATAATTACTTTAGCTATTCAAGGGGTATCTTCTAAAGAAAATAATTTTAAATTACTCTTATATTTAGGAATATGTTAGCCCTAAAGTATAATATAGTATGATTTTGACATTCGATTGTTTACACAAATGGAATTAATTTCAAAAAGCATGAAGCCTTATATGTTAATATAATATAAATGCATTATAAAATGTATTCATATTTTTAATTGCCATTTAAAATGAAAAAAGTATACTTTTAGAGGGAAATAAATAATTGTCAAGATTAATTAACCACAAAGATAAAGTTAATTTCATCCTTCACATTCTCAATCACTGGAATCCTGGGGTGTAAATTGTACTTATCACTCAATTTCTGACAACCTTCCCCCACCCCACCAACCCAACCTGTATCGGCCCAGTGACTATAGAATCCTTCTAATCCTTACTGAAAAATCTAAGCAATCTTCTTTTTCACTAATATTAAAGGTACCATAAAACCCAGAAAAACTACATGTCACAATATTCCCACTAACTCCAAATTTTTCTTGATTACTGAGAAAAATAAAAAAAGAGTGCTTTCACATATTGAAAATACTTCAAAAAGCAACAACATCTGGTTGCACCCATTCTTTTTTCCTAGGAAAATGGAGGCAATCAAAAGGTTACAATTCTACATTTTTTACAGCCATGTTTCATCGTCTTTTTTATTATAAAAGGTGTGAAGTTGTTGTGCTAGCACTTAAAATTAGTGGAATGTTGACCTTTTAAAAATAACCCAAATAAGGCACCCCCATCTTAACTTGTACTTTTAAATCTCTAATAGAGAGCAGTAAGAAAATACCATTTATCACAAGAGATAGGGCATATGTTCCTGAAAATTAGCCTTTCCCAATAATAAGATATACAGAATGTTAAATTCTAGCTTAATCTCCATACCTAGATTGGAAATGAGATTATAGATTAATTATATTTACACAAATGCACACATATGCATGAAATGCATGCATAGATACTGAGGTAGAGTATGTTTCATTTCATAATCAAACCAAGTCAATGTTATAAACCAATAACATATTTCACTAGAGTTCACTAAAGGAGAATATACACCTTAGTAACTTACTAGTAAAGATGGTTTTCAGACTACCAGTCAATCAATCAATAAATGTAAGGTTAATCCATGACTAAGATGTCTCTGAAAACATCCTTTATAATAAACATGTGAAGGAAATTATAAAAGAGGATCTGGTGTACTAATATGGAATGAAAAGATTTAAAGAATGATTTAAGTCACTATAAAAATATTAAAGAGTATTTATATGAACTTAATGTACAAAATAAACAGATTAAGTTTTAACTGATAAGTTATGCAGACATCACACAGATTACAGACTGCAATTAAATAAGATCAATCATATACATACTCTATGTGTGTAAATATATATATATATGAAAGATAATATAACAATTAAATAAGATCAATCATTATATATCATATACACACTATATATGTACACACATACAGGGTGTCCCCCCAAAATGTATACACACTTTAATAGCTGATAGCTCAATTTTGAAAATGAAATATATTTTAATAAATGCTGCCTTTATAATTATTCAAAATATGTGTATACATTTTTTGGGACACACTAGATGAGAAAAAGAGAATACAACATAACTAACATAAAAGGTCTATGATAGAGGTTCAATCAATAAGAAAATGGCAGAGGTTGACAACTGACTAGTACTAGTTCCACATTGCAAAGGTGTTTCTGTACCAACAGGAAAGGCAGGGGCGGGAACCAAGGGTTTAAGAGGACTATCTGTGTAATGCATCTAGAGGGAAATAAATAATTGTCAAGATTAATTAACCACAAAGATAAAGTTAATTTCATCCTTCACATTCTCAATCACTGGAATCCTGGGGTGTAAATTGTACTTATCACTCAACTTCTGACAACCTTCCCCCACCCCACCAACCCAACCTGTATCGGCCCAGTGACTATAGAATCCTTCTAATCCTTACTGAAAAATCTAAGCAATCTTCTTTTTCATATTGAACCTTTTGAGCTTGGCGTGTCAGCATTTTGAAAAACCCTAACTTAACTCTGGTGCCATGTCACATATAGAAATTTTTTGATATTTGCAACCATAGTAAAACAAAGACATATTTTTTATATTTAAATACCATTTAACAGAGAGAAATCAACCAAAAAAATGAGTTCGTGTGTCACCTTTGACACACGTGTCATAGGTTCGCCATCACTGATCTATAGAGAGACATTTTGCTTCTGTGAGAATTCCTTTGCTAGTATAATTTCTTAATGTTCTTTAGAGTATAAACGTATTTATGATCTCTTGTATGTCTTTGTACAAGTGTCTTATCTATGTTCTAAGAACAGGCACTATACTATTTAACTATTCTGTGTAACACCTAAATGTACTAATAGACTTGGCATTTTAATACTGTAAATAGCAGTGATCACAAGCATGTGTCAGGACTTCAAAAATAAAGACAACATCTTAATGATAAAGAAAAATAAGACCTTAAGGACTCATTTAGAAACTTTTATTTAAATCTCTCTCTCTCTCTCTCTCTCTCTCTCTCTCTCTCTCTCTCTCTCTCCTCTATGGATAGCAAAAGCACTAATTTTTATTTCCTTTTTAAAATCACTTTTTAAGAAAAAGTTCATGAACAAACCATAATCCAAATAGAATATATGGATAATGATAAAATGGTCATTTGATCTAAGTAGAAAAAGCTTTCAAAAATTTACAAAAGAAAAACTAATTAAGAATTTAAATTAAATAAAAATTTTTTACTTGATTATTAAACACAGAAAAATGACCATCACACTGGAAAGATTGTTAAACAGAATACCTGAATAAAATATTTAAGAGTGTGGTCAGGCCTAAAACCAAGGAAATGGACTAGAGTAATTTCAGGTTATATTTCAGGGATAATTACATCAATATGATCAACTTTACAGAGCATTTATTTTGGTGCAAATTAAAAGTCAGTATTTCAAACATATAAAATATTATATTTTAAATGAAGGAAAAATAATGATTGATGCTCTTATTATGGTTAAACAGCTAAAGGAGAAAAAACAACTGAGTTTCTAATGATGCATTTGAGCACTACTTTTTTTTTAAGTTGATCATTCTTTTCTCACTAATCTTAATTGATATTATTTTTATACAGTTCTGTTTTAAACAGATAATTACTAAACAATATCTCAAAGCAAAAAATGGGAAGTACACCTCTTCTTTTAAAAGTAAGATCTCTTCTTCAGTATGTCCTACAATGAGATAGAGTTTTTTCTATACATCTAGGTAGTGTATACAATACATTGGAAAGTTTCTGAAATATGTCTCTTCCCTTCTAACAGGGTAAAAAGATCTATTATTTGTTGCTAGGGTTTCTTGGCCCAAATCCAAGGCAAGATGACCTTGTCCTTGAGTAAAACAACAGGATATTGCTTCCTCTCTGGCCTCTCTGCTAGCTAGCACAGTGGAAAAACTTCCCCAAGAGATAAGTTTATTTCATCTCAGGAAATACATAAGTCATTACAAACACAATAAAGATCAGATACAAAAAAAAGGTGGAGTCTTAACCAAAAGAGGAATAACCTAACATCTATAATTAATCTTGGTGCTATTTTCTACATCGCTGAGGAAAATGAATCAAATTATAGTAAAGATTCACTGTACCCAATGTTTACAGACAAGGTCAAATTGTCATGGTAGATCAAAGCAATGTTTTAAAAATTGAGTTTTCTTAAATCCACTCTAGTTAAAGATAGAAAGGGAAGGAAGTAAGAGGGTGGAAGAGGAGAGGAGGTTACACACCTTTGCTGGATCCCCAAATGTGGTAATTAATTTGTCAGGTATCATAACATCTTCCTCCCCATCACCTGGATCAACCTGCTCTCTCTGACAAATCATTCCAACAGTGATTATCTCCCTATTTTTCCCTCATGGCCTTCTGATTATTCATGTCCTTCTACAGTGCACCTTCCTGCCTTGGACCCTCATGTGCTATTCTTCCATCCTAGAAACTCCTTGTCTGTACAGTATTCTTAAACAGTTGACAAACAGTTTTGAATCCCAACCATATCATAAATATATAACATGAGGAAGGGGGGGAATTCACTCAAGGTATGATTTCTCATCTAACTGCAAAGACCAAACCAATATACAAGCACCAATTAAAAGAATTAAGAAAACTGAGCATTGCATATTAAGTGCCACTAAATCATTATTCAGAGAAAGCAGAACTGAATATGAAGCGACAAAGAGCAAGTGAAACTTAAGCAAAGAGCACTGCAAGTTGGGAAACAGGAAAGAAAGTGAGCCTGAAGTGTTTGCAATCAGATCATCTTGTCCTAAATAAAAAAATCATAGTCAGAGAGAAAAATATATTCAGAAGGGAGAGAATGTAGATGATAGAGGGCCTTTGTGATCAACAGGAATTTTGACATATGGTTAAGCTATATTACATCCTTCTTTATTAAGAGGCTTATGAAATAATGAAATTGATATTTATGGCTACAAATAAGCCATGTACAGTATGGACTTCAGAAAGGTGAGCATGAATTGGGCTCCAAGAGAGATGCAGACTTCACTAAAGCAGAAACGGGAGACAAACTATCAAGACTCTGTGCTTTCAATAGAGTACAAGGGACCAAGGTCAGACTATCAGAAATGACAAAGGCAACAGAGGAAGCTGAGGCATTGAGTTTATATTTAAAGAATTAAGCAGCAAAAATGAGAAGGAACATGATAGGGCTGGGCTTAATGGCATTTATTCCTGATCATCCCAATTCAAGTCCGAACACAAAAAAGGAGTAGGAATTGGGCTGAATGGCATTTATTCCTGATCATCCCAATTCAAGTCTCAAGATAATATCAAAAAAGAAAGAAACAGATTGAAAGTAATATAAATACCACAGCCCAAGTAAACAATGGGAAAAAAAAATGGCAGAGCCAATGGACACGTTTCTCCCACTTAGACAAGCTCTTCAGTCATATTACAGGGTTAAAATCACTGAAGAGTTCTCTATCAGAATGTCAATTAATAAAAAATATCAAAATTATTTTTTAAACTTAGTTAAAATAAGGCCTTATCCCACAATCATTAGTGTCTATTATGATTTGAGATATTAGCTAGTAATGGGTATGAAGTCTTCATACTTAACAAGACATTAAAAGAAAAGCATACAGAACTAGAAAGCAAGCATCTGCAGTATTTTTGACTAGATTTAAAGTTATGGGAAACCCAATTAGGATTTACAAAACTTTACCAAGCTTAAGCTTAAGCTTAATGGTAAGTATCTGAAAACCTCTTTTTTTGTGAAGGCAAAACGATTTTTTAAAATTGTTAATAAAGAAAAAGTGTGTGGGGGGAAAAAAGGGATAGATGCATTATTAATTGTATGTCAATATGTAGTTTTATAAAACTATTTTTATAAGTTTTATAAAATAATTTTGATCATATTATTGCTCTTTTATATTCAATGCTTCGAATGTCACAGATGCCAGGAAAAACAGTAGCAGGAGAAAAGCAAGTATTTTTTGCAAACCATGTGTTTCACCGAGAGTAAATACCAGCTCTCATAACTCTGTATCAGGGGTGGGGAACATCAGGCCTGTGGGCCGTATAAGGCCCATGAAATCATTTGGTCTGGCCCTGCCAAGGCATTAGGGGTGAGTTAATTAAATAGTTGACCAAATATAGCAGGCTAATTTTTAAGTTGGTAATTTTGTATGGCCCTCAAATGATGTTATAAATAGCCAAATGGCCCTTGGCAGAACAAAGGTTCCCCACCCCTGCTAAGTTTACATGTCTAATTTTGACTAAATTTGTCTATATAAGGAAAGATATTATAGGTTCATGATTAAAGAAAGACTGTGAAATCAGACAATGTACGTTCCAATGATGATGGCTCCACCACTTACCAGTCTTTAAATATATATACTTTTTAAAGTTTCATTATCTCCAAAAAGTTGATAATACACCTTTCTTTAAAAGGTTGTTGTAACTATTAAGTCAGATAATATGTAATATAGTGCCTGTCATATAATAGGTGCTCAAGAAGTGATAGCTATTGCTATTAATTTCCTACATTTAAGTAAGCATTTTCTTATATCAACCGCTTTTAAAGTTTATTATCTAATTATGACTTGAGGTTTTATCATAAGTATAGCATGCTACATATATCCATAATTTCTAAAAAAAAATAAAAACAACTAGAAAGTAAATGATCAGTTTGATGGTGTCAAGTTGATTTAAATGATTCTTTTTCTTTTTTTTTTTAATTTACAAAGTTTCAAAGTCATCCTCTACTGCAGACTTTTCAAAAGCACGCTTAAGGAATGCTATTCCCATTAGATAATCTGAGGCAGGCCAAAAAGAGGAGAGGCAGATAAAAAACAGAACGGTTGGTAAATAGAGCGATAACACCTTTAATGTTATCCCAAGGTTTTCCCCAACTTACTGAGCCTGGAAAACTTTTTTCATGTAACATCTATTAACAGTCTTCTTTTGGAAAATGCAGTATTACATTTTTTTCAATGTTAATTATCTCCTTTTATTTTAAAAATTCACAAAATCACAAGGTTCCTCTGAGAACTAACTGAAGGCTCTATATGACTGTAAGAATAAAGCCCAGTGCTGGCTGCATGTTGGGCAACACAGTATTCATCTCAGTATTATCAACTGGTCAAATAGAATGGGGAGGGGGAGGAGAAATGATAACATATTTAGAATTTACTACTTTAAAGGGTTAAATGAGACTTCCAATAAAAGAGAAATTCTAGATTATTTATTGTACACCTACCATGTGCTGGCAACTGAGATAGGCACAGAGACACACAGAAAATGAATAAAGAATAAAAGCCCAGAATCTGAAGATTCTAATGAAGTAGAATAACTGAGTTTACTACTTGTGCCCCCAATTTAATGTCTTTCTTTTTTCTTTTCAGTATTTCACTCCCTTCTATAGTCAAAGAAACAAAGCCACTTAAAAAGTCACAAACATTTCGAAGAAATATTTGTGAATTTGCTATATTTTACTCATTTAAAATTAGCTCTGACATTATGTTCATAAAGCCTCATAGGGCAAAAGAGGGCATTTTCTCTCCTTTTTGCTCTACAACTGTTTTCTGAGTCACCTATTATGTGAGAGCCAGAGTAATTATTCTCCTATTCAACTCCTTGCATATAATTAAAATCCTAAAGGTCTGCACATGCAATAGCAAAGTCTAGATAACCAAAGGGCTCATCAACAAGCATATAGCAAGATCTTGATATCATAAGCTGCCCACTCTGCTGCGTATGATGTTCTGAGCTGGGAAATCATAGCACTTCAATTTGTAACAAAAGTACACGGGAAACACCACTCACGTGCTTTCCAGAAATTGCTTGATTCGCAGCTATTTTTAGGGCTAGGGGTACTTTAGTCACAGCATTTCCCTAAATTTCAGTAAAATATAAACGAACATGCTTATTTAGGATTATCTGTGCCAACTGCTGGTTTTCACATATCTAGTAAGACTTTTTCCTACCAGTTTTAACAAGTCTTTGTTCATGAAAATTACAGTATTGTTAATAAATACTCCCTCCCTCCATCTTGAGAACGGATATATGGAAAAAGGTAAACAAAACCCCTGTGATTTAGACTTTGCTTCTAAGGATCCTCAAGTACAGTTTAAGTAATACTTTCACTTCATCCTGAAAAAAAACCATGACTACAGAGCAGCGTCACTTCAAAGACCCTGTTAATAAAATCGAATGCTAGTGGAACTTCTCTGTAACAACCTTTCCTATTAGAGAAATTAAGTAGATGGCTGGTCTTTTTTTGCATTTGATCCGAAGAGATTTAATGAGTGAGGTACCACAGGATCTCATTATGAGAGGGCTGGGCTCTCGGCGCAGCATCATAACATGCTTTCAACACAACCACTGACTCAAGAACATCCTGGGGTTCATCAGGAAAGTGAGATCATACCAATGGAGTCACTTCATCTAAGAAAATCTCTTGGGTTTAGGTAATCATTTTGTTCATAATGATGAACACAACCAAATCACACACATACACCTAAGCATCTGATACTCCAAACTCATGGCTTTCTGTCTATAAGTTTCTGAAGCCTCAGTGTTTTATCTCCATTTTTGAGTTTACCATTTCACCCTTTTTGGAATATGTCAAAGATAAATCCTATACCCTAATATAATGCCTCCTAGATTCTAGGATGTGAAAACAGACATTTCAAAAATACTTAGGCTAATGCTATATACTAGGTATGCTGCCCAAATTTATGCACTTTCATTTTGGGGATCTAAATATATACACACACATAAAACATATGCATTAGCATGATGGCAGAAACTTCCACCATGCACACAAAAGTAGCACCGTGAGAACGCACATTCCTGGAACAGGAGGCTGAGACGTGGTGTCAGCCATAGAAAGTGCTTCTCACCACCAGCAGCAGCTGCCTGTGGGGTTCCAGCATGACAAATGCAGAGCTGACTCATGGGATCAATTATACAAAAGCAGCACTTGTGGCGTTAAAAACAATATTCAATGTGTTCATCTCCTATTAAAACAGGTTAAGAAGTCAAAGGAGTCCCACCAATCATTTGATTAGCAAATCAATACGCAAAGCTCTCCCTCCCTCATTCAAACCTCCATGTGAATTCCTTCCGCTAGACACCGGTTCCCAGTAACCTTTTTCATGATCTCTCATTAAATTCAATTAAAAAAACCTACTCGAGTATTAAGTTAAAGATGAAATGTCAAGCTGTAATTTTTGATCATAATAAAAATCAGCTGTCCAATATTCCTCAATGTTCCTAATTTTGCTTTAAGCAAATTGTTGGTCTTGTTTAAGAAAATATTTTTTTAAATCATGACAAAAATTGGAACAAGCCAGTTGTAACTTACCCTCCCGCCTGCAAGCGGACTATCATACCCTCTAAAAAACCTGTTTTCCCTGAGGAGAAGCAGCAATAATTCTCATTTTAAAGCAGTTCTCTATGACGTGCTCCCGAAGCACAAGCAGCGTTTGCGATACTTACTGAGTGTTTCTCCTGCTGGCCCATAACTCCATGGTTAGCTGGGATTGCTAGTGGTTTCATAATGCAGAAACATATGCTGAACTGAATTTACACATCATGTACCAATCTCTCATGGATGGCAAGTCACCCTCTACAGCATTAAATTAAAAGAAAGGAGGAAAAGAAAAGGAAAAGGAAAAAAAAAAAAAAAAAGAGGGAGGAGGAAACCATGCGGCAGCTTAAAGTGTCACTACTGGCAAGCTTAAAAAAACCCTCACACTTGTAGACCAGAAAAGGAATCCGAGCCACGGTGTTCGTCTCCATTTTTATAACATTGGAACTCTAACCATCTTGGGCTCTGACAAGGCTGAGGAAACCTTAGACAGCTCTCAGTCTTCCCAGAGAAGATCATTTCGGAGACTGAAGAACGAGAGGCAAAAGAAAAGGAGGAAAGAAAAAAAAAAGCTAAAATGGCTGACTGCACACAGACTCCCCTCGAAAAGGCTTCATACAGAATTATAGTAGTCAGGGTGGTATGAGAACCGGTCTCTAGCATTCAGCCAAGCATTGTTAATACTCTTGTTTCATTTGCAATCACACAGACGAGCCCCTTCAACCAACAAAAAAGGAGAAGAGAAAAAGAAAGAAAGAAAAACCAGGGCAGAGCGTGTGAATCAGGACCTCCTCCCTAGCTGCTAATGATGCTGACAGAGTGGTGACCAGTGATCTCTGTCCCACTCCACTAACCAAGTTTGCACAATTAATCTTAGCAGCATGACACTGATGGACATTTAATTTAATGATGTCTGTCTCTCACAACACAAGCATGACTGCTAGCGAGAGTCACTAACACACACACGGCACATGCACACACACACACACACAATCTCGAGAATCATGAGTCTGAATGCAATACACCAATATAATTACATTATTGTGCTTACTTTGGAGGACCATGGCTGCAGGCAGTTGGCATAGCAACGCACAAGGAAAGCCATTTCCTGGGTAGAGAGAAAGCTTCCTTTCCTAAATAAAAAATTCCTCTTAGGAAACAAACGGCATTGCTGCTTCCTGCAGAAAGCAAGACACTGTAGTCTGTCTCTTAACCTGCAAGGCTCACACTCAATGCAGTTCTAGTGATGTAAGTAGATTTCTCTCTCACCCTCCCTCTCCCCCTATACACTGAAATATTCAGCTCAAATGGAACGCACATTCCTTAAGGCTCGCCCCCTCCTCTACTTAACCATTTCACTCATTAAGGTAGCGATGGACAATTCAGATAAAGTAACAAGCTCTTGCCTGTGTTATATCAGCGGCTGTAGGTTAAGCAAGTCTCAGAGGGATGGAATCCATTGATTGCTGACTCCAAATAATATCACTGAAGACAGGGTGGGAAAACGGAGCAAGGACTTACTTGAACAGCTTTGAACTAAAACATGATTTTGCACCAAGGTGAAGATAAAGGAATGGAAGTGACCGCTTCCCCACCCTCAGGTATCACTGTGCTACAGGAAACAAGTATCTATTAAAATTTTACAAAATGCACATTTAACAAGCTTTATACAAATTTAGGAGATGTGATTTTTCACAAACACACACACACACACACACACACACACACACACAGACACACACACACACACACACACACACGGCGCCTTGCAAATAATATCAAAATAAACCCACTTGGGGTTTTTAAAAAAGAGCTCCAATTTAATTTAATTATATCATAAACTCTTAATTTCACCTACGTGAGTTGCTTGAAAGACATCATAGTTGACAAGGAATAAGGACATTTTAACTCTGAAGCATGGTCAGTTTCTTATAGTCAAATCTATAAATGGTATACATAATAGAACATAGATATGAAAAATCTAGCAACTTTAATATTCAACTTTGGAATTATCAGTACTTGCTAATCTGTATTTCTTTCCTACCTACCTAACACTGCACCCATCCTAGTCTCTTTGCTTTTACCCCTCATATTTAAAGGCAACCATTCTCTCCACATCACTATGTTGGATCCTTCTCCCCATCCATCTCCAACAGACCCCTTTCATAGACTTCTAACATTATCCATCTTCCCTCTTTCTCCACATATATTCAACGTCTCCCCCTTAACTAGAGATTATCTGCACTGGCTTTTAAATATGTTCAGGCATCTCCCAACTCAAAAACAAAACCCAGAAACCTTCTATGAATCCTACATGCTCCCATGGCTACAGTGTAATCCCTTCCCCACTTCACAATCAAATCTCTCAAGAATTACCTACTTTGATTTCCACCATTTCCTCACTCCACGCACGCCGCAGATGAGCAGATGAAGGACCATCAGGGTTCTGTTATATAATTTATACATCTAGGAGTTATCCTCACCACCTTTCTCCACGTCCGATCCATCAAAATATCCATTAATTAAATTCTCCACCTTGTTTCAAGTTTCGATTTCTTTTGACCTCTGCTACCATCCCACGCCAATCATTATTTTTGCCTTGAAAATTCCAAAAGTCTCTATTGAACTGTCTCGACTGAATTCTAACCCCACCCACCCAACAGGTTTAACAAACTACCTCCTGGGATCTTTTAAAAACTAAAATCTTTTCATTTCGATTGAATCCCTTAAGACTCTTTTTCAAATTAAAATACATGCTCCCAGTATAGACTAAAACTCTTATTGTCTGCAAGATGTATGATTTCAACACTTACACCTTGCTCATGGCCTCTAAGTCACCTGGGCTGCTCCAGCTTCCTTGAATGAGCAAGAGGACCTTTTCACATGTTGATTCCACTCTCTGCCTAAAGCTCTCCTTCACCCTCCCTTTCCTGATTGACTCCTACTCCACCCTCAAAAACATACTGGTGAAATGCCCTCAAAGTTATCAAGATATTGCATATCACTTCCCTGTAGGGCTTATTAGAGTTGTGATTTTATATTTAATCATGAAATTATTTAAGGAGTAGTGTCTGCTTCCCCTGCTACACTCTAATCTCCATGAGATTAGAGTACTGTGTTTGTGAGCCCCTGTACCTAGCATGGTTTATATCGCAGGCACTCACATTTTCTTGAATGAATAAAATCTCCACTGACTGGGAATGGACATTGTTGGCAAGATCATATCTGAACCGGTAAACTAGTTCCTATCAAAATTTCAAATACTTTTCTTTAATGCACAAATTATTTCAAAGTAAACGGCACTGATCTTTGACAAAGGAGAAAAGGCAATATAATACAGTAAGGATGGTCTCCTCAACAAATGGTACTGGAACAACTGGACATCAACTAGCAAAAAGAAAGAAAAGACACAAACCTCCACCCTTCACAAAAATTAACCAAAATGGATCACAGACCGAAATGTCAAACGCAAAGCTATAAAATTCATACAATAATGGGATAGCAGGAGAAAACCTAGAAGAATTTAGGTATGGTGATGCCTTTTTAGATACAATAGCAAAGACAGGGTCCATGAAAAAAATCACTGATAAGCTAGACATCATTAAAATTAAAGACATCTGGATCTGTGGAAGATTATTGTAAGAAAATCAGAAGACAAGCCAGAGACTAAGAGAAAATATATGCAAAAGACACTTCTGATAAAGTACTCATCAAAAATATAGAAAGAACACTTAAAACTGAACAATAAGACAAAACAATTAAAAAATGGGCCAAAGACCTTAATAGATGTGTCATCGAAGAAGATATATGAATGGTAATTAAGCATATGAAATGATGCCCTGCATCTTTTCACAGTAATAATGAATCACACTTAATATTAATATCTGTTCATTTATTTATAATATTTATCTGTAATAGTGTTTACCCATAGATTTCAATGTGCTCTGCAAACATGTAATTAAGCATGGTTAAAACAACAATAAGATACCACAATATGCCTATTAAAATGGTCAAAATCCAAAACACTGAAACACCAGATGCTGGTGAGGATGTGGAGCAAAAGGAACTCTCATTCACTGGAAGAGAAGGTGGTGGTTTCTTATAAAACTAAACATAGCACCATATAATCCAGCAATTACACTGCTTGGTGTTTACCCAAATGAGTTAAAAACATATGTCCACATAAAACCTGCATATGAATATGTATATTCATGTTTGTATTCATAATTGATTTATATTCATAATTTCATAAGCTTTATTCATAATTGCCAAAACTTGGAAGCTAACAAGAGGTCTTCTGGTAGGTTAATGGATAAACTGCAGTACATCAAGACAATGGATTATCGTTCAGCACTAAAAATAGAGTCATCATGCCATGAAAAGGCACAGAAAAACCTTACAAATGCATAACCCTAAGTCAGTGGTTCTCAACCTTCTGGCCCTTTCAATACAGTTCCTCATGTTGTGACCCAACCATAAAATTATTTTCGTTGCTACTTCATAACTGTAATGTTGCTACTGTTATGAATCGTAATGTAAATATCTGATATGCAGGATGGTCTTAGGCGACCCCTGTGAAAGGGTTGTTCGACCGCCAAAGGGGTCGCGACCCGCAGGTTGAGAACCGCTGCTAAGTGAAAGAAGCCAATTGGAGGGAGACAGATGGAGCACAGAAGGTTTTTAGGGCAGAGAAAATACTCTGTATGATACCATAATGATGCAGATAAATGCCATACACATTTGTCCAAACCCACAGAATGTACAGCACCAAGAATGAACCCTACGGTAAAGTGGGGACTTTGAGTGACTATGAAATGTCAATGTAGGTTCTTCCTTGGTTAAAAAAAAAAAAAGGATCATTCTGGTGAGTGATGCTGATATTAGGGGAGGCTATGCATGTGTGGGGGAATTTGGGGAGTATCTGTATCTTTCCCTCAATTTTGTTGTAAAACTAAAACTGCTCTAAAAAATAGTGGGTTTTTTTTTAAATAAATGGTGTCAAAAGAGAGAAGCAAGCTCATGTCCATCTATGAATGAATATTTAAACAAAATGTGGTATATACAGAGAATGGGATATTATTCAGTCTTAAAAAGTAACAAAATTCTGTTACAAGCTCCATGGACCTTGAAGACACTACGCAGAGTGAAATAATCAAGTCACAAAAGGACCAATACCGTACAATTCCACATATATGAAGTACCTAAGAGTCATCAAGTGAATAGAGAGAAACAAATGGTGGTTGTCAGGAGCTGAGGGTAGGGGGTAAATAATAATGGGAATGAAGTTTCAGTTTGAGAGGATGAAAAAAATTCTGGAGATGATGGTGGTTGCATCACAATGTGAATGTACTTAATACTACTGAATTGTACACTTAAAAAGGTGGTTCAAATGACCAATTTAAATGTTACATGTATTTTACCACAATATAAAAAAAGTAAACGGCAACTCAAGAACGAAATAATCAAGTTCTACAACTTTCGTCCAGAGCCCATGTGACAAAAACTCTTCTCTAGTTTACATCAAATTACGCCCATGCTGAGGGTGCCAGCGAAGGTTTCCCATTGCCTGCCTGCCGCTGGAGAAAACGTGCCGCTTCTCTCAAGGAGGAAACTAACGGAATCGGGGAACCTGACAGATGAAGTCAGGAGATCACACTTCCGCAGGCACGGATGCTTTTCTGTGTTAAGACTAGGTGAGATTTCTCTCACAACCTGGCTCCATGCCTACAACCAAAGTATCTTAAAACTCATGATTGTAACACTGAAATTTTACTAGCCATACCACCTTGTACACTGAAGCACAATTATGCCAGATTATACACAGTTTGCCACACAGTGCGTAAGAAATGAAATATAAACTGAAGGTTGAAGAGAATCCCTTATTACAGATTTTACACAATAAATAAACCGCGCTTACCTGAAATAGCCTTAATTTGATGACTTATATTTATCCCATTCGTTAACTACCTAGATTTAGCAAGTAGCATTAAATAGACCCAGCTAGAAAAAGGGCCATGTAACAACTTTCTGCCCCTATGTCATGAACAACTAATGACTTCTAATTATCGGCAACAATGACCCAAAAGACAGAGATTACATACATAGTTTAGGAAACCACTTAATGCAAAACCTTTCCGTGCTAAATTTAATGCCATTCTATTCACATATTTCGTCACCTAAAGTATTCCCTTTTTAATTACTGTGAACTTGAGAAAAATGGTCCATTCTTCTCAGTAATAATGAATCACACTTAATATTAATATGTATTCATTTATTTATAATATTTATTTGTAATACCTATAGTGTTTACCCATAGATTTCAATGTGCTCTGCAAACATGTAATTAAACATGGTCAAAACTCAAGGGAAGCAATCAAATAATGTATTCATCTTTCATAGGAAAATTAAGTATATATGGTTACAGAGTTAGCAATTTGGAAGAATATAAAATAGAACTCCAGGTTGCTAATATAATTTACTTCACTTATCCACTATACATTGATTTCTTCCCTCTTCCCCTTATCCCAAAGGGAAAGCTATAGAGGTTGGAGAAAATCTGTGGGAGAGGCAGAAACAACTTATTCCTTGACATCTAGAAACAAGAAATTTTACAATTTTGATTAATAATGTTTTATTGTTCACCAAAGAAATAACATTAAAAAATGCTATTTTCTCTATGAATACACCAAACCAATTAAGCACTAAGCAAATGCAAAATGAAGTTACTGTATTTGGTTTGGCCAGAAATATCGCCCCATTAGTATTATAATTTTTTTTCTAAAAAAAGTTGCTTATCGGACAAATTCTTTATACATGTAATTCAATCCTATATTTCACATAATGTATTCCATCCTTGGGTGCAGCTCTGACAGGTCTTCCACACATATTCTTTCAAAGCAATCATAGAAGGAATTCAGCTAAAGTTTTATTTTTTTCCACTTGGACCACATAAAATGGTAATTCGAGTACATTGTTAAAAATAATTTAATTATTAAATAAAATGAGAGACTGATACATAATAACTACTGAACAATTATCTGAGTTGAATTAAAACACAGGCTTTAGAAATACAGGAAACCTGTTACTTGAATTAGTACTTAGATCTAATTGAGAGTCCAAGAAAGATCACCCAGAAATACTCCAAAAATATGTTCCAAAGCAATATTGAAGCTATTTTTCTTTAGTGAAAGTTTCTAACAAACTGTTTATGTTGTATCTGATTCATAGTTGGAAAAATAATGCAATAACTTATTCATAATAAACAACGCTCAATACAGGGGTAAAGGTAGGTTTATAGTTGCCAGTATGCGAAACAGAATTTATTCTTGTGTTATTATTTATTAATTATTGTATTATTTTCCATTTGACCAACTGTAAACCTACTTTTGCCCCACTCCGTTTTTAGAGAAAAAAATGAGATTGTCTGAGATGAAAACGTGAAGAAAAACAAAATAAAGAAGCCTGTAAGTCTGTGAGAAATTCCAACATAAAGAATAGGCCTTTTAAAAATACAATTATTTAAAAACTGAGCAGGCTTTAATAGCTCATTTAACAAAGCTTACATCATTTCCTAGGACCTAGAACTTACTTAAGAAAAGAGCAGACCTCATCTTGAAGTGCTCAAGGTTGCAGAGGTGGAGAGAACTTGTACATGAGATGCAAATCATTCCACTGCTTTTTCTAGGGAAAAGAGCTTCCAACTGGGCTTCTTACCATAGTATTTCTTGAGGCAACACTCTGAACGTAAACAGCAATTACTATTTTTATTACTAATTTAGCATGTAACATATCCCCTTATGATTAAGGTGTTTGCACAAACAATGAATTGTTTAATTATGGCTCTCTTTTTTTTTTATTTAGTGATTTGAGAGGGGAAAGGGAGGGATGGAGGGAGGGGAAACATCTATTTGTGCCACTTACTTATGCATCATTGGTTGATTCTTATATGTACCCTGACCAGGGATCAATTCCAAAACCTTGGGAGTATCAGGACAATGCTCTAACCAACTGAGCCACTCAGCAAAGGCCAATTATTGCTCTATTTTAATTGAACAAAAAAGGGGAATATTGAACACAAACTGGAATATAAGTTAGCTGAAGGCAGGGACCATACAACATTTTATTTATCTAATACTGTCAATGATAAGTTATGCTTATCTCTAGTAATTAACAGACAGTAATGATTCAAAGAATGACTGCATAAGTGATTGCACTTAAAACTTTTCAAAACTAACTGGTCTAAGTATTATCATACCAGCCTTAGGGTGAGGACACACACATAGGATAAATGTGTAGCCATAAATGATGTCCAATTTGTTTACTGACAAAATTAGGAGTTTTGGATAGGGGAGGTCAAACTGGAGGTCAAACTGGAGGAGCAATTCATGGGGGAAGGTAGATGGGAAGAGTTACCTGTAAAACTGAACTGGCCAAAGTTCCTTATGAGCCAATGCACAATGGTTTAAAACTCTACTATCATCTCAAGTTACATTATCGGCTAAAATATCCATAGCAAGGAAGACAGGAAGCTCTACTGTAATCTGCATTGTAGGAACTTATGTAAGTTACAGCAACCAGTTCTAGACATCATTATTCATTATCTCCCCTAGACACCAAGACTTAGGGGAGATAATGAGTAACTGTAGTATTCAAACAGCAGGAAACCTAAATGATAAGATAAAGTGCTTAGGAAAGCTACAAGAAGTCAGGAAGGGCCTGGCCCACATGGCTCAATGGCTGAGCTTTGACCTATGAACCAGGGGGTCATGGTTCGATTCCCAGCACATGCCTGGGTTGCGGGCTTGATCTCTAGTGGGGTAAAGGAATGCAGGAGGTAGCCAATTGATGCTTCTCTCTGAAATCAATAAAAATATGTATTTTTTTTAAAGTCAGGAATGTTGAACCCAGAGAAAAGGCTTAATGAAGTAGGATCTCTTTAAATATCTGAAGCACAGTTATATGAAATGTAATATGAATATTCATTCATGTTGCTTTAGAACATATCCAGAACCATGAACTAAAATTACAGAAAGAGAAAGAGATTTCAGCTAAACATAAAGAAAACTTCTTTAATAATTAGCCTTTTTCTATAATCCTATCTAATAAAGAGGGAGTATGCTAATTGACCCTCACACCATCGCAAAGATGGTGGTGCCCACAGCCAATAAGGAAGGAACATGCTAATTGACTGCCCCCACCCTCAAAGATAGCAGTGCTCACAGCCAATAAAGAGGGAATATGCTAATTGACTGTCACGCCCTCAAAAGATGGCGGCGCCCACAGCCAATAAGGAGGGAATATGCTAATTGTCTGCCACACCCCCAAAGATGGCAGCGCCCACAGCCTCAAGAGTCCCCTAGGGCCGGCCTAAGGCGCAGGCAACCCTCGAATGGCAGCTGCTCAGCTGACACCCAAAGCACAGGCAAGCCTCGGATGTCAGCTGCCCAGTCGCAAAGGGCCGGCCCGAGGCACAGGCAAACCTCAGCTGTTGGCTGCCCAGCCGCCCAGAGCTGCCCGAGGCTCAGGTAACCAGGGCCAGCGAGGCTTGCACTGCTGGCAGTGGCAGCAGTAGAGGTGTGATGGGGGCGTTGCCTTCCCCTGATTGATGGGTCACCTCCTGCCCCTGAGGGCTCCCGGACTATGAGAGGGGACAGGCCAGTCTGAGGGATGCCCCCCCCCCCCTTCCATTGCATGAATTTTCATGCACCAGGCATCTAATAAATAATAATTGTTATGATTTACTAAAACCTTAATTTGTACCAGGCAAAAGGGTACAATTTTTACATGATATTAAGGACTAGCCTGCAAATATCAGTCCAAATGTAATTTTTTTCTTTTTTTAATCCTCTCCCAAGGATATTTTTTTCATTGATATTTAGAGAGAGTGTGGAAGAGAGAGAGAGAGAGAGAGAGAGAGAGAGAGAGAGAGAGAGAGAGAGAGAGAGAGAAACGCCCATGTGAGTGGGACACATTGATTGGTTGCCTCCCACATGCTCAGGACCAGGGCCAGGAGCCTACAACCGAGGTATGTCTGGACTCAAACCTGGGACCCTTCAGTCCCCAGGCCGACACTCTGTCCACTGAGCCAAACCGGCTAGAACAGTCCAACTGTAATTTAAAAGCAGCGACTGAATGCCAGTGATTATAAGGAAAAAAATAAATTTAATTAAGTAGTTTGGCTGGGAGAGTCCTAAAATCTTTTCAAGTTTTTAAAGTTATCTAACATGACTGTTACCAAATATTAGCTGCTTGCAAAATGACACTCGGAGGAATAATATGATCTAGAATCATAGTAAAAGAAAGTTCACATGAATGGAAAATTAATCTATCTTGGGGTAAAATTTCCTGGTAGCAATTATCCTTTATTCTGAGACTTTTGTCTTCCTACTTAGGCAGTCAGAGGGGAATATTAAAATGTTCTTACTCTTGAAAAAATTATAGAGATAATTAGACAATAGTTTAGAGGTTTTCTTTTTTAACGTCCTAACTTTCCAAATTTATAAAACTTAAGGTAAGTAAAAAGTAATTTCCTTAATGTTACCAATAATTTGAATTATTAAAAACTGTACATAATTAGGTAATCCATTTTATAGAGAGTTTTTAAAACCTCTTGAAATTATTTAATATATGTTTTCAATATTCTTAAATATTACCAAAATACTTCCAATATTTTCTGGTGCAGAAGCAAGCAATTTTATGATGGCAGTTTTTCACCTCTAAAAACTATGACTACTTTTAGACATCTGCAAGTTGTTTTGATTCTTTAAAAAGTCATATTTTGAAAAGATCTTTCAGTAAGATTTGGCTTTATTGCTTATAATATTAGTGAATGTTACTTTTAAAACACACTAATTTGTTATGAAATGGTACTACTTACCAGTGAAAACCTATATCTGTATAGGAATAAAACTATAAAGGTTAAATGAAAAAATTTCTGGGCTTGATTTTTGAGAGATACATCATTCAAAAAGGAAAAGCACTTAATTGCAACAAAAAATTGATTAATCAAACAAAGCCTATCATCATTGCAAATGAACTCAGTAATTATTCTTCATATTGGACAGTCTATGCTCTAGTCTATTTCTTTTCAAGGTTCTTAAATAGTAGACATCTAAAATAATTTTACGTATTGGGAATGTGAAAAGATCTATGTCCAGGTTTGACTCTACCTGAATAACCATGAACATTGAACATGTTAGTTCATCTCATGTGCCCGCAACTGAGGTACATGCCCTTGACTAGAATCGAACCCAGGACCCTTCAGTCCACAGGCCGACGCTCTATCCACCGAGCCAAACCGGCCAGGGCTGACCTTAGCATTCTTACCTCCTAATAGTAGAGATACCATTACCTAGAGTTTAGAACTGCAGGAAGGTTTAATTGACAAAACATATGAGAAAACACCTAGCTGACTGGTATATATCATAAGCATTCAATAAGGATCAATTCTATTCTTCAAAGATATTCTAAAAAGGCAGTTGCATTCAAGGTTTGGGCAACCCATTATTTAATGTTCTATAGATGTCTGGCACTGATATTCTTGTGCCAATATGATTATAAAGAGTGGCTAATGCAGATGGATCTATAATGCCACTCCTAGAAATATAAACTAATGCCAATTCTGAGAGTTTGATCCAAGGACATCAACATATAATCCAGATACTGCTGAGCACCTATTATATGCTCACAAAATGTATACATTGGCATACAATATACTGTCAGCTTTCAAAGACACTACTGACTCTTCAGAAATTTAATTTTTAACAAACATGTTTCCATTATTAAAGTCTAATACTTTCCAAAAAACAACAACAACAAAAAAAAACACCTAATGTCTCCAAATAGATATCAAAACATAAATTTTCATGATGGCTCAAGAATGTTCATCCTAAAAGAAAATGACAGAATTTATAAATGGAAGCATCAATCAATGTTCGCCACCAAGAACAGAATTGTGACTGCCCCTCTGATGTAATTAAATATTTTCCACACAGGAAATGCTTCCAAGTAAATTTGCCTGGAAATAGAAGATTGTCTCAAAATAGAAAATATTTTAGATGCCACAGAAATTCTTTAAATGTTCTCTTGAAAAAGAAGTCAGCCTATCAATAGGACCATATCAGTTTAAGATGACAACGTTCAGTCTTCCTTATAAATAAATGAATAAACAGAGCCCAACCCACACATCTAAGTTGTCCCTCTCCTCAAAAGCTGTAAAAAATGCAAACAGAATATTTTACCTATTTATATTTTAATTGCACTTTGAAATTCTTAATTACTACCATGCTGATATTTTAAAAGATACTACTAGAATATTTAATTATATTTCCAACAATTACAATTGTTAGAATTGCTCACAAGTGGTCAGATGGGTCATATTCATGGAAGATTATATCTCCTGGTTGTGCCATAAAGTAGCAATTCACAGTATTAACACACAACCATAAGTCTATAATGAAGCACTAAACAGAATAAGGCATCCACTCATTAATTCTACACTTGACCCCCAAGACTGAGATGGTTAGTGCAGGAAACAAGGAATCAAGGATGAACTTCAGAAATCACCCTGGTGACTTCAACAATGTGCATGACATAAGCAAATGTATTGTTCACCATGCGAAATGATTACTAAAAGATTACCTCAGAGCAAATGTGTAACAAAACCCACTTTTCTTGATGGCTTGTATTTTGTAGAAAATAAATGTTATTTCAAGGACATAAAGCAAAATAATAATCTGTTGGACCAAAATTTAAAACTATATGGAGCATTCAATCCAATGGGCTTTTAAGATTAAAGACAAAAACCAAAACTAATAAGATATTAAGATTATATGCAAACAACTGGGAAGCATAGTATTTACAATAAAAGTAAAAATGTAGTAGGGGGGAAAATCAGACAATTATTTAATGCAGAAATTTCTCTTAGAAATAGTGCAGGAAGCTATAGTGACCACTAACCCAGAAGACTATTCATGTGGACATTTCTCGTTCATCAAGAGAAGCACACCATTTCAAATTTGGGGAGCAGGACATTTCCAGTCCCTTCTCAAAGGCAGCTTTATCTTTTCAGATATTTTTCTTTAGTAGCTGATGACTGAATCACACCTAACCTCAGAGCACACTCATGAGTAGTAAATCTAGTTTGTGATGGCAAAGGAAACTAGCCACGGGTGTTGTAAAATAAGCAGAGCAAGTGGATGCAAAAGCAAAAAAGGAGCCAGTAAAATTGAAAATACTAAAAGTGGAGGATAGCAAACATGGAAGAGAATTCTAGAGAAGCAGTAAGAAGTTTTGAGAATAAAGAAGTTTTAGATACATGCTAGGTTATTTATTTTGCACTGTCAAATGAAACAATCTGTAATAATTAGATGAGATTATCCTGAACATTAACTATTAATCACCCACAGGATGTTGTCAAAACTATCCATGGTGATGGTTTTTTGAGGTTTGGTAGGGAGGGACTTAAAACTAGTCTTAACGGTATTGGCATACGACCAAAAACCAATTTTTAAAGGTTATCTTTCAGACACTTTACTGTTATGACAGTAGCATACTTTCATACCAAGCATTTGCATATAAAATTTTTAAGTATTTTAAAATTCTGCATAATGGCTAATTATCTTAATAGGGAAGGGGAGATAGACAACTTTTTTTTGGAGGGGGGGGGGCGCGATGGGCAGAAAGGGACTTCAAAAAGAAAAATCCTGAAGAGAAAAATGCTCTAAATGAGAAATACTAAATCAATTAAGTAAAAACGTCTTGGAAGCTCACTACTGTAACTACAACCATGGGTTGTTGGTAAGCATCCAATTAATATACTTAAAACACAATTATTTAACGTAAAACATTTTAAAATTTTTCTGATTCCATCCAAAGTTAGCTTGGGAACTTTCCATTTTCTCCTAGAACCTAAAAGGGAATTAAGCGGCAAGAAGAAAACAGAAATACAGAGAAAAATAATACAGGAAAACCAAGTCAGGCCCAGCGTTACAGGCCTGTGCTTTATTTTTTTTTACTTTAGATATATATTTTATTGATTTTTACAGAGAGGAAGGGAGAGGGATAGAGAGTTAGAAACATCAATCAGCTTCCTCCTGCACACTCCCTACTGGGGATGTGCCCGCAACCAAGGTATATGCCCTTGACCGGAATCGAACCTGGGACCCTTCAGTCTGCAGGCCGACGCTCCATCCACTGAGCCAAACCGGTTAGGGCAGGCCTGTGCTTTATGCAGCCACACGGGGCCCTGCGCTCAGAGGACCCCTGCACTTCGTTTTTTCATGGAACACTATTTTTACTCGAAGGAACAAATAATGGACAAATGATGTTATTCAGACTTGGGTATTTGGCAGATATTTTCTTGCAAATGAACAAGCTGAGCTTGTCACTGCAAGGAAAACAGCTGATGGTACTCTGTCCATGATAAAATTTCAGCTTTCAAGTAAAAATCAGACTTTTGTAATACCATGAGCTTGACAGCTTCCCCAAAATTAAGGCCTCTTTATAAGACTGGTAGTGACTTATCAAATGTGATTATTTTAATGTTGCATAACATGCCAAAATTTGTAAGACTGCTTAACTCAGTGAGCAATGCATGATGTTTCCAAATCATGCATGGAATAAAGTCATTCAACATGTAAGGCCAATGAGTTTTAGTAAAAGAGAGTAAGAAAAGTTCACTGACATAGTTACATGTTCCTCATGGCAAGCAGACCTTTAAGAAACTGCGACCAGTCAACTTTTGGTATAGCATATCAGTAAGATTATTCGAAACACTGTTAAAATACTTCTCCTTTTTCCAACTACCTGTGGGCGGCCAGATTTTCTTCATATACCTTACATACTTCAACCAGAAGAGCATATCATAACAGATTGAATGTAGGAGTAGTATGAGAATCCAGCTGTCTTATATTGAGCCAAATATTGAACATATTTGCAAAAGTATAAAACAATATCACTCTTCTTATAATTTTTTGTTTTATAAAATATAGTCATTTCCATTAAAAACCCTTATATTAATGTACAATGGGGTTATTTTTAATTAATACATATTTTTAAATTTTTCAGCTTTAATTTCTAATATGGCAAATAATGATATAGATAACTCATAAAAACAGAAGTTTGTTGGAGTCCTCAAAAAGTTTTAAGGAGTTCTGAGAAAAAAAAAAAAGGTTTGACAACTGGTTTCCTAACAGATGAACTAGGAAAATAATCAGCCTCTTAGCTCGTTTTTTTTAACCCTCACCTGAAGATATGTTTGTTTTTTATTAAGAGAGAGAGAGAGAGAGAGAGAGAGAGAGAGAGAGGTGTGTGAGAGAGAAACATTGATTGGTTGTCTGCCATACACAACCCAATTGGGATCAAACCTGCAATCTAGGTATGTGTCCTGCCTGGGAATCGAACCCCCAAACCTTTTTGGTATTCAGAACAATGCTCCAACCAACTGAACCACTTGGCCAGGGCTTAGCTCTTTTAAAGAATCCACAGTTATATTTAGATGCCATTAAGACAAAATCCTATATGGACATGAAATACTACTTCAGCTGAACTCTCTAAAGACTTAATCCTCTTGCAGAATGTTAGCTGCTCATACTGTTCCAGTCTAACTAAAGTTAGTACCAAAAGTCAGGCAAACATTTGTACCAAGGAGAAAATAAAAGACTGAAGGTATCAAGTGCTCATCAATAATGCCGGTTGGCAAGGGCATCAATACCATCAAGAATATCAATGATGCCCACGGATTCTCTACATCCATTTGGCTGAGGATATATATGCTTATTTCACAAATTAGCAAATGGCAAAATGATCTTTTGCTAAAAACTTTTCTGAGTATTCCAAAATTCCTGATGATTCAAACAGCTTTTATAAGGTACATAAAAATACAGCTTTTTTATAAGGTTCATAAAAATACACATAAAGAAATGGATGGAGCCAAAACCAGTTTGGCTCAGTGGATAGAGCGTCGGCCTGCGGACTGAAGGGTCCCAGGTTCGATTCCGGTCAAGGGCATGTACCTGGGTTGCGGGCATATCCCCAGTAGGAGATGTGCAAGAGGCAGCTGATCGATGTTTCTCTCTCATCGATGTTTCTAACTCTCTATCTCTCTCCCTTCCTCTCTGTAAAAAATCAATAAAATACATTTACAAAAAAAAAAAAAAAGAAATGGATGGAAAGTAAAAAGTATACTAATAATTAGTGAAAGAAAAATGTTAAAATTTATTTTGAGATTTTCACTTTATTGTCTAACACTCCCAAATGCCTTCTAGACTGCTCCAAAACCACATGACCGAATATTATTGCTAGTTTCATAGACATCTGAGTAAAAAAATCAAGACAACGTGAATTATTTTCTTTTTCATCCTCAATTTCTTCCCTTCTGACTTACCCTGCCCCCCAATTTATCTCAACCAGTAATTCACATTTCAGATCTGGGCCACTCCACTACCACATCATTTCTCCTCTAGGCTAGTAATTCCAAATCCACATTACATTCAATGCTCCTTATGATCATTCCACTAAAAAGGGGAAAAGGAAAATTATTTTTTTAAAAAGCCACTTGATCCCATACTAAGTCCATAAGAACTTGCTTTAATGTAAGCAATTATTTGGCAAGGCTTTTTGTTTTCCCACAGATTGTACAATTACTTCCACCCAAAATATCTTAAAGTTATTTTTCAGCCTATGTCTGACCTAAACAATCACATGGGATACTAGGCATATCTGTGAATCATTGTATTCAAGTCAGTCAAAAGTTTACTACTGATATTCTTTACAATACTGAACTGTAAACTTAGAAACAGTTAAGATGGTACATTTAATGCTATATATTTTACAAAAAAAATTGATTATACACTTTAAATAGCTGAACTGTAACTCAATAAAGCTATTTTTTTAAAAAGAGTGGGTTGGTTCCTAATCAGGATTTTTTTTAAAAAAATAAAAAAAGGAAAAACATTTACTACCGAGATATGAATAATGACTAATTTTTTTGAGAAAATAAGGGGGAAATTTCATGTACACAAATATGTGTAACATATAGTAGGCATTTTGAAATTATTTTAATTTAAATAATTAAAATTTCCTTTCACAAGTAATTTAAATCTAACACCTACATACTGAATAAAAGGCTAGCGCTTCTTTTAGAGGCCAACAATATCTTCTAGCTAATAGAAAATAATTGCAAGTTAATGTTTTAACACTGGATTCAAAATCAAAAGAGAACATTTCTAGTCACTCAGTATTTCAAATAGTGAAAACAGACAACTTTACAACTGATAAATCATAAAAAGATCAATTCAGCACTGGCAGCAAATAGGTCTCTGTATCAAAGTAGATTTTTCCAAAGAAAAGAGACATTTTTCAAATCAGCATAGAGCACTGCAAAATCTCATGACCAAACATAAATCACATGATAAGAAATGAAACAGCCGAAGATGAAAAGGATCTTTGCTAAATTTTTCGCCAAGTATATTTAAGACGTACACAGGCACAGAGAGCCACCAGTGCTCACAATTAGAGGCAGGACAAAGTGGCAGTGATCTTTTTGACAAATAAATTGCTTGAAATATTGCATGACTTGCTACACAACACCCACCCTTATTACTTTCCATTTCCAAGTGCAACCAAAAGATGGGTCCAATTATGACATCAATACAAGCTTTCTTTCAAAATGGAATGAAAGAACAGTAAATCCCAGTGGGCACAGTAGTTCTGCAGCAGAGATGATGTAATACATAAAAATAGACATCCTCTAACAGAAGCTGAAACTTGGGTAAACAGCGCAGTGCATACTATTCTCAACCGCCTTGCATGAATTTGCAATGCATGTTGTTAATAGAGCGAGAGGAATCATTTTATGTTTTAAACTGTTTCCTGATTTACATTTCAATTTCTATACATCCTCTATATTGTAATTTTCCAATCTGTATAAATTAAATCAGCATAAATACCTGATTATAACTGCAAGAAAGAGAAACAGCCCCCCCTCCAAAGCCAGGAGATTGAGACCACGGCAGCAGTGTTAACACGCTGCATTTTGCCAGAAATTGCAGCACATATGGCACAGGATTGTTATGTCCACCTATTGTTCAAAGACCTTTCCACAGGGAGCTTTCTGCAGGATTTTAAAATGCATCATGATCTAAGTGAAGAGGAACCAGGAAACCTGCTAATAATGAGCGTGAAAAAGCAAAGGATACTTTGGGCACTCCTCTTTAAAAAAAACTCTCTTATGCAAATAAAAACATCAGGCATGAATATGATAAATAGTATCTAGCAAAATTTGTGATTTTGTGTGTGTGTGTGTGTCTGTGTGTGTATGTCACTCTTCTCTAACACGCTGCACACACACCCTTTTCCATTTTTCATTCCCTGATTCAGTTTGCACATTTCTATTGGGCTCTTTGGATTAAAAGTATTTTTCTTTGAGCCAAAATATTAAAGCCATTCCAGCTATGCCTGATTCCTCAAGGCACCCTGTCTATGTGACCCTAAGTACCTGGAGTTCAGTGTATCCCTATATTATACTTGTCTGTATTCCCTGTGAGATTATAAAGTCACTAACAGCAAGATTCTGTGTGTCCTGTAAACCTTTATAGCCCCAGAGTCTGGCACAGACCTGAAACAGGTAGGTATTCAATAAATATTTGTTAAATGAACAAAAAATGTAAATGAAAATATTAACTGAGCTTTCCTCTCTGTAAGAAATAGAATACACAAATTTTCTTTAACTCCATCCTATTATATTTCACAAACAGGCATCAATGACAATATTTAAGACAAAGGTTTAGGTTCAGTTAAGAAATTGATGAATTTAAAGAAGAATGATAAGTAGTGAAATTATAATAGATTGTCCCTATATTTGAATAATTTCTGTAAATGCATATAAACAGGTTTTAAAATATCACATGAATAAATTAGTCAGGTGGACATAAATTTGTTGTTATAAATTACAATTTTTTTAACTAATCAAAACTATCAAGAAGTCCTTAACTGAGGATTGAACCAACTTAAATCAAATCTAGCTCTTAAAAAAAAAGAGATGATTTCAAAGATAAATAAGATATAATCTAGGAATAACTATATAAAGATTATAAGAAAAAGGACTTGTCTAATTATTATAAAGAATAACCTTATAAAAACTAGGACTCATTTTCATAAGCCTCATACAAGAATCAATCATATTACATGGGTTGCCACATTTTATAAATATTGTATTATCACTGACTATAATAAAAAATGATTCACATAATGTTGTAATATTACATTTAATTCAACTTACATTATATTAATTTTATACAGTATTTTTGTTACTTTTGTACACCTGCACCAAGAACTTTAAACTAAGCCTAATCTACTGACTCAATACATAATTATTAAACAGTACTCTGAAATATATATTCATATTGTAGTAAAGGACAAATAATAAAAGATATGTGTGGGACATATCTTTTTATATGATGGTCCAAAGGGTTTTGATTTTTTCAAAAATTCTGCACTGATTAAAGTTTTCTTACACTGTGTTCAAATCTTCCCAGTTCAAATTTTGTACACAGCAACAGAGCCATACTTTTCTGGAGGAGAAGGAGTGGGAGTGAAAAGTCAATCATAACTTCCAAGTGTGAAGAGCATTTTAATTATGCAACCAGCCTTAAAAGGCTGAAAATTTTTGAAATGTCCATTGGTACACATAACCTCCACAGTGTAACCAGGACAACTTTTCTTCAGCCTTCAGCTTAACATCACTGTATCATTTTTGCTCTTTCCAAACTCAGAAGATGGTAGAGCTGTTTTTACATTAAAATAAAGGAAAGGGGGAAAAAAAGATGACAGAACAGGCATGTACCGGCTTCCCCCTGACTCCAGTCCTTCTTCCCCTTAAGTCTTACCACCTCTCCTGTCCATTTTTACACAGAACTCAGACTTCTCTTCCCACAGAAACGTATAGAATAAATTACCCATGAATGCAGACAGGGCCTTCATTATGGGTAAAATAAAAAAACTACCCCCACAACCACCCAGCCTATTCCAAACCGGGAGACAAGGTAAACCTGCCCAAAGCCCTAAGTCAATCTCCAAATCTTCCAGCCTCTTCCAGGAACCTACTACCACTTGCCTCTACATCTTTACTCACTCCAAGATTGGTAATTCATGCCACATCCTATTTCCTGGCTGTCTTAAATACAGCCTCAGATGCACCTTCAAAAAACAGGATCCAATATTTTCAATTATGACCATGTTGTTGCCAAAATTAGGTTAAGAATATAATCAAAATGTAAGGAAATGCTAATGAAAGCCATCTCCAATCTTCTCTTCTCACTGCATTTTAAAATATTTTTTTCTTTCAGCAAACCTCACACACTTGCCTTGAAAAAATGTCCGGATAACATTCTACACCAGTGGTTCTCAACTTTGGCTGCACATTGGAATCACCTGGGAATCTTTTTAAAATCCTGATTTCTGGGCCCCATCCTCCGGAAATTCTGTTTCTTTGTTATGGGGTGGGACCACATTAGTAACAAAGAAACAGAATTTCCGGAGGGTGGGGCCCAGAAATCAGGATTTTAAAAAGATTCCCAGGTGATTCTAATGTGCAGCCAAGGTTGAGAACCACTGTTCTACGCGGACTATATGGGTATTTATGTTTTTGAATCAAATTATTATAATCTGTTTTAAACTACTGAAACAAGCCAAATTTTTTAAAGTGTACATAAAGAATACATCAAAATTCAGTGCACATTTTAATTCAATTCCTAGTTCTAAATAGGAATTAGACTGATAATTTTTCACATTAAAAAAGAGGATTAATTACGCACTGATATATCTTTTAAAATGTGATTATATATTTTTAAAGTATTCCTTTACCAGGTAAAAGCTCAAAACACTGGTGTATTTTAAAAATTTTTTATACAAAATTTAAAAATTGTATCAATTTTTTTTGGATTTACCACATCATTTTAAAATTAGCAGTGCTTCTAAAATATAATATAGCAATCATGCCTCCTGTGGCATTTTAATATGTATGTATTTTTTGTATGCAACATAAAATAATTGCTCCATTTTAATTTTAAAAATTATATAAATATTTCATGCTATCAGACAAGGTTATAATAATAGCCAAAGATATCATATTGATGATAGACTTCTAATGTGAATTAAATTATTTATGACCTTTTTCCTGTGCATTAAAGAAACCCCAACCACAAAATTTTACTAGTTACTTAAATCAGTTTCCAGAGATAAATCGTTTTTAATTCCTTGATTCCAAATTTCCTGATAAACCCAAATTTGACCCACAATTTCAAAAGAGTATCACTGAAAATCATAAATTAATCATGTACTGAGCAAAGGTATTATTATAGGCCTCTTGATTAAAATACAGAATGAAATAAAAGCATGAAATCTGGTTAAAAATAAAGCGTAAGAAAGAAAACATAAGCAATTTTAAATTCTTTATTTCCCTTTTGACTCAGCCTTTATTCTGTCTGACTGTCATTTTACCATTGGTCTCTCAAAATGCTCTCATATCAGGATTCCCGAAATTTAAAGCTTTCATTTATAACATTTAAAATAAATTTCTAAGGAAATTTTACCTAAGCTTTCACACAAAAAACAAATAAACGTCTATTATGTCTGTCTGTCTTTCTCTCTTCATGTTTTTATTTGTAGAGGGTTGGTGAAGAACAGTGCTCCACTCATTCTTAAAAATAAGTAGGTTGCACTTTTATTCTTTCTTTAAAGAAAGAGGGCAATTCATCCCCAGATCTGCACAAATAATGCAGCCTGTGCCATCACCTACGCCACTGATAGTTTCAGATTTTTAAGAGATTTTACTAATTTAGGGAAAAATACAAAAGAATGAGACTAAGCAAAACATATTAATATTATAAACTCATTATTCACAGTGCAAATTTACAAATACAATTAGGTTAGTGTTAGGACACCACACACAAATTACAATACCTGAGATTTAGTGCATTCCTTTGAGCCAAAATGAAATGAGTGCCATAGAGGAGGAAAGGAAAAGATGAACATTATCAGACATGCTATAGTACATCTGCCAAAATGAAGATAATGTTAATATTAGGTTAAGAATGACCATATAGAATTGGCTATATGTATAACATCCTCTCTGTTCTTCAGCCATGCACTTGAAATGCACTTGCAATCATTTAAAACCACCTATGAAGTATGATCATGCATCCTTTAAATAAGCTTTGTACCCTCAGTCCTACCCTACCGGGGTTCTTTCAGAGAGAAATATTTCTGTTAAGAATAAGTAAATATGACTTAGAGCTAATAAAGAATAATTATTTTTACTTTATTCTTTTTATTTTGTGGTATCATATATACAAAATTGCTTCCCTAAGTTAAAATATATTCGGCAAAACAACAATTATATAAATGTAATTAAAACACAATTTGCACACACACGCACACACAAAAAACCACAGGGTTCAATATTTTCAATTAAAGCCATGTTGTGGCCAATCTGAACTCATTTAGTAAAATTAATACCAACATTTCACATATTAGTAAACAAGTACATGATCCATTAGCAATCAAGTTAAATGTTTCATTCTAGCACAAATTTTCTCTTACAGAAATACTTGTTGACCAGGTACAACATTTTTTAAATCAAAATAACTTTAAAAAATTAATCTTATACTAAAAAAACCCAACACTACACATTTTTAAAAATTAGTTGAAAATAGGGCAGTGATAAAGGGAAAGTGATTGAATCAGGCCCTGCTGGTGTGGCTCAGTGGATGGAGCATCATCCCAAGCACCAAGAGGTCACCAGTTTGATTCCCGGTCTGGCACATGCCTGGGTTTCCGGGTCTGTTCCCAGTAGGGGTGTGCAGGAGGCAGCTAACCAATGTTTCTTTCTCATCAATGTTTTCTCTCTCTCTCTCTCTCTCTCTCTCTCTCTCTCTCTCTCTCTCTCTCTCCCCTTCCTCTCTCTAATCTAAAATCAATAAAAACATACTTAAAAATTTTTAAACCAATCAGGTTTAACACTAGATTTTAATTAATTGATACTCCCACTAACTATCTTAGTATGGAATCTGATATGGAAAAATAATTCTAAAGCAGAAAGAATAATATTGATATTAGTACATGGCTAAAATATATTATACTATTAATATGTACAACTATTTTTAATCTATATTTCCTTTTTCCATGATGTTCCATCAACACTAAAAAATACTACCTTCTTTTATAGACAATGGAAACAAAAAACCTTTCATAATTTTTTTTTAATATACCAAGTCTTTTCAACAAACAAAGCTGTCTTTATGATGAGCAAGAAGCAACCCAAATGAGCTCAATGAAAGGATTCAACTCTAAAATTCATGTTAAATTAAAATAGTACATGGGTAGTGACAGAAGTAGAAGGGTAGCTGGTGATCAAAAGTGCTTAAATATTCAAATACAAAGAGCTCTCACAAACAAAACATATGAAGTGCGGGTATAAAATATATCACTTAAAGTTACTAAAAATTAAATATATAATTTTAATTCTATATACATTTTCCCACACCTTTTGCACTTATATTTTTTGTAAAAAGAAAGAAAAAGACAGGTTAGAAAAAGGTGAAATGTAACATAGCTGTCAATTATCTATTTTTATTTTTTCATATTTTTATTTTAATATTAATATAAATGACTACTCATTTAATGGTATTACATATATAGATAACACATCTTTGGCCATATTATGATATATATAAGAATTCAAGCTATTTTCTTTTTGAAAATAGAAATCCTCAAGTATATTTGCAACTATTTTGGATTGGCTGTCAGGAAAAATATGGCACAGTACAGCCAGGCAGTAAAAATAAAATAAAAACTTTAAAAAGGTTCTAAAATTGCCTCTTTTGGGGTCTAGTACAAACCACTCATCTGTGTCTTGGTTTTCTCAAACAAAAAATAGCTTCCTTATCAAATATTTACAAATAAATGATAATTAAGCATTTAAGAGGATCTTTGAACCTATTAGAAATACTTTAGACCATCTTTCTATAGCTAATTTTTGAATAAAAAACAGATATGATAGCAGTCATTAAGATGGGGGATGGCTAAAATTTTAGATTAAGATAAGAACTTAAAATATCCCAGTCACAATTATACATGCTGATCACAAAACTGATCTTCAGAGACCATTTTCAGAAATAAAAAGGCTAAACAATGTCTTTTGATGTCTTATTTCAATGCTCTTTAAAACTATTCATATGATGTGTGTTGCCAGCAAAAACTGCAATTTGAGTAAGTATAGAATTATTCATCAAAAATATAAAGTTTAAATGTCTTTGCACAAAACTCCAAAAAAAACGAAAGATAAATAAATATGTCACACATGTGTAACTTACCGTATGATAGCCTCTAGGCAGCGGCGGTTTGCCCACAGGATAAGGATCCACAGTGTCAATAATTGTTTGCCGTTCACCTTTCTGGTTAATTTTTCTAAATCTCCTCCGAGACTGTCGATGAGAAGCCTGACGCTGGAAATATTCTTCATTTTCATCCATATAGTCCACCTGAAGAAAAAAAAGCCAAAAACATTTCATTTCTTCAAACATGATATTCTAAATCAAGATGAAATGCAGAATAAAACGTACAAGTAGTCCGCATTCATTCATTTTGCAAAGACATTTGTAGCCAAACTATCTAAACAGATTCTTAAGTGTTTTGGAACGTCACTGGAACGGATCGGTTTTGAGTAACTTTTCTTTTACAAAGAGGCATTTTCAGTTCCACTTAGGGACAATATGGGTAATTCTTGAATTTCCTGTGCTTTGAAAAGGAAAGATATTTTCAGTTAGTCTTTGTACTGATCTAGTAGTGGAAGAACTCACAGGATATATTACCACACATTATGAAAGCAACTGCCCCATTGTCAACTAAAGCACAAAAACGCTGATGGATATGAGGAAATCTGTAAAAAAAACCCCAAATCCAAAATGACTGAAAGAGGACTGCTGGCAGAATGGCTTTGGTAGATTCCCTAAGGGTTCCTCTTCCTACTTTCATTCTGTGGATTCAGTTTCTTTTTTTATAAATAGTGTTGTTTAAGAAAAATCCTTATTTCAAACATTTCAGAAACTCTGGTGAATGGACTAATAGAGAATATGCTATATTAAGTTAATCCTCATCATATTGATATAATGAAATGTGATTACTCACTATAGAGGCATATTTCGATGCTAAAGCTGTTGTCATACTGGCAACCCTGGTAGTTTGTATACTATCAGCAAGTATAAAATTCTCAAGGAAATGTTGAAGCTCAAAAAGCCTTCAGAGAAACCCCAAAATAGCACTAATGGAGGCCAAAATTTCTAGGAAGTATCTAAAATCTTTTCAAGATCTGTTCCAGCAAGGTTCTATTTATCTGCCTACGTTTTTTTTTTCAATCCTAAATCTTTAGTCACCACCATGCCACTTTCTCACTTAAGAGTAAATTTTGTGAAATTTTACCAAAAGTGTTCACTAGCTTTGACAAGGAAGTTCTCATTTCTGATGGAATTTTCCTGCATCATAGGGAAAAACCCTATTATTGTCTCTAAAAATAGAGTGGTAGTCTACCAAATACTTTATTAAATGTGAATTAAAAACTTCCATCATAATCTATATTAGGCCACCATTTATCTTATCAGGTTTTCCTGGTGAAGGATGCTGGATGAGGAATAATAGGATTATCATGTCAAATGAATGTCTACACTGAGAGTTCCTTCCCTATCCTATTTTAGTTGCTGATTTTTTTAAAAAAAGGGATACATAGTATGCTACTTTAAAATCACTTTTATATAGTAAAGAAGAATGTGACAGGTGTTTTGTAAAGCATCAAAAAATGTTGCTGCCCTGGCCAGCCTAGTTCAGTTGGTTGGGTGTTGTCCCATTCACCACAAGGTTGCTGGTTCGATTCCTGGTCAGGGCACATGCCTGGGTTGCAGGCTCAATCCTGGGTAGGGAGTGTGCAAGAGGCAGGCAATCAATGATCTGCTCTCACTTCGATATTTCTCCCTCTCCCTTGCTCTCTAAGAAATCAATGAAAAATATTTTTAAAAAACATTACTAATATCTATTTAGCATTATTATTATGTATATGACTTACCTAAATATAGTTTTTAAATCACACAGTTCAGCTAATAAGAGATAAAGATTTTGATAGACTGTTTAACCAGCAAACTAGTACCCCATTTTTATTTCAATTAGTTTAAAAAATTGAAGTGATTTCCTTATGGTAATTGTTGTCTGAATACATATCACTGTGATTCATTTTAAGTATCTTACTCACTTTGATCAATACTTGGAGAGCTAAAATCCTATAATTCAAAGATTCTCCCCAAATTTTAATTACATGGTATTATCACAGATTGATTTACAAAGTTCAAGCAGCAAACATTTAGGCATGTGTGCCCTTTAAACTTTCTATCTTTTTCATTTAATCGAATCCTATAATTAATTATGATTATGAACTCAAATTTATACGTTATACAATAAATAAATCCACACTTATAAAATATGTAATACACTATTATCAGTGGTTTGTGAAAGTACTTTAATTGTATAACTTTTTTAAGGGGGGAAGAATGCCTTAAGGAGTAGTCTTACCACAATCATTTCAGAAGGCTCTAAAACAATGCATTCACAGCCACGCCTAAAGCTTCCTGCAGAACGCTTGCCAAAACTAGAAAGAAAGAAAAAAAAAGATTTAAAAATATAAAATTTAAGCCAAACCTCAAGATTAATAAATACTAAAAACAATACAAGAAATACACACTGGAGAAAGAGTAATTATCTTTAATCATTATTTACACAGAATGACAAGGAACAATTCAAATTGTTAAATTGCAGACACATACAGGGTGTCCCAAAAAATGTATTCACACTTTAATAGCCGATAGCTCAAATTTTTTTTTTAAATATATTTTATTGATTTTTTACAGAGAGGAAGGGAGAGAGATAGAGAGAGATAGAAACATCGATAAGAGAGAAACAGCGATCAGCCGCCTCCTGCACATCTCCTATTGGGGATGTGCCCGCAACCCAGGTACATGCCCTTAACCGGAATAGAACCTGGGACCCTTCAGTCCGCAGGCTGACGCTCTATCCACTGAGCCAAACCGGTTTCGGCAGCTCAAATTTTTTTTAAATGACACTTTTAAAAATATATATTCTTATTGATTTGGGGGAGAAAGGGAGAAGGAGACAAAGACAGAAACAGCAATGAGAAGGAAGCATTGATCAGCTGCCTCCTGCACACCCCCTACTGGGGATTGAGTCCACAACCTAGGCATGTACCCTGACCAGGAATCGAACCGTGACCTCCTGGTTCATAGGTCAGTGCTCAACCACTTAGCCACACTAGTCAGACTGATAGCTCAATTTTGAAATTGAAATGTATTTTAATAAACACTGCCTTATAGAGGAATCAAGATAGTGGCATAATAAACACGGTACTCACATCCTCCCATAACCACGTCAAAATTACAACTATAATACAGAGCAACCATTATTCAGAACTGCCTGAAATCTGGCTGAATGGAAGCCTTACAACTAGAGAATTAAAGAATTGAGACTGGTAGGAGGGGTGGAGGGGTAGAATGGCTGGTCTGACACCCACGTGTGGCGTGTTTTTAATCGGGAGGGATAGCATGGCTGAGAAGGCCTCCCCTGAGGAGCAAGGAAGGTGTGTCTGCCCCATACCAGACCCCTAGCCCAGGGTTCCAGAGCTGGTAAGAGAAGTCCTGTAAGTTTGGGCTGTAAAAGCCAGCAGGGACTGTAGTTGAGTGACACAGAGGCAGCCAGAGACCCAGGCAGTTCCTCTTAAAGTGCTCGTGCACAGACCTAACTTAGATTCACTCCCTCTGAGCTCCAGCACTGGATCCAGGGACATACAGGGAGTAACAAAATTATCTGACATCAGGGCGGAAACAGGGGGGCAACTTTCTTCCAGACGAAAGTGCTGGCAGAGAGGTCACTGTTCCTCTGCTGAGACCCTCCTCCACTTCCCAGAGCTGACTGGCAGGCACCATATTTGAGTCTCCATCAACCTGGCCCACACTATTTGCAGCCCCACCCAAGCTGTTTGCAGTGTCTTTTTCATATGAATGGCCCATCCTGGATCAGGCTTCAGACTTTCCTAAAAGCTCTCAAACAAGTAGGAGCTGAACTCAGCATGCCCCATACCTCTAGATAACTGGCCCCAGACCTGGCACTTGCAGCACCTTGCCAAGGTTCACAGCTTGGCCTCTCCTGGGCCCTAGCCCAATACAAGTAGCTGCCATCTTCAGATCGCTCTATAGCTGGTGCTGGGTGGCGCCTGGCAAGGCACAGGCAGTGGCTGACTTTGTACTTCCCGGGAGGCTGCAGAGCAAGTGCACCTGGTGAACAGCTTCATACCATAGAGCAGTGGTCGGCAAACAGCAGCTCATGAGCCACATGCGGCTCTTTGGCCCCTTGAGTGTGGCTCTTCCACAAAATACCACACGCAGGCGTGCACGTACAGTGAGATTGAAACTTCATGGCCCATTCGCAGAAGTTGGTTTTCAGAAAGGAGATAGACGAAACAAGTATACAAGATGAGTGTGGATGGAGAGTTGGAAGGGGTCGACCTCAGCGAACGTACCTCAGTCAGATTGAGGACATTTTTAGCAAAGGCCAGCTTAGGAGTACCCTAATGAAGTTAATAACAATGTACCTACCTATATAGTTTAAGTTTAAAAAATTTGGGTCTCAAAAGAAATTTCAATCGTTGTACTGTTGATATTTCGCTCTGTTGACTAGTGAGTTTGCCGACCACTGCCATAGCCGATTACAACTCTACCACATCCACTAGCAACACACTCCAGGGATGGAATTGGTGAGCACCAAAGCCCCACTGAAGCAAGTCCTACTCCATGGGGTCAGCTCCTACACAGCAGCTCTTCACCTGTAGTTACAGCTGGTCCTCAAAGCCAATTGGCTAGGGGGTCAAGTCCTCCCAGTGACGCTAACAACAATCAAGGCTCAACTACAACAAGCCAGTGCACATAGGGGCACTCCCAGAATGCCCAGCTCAGGTGACTGGAGAGGCTGAGCCACTGGGCCCTACAGGACACCTACTACATTAGGCCACTCTACCAATTTCAGAAGACATAGCAGCTCTACCTAAAACATAGCAACAAACACAGGGAAGCAGCCAAAATGTGAAGACAAAGAAACATGTCACAAATGAAAGCAGAAGAAATCCCCAGAAAAAGAACTAAATGAAATGGGAGCAAGAAAATTACTAGATACAGAGTTCAAAACAATAGTTAAGAATTAAGGAAATTAGTGAAAACGTCAACAACATAAAAGGACCAGTCAGAAATGAAGGATACACTAACTGAAATAAAGAATAATTCACAGGAAACCAACAGTAGAGTAGAGGACACTGAGAATCAAATCAGTGATTTAGAATTTAGGAATCAAAAAACACCCAATCAGAAGATCAAAAAGAAAAAAGAATCCAAAAATATGAAGACAGTGTAAGGAGCCTCTGGGACAACTTCAAGCATACCAACATTCACATCATGGCGGTGCTGGAAGGAGAAGAGAGAGAGAAAGAAATTAAAAATCTGTATGAAGAAATAATGACAGAAAACTTCCCATCTGGTAAAAGAAATAGAACTACAAGTCCAGGAAGTGCAGAGGGTTCCACACAAGAGGAACCAAAGAGGCCTATACCAAAACACATCATAATTAAAATGCCAAAGGTTAAAGACAAGAAAGAATCTGAAAAAGCCGCAAGAGAAAAGCAGTTAGTTACCTACAAGGAGCACCCATACAAATGTCAGCTGATTTCTCAACAGAAACTTTGCAGGCCAGAAGAGAATAGCAAGAAATATTCAAAGTAATGAAAGCCAAGGACCTACAACCAAGATTACTCTACCCAGCAAAGCTATCATTTAGAATTGAAGGTCAGAACTTCACAGACAAAAAAAAAGCTAAGGAGTGCATCACCACCAAACCAATATTACATGAGAGCACTGAATCCTAACCACCAGACCACCAGGGAACCTCAAACCAGTATTACATTAATTATTGAAGGGTCTTCTCAATAAGAAGAAGAGAAAAATAAAAAAGGATAAAAGATATGAACAATAAAATGGCAATAAATACATATCTATCAACAATTGAAACCTAAAAATTAAAATAAACAAACAAGGAATCTAATGAACAAAATAAACTGATTTGAATAAAATAGAACCAGAGGCATGGAAACACAGAACAGACTGTAGAATCTCAGAGAGAAGAGGGGGTGGGATGGGAAGAAATTAACCAAAGAACTTATATTCATATATGCATTACCCATGGATACAGACAATAGGGTGGTGAAGGGGTCTGGGGTAGGGATCCAGGTGCAGGAAGGCAATGAGGGGGAGAGGGGCAAGGGGATGGACATTTGTAATACTCAACAATAAAGATTTTTAAAAATTAGATTAAATTAAAAAATAAACCCTGTCTTTATAATTATTCAGAGTATATATATACATTTTTGGGGGGATACCCTATATTTATCTGGAAAATTCCAGCACAATACTTTCAAATTAATAATGTAAGTAAAAGAGAATCAGTAAAAAATATGTTCCAAGTTAGGCTGTTTTAAATCATTCCCAGTTAGGCAAAGCTTTAGAATATTATAATAGGAATGGGAATAGAATCAATGGCAAATTATGAAAAATCCAAAAAAAAAAATAGAGTGTATGTAATTCTCTTCTATAACTTAAGAGGCTTGGGTTAAAATTTCTTTCACCTAAAAAGTGTATTTACTTCTCTAAAATTTCAAATCAATTTATGCTTAAATTTTTTAGAAAACGGTATTCAACTTAAACTCTTTTTCCTTAGTATGGAAGCAATGAAGTGGCTATGCATATTAACTGCCCTTTCTTCCTGAAAACTTTGCGCTAGTGCACTCAGACAGAGCACCTTTGCGCTACCTGTGAGAACCCCCATCTTAACACCAGAGCAGACGGATTCCCTCTGACCTAGCTTTGAGGACTAAAACCATGAGGAGACGATCCTGCCAAGCTCGGTAATCCTGACTTGCTCTACTATTGCACCTCCCGTCCCTGCCATTCACTACTCCCGAATTCCTCCCTCCCCTCCAGTCAACACTTTAGTAGCCATTTTTAATAAACTATCCTTGAGAAAAATATTAAAAACATGAGAAAAACTTCGTCTAAAGAACTATTTTATCAAGCAATTTTTCCAAGTTAGACATTTTGAGTGATTCCTATGGATATTCTTGTTCTGTTTGCAATCCTCTTTATAAATGGTGACACTTAATGCATCAAACTTTATGGTGAAAAAGTCATGTAAGATGAATAAAACAGGAGAGTCAATATTTCACTGTATCATTGTGATCTCTAGCCAATGTGACCATTCTCATATTCTGTATTTTACTCATTACTGAGATTATCAGGTTAGAGTAGGCCCTAACTTAGTCCTTCCCTGCTCCAACATCTCTTCTATGAAAATCAAAAACAGAATCATACTTAGCATATCCGAAAAATTCTTTTTTAAAATATCTATATACATCTAGCCATACATACTCAAACACACAAATATCCCTTGGTGTCACTGTCAGAAACAGACTATTAGTCCCATCAAATGCACTCCTTTTTGTTATTACGTCTTATAAGAAACTACGCAAAGTGATCTACAGATTCAATGCAATCCCTATTAAAGTTCCAAAAGCCTTTTTTGCAGGATGGAAATGCCGATCTCCAGGTTCATATGGAACTGCAAGAGGTCCTAATTAGCCAAAGAATTTTGAAAAAGAACAAAGTCAGAGGCCTCAAACTTCTTGATTTTGAAATTTACTGCAAAGCTGCAGTAATTCAAACAGTGCGGTATTGGCACAAGGACAGACAAAATGAAATAAAATTAAAAGTCTGCGAATAAATCCATATATCTATGCCAATGAATTTTGATAAAGGTGAGACGTTCATTCAACAAGGGGGAAAAAAGCTTCTTTTCCTTTTTTTGCTAATCCTCACTTAAGGATACTTTCTCCATTGATTTCCAGAGAGAGTAGAAGGGAGGGGGAGAGACAGAGAGAGAGACATCAATTCGTTGAGCCCTGACCAGCCCTTGACCAGAATCAAACCCAAGACCTCTCAGTCCGAGGGCCAGTGCTTTAACCACTGAACAAACCAGCTAAGGTAAGAAAAATGTCTTCAACAATGTATGAGACAACTGTATCTGCACATAAAGTTGGACTCCTATCTCTTACCATAAACAAAAATTAACTCAAAATGGATCACTTACCTAAATAAAAGAGCCCAAACCTTAAAACCCTTAGAAAAAAAACAAACATAAGGATAAATACACTGGTGACCTTGGATTTGACAATGGATTCTTAGACATGACACAAAAAGCAAAGAAAAAATAGATAAACTGAACTTCAAACTTAAAAAACTTCTGTCTATAAAAAGAACATTATCAAGAAACTGAAAGGACCATCTAAAAAAAAGGGAGAAAATATTTGCAAATAATATATCAGAGGAGGGTTTAATGTCCTGAATATATAAAGAACTCCTAGCACTCAACAACAAAAAGACAACCCAATTAAAAAGTGGGCAAAGAACTTGAATAAGACAATACACAACTAGCAAATAGGAATATGAAAAGTTGAGTCCTGGCTATGTGGCTCAGTTGGTTGGAGTGTCATTCCATATACCAAAAGGTGGTGGGTTCAATTCTTGGTCAGGGCACATACCAAGGTTGTGGGTTCAACCTGAGGTCGGGCCCAGTTGGATCAATATTTCTCTCTCACATCTCTTTCTCTAAAAATCAATAATTTACAAAAAATGAAATGTTGAATAGAAACAGACTCACAGACACAGAGAATAGACTGATGGTGGTGAGAAGAGAGGAGAATTGCGGGGGGTTGGGTGTAAAGGGATTAAGAAGTACTAACTGGTACTTAGAAAATAGTCACAGAGATGTAAAGTACAACATAGGAAATATAGTCAATAATACTGTAATAACTATGTGTAGTGCCAGGTGTACTTGAAATATTGGGGGGTCACTTTGTAAAGTATATGATTGTCTATTACAACATATATTTAATGTGAACTGTCATTGAAAAATAAAAATTTTAAGAAAGAACATGAAAATTTCAACATCCTTAGTCATTAAGGAAAAGCAAATCCAAACCACAATGAGATACTATTTCACAACTGATGATAGAGGTAAATGAGATATTAGAATGGCTATCAATTAAAAACATAATAACCAGTGATAAAGAGAATGCAAATAAATTATAACACTTCAACTTTGCTGGTGGGAGTATAAAGTGGTGTAGTCACTGTGGAAAACAGTTTGGCACTTCCTCTAAAAGTTGAACATAGAATTACCATTAAGATCCCTCAAGTCCACTGCTACATAAATAATAAAATACTGACAATAGGATAGCAAACAGATATTTGCACACCAATATTCATTGCAGCATTATTCACAATAGCCAAAAAGTAGAAACAATTCAAGGGTCTATCAACAGATGAATGTATTAACGAAGTGTGAGATATATATACATAGATATGTATATATACAATGGAATATTAGCCACAAAGTGGACTGGAGTTCTGACACATGCTACAACATGGATAAGCCTTGAAAGCACTATGCTAATTGCAATAAGCCAGTCACAAAAGGACAAATACTTTATGATTATAGTCATATGGAATATCTAGAATAGACAAGTTCATAAAGAAAGACAGTAGCCTGGCTAGTATGACTCAATGGGTGAGCGTTGACCCATGAACCAGGAAATCATGGTTCGACTCCTGGTCGGCCAGGGTCCATGCCCAGGTTGCAAGTTCCATCTCTGGTCAGGGAGCGTTCGGGAGGCAACCAATTGATATTTCTCTCACCTCTCTCTCTCTCTCAAATCAATAAACATATCCTTGGTGAGGATTAAGAAAACAACAACACTAAAATCTCCTCCCAGGGGTGGTGATTTTAAGTGATTTTAAAAGACCAACTTACCAAGAGAATTTTTGTTTGTATTAATGGCTCTGGGTTTCTTAGCAAAATTTCAGGACTTGAATAAGAAAAATTTGAAACTCCACTTTAACCAAAGAACAGCAAACCTTTGGGGACAGAGGAAGAGTTAAGTGTGTGACTGAATTATACCACTGATAAACCTGGGACCAAGCTCTTTTGTACATTAATTAAGCAATGAAGTAATAGAAGTTGTAGTTCAAATAACTAGGAAGAGATGAGAAAAACTAAACAAATATTACTGAAATATTTTACATCAAAGTTATGAAGACAGTCATTTTTCTGTTACCCAGCATTAATCTCATTTTATCCTTGACCATAAATTAGAGGCCACCCTCACCTTCACCCTATCTCTACATATATGAGGAAACAGAGAGAAAATTTTGCTTCCTAGTCCTCTTCCAAATAATCATTGGATACATTATACAATCAATATAAACTCTGTAATCAATACAGAGCTTAAAAGAAACTCACTAAATATAGTCCCTATTCTTTTTTTAAAAAAATATCTTTTTATTGATTGCAGAGGAAGGAACAGGGAGAGAGAGATGAAACATCAATGATGAGAATCTTTGATCCGCTGCTCCTGCATGGCCCCTATGGGGATCGCGTCCACAACACGGGCCTGTGCCCTGACCATGAATCAAACCATTCCTAGGTCACAGCTAACCACTGACACATTGCTGGGCTAGTCCTTATTCGTAAGTAGTTTGTATTCTGTGGAAGATAAGTACATAAGAAGCTCATATAACAGGCAGAACAGTTAGCATCATAAGTTTAATAAAAACAATGCCATATTTTCTCCTACAATTGTATCACAAAGCCAAAATGAATTTATAAAATCTCAAAATTGAGAAAAAACTTTAAAAATTATATAGTAAAATGTCTTTCTGCATTCTGTCCTTCCGTTTTACAGCTCAAATTATGCCATCATCTGATGTGCTACTCAAAGGTCCTAAAACATTCTGCTCTTAGAAAAAGGCCTCCAGTGATTATAATGTTTCCTATTCTTCCCATGAGAACTGCCCGTCCGGTTCAATTCTCATTTCACAACTGGAGAAACTAAGCCAACCTACCTAAAAGCCTTAGGTTAAATCAGATGCCCGCAATGCCAGACTCTGTAAGCGCAGGCGTCTGCTCTTGGTCTTGCCCTTTCTCTTGCTTTCTTCTATAGCCCTTTTCTACATTCAATAACGTAAACTCTAGTCTTTGAAGCTCCACACTTATGAGGAGTAATTCCAGGGCTGGTAATTGGTGCTGTGTGGGTAAATGTAGTGACCACATTTACCCAAACAGCACCAACGCAATGACAAGTGGGGAACAGGGCTCTGCTGGATGGTGGATTCTCAGAGGTTGGCTAGGCTCGTACACTAGCTAGTTGAGTGAAAAACAGAAATCAGCTTTTGGAATTTAGAAGGCAATTCAAATGCAGCAAAAGTACAAATGACCACCAAGAACCTGAGGGTTACCCTGGACTCGTCAAAGATCTGGGTGCCAAATCTATAAAAGCCTAGCCTGTTCGGCAGCTGCTGCCAGAACTTCAACCAGAAGAACATCTGCTTCTTTGAAATGCCACTCATAATACCACATACCAAGATAAACAAAGATATTTTTAAAGTTTAAACTCCTTAATTTTTAAAGTGACATAGCTTCTTTTTTAACCTTGAATTAAAATATTTTTTCAAATTAATTGCAGTCTTCTAGTCATTTCAGTCCTTCTATATGTGCATACTTATCTACTGTACAAGACACAAATATAAATACACACATATGAATAATTGTCTTTCAAAAACAAGCAAGATGTAGGTAACAGTTACTAATGAGACTTGGCCTATTAGGAAAGTGGTTTGAAAGACCTGGCATAAAAACCTATTAGCCCTTTCTATATTAGATACTAGCCTTTCATAAGAGGCTATAAAATCAGAGAGAGAGAAGATAGGGTGAGACAGAGAAGTATGGTATATGTATTTAAGAATGCTGACCGTCTTCTGATTCTGGACTGCATGAACATTTAATTATTACAGACTATTTTAAATCCTTCTAAATTGTTCTGTGTAAATACACTGTGAAGCCTGCCTCTCAACTATTTAACCTCAATGTATTTCAGAGTGCCCTTATAATCTTACATTAAACAACCAAAAGTGACAACTAAAAGTGATGCAGATTCACTCTGGTCCAATCTATTGGTTCTCTGAGATATTAAAAGAAAACAACAAAAACAACCTCACAGCAAATGATTAATGCAAAGACCACTTGCAGGATAAAAAGCAGAGTATTCCTAAATGCTCAGATGTCCTTAGCACAACTAATTTAGGAATTGTTCCTCAAAAAACAGTTTAACAATCCGGATTCGCATTCCCATTACATTAAACTTTTTGCTAAACTTTTTGTATAGTACACAATAAGAATTACAAATTGCTCCTAAAATTGAAGTTCAATATTTTCAGAGGTAGAAAAATGAATGACTTTATAATATCTAAAATGTGCAGAGGAAAGAACCGAATAGCCTCATAAACATTCTTTCAAGTTCAAGGCACACAACAAGAAAGCACAAATGTTTGATAATATAAAGTCTTACCTAGTTCTCATAGATACCCATAGGTAATGACACACCACACAGGGTGCTGCAGGCTCTTGCTCTGGTCAGGCCATCCTGTTCTAAGTTTCTGTGACCACATGTTCCCCACCCAAGTTGACTCAAGAGCACTTTCTACCAACGTGAGTTTCTACGAAAGGCAGTCGCTGAGCACAGAAGCCTCTTCTATCGGGTCTCTTTGTATGGGCCTCCACATTCTTGTTGTGCGTCAGAACTGCCCCGTGGAATGCAATGCTCAGTACTGGAATGTAAACTTATTCATGCCAGGCTATACCCCGTGGGGGAACACACAGCAACCGTACTGAGATTATACTGGCAGGCAAGCCTAATGCAGAGAATGATTAAAAATGTAGTGCTCTCGATATAAATGGTTCCTACTTTCATTTCTAGGAAATGATAAGCAGTTAACTAAATTTAAAATCTGATCAAATGACTGTAACGATGCTCCTAAACCAAAAATCTATGTATTTATTTTGGGCTTACAAAAAATATTCACAACATTGTCTTTAGATAGCAGAGGAGCAATTAACTTTAAGAAAAAAAAAAATCTAACAAGAAACTGCTGATGCCATTAATTCTATTCTCAAAAATCAGTAGAATATACCAGAATAAATTTTAATAGAAGTATAAGTGGAAAGTGGTTTGAAAGAGAGTGTAAAACTGCATTTAATCTTTTTTAATATTTTATCCTCACTCATTTGTTCAACAACAAAAAAAGGAAATAACAGCTATTTAAAACAAAAACATATACAACACCAAGCACACATTTGAGTTGTGTGTGTAAATTACAAGCTGTTTATAAAGCATGGCCTTTAACAGGCTCCTATTTCAGTAGTAACTACTGGGGAAAACTAAGCATACAATTAAGCTTCCCTAAATCTGTCTCAAGGCTCATTTAGAAATATTTTAACAATCATCACCCTGTACAAATTAACGGAGGTTTGTTCCCTCTGCTCAGTGAATCTCAACATTCAACCTTTGCTTATAAAAACAGAGCACACGGGAAAAAATTACAAGCGAGGGCCTCATAGCTGTGTTTTCCCCCTCTGTTCAAGTCTCGGTAGCCTGCTGTCTATTTAACTACAAAAGTACTAAACATTTGATATTTATGCTAGTAACATTTTAATTGCTTAAAAAAAAAAAAAATCTAACCTGCACTGTCTTCAATAGTATCTTTGAAGCAATGGCACTGCCACCTTCCATGAGCTCTTTTCTCTGCAGCAATGAGCACTCCCCATTTCCCAGTGTATTTTCTCTCAGTGAGTCCACGCGGCGGCTGGAGCTTGAGCAGAGAGCCAACATTCCTTCTGACGGCTAATTTCCTGCTTCGATGACCCACCCACCCCTCCTGGCTGCCGTTATGTGTCACGCATGTTGTATGGGCACTGTTTCCGCATACCAGCGTCATGACCTCAGCGGCTGCCTGACAGACGCTCTTTATCAATTTCTATTAATTCATTATCTACTCTCTTGTAAGTCAAGGGCAAGTCGGAAAATCTGCAATGTCTGCTCTCCTATGAGTCTTCAAGGTCAAACCCTTAGATGTGCTCTGCAGTGCAATTTTGTTATTAAAATTTACTCAAGCTGTGCTACACACATTGCTCTCCACCAAAGGAATGCTGAATTGTATACCTGGCTTGAGGGATTATCATGGAAAAGACCAGCATAAATTTATATCAAAACAACATGGGAAAAGTTGCAAGAAGCTGCTTTGCCTCTCGTCTTTCCATTCAAGAGTAAAAAGGTGGATCTTACCTCACAGCTGTGCTGGGGTGAAGAGAGCAAGCAGTTTTTCTCTCTTGCCACAATTTAAACCAGCAAAGGACAGTGGTGTAATGAGGACTACACTTTGGTGGTGTCTAAGTCCTCGTGACCACACTGCGAGAGAACAGCTCAGCTAAATTGATCTGCTGCTATCAGTCTACACAATGGCACAAACAGGTCTCTGCTGATCACAGTGCTTTGTACGCAGATGGCAGCCGATCAGTTTGTATAAAAGTTATGGTCCATAACAGCTTTCCCCTTCAGCATGTAGACACACGCCTTTTCCAAAAATGCCTTTGTTAAATGTTCACTTTGCATTGTGCACAGGTCATTGCGTATGTGCGGATGAGACAAAGAAGCTTAGCTCTAAAGTATTATCTAAAAATGACCAAAAAGATCTATGTAACTTGTCAATGAGAAAAAATGGTAGATGAATTCAAATGAATTGTTGAGGTTAGCCCTAAATCAGAAAGAACCTGAACTGATCTCAAGAATCAAACAAGATCTCAAGAATGCCAACCATGTCTGATATTCTTTAAAGTCATATGAATGGCACCAAAACCCAGCCACCAGCCTCTCAAAAACTTGGCATAGGCCATAAGAGAAGTTGAAATAATAGGCATGTCTTTCTAAGGGTGAACCTGAATAATTAAGTCTACTTGAGTAATATTGCATTCACAAAATTTGTAAGTTAAAAAAAACAAACACACTTCCAAGAAAGGAAAAGTATAAACTCACACATATATATATATATATATAATTTCTTACAAAGATATCAAGTAACAAATGTCAATTTATTTAAAGCATCTGAATGAAACATGGACATTACTCACAAGCCATACTTATCTTGTTTCATTTTGTTTTGTAGGGTAGTTGTTTTGTAGGTAATTTTTCCTTCTAATTCTACCACTACGTAACACTGGTATATTGTTTAACCTCTGCTACAGATCTTCCCTTATAGACTGAGGTAGTAAAAACCTACTAATTATCATAAAAAATAAAATACTTAGGAATAAATTTGATAAAGGGTGTGCATGACTTGTACATTAAGAACTACAAAGCACTTCTAATCTTGCAAAAGGAAATTATATAAGACAAATAAATTATGAGATATACCAGGCTCATGGTTTGGAGGGCTCAATATTGTAAAAATAGTAAACCTTCCCAGTGCAATTCCAATCAAATCCTAACAACATTTGGCAATGACGGACTGATTTTAAAATTAAAGGCTAAGATATAGAAAAGTTAAAACAATTTTTATGAAGAACAAAGATGGGGATGTAACTACATAATTTCAAAAGTTACTATAAAGTAACACAAATGAAGACAATGTGGTATAAGTATGACATATGGTGCAATTTAGAACAGAAGATTCCAGAAACAGACCTAAACAACTATGGTCAATTGATTTTTAGCAAATGTACTCAGGCACATTAATAAATATTATTTTCAATAAATGGTCCTGAAACAACTAAATATCTGTATGTAAAAACATAAACCTTAACCCTTAACTTATACATGAAATTAAATCAAAACGGATATCATACCTAAATGAAAAATCTAAAACTACTAAATTTCTAGAAAAACATGAGAAAGCCTTTGACATAAGGTTATGAAAAAATTTCTTAAACAGGACACCAAAAGTACAAACTATATAAGAAAATATTAACATAATGGACCTTCTTTAAGATGCAAAGTTTTTACTTTTAAAAGGTATAATAAAGAAAAAGGCAGAGAAGGATCCAAGATGGGGAAGGAGGTGGAAGTTACACTCACCTCCTCCCAGAACCAAACGATAATTACAACTAAAATATAGAGCAATCAACCTGAATAACCAACTGGAGACTAGGTGGACAGAAATCTTATAATCAAGAATTTAGAGAAGAAGCCACATCAAGATTGGTAAGCAGGGCAAAGGTGAAAAGGCCCCGCACCCACATGCTGGGCTTTCAAGCCCAGAGCACCAGAGCTGGAAATAGGTGTCCACATTACATCTGGTCATGAGAATCAGCAAGTATTCTGTCCATTAGGGAGAGATGGGAGTCTTCTAGAAACCCAGGCCCCCTCTTAGAGGACTCCAGCAGCGGGAGGGCCACTCAGAGCAAACTGAAGTCATGTGAGGAGAGAGAGTGGAGTGTGTGGCTTGGAGAGAGCACTAAAGGGACAGCCCCCAGAGTTCCTGTGCTGAGTCTCCCAAACTGCACACAGAAGCCATGTTTCCTGGGACAAGCACTCCCCTCCCTGTGGCATCAGCCTGGGGAAATGCAATAGCCCAACTCCCTCTCCTTGTGCCTCACCCTGCCGGGCTCATGCCCTGCGGAAGAGTCAGCTGCCTGGCCCATGGAGTAGAGGTCCAAGTGGCTCAGGGTGTCAGTAACTGAGGGCTATTGCTCTGGGCGAGAGCTAGCCCTCCCAGCCTAGTGCCTGACCAGTGCCTCCTGAAGGGAAAATCCATTACCCCACCCTCCCAATGCCCCACCCTGCCAAGACTGCACCCTACAGAATCGTCAGCAGCTGTGGCCAGCTTGGGCCTATGGTACAAACTTTCTAGGAGGCTACTGAGGAGGTTTGGACAGAATTGGGGAGAAAATGAACTGTTTATCTCTAGGGAAGGTGCCAATTTTCCCTCACACACCCGAACTGCACCCTGAAACTCTGCCCCGCCACAAAGGTTTGCAGTCACTCAGTGGGTGGTGGCTGGTAGTGGTGTGCCCATCGCATTAGTGATGTAGAAGACTAGGTAGCAGCCCGGCTGGTGTGGCTCAGTGGTTGAATGTCAACCTATGAACCAGGAGGTCACAGTTTGATTCCTGGTCAGGGCATATGCCCAGGTTGTGGGCTCGATCCCCATTGTGGGCTGTGCAGGAGGCAGATGATCAATGATTCTTTCTCATTATTGATGTTTCTCTCACTCTCCCCCTCTCCCTTCCTCGCCAAAATCAATAAAACTGTATTTTTTTAAAAAAAGAAAGAAAAAATAGAGGAACATAGTTATAAAGAATAAAATGGCAATAAATACATACTTATCAATAATTATTTTCAGTGTAAATAGATTAAGTGCTCCAATCAAAAGACATTGGGTAGCTGAATGGATAAGAATACAAGGCCTATATGTATACTTTCTACAATAGACCCATCTCAGAACAAAAGACTAAAAGTAAGAAGATGGAAACAGATATTTCATGTAATTTAAAAAATAAAAAAAGAACAGCCACAGTGACTCAGTGGTTGAGTGTCAACGTGTGAACCAGGAGGTCACGGTTCGATTCCCAGTCAGGGCACATGCCTGGGTTGCAGGCTTGATCCCCCAGTCGTGCAGGAGGCAGCCGATCAATGATTCTCTCTCATCACTGAAGTTCCCCTCCCCACCCCTCCCCTTCTCTCTCTCTCTCTCTCTCTCTCTCTCTCTCTCTCTCTCTCTCTCTCTTCCTTCCTGAAATCAATAAAGATGTACTGGGAGGGGAAAAAAGAAAAAGCTGGGGTAGCAAAATGTATATTAGACAAAATAGACTTTAAAGCAGACTTTGGTAAGAGACAAGGGACATTATATAATTGCCGGGGTCCAACCCCAGCAGGTCCAGGGGTCCCCAAAGGTGTGGACGGAGTCGGCGAAGAAGGAATGACACGGAGACAGCATTCAGTTGATCAGCAGCCTAGCCAGGATCTCTAGCCAGGATCTCCAGCCAAGTTCTGGTCTCGATCTCCAGAGAGGTTCTGCTTCAGATCTCCAGCCAGGTTCTGTGTCCATGTTCTCTTGCTAGGTTCTCCAGCCAGGTTCTGTCCAGGTTCTCCAGCCAGGTTCAGTCACCAGGTTCTAGTCAGGTTCTCTTGCCCATTTCTGTAGTCAGGTTCAGTCCAGGATCTTTTGCCATGTTCTCTCCAGCGAAGTTCTTCTGTCTCTAGTTCTGTGTAGGTTCTGTGCCTAGGTTCTGTCTCTCCTGGTTCTGTATTCTAAGTTCTGAGTCTTGCTGTCTTATTACATCTGTATTTATACCAGTTGATTCAATCCTATCAATCTCTATTACAAAGGTTAGGGCGTTTCTTATCTCCATTCCAGGGAGTAAAGATTATGTAGCTTAAGCATGATTGTTCGTAAAGTGATTAATTACCCACCTGGCACTAGTTAAGAGGTTTTATTCCCTCCCTAACTTCAGGGGAAAATCCCTACCTGGGGAAACAACCTTTCTCAGAGACCTTGGTTAAAACACATAGTGCCAAGAAGGTGAGCAAACATATTAAGAACAGTATGCCATATAAGCCAGGTCCTTTGAAACAGCAAGCATGGACCGGCTCCCAGCATATAATGATAAAGGAATCAATCAAACAAGAATATATAGCCCTTATAAACAATTATGAATCTAAACTAGGAGGCACCAAAATGTATAAAGCAAATCTTGATGGACATAAATGAGAGATTTTAATACTCCATAGATGTTAATGGATAGATCTAGACAGAAAAGCAACAAGGAAACAGCAGTCTTAACACACTAGACAAGATAGATTTAATTGATATTTTTCAGAGCATTTCACCCCAAAGCACCAGAATATACATTCTTTTCAAGTGCACATAGAACATTTTCTAGGATACTAGACCACATGTTAAGACATAAAATAAATCTCGATAAATTTAAAAAGACTGAAATCATATCAGGTATCTTCTCCAACCACAGTGCTATGAAACTAGAAATCAATTATAAGAAAAAAAGCAAACTGAAAAACACAGAGACACATGGAGGATAAATAACATGTTACTAAACAATGAATGGGTTAACAATGAGATCAAGGGAAAAATCAAAAGACACCTTGAGACAAATGAAAATGAAACCACAAAACACAAAATCTATGGAGCACAGTGAAAGCACTCCTGAGAGGAAAATACATAGCACCGCAGGCCTACCCCAAGAAAGAAACAAACAAAATGTCAAATAAACAATCTCCCCTTTCACCTAAACGAACTAGAAAAAGAACAAACGAAGCCCAAGTGAGTAGAAGGAAGGAAATAATAAAGATCAGACAGGAGATAAATGAAATACTCTAAAAAGATAATACAAAAGATCACCGAATCCACGAACTGGTTCTTTGCAAAGATCAACAAGATTGCTAAACCTTTAACCAGATTCATCAAAAAACAAAGAGATACAAAATAAATAAAATCAGAAATAAAAGTAACAACTGACACCACAGAAATACAAAGGGTTATAAGAAAATATGAACAACTATATGCCAACATATTGGAAAATCTCGAAGAAATGGATTAATTCTTAGAAATATGCAATCTTCTAAAACTGAATCAAGAAGAAACAGAAATTCTGAACAGACTGATTACAACTAACAAAACTGAAGTAGTAATCAAAAAACTTCCAACAAACAAAAGTCCTGAGCCAGGTGGATCCATGGGTAAATTTAGCAAACACTCCAAAGAATTAGCATCTATCCTTCTCAAACTACTCCAAAAAAATTCAAGAGGAAAGAACACTCCCAAGCTTTTTCGTTAAATATATATTTTTATTGATTTCAGAGAGGAAGAGAGAGGAGAGAGAGAAACATCAATGATGAGAGAGAATCACTGATCGGCTGCCTCCTGCACATCCCACACTGGGGATCAAGCTCGCAATCTGGGCATATGCCCCCAGGAATTGAACCGTGACCTCCTGGTTCATTGGTCGATGCTCAACCACTGAGCCACACAAGCTGGGCTCCTAAGCTCATTTTAAGAGACCAGCATTATCTTGATTATGAAACCAGATCAAGACACTACAAAGAATGAAAATTATAGGTCAATATCCCTGATGAACAGATGCAAAAATCCTCAACAAAATATTAGCAAACCAAATCAGCAATATCTTTAGCCCCAATGATGATTCCATACACAAAATTCATTACATGTAAAGATTTTTTAAAATTCACTTAAATGGGATAATGATTATAAAAACCTAAAGGTCCTATTCACAGAAACTCCTATTTCTGTATTTCCTAAATTATATAACAAGTTAAAATTTAAGATCAGTTGACAGAGTGGTAAACTGAAATGGCCTCAAGATTTCTAATAACAATTATTATTTCATACCACAAATCCATCATGGCAGAAGAAGACCTCTGAGATATATATATATGAATCCTGGAATACATATGATTTACACTGATGAAATGAAATACTTTCAACTTAAATATTTCCTTAAATATTTCCTATTTGTAAAACTGAATTAAGTATAAATACTTAATGATGGTTTTCTAAATTCACCTAAATAAATCAAAACATAATTTTATTTTTTACTTTTTATTAAATTTATTGGGTGAAATTGGTTAATAAAATTATATAGGTTTCAGGTATACAATTCTATAATACATCATGTGTATATTATATTGTGTGCTCATCCAAAGAACAATTTTAAAAAAATAGAAAAGTACTTGAAAGATTTTGAGCAATGCCCTAATATTTTATGTATATAACAATATTCAATTAAGTAACAATAAAGTTATCTTTTTATAAATTCAATTTTTAAAAAATTATACTTTACATTCGATATTATTTTGGGTTATTTTCAGATGTACAGCATAGTGGTTAGACAACTGTCATATACTTTACAAAGTGATCCCCTTGATATTTCCAGTAGCCACCTGGCACCATTCATAGTTATTACAATAATATTGATTATATTTCCTATGCTGTACTTTATATCACCATGATTATTCTTTAACTATCAATCTGTACTGCTCAATCTCTTCACCTTTTTCACCCAGTCCTGCACGCCCCTTACTGGGGACCGAACCCGCAACCCAGGCATGTGCCCTGACCAGGAATTGAACCATGACCTCCTGGTTCATAGGTCAACACTCAACCACTGAGCCACGCAGGCTAAGCTATGACAAAGTTATCTTAATGAAACTAACACACTAGGAAGTTTATAGTTATTAAATAAAAATAAGTCATCAATAAAAAAATAAATTTAATTGCAAAAACACCTAACCCCTATGAAACCATAAACGTGTGGCAAAAGTCAGAAATATCTAAGGAAACCCATAACTTTTAACATGTTACCAGCCGTGGGCAAACTACGGCCCGCGGGCCAGATCCGGCCCGTTTGAAATGAATAAAACTAAAAAAAAAAAAAAAGACCATACCCTTTTATGTAATGATGTTTACTTTGAATTTATATTAGTTCACACAAACACTCCATCCATGCTTTTGTTCCGGCCCTCTGGTCCAGTTTAAGAACCCATTGTGGCCCTCGAGTCAAAAAGTTTGCCCACCCCTGTGTTAGACTTATAGTTCATATTCTAATCAGTAATAAATATTAAGCAGATAGTTTTAAAACCCACATTATATTTAAATTTTAACACAAGAAAGAAATTATATGCATGCCTAAGCTATTATTTTACATTATTTATTTCAACTATTTTTACTCTTCAAGCACTATTAAACATTTTTCAGTACATCCAAAAAATAGTCAGATAGATAATATAGAATAAATTTATTTTCTTTAACATTCAAATATATAACTTTGTTGGCTTTAACATATATTTAATTATATATAAATATATTTATACAATTTCTATATGTGTATATATAATTTAATTCATGATACAAATAAAAAAGAGGATCCCTGAACTATGACTAATTGGAAATTTTAATTTTATAAAGACATTCTGATTTCACCACATATAATTTCCTTCACATATCAATCTTTCTCTTAACAATATCTTTCCTTTTGTTATTTTGTTAGTGTTCTCAGTACTAAAGTGTGCTTCTTTAAACAAAAACAAATTTAGTTGCTATATATGTAAGAGACTTTGAATTCATAGGGTAAGACAGTAATTCACACATCCCTCCAACCCACCCTGACCCCAAAATAACTGGCACAAGCAAGGGTTGTGAATTCCTTTACACCTAACAGCAGATAAGCAATTCCAACATTTTACTGAGAAATACAATACTGTATTTCACTGACACACACATCAGACTTTAAAACCTTTACGAAATATAAAATTTACTTCTGCAAGAGAAATCCAAACATCACTGCAAATAAGGATTTCTAGGGTGAACTCACATACTCATTTACACCAAGGATTATCAAAAACAGATTCCCTTACTGGAGACCTCAAGCATAAGATGACCTGAGATACCACATCAACTACACACACAAAAACAGCAGAGTCCCTCTCTGTAAGGCTATGTACTTACTGTTGAGACACTACCAAAGCCAGTATTCCAAGGACTACGAAAGCTTGCATCTATACGTACAGCACATCTGTGAAATTGTAGTTATAGCAACCAAATTCCCAACTTGATCCAGCAATTGAACTCCCTCTCCAGAGAACAGTTTTGCTCTGTGCATCAGGTATCACATCAGAATATGATTTAAAAGGGCAGGGGTGGTCTTTAAAAAATGCTTAAAAATCACGTTAGCTTTCCAGGATGAAGACGTTTCAAACTGGAGCAGAAAGTACAACTAATCCCCAAAGGAGGAACATTTTAGTATACTTCATTTTATCATTTACATATTTAACTCTACTCCTTTAATTTACTAGAGACCTATCTTATCTAAAATTTAACACAGACTATATTTATGTCAAGTGCAACTAAACTCTCCCTTTAATACATCAACTCTAGTCAAACCAAGTTCACAGGTTTCATAATCTTACTTGCCTTACTTGGAACTCTTTCCCAGCATGTCCTTAAAAATCTTTCATATATATCTTTACCTCATGTGTCATGGGAATACCTGGACTTGAGTCAACTTTAGGTAGGACAAGTAGGAATTATGGATGATGCAAGACCTGAAGGAGTGTGGCTAAGCTCATAAAGTGTGAGCCTAGGACTAAGGAGACGAATGATCCGGAGATTTTAAAAAAAGGCAATTAAACTAAGAGAACGTGAGGGAAAACTAAAGAGCAAGTGTAACAGAGGCTACTGGTTGCCTACTCCAACACCCATTCTCCTCTTTCTCCTTAGAAGGGTATTTTTATATTACTATTTTTAGTGGAGCACATTGCATCTCGGAATAAAACACATGTTACATGTCTCAGGCTCCTGGGTGGCCTGAATTTGTACACTACATTCTGGACAATGAGCTATAAAAAGGGATGTTTCAAAAAATGCGATTTGGGTGGAAGTTAAGTTTTTTCTCTTCCGCCTTTCCTCCTACTTCTGGCTTCCACCGCAGACACCCTAGCTGGAGGTGGGTAGTCATCCTGTGCTATGAACCCACGACCTGAAGATGGAAGCTATGAGCTGGCGGAAATATGGAAGGAAGCCTGTAAACATTTCATACTGTGGAGCCACCAGACCATCCTGGACCAACTACCTTCAGGGTTCTTTTACATGAGAGAACAATTAGCTCCTGCTATGTCTATGCAACCAAAACTAGCTGTAATTGATACAGTAAGCAAAATGATATCCAACAATATGCCAACTGCCCTTCCCCCCTCTCTGCACTCCTGCACAGATGGACTGGTCGCAGCTTCTCATGAACTGTCCCCAGCTTCTCATGAACTGTCCCCAGACTCCTTCGTCCATTATGTTGCAGCCTCATTCTCTTCCCTGATTCTTCTTCTCTCCATTAACCTGACATCCAATAAATCATGGACTACCATGTAATTATTTCTAAAAGGGAATGTGTTAGCATAAGTCATCTGAGCTCATTATACAAGGGATCAACAAGAAAATGTCTGTGCTTTTTAACAATCACATGGTGACACTATGGAGGATTGAAGGCATATGAGGAGCTACTTAAATAAAGCAGGTGACACCTGAACAAAGGCAGCGGAGTGTGGATTCAGACAGTTGATCTAATCCATACTGTCATGTCTAACTCTGAAATGTTATTTACTAAAAAAAACCCAAAAATTGTCAGGGGACAAAAGTGAGGTCAGAACTGAGACTCACAGACATTTCTACAGTAAGTGACAAGCAGGTTATTTAAGTCATTAGAGATAGGAACAGCAGGTGGTCACGCAGAATTGCAGGCATTTGTTGCATCCCAGATATGTATCTAGAGTGCAAGGGACCTGGAGCAAATTCACATAGAGATATACCCACATACACCCTTAACCCTTACCCCCTTCTCTCCCTTTAGTGTTTGCAACAGGCAAAGTACAAACTCCAGCAACACCCAACCACCCACCTTCTCCATGCTTGCCCCTAAACAGCTGAAATTTGATAGGAAAAAAGAAGAAAAAATAAATAAATCTATGACCACAAATATCAAGTGGGCACTCGGCATTACCTTTGTTTCACAACTTCTCTCTCTCTTTCAAACTCCTTAATACCCACCACTGAACTCCCAAATATACGGCCCTACGCCTTTTATCCTAAACCTGTGTGAAAAGGGGGATGCTCTTTCACTCTTTCCAAAGCTAACAGCTCTCCACCTTGTGGGTTTCATCCACACCTGCAATGACCTCCGCTCGTTCCTATCATATCTACTTTTCTTAAATCTGCTCTCCGTCAACATACAAATGCGCACTAGCATCTTCTCATTGTAAAGAAACAAATCCCTCTTGACTTCACAGCTCCCAGCCACCACCCCTGTTTCCCTGCTTCTCTTCACAATAAAAGTCCTCATTTTGATGAGATTTCTCTTTGGCCAGTTCCTTATCTTCCCACTGTCTCCTCAACCAAAGTGATGTCTCTATTTTCACCTTATTGCATATCCCTGCAGCACCAGACAAATGACCCCTCTTCCTTCTCAAATCTGCACTTTTATCTCTTGGCTCTGATGACACACAAGCAGCATGATATTCTAGGCAACCACATAGAAGGCACTTAATAATATTTGTAGGATGAATGAGTAAGACAAGGACACGCATATAAAGAATTGCAGGTGAGCAATTTAGAAGACAGGTCGGGAAAGAAGGGCCCATTAATATTAATTAGGCATCAAGTTGATGACTCTCTTGAAAAGACATAACTAATAGCCTAAAGTAATGTTTAATTCTAGAAATTAACTCTAGTCATTTTACTCATCACTTTTGATAATCCTTTTGGTAAACAATTCTCTTAAGATATGAAGTTTTTTAGGATACTATTTCTTGTGGTGATTAGGTTTTACACATTAATATTTTAAAAGGACAATACAATTACCATTCATTCTTGATAACTATCTCTTAGTAATTACTTAACCTATGAAGTAGAATACTTTGGCACTCTTGATACTGATATGTCAGGTTTTTTTAAAACTGCTGCTGGAGTAGGTGTGGGGGGGAAATAACTGTAGAAGACACACACAACACACACATACATATTTATTTATATACGTGTGTGTATATATTTCAATTCAACTATATATTGTTCTTCATATGTTCATATGTATAAATCAAGTTGAACATTTTTAAGTTAAAATAGAAGTACCATTTCTATTTACTGACTATTATCATTAGCTGGCCAACTATATACAGGCCCCCAAACAACTGTTTCTACAAAATAATGGGTAGTATAAGACAATGCCTGAGGTAGTGAGTTCTTATACAGCTTGTCAGTGCTTACTAATTCTGCCATCATCCACTAACTTTAGGTCATTTCAAATACAAATTTAACAAGGTCTTATGTTTTCTCTTGGAAGGGAAGGGACACATTTTTTCATTTAAAGAAATAAACAGCTTTTAATAATGCTGGCTATAAAGAAAACTTCTTAACTTATGCATCATCTCATTTAATCCTGTTTCTTCCCATGGCAGGAGAAAAGGTATGTAAAACAAATACTTCATTTGTAAAACTCAATGTGGACAGTTTAAGATGATTTATCCTTTTTCTTTTGTGTGTTTTTATTTTATTATTTTTTCCCAATCCTTCTTTAATAACCACTCTTTCCCTTCCATGCTTAATCTGTGCTCCCATTGCTGTGATTTTGCCAACACCTGAAGGTCAATCTTCCCTCTAATATACCATTTTCAGAACTCTGATCTTATTCTTCTTCATACCTTTTAGATAAGTTTAAGGTCCAGTAAAGTTACCTGCCTTTCCATCACTTAATTCACTAGTGAGTTATTTTTTAAATGCCACACTCCCTTCTCCAAAAAAGGCGTCACATGTCATAACAAATTTATACTCTAAGAGTATGATTTTTCTAATCCTATATAGCTCTTCACATAAAATAAGAAATACTAGGTAATGTGTCTTCAGTCCCTACTGCATACAGACTTATTGGCTCATCGTTTCTCCCTTTTTCATTACTATAAAAAACACCCAAGTTCTCAGCGCAATCAATTAACTTATCATGTAGCACTGGCAAGCATAAAGTAGGCCTGTGCTTTTTAAACTCAAGTAGCTCATTGTTTGTCATGTGAATCATAATGAGAATAGTATTTCAGCCTCTCAGAACTGATTAGTTAAATGTCTTGTTTTCCCACTTATCTTCATGAAAGCTGCCAGCTCTAATTTAAAATGTGATCTTGGAGAGGACCATAGCAAAATTTTAATTTTTAAATTGTGGATATATTTGGTCTCAATGAAAGAGAAGCACTAATTGCAAATGGACGCTGTCAACATAGTACAAATAAATTATGTGCGCATTTCTCTCAACCTCCTGCCAATGTTACCTGAGACTTAATTCACCAACAGTTGGCCAAGTTATGCAGCTTTGTAACCTAGACTTCTCATTAATGCCAAAGTCACCAACGCCTTCCCAACTATTTTATGCCCTAAAATGCATTTCTATTCTATATAACTTGATCCTGTTCTTGTGCCTTCACTCCGACTCTCAACCCTACCTCTGTGCCATTACTCATGCTCTTGACTTCACCCAGATTTCACCTCCAACCACTGCCCAGCAATCTAAATCATAAAACCCCCTTAAAATTCACTTCCTTAAGTTAAAGCCACCCTTAATTACCACCCACTTACATTAAAATACCCCTATCTTTGAAGGGGTTTTGCAGCCTTAGTCTTCGCTATATCAATTTATATTGTATTATTTAATGAAACCTGGGCAAATTTTTTAAGTTTCACATAAAACTGCCTCCTCTCCGCAACCAGAAATTAAGCTACATGACAGCATGGAGTAGACCATCTTGCTTCCTTTGTATACTCCGAAACGTACTGCAGATATCAACAGTAAGGAGGACTTAATACAAGTTTCAATCAATGTTTCAAATAACATGGATATGTGCCTCAAATTTTGAACTCTACCCAATCTATTTTAGAATGAGACAGAAGAATCCATAAACATTAAAGGGACCCATGAACCAATCCTAACTTCTGGTGGCATTTCAGCAGTTTCAACAGACACTGCTGGCCAGATAGAGGCATCATTTCTCACGACTTTTGTACCGTCTGCCCTTGACATAACCTGGCAGCTGGACCCCATGTCATGCACTGGAGGCCCCAGCCCTCTCCAGAGGTGTTTGTCCCTAATCCCTCTGGCTCCCAGGCTTAATTACAACCCTTCTCTTGGTATCTTCCAATTCCTTTCCCTTAAACCTTACTGCCCCTAACCTGGCCCCACATGGATAAGAAGTGAAGAGCTTGTTTACCAATTGCTGTATTTGTGAAACACACAGACAGTTTTTTACTGTCAGAGCAATAAAAATATTGTTTATGATTAAATATGGTGTGCAAGACAATTTCTATTAAAAGGCCCCTTCTGGGCAGCCGTGGGCAAACTATGGCCCGCGGGCCGGATCCGGCCCGTTTGAAATGAATAAAACTAAAAAAAAAAAAAAAGACCATACCCTTTTATGTAATGATGTTTACTTTGAATTTATATTAGTTCACACAAACACTCCATCCATGCTTTAGTTCCGGCCCTCCGGTCCAGTTTAAGAACCCATTGTGGCCCTGGAGTCAAAAAGTTTGCCCACCCCTGCTCTATGGTGAAATTGACTCGATTGAGAAAACCAGGCTCCACGTTTTAATGAGTGATGATTTTCCAGGATTATGACCAACATATATTCAAAGAAGTATCTGTACAACAACGCTTCGTGTCTTTATGCATTTTATTATTTTAATTTAGGATATTTTTTCCCACTGATTTCTAAAGAGAGGGTGGAAGGGAGGGAGGAGGGGAAGAGAGAGAGAAAAACATCCACATGAGAGAGACACATCAATTGGTTGCCTCCCACATGCACCCCTACCAGGGCTAGGGAACTTGCACCTACGTGCTCTTGACCAGGAATCGAACCTGCGACCCTTCGGTCCGAGGGATGACACTCTAATCACTGAGCCAAATCAGCCAGGCACTTCCTGTCATTAATAGCTAGTGTTTTGTTTTTTGTTTTTGCAAATAGATGTAAAAATGATTTCTATATTAATAGAAAAAGATCCTAACGCTATGAGTTAATATACAGCCAAGGTAAACTATTCCCTTCTCTAACAAATAATCCAAACACCAAGCTGAAAGTTTAGAAACACAGTCTAAGCCTGAAGCCATCTTTAATATCTAAACTAGAATTCTCAACCTTTCAAAGAAGACAGCAGCCAAAAAGTAACATTAGTCCAAGTTATTTAATATTGTGACTTTACTATAAAATAGGCTTCAACATTTAAAGAGTCAGGCAGTTTGAAAAGTGAGAAATTTTAAAGTATATAACCATTTTTATTGCAGTGCCTTAAATACACTGATTTAGACCGCAGTAGGGCAATAAACATTATTAATATTTTCCTGCCCTTATGCAGAACAAACCAAAAATACATTAAGAAAACCATTTCCAAACCTGCGACTTTATATAAGATTATTTGCATTCTACTGCCTTCCAGGCCCACTGCTATTGCAAATGATGCCTTTGAAAAAACTACCTTTTCAAGATACTTCACTACTTTCTGCCTGTCACTGTTTATATATATATCAATCTACTACGACTATGGATGCCAAGAGCATGTCATAGAATTGTGCAGCACAACCTGCACAACTTAGTGGCCACACTGCTTTGCCTACAGGAAAAACACAGAGTTCACACCATTGGGATATTCATCTCTGGCCAATGTCCCTTCTGGCATGTCCCTAAATGAGAATCAGAACCTTTGCTGCATTCCTAAATTACCTTTGCCCACTATCTCTGTGATCATATAAAGAAACTGAGTTTACTTTTAAATAAGACTTTAAGAAAATTAGAACTATAAATCATAAATTGCCGCAAGAATAAAAATTATATTCCAAACCAAGAGTTTAGCTCTATCTCAGGGCGACATAATACGTAACACTATATTATAGCCACTTGTACAAATACCAATGTTTCAAAACTTCATAAATCTAACAGATTTACAAGAAAAATCACAAAAACAACATTGTATCACTGGAATTGCTTAGAGCAGTGGTTCTCAACCTTCTGGCCCTTTAAATACAGTTCCTCATGTTGTGACCCAACCATAAAATTATTTTCGTTGCTACTTCATAACTGTAATGTTGCTACTGTTATGAATTGTAATGTAAATATCTGATATGCAGGATGGTCTTAGGCGACCCCTGTGAAAGGGTTGTTCGACCAACAAAGGGGTCGCGACCCACAGGTTGAGAACCGCTGGCTTAGAGTGAGGAGGAGTAAGGAAGCTGTCAATGGAAGTCCCACAGGAAGTCAGAAGCTCCATAAATGTTATAAACCTCTTCAAGGAATAATATTCATGTTTGAACAACCAAAGTAAAAATAATCAACCAAAACAACTTTTCTCTGTTTAAAAAGAAAATGAATAAATTTTTAACTAATAAAAACATAAAAGGCTGACTTAAATGGCAATTGAGGAATTCAATACAGCTAATGAAATCTGGAAGCCAAATGACAGATTTTCTGCCATGTGTAACTCCCTTCTCAAGTGATGATATCGGTCTCAAAGCAATTTCATGAGAATTAGTTAAAAAATATGAAGCTTCAAAGTACTTTGATTTACAACTAACTAGTAAGGGTAAGTTACCTGTCAAAATGAGTCAAAATTTTCAAGAGAATGATCAAATTACTTATCATATATACTGATAACCAATTTCTAGGCTAACATACAATCATGGTAAATATGGAGAATCATCTGTGAATTCGTCATTTTATAAAACCAGCAGACTATTACTAACACCTAAGCCATATTATTCTTTAATCAAACCTCAATATTTTCTGGAGAGAGACATATATAGGACTCACTAATGTCAACTTCTAGCAAAGTACCACGTAGAGACTCTTTCACATTAAAACAATCTCCGCACTATTCCTAAGGCAACATCTCCAAAGGAAACAAACAACTTGGAAAGAGCAAATGTCACCAGGTGCAACATGAAGGAATAACCTATATATAGTCCTAGCTATGTCACTCAGTCTGAAACACCATTCCTTCCCTCGTCCCATTAAAGTACTGACTTGCAAGCAGTTGACATGCAGCCAGGGAAAGAGTAACTTATGTCATCTTTTAAAATAATTAGACATAGAGTCCAAAACATGTGTTCATGAAATAGGTCTGAACTGCAAGTCCTCCTTCCTCTAGAACAACAGCTTTCTGAACATGAGGTTCCCATTCCACAAGATAGAACAAGCTGTTGCTTGACGGGCTGAGGACGGCTGGGAGTCCAGGAAGACCACCTCAGACTCCTCCAGGGCGCTAGCACTGGGGCCGCAGACTGAGTTTGTACAACAGACCTCGCAACAAGACGATGAGGAGCCACTAAGCTCTGTTCTCTTTAAGGTGCATCAATTTCAAATCACATTCATCAGAGCATAATTTACCCTTAACTAAGTTGTGCAAAGTTCAAATCACTGAACCTTAAGTAGATATTAAGATGCATAAAGAGTAAGTCTTTGCAAAGAGTTTTTAATGTTATGAGGCAATGCATATACATATTAATTAAAATAAACAAGACATGAAATTATTTATAAGGTATGTTCTTAGCATGTGCAACATGTATGTGCAAGACAAGAGGGAAAAACACTGAAATATTAAAGGCTGATTATCTTGGATGAGAGATTTGAAGGGACGCTTTTCCTTCTCTTTATCTGTGATAATTTATATTTACATAATTATTATTACATTTTACATTAATTTTTAAAATATGCCAATCCTCAAATATTCTTTCCCTACACCTTCCTCCCAGTTAGTAACCAAACAGTAGGTCCTGTGTTTGAAGGAGCAGAAAAGTATTGCTATTCAATTCTCCATTCCTCTGGGAACGAGAATTCTAGCATTACAGGAACTGTTTCAGCCGGTCACTGCAAGCTTCCCAGGCAGAATTCTAGGAATTCTACACTGCCCAAGTTTCTTCAGTGATAAAATGCAGGTAAAAATGGTATTTACCTCAAAGGATAGTTGTGAAATTAAACGATTAAACACATGAAACATTTAAAATGGTGCTGGCAAATAGAAAGCACTCCCAAACACTAAGCTATTCTTCCTTCATCATTTTATTACTACAACTATCGTTACTTCTATTACTACTCCTGCCACCACCAACGCAAATACTATTACGATAACTACTGCTACTATAAAAACAACAAACAAGCCGATGGAGCTTCCCTCTCTCCGAGGGCCATGCTCCAAAGGGAATAATGCCTGCCAGTGTGATCTCCGAGAAGTGGGAGGGCGAACAGGCATCGGGACTGCACCAGAGATTGTTTTTCATGAGACGCAGTGTGGCTCTGGCACTCGCTCACGACCATACTGGCCGCCAAGCACCCATCTCAGTGCCTTCTCTTACCACATCCAGGACCATTACCTCTTCCCATCTCACAAACTCTTTTATAAAAATCTGTTTACGTTTTTAAAATAAATTCTTAACATGTCCTTGATCCACTCAGAATCATTTGTCGAGAACATATTTTAATATTGGGTTAGGTGATAAAAGTAAGAAGGGAGAGCACTAGTCTTTAATAAATTTAGTCATTTAAATAAAATAATAATTGGAAAGAAATATATTTAAGCAGTTAAAATTTTTATAAACTCTTGAGTCAAAATGAAAATATGTATTTCTGAAAAATACACAACTGGAAAACACAACTACTGAAACTTATTAGCAGATACCCTCATTCAGGGAACCTGGAAATACACTGCCATATTTATAACAGATGAGTCCTAACTCTCTTTGGCCATAGCTGATTGGAACTAGAACATATCGGCCCCATGCCAAGCCAATCAGACTGTAACCTGAAGAATCCAAAGACAAGACACAGGCGCTACAGTCAAATGGTGTAAACAGTGGGGACATAAGGTCATCAATCAACAGTTGGCACATACAAGCCAAAGTCACAGGGAGAAAGACATTAATAGCCTTAGAGAGCGGGAAGCTAGTCCACAGACAGATGCAAAATTGAGAGACCATATGGTCCTGAGAGGCAGAAAAGTCAGCCACAGTTCCTGGCTTTCCATTTCTAGTCCCATGTGGTCTCAATGAACTTTCTTTTCCTCTCTTTGGATGCTTATGAGGCTGCCTGTTATAGAGGCAGATTTTATTTTCTATGAACACACATGTCCTAAATTAGCCTGACATGTTCATGTAACAAATGGACATGTCACCAGCATGTCTTTTGTTCCTGCCCTTTGTTAAAGAGATTGGAAACAGTGTTTACAACATGAAACAGTCCTTTCTTAAAGATTTATGCATTTAACACCCCAAGGCACTGACTTGCTTTGTTTCAGGAGGAAATAGGGAGAGAAAAGAATTCTACAAAAGAACTCAATCCTGCCAGAGGATTTCACGCTCCATGGATAACCTATTAGCGATTGTCTATACGATACCTGCTTCTTGGAAGAAACATGGATTCCTTAATGAACACGGAACCAGAGAGAAGAATATACCAGCAGGTCCCAATATCATCAGGACTGAAAAGAAAAGAGAATAGAATCAGATGATTATCCATAACAACAACAAAATCAAAAAAAACACAGCACAAAGTGTAGTACCCATATTACTTTCAGAATCATAAGGGACAATGAAATAGTATAAAACATGTCCATGAAAATACCATTATTCAAAAACAGGAATCATTTATTTTCTATTCCCCAAATAAGCTAAGGATATTTGTCCATATATTTAAATAGTTTAAATGTTCCTTGGATGCATAGCACTGACCATTACCAGTTTTATTCTTTTAGTTTAATTTTTTAAACTGAAAATGCTTTCCGTTGCTTCATAAAACAAAAAATATAAAGATGTAAACAGTTAAACTTGGTCTTCCCAACCCTTTCCCTGGCTGCCAAGTTCCCCCATTTCTCCACCACACTTCTTGGATATTCTTTCAGAACTTCTTTATGCATATGCACATAAAAATGGACACTTATTCGTATTCCCTCCACCATCTTTTATTTCCTTTTTACAGAAAAGATAGTATAGTGTTCTTTCCTTTGTGCTAAACCTTAGGGATCTTTGCATCAGATTGCTGTCTTGTGAACACACCATACTTGACATAAGCAACCCCTTACTCAGTCGTTTCGGTTGTTTTTAACAGCATGCAATTATTTTCAAAAAATAAAAACCACAATGAGTAATTTTGTACATATAGTAGTAACTGTAACCAGTAACTAGAAGTGCAACTGTTGGGCCAAAGGGTACACATACACTGTCATTCTGATAAATCTTGTTATAGTGTTCTCCATAGGTGGTTAACAATTTATTTGCCTACTTGCTTCACCACAGCCTTACTATTATAGCTTGTTACATTTCACATGATCTCACTCATTTGTGGAATATAATGAACATAAACTGATGAACAAAAACAGATCCAGAGCAGAGAAACATCGATCAGACCGTCAAACCTCAGAGGGAAGGTAGGGGAGGGTGGGGGTAAAGGGGGCAGATCAACCAAAGGACTTGTATGCATGCATATAAGCCTAACCAAGGGATACAGACACCATTACCAGTTTTATTTTTGTAGTTTAATTTTTTAAACCGAAAATGCTTTCCGTTGCTTCATAAAACACAAAATATAAAGACGTAAACAGTTATTATAATAGTTACTAGAGGTCCAGGGTATGAGGTGGGTATGAGGGCAGTTGGGGGATAAGGACATAAATGTAATACCTTAATCAATAAAAAAATAAATTAATTTTAAAAACTAATAAAATAAAATACATTTTTATTGATTTCAGAGAGGAAGGGAGAGGGAGAGAGAGAGATAGAAACATCAATGATGAAAGAGAATCATTGATCGGCTGCCTCCTGCACACCCCCTACTGGGGATTGAGCCCACAACGCAGGCATGTGCCTTTGACAGGAATCGAAGCCGGGACCCTTCAGTCCGCAGGCCAGTGCTCTATCCACTGAGCCAAACCTGCTGGGGCAGCTTGTTACATTTTTTTTAGCAGTTTAAAACAACATACATTTATTATCTCTGGAGGATAGCTGACAACAGATGACTTTTTTTTATTTTTTAAATTTTACCTTTCAATTACAGTTTACACTCAATATTATTTTGTTTGGGTTTAAAGTACACAGCATAGTGGTTAGAAAATCATATACTTTACAAAGTATTTCCCCTGACATTTCTAGTACCCACCTGGCACCATACATAGTTATTATTAATACTAGAGGTCCAGTGCACAAAATTCGTGCACAGGTAGGGTCCCTAGGCCTGGATGGTGATCAGGGCTTGGGGCCTTCCAGCTGCCAGCCAGGGCATTCCTTCATTCCGCGCTGCCCCCTGGTGGTCAGCATACGTCATAGCGAGTGATAGGACTCCCAGTCTCCCAAACTCCAGTGGGGACAATTTGCATATTAGCCTTTTATATAGAGAGGTTAGTGACTATCTTTCCTATTCTGTGTTACATTTATTTAACAAATGTTTAACAATTTCATGATGAGGGCTATACAAGTTGTTTAGAATACTTCAGAGAACAACAACAAAAAAGATCCCTGTCCACATGGAACTTATATTCTGATGGGACAATACAGATAATCTATAATAATAAAAGTATAATATGCTAATTAGACCGGACATCCTTCCGGATGCCCTTCCAGACAAAGCCTGGGCTGCGAGGGAAGCCCAGGTCCCGGGTGCTTGCCAGTGGCTGGAGGGAAGCCCGGGTCCCGGGTGCCAGAGGGAAGCTGGTGCTGGCAGCCAGAGAAAGGAAGGCCATACTCTTGCACACATTTCGTGCATCAGGCCTCTAGTTAATAATAAAAAATAATAAACTGAAAATATTATAAGTCAGTGCTCTAAAGGGAAAAATAGCACAGGGTCAGGAAAAGGGGGGTGGAGTATTATAGTTTTAGCTGGGTGGTCAGAACAATCTCTCTGAGAAGAGCATTTGAGCAAAGGAGATGCATTGGCCAAGTGGATGGATCCCAAGGAACCAGTATTCCAGGCCCAGGGCAGGAGGATCTCAAGTGGAAGGGCAGAGGCCACCAGCTCACACTGCCCAGCAGGGAGGCCAGTGTGGTGCGGCTGAAGCACAGCAGGTGAGGGGCGAGCCACAGGGCTTCCTACCACAGAGGCTTTTAATTAAACTTTTGGGGTTTTGCCAATCTGCTTGATGAAAATGATATTGAAACCAAGGGTCCTTATAACTTTGATTGGATTGAGCTTTAAATCCTAGCGCTGGACATCATCTCTCACTACATACACATACAGAGTGGGGTAAAGTAGGTTTACAGTTGTTCATATGGAAAGTAATACAATAATTCATAAATAATAATACAAGAATCAGCTCTGTTTCGAGTACTCACTACTGTAAACCTACTTTTGTTCCACCCTGGATATACCCTCAGAGGCCTGGCCTCCCTTCCCCCCAGATAATCCCTGAGGCAGCAGAAGACAGTAGCCAGAACTGACCAACGATCTGGTCTGGGACCTGACTAAAGGCCACGCACCCTGGACCTCTGGCGGGCTACAGATAACGTCTTGCCCTAAGTTATGTTTCAGCTCCTGACCCCTAAGGTGGAACAATCCCATGAGACCAGACGGAGGGATACTGGAAAGACCTCAGAGCTGTCCTCAAGACCTGAAGAAATGCTTTATTATCCTCACCTCACCGCCAACCAATCAGCTCCCATACCGACCTGAGCCCCAAACCAACAGTGGTTTGTAATTTTGGCCTCATAATCTGTAACCTACACGCTATCGGGGCGTTAGGGCTTTTGAGTATTAGCTGCCCGTTCTCCTGGGTGGTGCCATTCACCATAAAAGAGACAATATTTCCCCCACTGCAATCCTCGGTATTCAGTGTTTGGCTCTGCTAGTGCTGGGTGGACAAACTCTTTCTGTTCAATAACAATATCTTAGTGTAATTTTACTTTTCATTTCTTTTTCTTGCACCCTTTTTTCTTATTTTGTGAGCCATAGCTATTTATTTTCCTGTGAAATCAGTTTGTAACTTCTAGCCGATTTCCTACTAAGGTGTGTAATTTTTTCTTATCTGGAAACATTTATTAATAGCTGGTAACATCAACCTTTTGAAAACAGGAGTGTCATTTCCCCCAGTGAGTGGCTTACGCTTCGACTCTGTTTGCTGCGCTTGTTGCCATGTGTTAAGTTATTTTATAGAGTCAAGTTTATTAACAGGCTCTGCTACTATTAAAACAAAAAGTTAAGCATAGCAATGGCTTAACCAAGAAGGAAGTTCATTTCTCTCTCCCACAGAACAGCCTGAGCACCGCCAGCCCAAGGGGGATAGGGTGGCATCCTGGTATAGAGGCCCAGGCCCTTTCCATTGTGTGGCTCCCTCACTCCCAACCCGTGGCTTCCATCTCTCATATGCTAAGGTGGCAGCTCCAAATCTCACCACCATATCCACATTCTAGCAGGTGGAAGGAGTGGAAAGGAAGGGCAAAGCACACCCCATTTCTTTATTAATTTTCTTTTTCTTTTTCAATTACATACATATACTTCTCTCAGATCCCAGCGAATCACATGGAAGTATTGCGAAGGGGTCTCGGGCAGTCTCTGCCAAGTCCTTTTTTTTTCCTTTGTAAATAGATTTCAAAAGTTCTCCAAGGACATTCAATTCTATTCATACTTCTAAATACCTAAGTTATTTAAAACACCAATCACTATCACCTAATCATTTTCATATTGCTATTTGCCTCCAAGCAAATCAGCAGTTGATCTCTGTTTCTCCCAATTCTTAATCAATTTCATAACTACTGAAGGCCTTAAGAAAACATTTTAAAAAATTGTCAAATAGAGTGTTGTTCCAAGGAAGCCATAAGAGTAAAATGCTTTCTCAAATGAAAATGCAAAGTACTTCAAAAACCATTATTTATACCCTTTCTCCTCAGTTTTTAATCATTAGTTTTTATAATGAAAAATCATTTACCTAGTTTGAGGAGTGAAGGAAAATTGTCATTCTTAACATAAGATGACAGCATTATTATTAATACTGATTTATGTCAAGTAAAAATGTGTTTTGCCAGTTACAAGAACAGTTTAAATTTTTTCAAATAAGTAATGACATTGGAATAAAAAGAAAAAAGGATTTATTTTATAAAGTTATTTTAATCTGCTCTTACAATGGTCACCTTATCACCAAAGGTTGGTCAACAGAAATGAAATCTAGAAAACAAGGAAGTTAAGGTAGATTACCCTTACTCTGTGGGCCTGAGCAAGTTACCAGAGCAGCTGCAAGCATTGCTCATTAAATGCAAATAACAACTATTCTATAGATTTCAACCACATTTAAAAAGTACAATAAATGTCACCAAGGTCTTAGATTAAATGTGACATAGAGACTATAACATTCACTAGAGTTATTACATAATTTATCCATTTTGAAAGCAAAATTACTAAGAATAAAAAAAAAAAAAAGCCTTATAAACCAACTTTCCTGGCACTGATCATAAAATACCTGTCCTGCCTGGCTCAGTAGTTGATCGTCGACCTATGAACCAGGAGGTCACGGTTCGATTAACGGTCAGGACACATGCCCGGGTTCGATCCCCAGTGTGGGGCGTGCAGCCAGTCAATGATTCTCTCTCATCATTGATATTTCTATCTCTCTCTCTCTCTCTCTCTCTCTCTCTCTCTCTCTCTCTCTCTCTCTCTCTCTCCCCCTTCTGCTCTGAAATCAATAAAAATATATTCTAAAAATAAAAACCAATGAGGTAAAAGGCAACCAATATTTAAAGTGGATAAAGCACTGTGACAGCAAATACAGTGGGGCCTTGACTTACGAGTTTAATTCGTTCCGTGACGGACCTCATAACTCAAATTACTTGTATGTCAAATCAATTTTGAACGAGTAAAGACACATGATGCTGACACGTGATGCTGGGGCTGATGTTGTGGCGTTCACTGTGACGTTCGCTGCGCCAACTAGCTGTAGGGTATCTGAAGCTGGCTCGTAACCCGAATTTTACTCGCAACTCAAAGCAAAAAATCGGCCGAGAGATGGCTCGTATCTCGAAAAACTCGTTAGTCAGGACACTCGTAAGTCAAGGCCCCACTGTAATATGGTACCTGAATACTCATTTATAACCTTGTAATTAGGATTGACTCTTCTTATTGTGGTAGGCAGTTAGACAGACATGAGCAGAGCAAGGACGATGTGCCAGGTACAAAAGGTCGCCAGGGCAGAAAGCCCTGAGTACCTAGTAAAGGACAATGGTAGGGTGGGTTCTAGTCCCCAGGCTGACCTTTCCTCCCCTAACATATCACTCGTCATTGGGTTTAGATCCCCTGACCTTTCCTTTCTAGGGATAACATCTAGGCCTCATTTAGTTGTTACTTCAGCTCTAGGCCCAGAAAAGCAGCAAAACCAGACAAGCAATGCCAGGGCTGACCTCAGGACTAGCTGCAATGAATAATGACCTGCCCTGGCAGTGAGCAATCAATCAGTGGAGACGTAGACCCTAAAAGGCCACACTTGGAAAACTGCTGAATATTCTATAGATATTCCCCTGCCCTTCCCTGAAATCTCACCCTTAGGACAGAGCATCCAGCAGGCTCTCCCTAATGGGAGCACACCCACGCCTTCCCTTCCTCCTCCCCCTCACCCAGACCTTCCTCACTTCTGAGCTCCAAGGGCCTTCCTTTGCCTCTATAACTTGTTTCCTAAGCCCGTTTCTTCTAGGAATTACTTCTTCTACCTCTGTGATTTTCTAAATAAATGTTCTCTTATAGCTTGAGTCTTAGATCTGAATTATTTCCCAGTCAGAACGCAAGTACCAACAGGTCCAGTCTGACCCTACCAGTCTAATATGTGGTATTGTGCCCACCACCCCCAACAATATCAAGAAAATCTTGGGAAAGATTGAAGGAAGTCAAGATAAGAAACTGGTCCTCTCAATATCTCCCACTCATTATAATTTTATTTACCTATGGATGATAGTTTCTCTACTTTTTCCCCAAAAAAATTCAAACGTTAACTCGGCAGAGCGATAATTGCTTGAGTAGGCAGTTGCAGAGAACGACCTCTCCGTCAACAAACATTTATTAAACGCGGTGAGCATTTCCTATGCCATAAGATCATTGTAATTCCTGTACTACTGACTTGTCTCTTTTAAAGATTCAAGTTTTACAAAAGCGGATTAGAAGTAACACTATAAAAACACTCTTACTTTAAAGATGTTCTGGAATAGCCGTCAACTAGAAAAGTCCTCCTCTCCTCCTATTCAGCCCCCACCGAACTCACGCCTGGTTTCTGTCCTGAGAAGTCCTTGCTGCGACATGCCACCACGAACTCTGTCTTACTTACTAGTCTTAACGATCCAGAAAATTATCTTGGCTTTATTAGCAATCACTGTACTAAGCCCATGCACTGTTTTCCACTTTCAATTATGCCTCAGGCAGGCAGCATTTCCATACGGGGTATAACCTACTTCCCTTCAAGGTCCACAAATACTCCCTCCCCGCAGTGCGGCTGTCACCTGAGGGGCTTTAGAGCAATTTTATATGTGTTAACTGATGATTATTCAGGGTGGTTTTGGGTTTTTTTTGAAAAAATAAAAGATGAAAAAAAAGTTCTAAGGACAGTACTTGGCAGCAGCACCAGCATCAAGCTTTTCTACACTCAAAGGAAAAGCCAAATGAATGAGATCTTGCTTGCAAACACTGGCAGTGAGTCTGGCTAACAAAAGGTTGTAATAATAATAATTATTATTATTAGTTAATATTACCATCATTATCTAGGACTAATACTGACATTTTATTCTGTCCAGTGGTTCTCAAGCTTCAATGTGCATATGAATTACCTGGGATGAGACTTAAAAATGCATGTTCCTAGGATCTATCCATCCCACCCAATGCCCGTGCCTGCCCCCCCCCTCCCCAGTTTCTGATCACTAGGTGGGAGAGCCATCATAATACCTCTTAAATATCTCAGGTGATTTATGTATGGGCTTATCAAGTCTGGAAAACCTTGAGAAAAACTGTCTCAATATCAAACCTCAAACAGGAACAAATGGCAGAAAAAGAAACTACAATTCTATCACTATCTATGCAATTAGCTGCATGTGTTTAATTCACTAAGGTTACTTCAATTTTTCTCAGAGACTTGCCTTATGTTTTAAAATGATGAGCTACAGAGTCCCTTCATTGGTTGTGGAAATGGCAAAAGTTAAATCTTGGAATAGCCCTGACTGAGCATTTCCAAATAGCCTGAGTCTTATACCACCAGTAATAGGTAGAAAAGAGAAACCTAAAGATTAAATAAGCACACATAGCAAAGCAGCACTTTGCAAGTCTCTCTGATCAGCAAAAATGGACACTTAGAAAAGACCTACAATGTTTAGACCAAGCTAAGAATTATAATGGACAACTGATTTGATTCCAATACAAACCACGCTACAGTGACAAAATCAAAGTCATAAAAGCCCAGGTGTATGACAAGGCACTCAGAAAGGCTCCTTTTTTCTTTTTTTTTAATTGTCATCAACAGGGAGGAAATGAGTAAAGCCAAACGAAACAAGCAGACAAAATATAAACAGACATCACAAAATGCTCAATCCACCTTCCGGCCATAATCGGACAGAAGGACTCTGAAGCGATCACAAACGAATGATCCCTGTTGTCCCTCATTCCAAGTCTGCATGACTTGGAATAACGGGGAAGAGGCAAACAATGCCGTCCCACTCTTTTCCTACATCACTTCCTTCTGCTCCTCAAGTCAAACCCACCACTGCTGACTTGCTGCTGTCCTGTCTGTTCCTTCCCCAAACTGCCAACCGCCCAAGATGTTTGCCTCTCTCCGCCTCCTGCATCACATTATACCTTAGGGCAGTGCTTGTCAAGTGGTGTGCCACAAGATTTTTTAGAACATGCAATAGCTGACTACTTAGTCAGGGGCCCTGACCTCCTTTCCCTTAGATCGTCAATTTTTTTTAAAAAATGTATTTTTATTGATTTCAGAGAGGAAGGAGGAGGGGGAGAGAGAGAGAGAAATCAATGATGAGAGAGAATCATTGATCGGCTGCCTCCTGCACATCCCCTACTGGGGATCGAGCCTGCAACCCACGCATGTGCCCTTGACGGGAATCGAATCCAAAACCCTTCAGTCTGCAGGCAGACGCTCTATCCACTGAGACAAACAGGCTAGGGCTAGATTGTCAAAATTTAAAAGAATGAGCCCATCTAGCATGCCTCAGTGGTTGAGCATTGACCTGTGAACCAGGAGATCATGGTTTGATTCCCGGTCAGAGCACATGCCCAGGTTTTGGGCTCAATCCTCAGCAGGGGGCATGCAGGAGACAGCCAATCAATGATTCTCTCCCATCATTGATGTTTCTATCTTTCTCTCCCTCCCTTTCTCTTCTTCTCTGAAATTACTAAAAATGTATTATTAAAAAAATTTTTTTAAATGGCTACAGCCAACACAACAATAACCATTTGGTGTGAATAATCAAAATTATACCTATTTTTTTGTTGGAACAGCAAAAACTATGACATATTTTTAGGTGTGCCGCAGAATTTTAGTAATTAGTTTATGTGTGCCATGAGATGAAAAAGATTGAAAATCGCTACCTCATGCAAATGGCTCAAGCCCTATTCATTTAATAAAATCTCAATCACCGTTTTCCAAACTCCAAAATACTTATCCCATCTAATTCTATTCTGCTTTATAATACTGAACATCCTTTTAGATAGGACATGTGTGGTACACCTCATAGAAACTGGACACTGTCTCAGTTAGCATTTACTCAGGTAAGTCCGATCATGACATGCTTCTCCTATAACCCCAGGGTCCTTAATAGGAGACAGTCCAAACCCCTTGCTTAGCATATAAAGTAAGAAATATGTTGCCATGTAAAGAGTGAAGGTTTTGGAATATGTATCCTCTCATACTAGTCATGAATCCTGGTGAAGCTAAATTCTGAAATGCTATTCAACTCTAAAAAGGGGATATTAATATGTTTGTTCTTCAATACTTTGATTTAATGAAACAATATATATGGATACATTGCATCCACAAGTACATAAAAAATATCAGTTCTCTTCATCTCTTTTCCTCTCATACTACATTCCCTGAAAGGGCCAACCTACAACTTTACTTTCTGCTCCAAACCCCAACATATCCTATGCCGCAAACTTCACACCGTTCTATACCTTTTTCCTGACTATGCCTCAGGGCCTTTGAATAAACCCGCTGTTCCAGCTTCTAAATAGTACCCTTTGTCTAATAAACTTATTACTCATCCTTTGAATTTCGGGTTAACTAACACTTCCCCTGAGAAATGTTTCAGTATCGTCCAAGTAAAGTGAGTCACTTTCCTCGTGGGTCCCAGTGCACTTTGTACATTCTCATATTAAGTTGCCAGAGTCTCCTAATGATATATTTTAGGAGTCTTCCCCCATTAGCTTTTAAACTTCTCTAGCTCATCAGTACCCCTGACATATACACTTGGCATTTAGCTTTTTCTTAATGAATGAGTACATAATTGAATAGACACCAACTCAGACACAGTGTTAAGGGGTCTGCAAGTCAAAGATATGAGTTTCAATATGCCAGTAACTGGAGAAATGAAGCTAGGCTTAAAAAACGTCCATGGTAATATCCTGCAAGTCCACAAGGTGGTGTGGTCTCCCCATGACAGAGCTGTGTACACCACTCCACATTCCCTATCTATAAAGCAGGAAGCTAATACAAGTGATCAAGTTGACAAAGTGGCTGAAAGAATTATAAGCCAATAAATCAAAAGAAAACTGATTAAATCAGCAAAGGCGCTTACTGGATGACAAAAAAGTAACCTGAAAAAGCCACTTCCTTCAGCTGTTACTACAATGAGAAAACTTAAGAGAAGCCCCGTCAGCCAAAAAGGTTGCATATGGCATTGAAAGCCAGGGGGCTCAGAAAAGACTAACAGAATGGGAGTGGCATGCTCTTCCTATAGGCGGCCTCAGGTGACCTCTGAAAATTGTTTGCTATTCACTTGACCCTGAAAAAACACACAAAATCATGCAAAACAAGAGGTTCAGATCTTTGTGTTCATTTTTTAAAATATATTCTTTATTAATTTCAGAGGAAGGGAAAGGGAGAAAGAGAAACATCAATGATGAGAATAACTGATCAGCTGCGTCCTGCACGCCCCCTACTGGATCTAACCTGCAACCAGGCATGTGCCCTTGACAGAATCAAACCCGGAACCCTTCCGTCTGCAGGCGGACGCTCTATCCACTGAGCCAAACAAGCTAGGGCTGTGTTCATTTTGAGAACACTCATGAAACTGCCCAGGCCATCAAGGGTATGAATATCTGAAAAGCCACCAAGAACCTGAAGGACGTCACTTCAGGAAGCACTGCGTGCCATTCGTTGTTACAATGGTGGAGTTGGTAGGTGTGCCCAGGCCCAAAATGGAGGGGCTGGATGCAAGATGGGTGGCCCAAAAAGAGTGCTGACTTTTTGCTGCACATGCTTAAAAACAGAGAGTAATGCAGAGCTTAAGGGTTTAGATGTAGAGTCTCTTGTCACTGAGCACATCCAGGTGAGCAAAGCTCCCCAAGATGCTGTGGAGAACTTACAGAGCTCATGAGAGGATCAACCCCTACAGGAGCTCCCCCTGCCACATGGAGATGATCCTACTGAAAAGAAGCAGATGGTTCCTAAACCAGAAGAGGAGGTTGCACAGAAGAAAAAGATATCCCAGAAGAAACTGAGCAAACAAAATCATATGACCCGGGAGTAAATTTGGCATAAAATAAATGCTATTGAAAGCAAAAGCAAAAAGTATATGTATAGTGTCAGGACTGGGGGAGATGGCTGTGGGCAGAAGATATGGAGCTAGCATAATGGGCTTCCTATAAGCCGCAATCAGCGACCCCTGAAAATACATCCTGCATATCAGATATTTATATTACGATTCATAACAGCAGAAAAATTACAGTTATGAAGTAGCAACGAAAATAATTTTATGGTTGGGGGTCACCACAACATGAGGAACTATGTTAAAGGGTTGCGGCATTAGGAAGGTTGAGAACCACTCCCATCTAATTAAGTGTTTGGGAGTCGGGGGTAGGAAAACAAATAGAAACAGAAAGAATAGTACCCATGTACAATCCAAACAATTTGGGACCGGAAGTTAGTGTTTTTCTGAGTTTATCCCAACAAAGTATGGCAAGAGGAGGGCGTTGGAAGACAGGATGGGAATCCTCCTCCTTTGGCAGAGCACATGCAATATGGCATTAGCACAAGCCAGAGCGACCCAGCAATGAAGAAGCACCTGTACGATGCTTGACAGGGGCAACAATAACAAGACCAATAAAACAGAGAAGCACAAAGTCGACAATCACATGATCAATAAGAATGGGTGATAAGAGCACCAGTGAAATGTCCAGACACAATGGTTAGGAAGACCATTCACAGAGGGGGTTAGTTACAACTGAGACTACATGTATCATCAACACTGATTTTGGGGAGATATTTTAGAAAGAATGGTTGCATTCTACTACCCAGGATGCTATCCCATATTCAAAGCAAAGAAAGCTGCTGGCATCAGGGAGAAATGGAGACAGAATTCATATCACCCTATGTAATGTGGGGCTATTGGCCCCACATCTTGAGCTAAAAAGAAAAGTCAGAAAGGGAAATAAAATGAAGACTATCACAATTTCCAAGAACTCAGTGGAAACAACTAGCAAGGATTCCCAGAGGGTTAGCCACAGTGACCCCAACTAGAAAAACAGCTGTTTCTTTCCTTGTATACACTGTCCCAGCAACCTCATTCAACCAAAGGATAGGACCAGGAAACAGAACGTCCTCCTGTGTTTCTCCCTCTCTCCACAACCTACTATCACATCCGGTCGGTGCCCCTCAAAGCCTCTCTCATTGAAGCCCTCGCTTTAGCTCACCTATACTGTTGTCATACTCTTCAGGCGGGCTTAGACGTGTACTCTCCAATATATGATTATGCCAAAAACCAAAGTGAAAATAACTTTACTTATTCACAACACATTACCCTCTGCCCTTTCAGGAGTCCAGCACTTCAGATCGGAAGTTTCAATGCCCCTTCAGACTTCATGCTGCCCAGCCCTTTTTCCACCATAAGAGAGACTACGCTGAACTGAGTAGGATTTCCTATGAACAAAGTGTTCCGTCGTTTAAAAAAAGAACTTCTACTTTGCAGATGGCTCTTGAGATACTAATGATTTTAATCCTTTTCTCAAATACACAGTTTCTATTACCAGACTTATCAAAAAGTTTAATAATTATTTGTATGTTCTCCCCTCCTTTGCTGGGGCTAGAGGAGATAAGCTCAAAGACAAAATGTTATTATTTATTTTTGTATGACCAACGGCACATAATGGTTTCGCCATTTTCTTTATATACACGTACAAGTAAAGTAAAATTATAAAAACATAGGCAAGCCAGCCCAGCATGCCTCAGTGGTTGAGCATCTATCTATGAACCAGGAGGTCACAGTTCGATTCCCAGTCAGGGCACATGCCCAGGGTTGCGGTTCCATTGCAGGAGGCACCCAATCAATGATTCTCTCTCACTGATGTTTCTATCTCTCCCTCTCCCTTCCTCTCTGAAATCAATTAAAAAAAGTATTTAAAATACATAAATAAAAACATAGGCAAGAAGGATACTTCAAAATAGTGGTTACATCTTGCTGGAAAAGGAAGAAAAGGACATTTGAAGTATTTTTGTTTCTTAAGAAATTATTATAACTAAGCTACCTGGGTAGTAAATATGTTTGTAATCACTTAAAACCAGGAGGAGAGGTTGACAGCACAGGTGAGAACAGGAGTAACTACCCCGCGCAGGAAATGGACATCTTCCTGCCGGAGGGACGAGAGGCGAGGAGCAAATGCAGCTGCAGATGAACAGGACTGTGAGCAGAAAGCAAAGCTGGGACAGAGCTGGCGGGAGGACAAGTGGGAGAGCATGAAGCCCGCAGCGTTGGGTTGGTGGATCTGCAGAGAAGTGATTTGGGAAAAGCTGCTGTGAAACCAGGAAACCAAGCCAACAGGGAAAAGACTGCTAGGGCAATGAGCGTGCAGCTGAGGCTTGAGGTCCTAAACTGCACATTTAGATTTAAATGAAAATGCTTTAAGACTCAGTAGGCCTCAATGCAGCTTTTTCTTTCTAATGCAGGAATAATTTCCTCTTCTGCAATAAACAGAGATAAAGTACTTAACAAACTGCATGAAAACTTTAGAAAACCAAAGCATTCAAGCAGACACATACGTGGAAAATGGGCGTTTAGGTACAGAGTTACTCATATTTGCAGTGTGGGTATGTGTGTGTACACTTAACATTTTTTAATGGTTGAATTTCTGAACCAAAGGTTTTAGCACTTTATTATATATATAAATGTTTTTATTGATTTTTTTAGAGAGAGAGGAAGAGAGAGGAAGATCGAGAGATAAAAGGAAAGGAGAGGGAGACAGAGAGATAAAAACATCCTGCATGTCTCCTACTGGGGATCAAGCCGGTAAGCCAGGCATGTGCCTGACTGTCAACAGAATCAAAGAACTCTTGGTTCATGGGTTGATGCTCAACCACTGTGCCACACCAGCCGGGGGGGAGGGAGGGAAGGGTTAGCACTTTAAATGTAACTATATATTAAACTGAAACAGAGAAGATGGATGGCCATTGAAGAAAAAACTGGCCCTAACAGGCTGCTCAGTGGTAAGAACGTCAGCCCATGGACTGAAGAGTCAAGGGCACATTCCTCGGTTGCAGGCTCCCTCCCAGTTGGGGCATGTGTGGGAGGCAACCAATCAATGTGTCTCTCTCACACTGATGTTACTCTCTCTCTCCCCCTCCCTTCCACTCTCTCTAAAAATCAATGGAAAAATATCCTCTGGTGAGGATTGACCAAAAAAAAAAAGGGGGGGGGGGTTCATTTCAGATTAAATTATTAAATAAAGATGTCTTAAAGTCCCTCAGGTTAGGAATTCATATTATCCACCACAGTATTCCCAAGCCTTTAAAACAGCTAGCATATAGGAGATAACAAGTGAAGGAAGAGAAATTACTTGATATTCTTGTCCATTGTATAAAGTTCCACTAAATTTATGTAACTTTCTAGTGCAAACAAATATAACCAGATTCTAAATGGGTGATTCTAAATTTTTAAAAATCCAATTTTATCGGAACCAATTTAAAGTGGCATTTTTGTCATCCTGCTGATTTTTGGTAAAACAATAACACTCTGGGAGTCAGAGCATCATTACCATAATTCCTTCCTATCAAAAGTTGAAAGCAGTAAAAAAAACTGAGAGACCAACATGTAAATTATCAGAAGGATGACGATGACAATGATGCTGGCAACTAATGTTTTGTGCACGTTCTATGTATGTACTGTTCTAAATACTTTATGCAAAGTATTGCATCTTAGCCTCACATCAACACTAAAAGTAGGTACTATTATTATTGTTTCCATTTTATAGATGAGAAAAATGAGGCACAGAGGTAGATCAAAAGGGTATCATATTTACCTGGTGAAATTATTAAAACCATAGACTTAGAAGTCGCCAGCACAATAATAAAGAAAATGAGTCATCATCTTTTGGTCATAAAACCAAAGTCTGACGTCTTTGATATTATTCACTGTTCTTTAAGCTCAAGGAGAACAAGAACAGACAAGTCATTTCCCTGTGAGGTAATAACAGGTCCCAAAAAGAGGGGTGGTATTAGTTATCACAGAGTTATATACACCACAAATACAAGGGTTCTTTAATTTTCAAAACTGCACCTACACAAATCGGTAAGGGCAGAAACGTGTTGGTTCAAGGATCACAGAAGAAAATGATACAATTACCTTTCATCACAAGATTGGCCAAATAGTGGGAATCTGATTAAGTCAATCTACAATTAGTCTCTGAATTTTGGGTCTTATGAAGTCATGACCAACTGAACACCCACAGTCTTCTCATCGTTACTAACATGTCACTTAATTCTAACTAGTCAAAAATGAGCAATTACTACCAATCAACTCTCGCCTCACACTCTTGCCTAAGTGCCTTCAATTCAGGATTATCTAAAACATGGCTTTGCATCATCAGCATAGCTCATATTCACTGTCTAAACTGACTTTAAAGAAAAACTCACCTAGGTATATTTAAAGACACAGGAATCTACCTTCAAGTTAAATGAGTAATAAATAAAAACTGCCAGAGAGTCCGGATAATGAAGGCAGAGCTGTTGCTGGGTTGCAGTTGCCCCTCCACCACTGGGGAGGCCAGCAGTAGGGAGAGATGGCGTACTTATCTCAACAAGTATACAAGAGTTGGCTTTTTTTTTCTTTTCCTATTTTTTTTATTAAATTTATTGGGGTGACATTGTTTAATAAGAGGACATAGGTTTCAAGCGTAGATGTCTATGATTCATGATCTGTATACTGCACTGTGTGCCCACCACCCAAAGTCAAATAATCTTCTGTCACTATATTTGACGCCCTTTACATTTTACTGACCCCCATCCCCCTTCCCTATGAACCACCATACTGTTGTCTGCGTCTATGAGTTTTTGTTTGTTTTTCTTGTTTGTTCATTTGTTGCTTTCAGTTTTATACCCTACATGTGAGTGAAATCATATGGTTCTTAACATTTTCTGTCTGACTTATTTCACTTAGCATGATGTTCTCAAGATCTACCCATCATGTTTTCTGGTGCCATTTTTATGGTGACATGGAAAAGGCTAGAAAATGCTGTTGAGAGGGGTAACCGCTAAGACTGCAGAATCACCGTGTCTGGGCTCAAATCCAGGTCCGACTTGGAGCAGTGAGATTTTGGGCAAGTTGCTCATCCTCTCAAAGCCTCAGCCCCTTCATGTGTAAAACTGGGGTGATGATATCCACCTCACAAGACAGCTATAAGGAGTGGGTAACTTATCACACCTGAAGCACTTATTAGAATACGAGGGGGGGGGGGCATAGGGAGTGCTTGTATAATGTTTGTTATTATGTCGTCATCAATACTACCTTTCAGAGGGAAGGACAAAATAACAGAAAGTTGACGTTTACTACAACTAGATTGTTTCAATAAACGTCAGTAATACTCATCAGAGATTTCCAACCCTGACATCTGTACACCCCATTCCACTGATAGCTTTTACTTTTCCTAAAAGGAAGCAAATATTTCTAAGTTATTTACAGCTTAATTTCTTCAGTGTTAAAAAGCATTTGCCCTTGGTGTTAGTCCTCTCATTAATTATGTCTTGGTTATTTACTGTTCTTTTTCTTTTAAATATATTTTACTGATTTTTTACAGAGAGGAAGGGAGAAGGATAGAGAGTCAAAAACATCAATGAGAGAGAAACATCGACCAGCTGCCTCCTGCACACCCCCCACTAGGGATATGCCCGCAACCAAGATACATGCCCTTGACCAGAATCGAACCCGGGACCTTTCAGTCCGCAGGCCGATACTCTATCCACTGAGCCAAATCAGTTAGGACTATTTACTATTCTTATATATTTGGTGTATGTTCTTTTAAGCCCTAGAAGGATGTTTACAATTCCCTGCTAAAAATCCCTTAGATGGTTAAGTGTCATAAGTTAGAACCTGTGAATCATCCTAGAATGTATCCACCTGTATCTTTTTTTTTTTTAATCCACCCCTAATATCCCCATTCCTTCAGTCTTTGAGTCAGTGCAAGTACTTGTGACCTCAGGTTACGTAACTGTCTCCTTACTGACTGCCCTACCCATCACTCAACCTAATCCACCCTTCCCGTTTTCAAACAGGCACAGATAAGATTGTATCCTTGAGGGGATGAGTAGAGTTGGAATGTGTTTGGCCACGTCATTTTGCTGCTGGAAAACTGGCCACCAAGCTACAGATTAAAAGAGGCTTTACTAAAGATAAATTTTTAAAAAATAAAATAAAAAGAGACTTTTAAAAGATATCACAATGGATTGACCTTATTCAGCTCTTATTCAAATAAACCATTGAAAAAAAATTTCTGCGACAAAGAAATTCGAATATTTTCATGATATAAAGAATTATTTTTTTAAGCTTGATAATAATATTGTGGTCAAGTTTTTTCAAGGTCTTTATAAAGATACATATCAAAATAAACATGAATAAATTGCTATGTCTGGATTTACTTCAAAATAATCCAGTTATGGGCCGAGGGAGTAAAAGATGAAACATAATTGGCTATCAATTGACAACGCTGGATGCTGAGTATATGGGGGTCTGTTATGCCATTGTCTCCAATATTGGGAACATCTGTAATTTTCCACAATAAACTGTTGTAAGAGGGGGGAAAATACTCATTTTCAGTTGCCAAAAGAATCAAGACCCCCCCCCCCCCTTTTTTTAATTCCACATCCACAAGCAAGTATGACTAGCCTGCCTCTTCTCTGGACTCAGATCCTAACCCACACTGAGTGCCAGTCATACCAACCCGGCCATAGTGTTCAGAACACCAGCCAGGCCCTTCCCTTCTCTGTGCCACTGTATATACTGCTTCTTCTGCCGAGAAAGTCTCTCTAGAGCAGTGGCCACACTTTCAAGGCCAGTTCAAAGGACCGCCTCTCTGAGACGCTCCCCATTCCCCCAAGCCTTCCCCTGCACTTCCTCAGCCCTTCGTACATGCCTATATCTTCAGTCATCTTGGTTAGTTTTTGTTGTTGCTGATTCCCTTTTATTCTGCTTCTACTTCCCTCAAGAGATTATGGCTTCCTTAATGGCAGAAGCTGTGTTTTATGTACTTCAATAAATACTCCTAAAATAGGCATGGAAAGTAATTATTTAATAACTGCTTTGGAAAACAGGAAGGAAAGTCAACAGAACCACCACCAGTCATGGCAAACAGTATTAACAAAATAAGATGTCTGGTAAGTCACAGTTTACATACACTAACATAATATTTACCCACTATATGTTTATCACATTCTTTAAAAAATGAGTTGTGATTATTTTCAAAAAAGATGTTACACATCTTGAAAAAAAATCAATATGATTTAAAGAAGAAACTCTGCTAAAGAGATGTGGGCAAGTTATTTTTCTGTTTCTGAAATATTATAAGCGAAAATATGATATTTATGCTACCTTTACATCTCATCTGGTGTAGTTGTGGGAATATATATTTTGTTCTGTTAAAAAGACTACACTACTTCTTATTTCATAATAATAAAAATGTCAAAATACTGCATAATGTGAAAGAATATTTCTGAATCACACGTGAGAGGTACAGCTACAGATGTGAAGTTATCAGCAAAGAACTATAAACATTTGCTTTGTCAGAAATAGCTGAAATATTTCACATTTCTAAACTATGAAAAATAAGTTAATGCAAAAATAAGGTAATGTTGACACAACAAGCTGGTACTACTACTTCTTTGATTCTTTAAGGAAAGTCTTTAGTTACTGAGTTATACATTATACAAAGGGAAAGGAAACACCTACTAGTATAAAACTTCATTTGCTTCGTGTCTTTCATATCTCACAGTTTCACACATTAACCTGCAAAAGAAAGAAAGACATGAGCTCAACATCTGTCATGAAAAAAACACACCAATAGTTTAAAAGCACAAATGAGCCATGTAGCCCAGAAAGGTAAGATTACTTATAGCTTGTTACAGTCACTTACTAGCCTCAAGATGAATATGTTTGGTTGCCGAGCTTAACAAAATAAAATAAAATAAAATCTGGTAAACAGATGCTAGGAAAAAAAAAACATTTTGTTAAATGTCAACTTTGTCACATTTATTTTATAGGGAACAAACTTATATGTGTGTTTTTTATACTTTGCAAATGACATTTAGACAGATTCATGTTCTCCAAAGTAAACCGAAAATGAGAAGGAACCTTAGAAAGGAAAACCTAGTAATTCTAAAAGTGGTGACATCATTCACAGCTCAACATTAATGTTACTTTAACAGTATGGCATTTTAGACAAAAGTAGGCTTTTATTAACTCAGTATTTTTATGACTAATGACTAAATGGAAGCTTTACAACTTCTGAAGAACTGTTGTTTCAGCTGATTCATCCCTGAGGAAAAAAATTATGTAAATTATGGAAAACATGAATAAATGTTTAAATGTTCAAAAGAAGCTCAAGAGCAGCATCTTCAAAAAGCATCCTATTATATTAAGACCAAGTACAAGTTCCCAAAAATAGAGAAACGCAAAGGAGAATAGAGTGATGTTGTCATGTCTTCTTGTGGAGGATCTAGTACATAGAAAAGTCGTCTACAAAAGTGACTATTTCAACACCTCCTCTGATCAATGAGGCTACGAGTCTCCAGTCCATGCAACACTGGGCTCCACCATCACCCATCTTCCTTCCTCCGTTTGCTAAATCCAATAAACACTACATGCTCTTGATTTTCCCCTTGAAAACAACTCTCCTGGGTACTGTTTTTCCTTGTTCTTCCTGCTACCACCACCCTATTTTAGAGATCCTTCTCATCCTCTCAATCCCATACTCCAAACATTCAAACTGGCACAACTCCAGGAGGCAGCATCGAGTCTTGAACACACACCATTGAACATACAGTTTTCTTTCATGGACAGAACTACATGAACTCCTCATAGGAAAGGATGACAGTCACCAGCGATGGGTCTGAAAATAGCTGGTCCTAAATCAAGTAACAGGCTCTGCCTTGTTTCCTGTTGGAATGAAAGAAGGGCCCTTGCCAAAACCTCTTCACTGGACCTCATCCTTTCTCCTACGTAAGACCCTGCCTTCCTGAAAGCTCACCTCCTTCTCCTCCATCACCATCTATTTCTCCCTCTCTCCTGAAGCACCTCCTTTCACACAGAAACACATTTTAGCATCATCTACTGTGTATGGGAGGGGGACACCGTCCTTTACCCCCGCATCCCACTCCGGCTATTAACCACATTTTGCTTTCCCCGGGACAGAAATTCTCCTTTTACAGTTGTCTATACACTATCTCCCTTTTCTCACCCTCTTCCCACTCCCCCACCTTTTGGTTCCTGAAACTCCAAAGAAAAGGCTCTAAAACATTATCAGCGTCCTCTGTGCTATCGAAATCCTTTCTGTCCTTATCTTCATTCCACTTCTCGGCAGCACCGATGACTCCTTTTTCCTTACAGCAGTATCTTCTCAGTATCTTCTCTGAGCTTCCTGTCCTCAGTCTCCAGGTTTTTCTTATAATTCATTAGTCACTTTTTCTGTCTCCTTTGGATGTGCCCCACACTCCATCCCTCTACCCGACTTCTAAAGGTTATCTATCTATCACCTTTAGAAAGGCCCTTCAGCCCTCCTCTCCTCTGTACCACGTAATCTCATCCAGTCTGTGATTTCAAACTTAATCTATAAACTGATAACTTTCACAGCAATGCCCCAGACCTAATCTCTCACCATGGGAGGCACTCGGCTGTGTCATGACCATTTCATGTTCAAAATGTCCAAAACAGATGTTGAACTTCTTCCCTTAGAATCTGCTTTCTCACAATCAGTACAATCAAAACCTGAAGCCCTCATCCTCGAATCCTCTGTTTTCTTCACATCCCATCTCTCTGCCAGCATGTGTTTCCAAAATATACCAAAATATACTTCCCACACTGACCAAGTTCACCATCTCCCCTGTGAAAACCTAGAATGGGCCACACAAAAAATAAAATAAAAATAAAAATAAAATAAAAATAAAATAGAATGGGCCACAATTATCCCACTAGTATCTATTCCCAGGACTACAATTGAAGATTTTTTTGCTTCTACTTTTGCAACCTATTGTCCATTCTCCACATAACTTCCAGACAGATCTTTGCAGATGTTAAGTCAGATCTCATACCTCTGCTCTTAATTTCCACCACTTTTAGGACAAAATACAAACTGCTAAATCTTGAATACAAGGGCCTATACTTACTACTGTACTATAATCACTTAGTCTATCTTACTTTGCCATCACATCTGTCTTCTCGTACCTGAAACCTGTTCCCATGGCAGAGCATCTGAGACCCATCTACACTGCAGAGACCTTTGCCCATCTGCCCGGCTCAAATGTTACCACCTCCTTTGTGATTACACAGCACCCATTCTTACCAGGCCCAGCACATCTGAATAAAGCAACATTGATCCATTCCCTACATCTTGTCTGCCCCACTAGGAATGTAAGCTCTACAAAAGCAGCAGTTTGGCCTACTACATGCTGTATCCCCATGGCCTACATCAGTGTCTAACACACAGTAGGCACACAATGAGTAACTGTTGACTGGATAAATAATTTAACTGGTGCCATTAAAAAAAAAAAAAGATAAAATCTTCTATATGGCAATGTTCTACTAAATGAAAGAAATGCCAAAAGTTGTTTTATCTTTAAACATTGTTAGGGAATGATTTATCAAAAGCATGTTGATCTTTACTAAATTCCTAAAGAATATGCTAACCCTAGTTTAGTTGTTTTGTGATGACCCTAAAGTTCCCATATAGTATGAATTACACTCCTCCGTAACACTGGAGAGTATCTGCATATAGTTCAGCAGGCTCTTATTCCCAACACTGACTGGCCCCAGACACTTACTCTGCTTTTTAGAAATTTTGGTCTCCACTGCTAACTATAGTATCCTCTTCCCCTTTGGCCAACATGTTGCTTCTAATCCACGTGGGTTAAGAGAGTAAATATTTAAAAAATAATGTTGTGTTTAAAAATATATAATTTTTAAGTGAATATCTGAAAACCTTCGCATTGCATAGTGTGTGATCGTATAGAAACACAGTCAATCAACTGCTCCGAATCTATTGCTGACATGAGAATGGGCCACAATAGTGCACAAAGCTGAGGCTTTCCAATAAAAGCCTGTGTCATGTCCCCCAGCTCTACTGCCTGTTACTGAATAAACAGACTGGAAATCTTGATTAAGAGCTGCTTTCCCCCCGACCCCCCTAAAATTGGAAAACTGTATTATGTAGAAGTCTTAACTGTTCTCTATTTAATCCTAGGGGTAAAACTTTTATTTAAAAAACTCAAAGGAACTTATCTAAATACAATGTATTTTTCCCAGAAATGGTTATTATTATAAAGCAGTTTATCCAAATTACTGCGTTTATGTGAACCTCATTTCTTAATTTTTCATTTGGGTATTCTGCTCTTGCTCTAAAAACGGACTTAAGATAGTTTCCGCTGATGTTTTCCACAAATAAGAGAAACAAATGACTTTTTAACATAAGCAAAATAAGATAAACATCTTAAAGGCTCCTCCTCCCTGTAAACTCATGCCAACAAACAAAACTGTATAGTCTCCAAAACAGACTTTCTAAGGTATAAATAGACTAAACAATACCCTTGAGTTCATCAGTTATTTCTAATCAAAATTTACCTTTGAAATAGCAGGAAATTGATAGTTCTAAAGCTGGTTAATAAGTAGATGGAACTTCACTGTGTTATTATGTCTACTTTTGTAATTTTGAACATTCCCGTAAGTATTAACATTTTTCTTTTTCTACAGCATAGAATTTCTAGTATCTAAATAATTCATAACTACATACATATACTGTACATACAGTATAATCATTACATCTAGTTATCCGTGTGTGCTTTTATACGCATGAGAACGAACATTTATATTTCCATATTAATTCATTCATCTGCATATGAAGATTAACTGCCTTTGATTAAATTGACAGTTGATGCTAACTTTATTTCTTAGAATAGTTGGTATCAAAAAATATGTAATGAAAGTTACACGCTTTAAAAATTATTCTTGCTTTAATTTGAGCTATCTTCTAAATTCCCGGTGGTTTTGCCCTTTCTAATAAAACTTGACTGAATTTTTAAACACTTAACCTGCAATCTACTTTAATTTAAATGATTTTCATTAAAATTTTAATTTTAGAAGTAGTCAATCCTCTTGACACATTTTTCAATTAACAACTAAATATGAAATTTACATGCTCACAAATTAATTAGTGTTTAAAGATTAAAGGGGAACTATATAGAAAAAGTACTCCTTTCATAATTAAAAACTGCTGGTTTCACAACCAGCTACAGGAAACAAAACCTTCCCACTATGTCCTAGATGTGTGTAATCCATCTTCCCAAGGTCCTTTATTTTCTGTTCTGATTAAGGGGAAAGAAAAGGAACTCACTGAATTATATAAGATGTTTTAATCTTTTACTATTCAGCCAGGTAACCATCGATAAGGTAATAGCTGTGCAATAGAAGTGATAAAATATTTATGAGTGGGCCACATAAAAACAACTATGGTATAAACTATGTTTCCCAGAAAGGGGTATGTCAATTTAATGCAATAAATAAATGCAACTTAATGCAATAAATATAGTACAAAGACCTAAAACATACTAAAATAACAAACCTAACCATTCTCTGAATAGTTAAAAACATTCTCATTTCTTATGTTTCTGAGCACTAAGATGTAGGTTTTTATTTGCCAGGATGGCAAATAAACATCTTAAAGGCTCCTCCTCCCTGTAAATTCATGCCAACAAACTCCTTCTGGTATATTCACCAAGTAGTGTTTATTACTTCAGGTGAGGGGTTGCAGGAAGAGGGGTAGAGGGAGAGAGGGTATCACAATGGCACAAATGTAAAAAAATTATTCTATGCAAAACACTGAATTCAATTTATAAAATGTATAAAGCCAAGTACAGGGGCTCAAAGATGCAGGGTTTTCATAAGTAAGTTATCTTTACTTCTACTTCTTAACTATAATAAACAATCACATAAAATTCTAGCATCCTATTGTAATTAATGTTAAAATAACTTACCTAAGTTGGTGTTCCCTCAGGTTTGATAAGGCTTCCATACCATGTAAATAGGAATACACTATTTCCAGATCCTATTTGGAAGAAAAAAAGGATAGAAATCATTAGACTTGCCAGGAAAAAAGGCTTCCAAACTAAGTCACTATATTTATAGACCAAATTAACGACAGGTTTAAAAAAAAATACAAGTTTTCTCAGACATTAAAAATAAGCATTATTAAAAGAAAAGCTGTATAAATGCCATCCATTACAACTGCCTTTGGGATACATACAAAAGCTTGTGTGTGTGTGTGTGTGTGTGTTTTAATTGATTTCAGAGAGGAAGGGAGAGGGACAGAGAGATAGAAACATCAATGTGAGAGAGACACATCGATTAGTTGCCTCCTGCAAGCCCCCAACAAGGGCCAGAGATAGAGCCTGCAACCAAGGTGCATCCCTTGACCGAGAATAGGGCCCGAGACCCTTCAGTACTCGGGCCATCACTCTAACCACTGAACCACATGGACCAGGGCATGAGTCTGTTATTTCTCAACATTATGGAGTTTCATAGTTGTATAAGAGTTACCCTTCTATATAAGTTAAGTCACAACTGTTAATGTGCCAGTATTATATGTGTGAACTTAGTTTGAATGTATAATTTGTGTAATTATATAGATTACTAGAGGCCTGGTGCATGAAAACTCATGCACTGGAGGGGGGTCCCTCAGCCCGGCCTGCCCCCTCTCACAGTCCGGGAGCCGTCAGGGGCGGGAGGTGACCCGGCGATCAGGGGAAGGTGACGCCCCCATCATACCTCTGCTGCTGTTACTGCCGGCAGCACAAGCCTCGGCCGGCCCTGGTTACCTGCGCCTTGGGCCGGCCCTGAGCAGCTGAAGGGCTGAGGGGACTGGGTGACTCCATCTTGTGGCTGTGGGCGCTGTCATCTTTGAGGGCATGGCAGTCAATTAGCATATTCCCTCTTTATTAGATAGGATATCTGTGAGTAGTAACTACCACCATTATACCTTTATCTTAAAACAATATGTATAATTATAACTTGCAAATGCAATAAGATTGTTTTTTAGTTAATAAGAATGTGGAGAATAATGGTATCTTGCCACCTATAAATTACTGACATAAGGTCAAGAAGCCTATATTATAAAACTAAGACTGTGAAGGAAAGACAGTGCATCATACCATTACTGCATGGCCAAATTTAAAAAGTAGCTTTTCCATCTATATGTATATACCTGTATAAATTAAAAGAGTCACATCATAATCATGATGTTTGGGGAGTAGGGGTGGATGGGTTTAAGTATGGCCACTCAAGCAATATACAACTAGGGAATTCCTTGCCACTGTTTCATGTGAGGATTTTAGATGTTTAACTAGACATAAACTTGTTACATGAATTGAACAATTATATCCAAAGTTTACACTTAGAGAAACTTGTTTTAAATGGCCTATGCCACAAAGAGCTTATAAACCAGGGGAGCAGTCATTACTCTACAGGAATCTGTTGCATGGAAGGCAATATTATCTAGCTCGAATGAGATGACTTGACAGATAGATTCTATCTAAACTTGAGATCTCTTAACTGTAACTAACAGAAGGGATGGTGAGAGACTGGTGTCTAGATGGCAGAGAATAAGCACATAAATGTCACGTGTCACTGTGCAACATGAACCTGACCACCACAGATTTGGGGTAAGTAGGAAAAGCAGAAACGCTGTGGAAAGGCATCAGGAAATCTCTGCTCTCAGACTCGGAGGAATGAAAGAAATCTGACTAGAGACAAACAAATGAAATGCAAACTACAGGAAGGAGGAATCTGTGGCTACGTTTTTCGTCCTACTAAAGAGCCCAGTAGCCAAACACTAGGTTTACAAGGATTAGGGATGAGAAGGAAGGTAAAGAGCAATGGAAGGCAAAAAGGAAGATAAGCTTGCTTCTCCTTTCCCAGGGCCAAGGTGAATTGGGCAACTTCTTGAAATAGGCAAATACAGCCTTTTGGACCTTCTGATCAGTTTTCCTACCCTCTCCCAGGGTGCCCAGCAGCCTCCCGTCACCACAAGCCTCATTCTGGGGCATCGTGCCCTGGTCTAACAATTACAAGACAACAATCTGAACACAAATGTGGATGTGAGTGGTCAGCGGGGACCCTTGAATCTTCCATAGAGGAACTATCCACCAGTGTTTGCATTTCCATAGTCCAAATGAAAGACAGAAACAGAGGGCTAGGTAGGCAGTCAGGGACAGGGACCACGTGGAGGCAGGGGGAAGAGAAGTCAGACATGGAGGCAAACAAAAGACCTAGAACTAACTGGGCAGGAACCTGGCTTGGGGGCGGGGGGGGGGGGGGGGGGGGGAGGGGCAGGACTTGACACTTGACCCGGCTAGGTGGGAACAGTGATGTTACGTTGGACATAAAGTGGCAGTCCTCAATCAGGTACTCCCATAGGTGGGAACTTGAACTTCAATATAATTGGATATTGCCAGAATTCCTTGAAGGAACCAATCAGAAGCTACCAGAGTATATGAATATTCCCTAGACAAAGAGCTTAAGCAGTAACCCATTTGGGGCCGTATATCCCCCCTAAGCTTTGTCCCCCCCCCTCCCCCCAATAAATTTTGTTTTCTTCCCACCACTTTGGCCATGAATCCATTCTTTGGTTTTACAAGACAAAGAGCTCGGACCCGACCACATTTCGGGTTTCACAAACAAATCTCTAAGTGGTATGAGATCGAAGGCAGCACAACCGAGATCAGCCGTGTATGGGGAGAGATTTGAGGGCATGAGAGCCCTGCAAAGCGGGGAACTACCACCACCCCTCCTTTCACACAGATGCCTCAACCCTCATTCCCCCCTAACAGTTGGCCTTTATTAAAATAATCCACACGCTGGTACAGAATTGCCTTTCCCCAGCCAGGAAACACACAGGCCAAAGCGTGAGGCGCGGAGGAAGTCTTGCTCTTCAGAGCCACCTGAAATTGGTAACCTTCGATGAAAACTAGGTAAGACAGAAGAAGAGTTTTCTCTCTTTAGCTGAACAAAGAAATGCATGGCCTTCAGAAAGTTATATTCTTGGATCCTATTTTTTTCCTCTACACCAACAAGAGACATTCACAGAGTGAAGTTACGTTTCCCCTATCTTGGCTGCAGAGAAAGAGAAGCCCACTGCAGAGCTAAATCACCTCACGTGCCCCAACTTCCACTTCTGTCAGGAAACTATGCTATGCAAACTGAGAACTCTCCAGCCTCCCCACCCGCACCTCCCAGGACAAATGGAGCTCACGTGACCATTACAATTTTAAATAACCCTTAAAAAACGTGAGCAATGTTTCCCCAAATAAGCCTCTAGCCCTCGGGACAAACAGGAACACGTTCCTCTCCTCAGGAAGTCGTGTATTTTTTTAAGAACAATAAGCCTTTCCTTCTCGCCTAGGAAGGACATCCTTTTTTTTTCAAAAACAGATGCTACTTGAAAGCAGATTAAAGTTATCAAAAACAATGGAGCCCAGTAGACAAAGATATTGGCAGGCCAAAAGAAATGCAATTTTCCATGAAAAAAAAAAAAAAAGACATTTTTTGGCCCCACATGTAAACCATGTATGAAAATCCAAAAGCACCCCCTCTGTCAGGGGCGTGATTGTTCACAGCCTCATTAACCCTCCTGCCCAGGTCTGGGAACTCCGCACGCACATCCAAGCCGGAGGGAATGTTCTCTGCATGGTGAGCTCTTCCTCCCACGTCTAATGTCTCCTCAGAGACTCATTCAGAAGGTAGCAGGCCTCAGACCAAACTTGTAATTCACTTACAACGAGCTTTTAATTTCACATGTTCACCAGCATCGGGGATTCGCTCCCCACAGCACAGTGTATTCTGCTGGTTGGAGAGCAGAGAGGAGCCAAGTGTCCCCCACAACCGGAGCCGGCACACCCCACCCTCTCTCTGCAGCCTCGGCAAACAATGCACTGTACTCGGAGAAAAATATGCCTCGCTTTTCCTTTGATATGAGTCTGTTTTAGAAATGAAGCGCTGTGCTTAAAGGATAATCAGAAGTTAAGTGGACAAAAGGTACAGTGTTCCCATTACAAGATACATTAAAAAAAAAAAAAAAAAGGATTCATTCGTTTGAAAAGATTGTATTTCAATCATCACAGAGAGTCAGGCCAAGGCTGGTACAATTAGCAGGCGGGAGGAGACTTCGGTGGTTTGGGCTTAAGCATGAGGAGGAGAAAGATTTTTCTTAAGTAACAGCAGTCTCGGGACCAGGAACGGTACTGATGCCAACTTACGCTCTCTTGCAAAGGCAAAAAAGTACACTCATTTATCCCCCTTGACCAAATATCACTAGCAAGCAACCAAGAGAGTTATGTCTTGAACATTATGTAAAAGGAGGGAAAAAGCCAAGCCAAGCCTCAAACTCCTGTCTGCAGCCAATCGGGGGAGGAAGCAGGAGTCTGCAAGTGACGTTGTATCCGCGGAGGTTGTTTTATTTGGGAGATCCACATTTTCCTACACTAAAACATATAAAACAACTATCCTAAGAAGGATAGTGGGAAGATGATGCGCTCTGGTGTCAAACGGAGCACAGCTTACATCCTCATCCCCATCCCTGCGGAGAGGTGGACCCTGGTTGCGTTAGAGACTATACTTGCCAATCATGTGTGTGATATACTCAGCTAGGCTGTGTGGCTAAAATGATAAACAGTTTCATAACAACACATGGCATATACAGGTCCTTGAAAAATGCTCGTTGATCTTATTACTATCTGTGAGATATTTAAATTAATACAAGCACAGAATAATACCAAGAATATAGACTTAAAACATTCCTGAAATGTATATACATCAGAATCTTTATAAATTAATCCACCCTTTTCAGATGTGACTATCTCTAGCCAAAGTTAAATGAATTATTTATATAAAACATATAACAAGCCCCTAGATCAGTGGTTCTCAACCTTCCTAATGCCGCGACCCTTTAATACAGTTCCTCATGTTGTGGTGACCCCCAACCATAAAATTATTTTCGTTGCTACTTCATACAACTGTAATGTTGCTACTGTTATGAATCGTAATGTAAGTATCTGATATGCAGGATGTATTTAGGCGACCCCTGTGAAAGGGTCATTGGATCCCAAAGGGGTTGCGACCCACAGGTTGAGAACTTCTGCCCTAGATAGTCTGCTTTAGCAATCCTATCAGGTTTGGTGGGCAGTGGGTGCCTATTGCCTCCAGAGCACACTGTCAGCATTGTTTCAAGAACATCACATCCACCTGTGGTAGGCAGTTAGGCAGACATGAGCAGAGCAAGGACGCTGAGCCAGGGACGGAAGGTCAGCAGGGCGGAAAGCCCCAGATGACTTGCAAGGGGAAAAATTGGGAAAACAAGGACTTCGTCCCCAGGGTGACCTTTCCTCCCCTACTGGCTCGCTGGTCATGTGGTTTAGATCCTCTGACCTTTCTTATCACTCAGACCCTCCCCGACCTTTCTTTCCCCTGGCATGGTGCTGGTCATGTGGTTTAGATCCTCTGACCTTTCTTATCACTCAGACCCTCCCCGACCTTTCTTTCCCCCTGGCATGGTGCTGGTCATGTGGTAGACAATCTTGGGGGAACAAAAAGAGGACTGGAGAATAGCCCTTAAGCACCAAGCCCCCAGGACCATGAGGTTCTGACCTGCATCAAAAACACTGAGGCCTCAGTTGTGTTTCAGCTCCAGGACCAGAAAAGCAGCAAAACCAGACAAGAGACACCAGGGCCGACCTCAGGACCAAGATGACTAATGACCCTGGCAGTGACCAATTAGTGGAGACCATGACCATGAAAGGACACACCTGGAAAGCTGATGAATATCCTATTAAGACCCTCCCTTAAAACCCCCACCCTTAAAAGCCTGTAGGATCCCAGGAGCACAGCCCTATCCAAGCCTTTCCCCTCCCCCTCTTCCTACCCCCCCCCCCAGGGTCATGACCATTACCTTCCTCTCTCCTAAGCTCCAAGGGCCCTTCCTTTGCCTCTGTAACTCGTTTCTTCAGCCCATTGCTTCTACTCCTCACTTCTTCTACCTCTGGGACTTTCTAAATAAGCTTTCTCTTATAGTTTGAGTCTTGGCTCTGAATTCTTTCCTAGCCAGAACTCGAGCACCAAGATTGCTGCACCAAGGTCCAGTCTAACCCTATGGTGTGACACCTGGTGCCGTTTGCCACCACCAGCAAAAACACCTGCTTCTGAAGCTCCATAGGGAATGCACTGGATGCAAAGAAAGAAGGGCAACATTCCTGCAGGGCTGGTGGTATGCACAAACTTCGAGTGAAATCCTGTGAATCACAGGAGGGAGGGAGGAATGGAGGGAGGGAGGGAGGGAGGGAGGGAGGGAGGGAGGGAGGGAGGGAGGGAGGGAGGAAGGAAGGAAGGAAGGAAGGAAGGAAGGAAGGAAGGAAGGAAGGAAGGAAGGAAGGAAGGAGTTTTCAATCTTGGTGTTCAGAGCTGTGAGAAGAAACTCATGCCTGTATAGGGTAAGACAATTCTGTAAATGGCCACAAGGTGGCAGACCAGGCCAACAGTCCTTTCCTGGGACTAGCAAACTCAAGTCATTGGGTCTCACAGATACATTTTCCCATTATAAATACTTAAGATATTTGGGTCTTTAAAAAGTATTCCTTAAGATCATCTCAGGGAATATGATGAGTCCTTTCTCCTCCTGCCCCTAATGAAGGGGGGCAGGAGAGAGCAGACAAGTCCATCAGCTCCCCCATTAAAACTGTTCGATTTCTACCATCCTTGTTTTAAACCAGCCTCCACACCCCACAAGTCTTTGTAAAGCTCAAGAGCATTTAAAACCAAAATGTCAAATCACTACACTGCTGGGGTGTTCTGTGCCATCCCAGTCCCCAGGGGGTCCATTGCATAGGTCAGGAAAACGTAAGAAAAGAACCCCGTGGAGGAGTGTACGATTTTCAGTAAAATTCTCAACTATGTAATTCCGATCCTAAATCCTATGAAGGCTGCTCCTGAGTTCACTAATTTGCACCAAAAGAAAAACAAGCCCCGAGTTGTGATATTCAAAGCCGCATGTCAAATCCAGGAGAGCCTGGTGATCCCGTTAGTTGGCACCTATGACACAGCCTGGACACAGTCTTCAGCCTCAGGTTCTTACCCACTGCACCTCAGCAAGGCACCTGGATCGGGAATTCCAGAACTGAAAGGTACGGATTCCAGCTAATCTGTTCGCCTAAAATTTCCTCAGGTTTTCCACTAGAAAAGGCATTCTTTATATCTTGTTTTAAAAGGGAGTTTTGCCCTGACCGGTGTTCCCAGTGGTTAGAGCAAAGGCCCACACATCCCTGGATCACGGGTTCAATTCCCGGTCAAGGGCATGTACCCGTGTTGCAGGTTCGTTCCCTGGCCCGGATCAGGGCCCTGTGCACGAGGCAATCAATCAATGTGTCTCTCTAGCATCGGACTTTTTTTTTCCTTCTCTTTCCCTTCCTTCCTCCCTCCACTCTCTCTAAAAAAAACAACAACAAAACACAACAATGGATTTTTTTTACATCTTTGGATGAGGATATAAAAAAGGGGGTGGGGGACTTGGGACAGTCCCTAAACTTGAGACAAAAGCAATTATGAAGTAATTACCTCTTAAGTTAACCATGAAAATGACAAAGTAACTTTGTCCTTTCTAGGTCAAAAGACATCTGCCTTAAACAGCACACTCTGGGCCCATGCCTCCTCCACTTCAAGGTGGTGTTGGGGCACCCTGAGAGCAGTCACGTTTCGGGGGACATGGGTTGAAGAAGGTAGAAAGGACTTCATACATTCTCAAAGACAGATGAAGAGCCGCATGTAATCCTCTTTCGAAAAGAGTTTAACTCTTACTGAAGAAAACGCAAGCGTTAAATGAAGACGGCACAGGGCCGTTCTTAGGATTCCTGAGTGAGCCACGCTGTTTAGCAACTTAGGATACACCTTACACCCTGTGTGCCCGGTCGTGTCCCGGGGAAAACAATTATCTAAGCAGATATTTTCATTGGTGAAGATTACGGTTTCTCAGAAAAATCAACACGTCAGTTGTAACTAAAAACTCACCCTGTGCACAAATAAGAAAAATATCAAGTGTCTAAATCAGCCCCTGATTCCTGTTTTGGAGAGTCAGCATAAGTGTTTCCCCTTCAGAACAATGCCTGATCCCCAGGCCCCCCAACAGCCTCCTAGAGCCTGCATCTCCGAGGAAGCGAGAACAAACTTATCAAAATGTCTTCATTTTAAAATAACGAACTTACCGTAATCTCTCCGATTAGAAATCTGTCGTCGGGTTTTAATTTCACACGCAAGGATTAACCCACTAGGAAACGCTGTGCAGGAAATTTAACGCAAGCCTTGTTTTTCCTCTCTATCATTAAGTTAGCAGGCGGTGCATGGCTACATTTTAACTTAACCTTTAAACATGTGACTAAGAACACACACACATTGCTCTAATCAAGTGATTCTTGAACTATCTTTCATTTCAATTTAAAAAAAAATCAATCAAGTCATATTCCCTCCCCTTTGGCTTGGTATTCAACACATTCCCCATAGCCAGTCTGGCTCTGGCTGAACCCCGTGGAAGTCTTGCCGAGTCCAGGTGGGCAGACGGGGCTGCCACACACTCCACTGTACTCAGTCTCTACAACAAGGGGCCCTGCAGTCTACACAAGTCACCCTCAGGATGCCTCAAGTTTCAAACACCGACCTAATCCAGGGCTCTCAATTAACAGTTCTTATTTTGAGCCATTCGCTGTACAAATGTCAGATCTCCTCCAGGGGTGGCGTTTAGACAGTCCTAACATAACAAAAGCAGCGCGGAGCAGGTCACTGAGGACACCAGCTCTTGACTGCCTCAGTAAAAAGGAAGCGATTCTGAATAGAGGCAGGTTTTAAATATAGAACACCTCATGGCTGCCATTTTTCTAGGACAAAAGACAAAAATAATATGACATCTGTTTTTCCCATCCTGAATGCTTTACCAAGGAGTCAACCACCAGTGGTGTTGCTTATTCTCAAAGGTTTCTATTTCTCTAGAGGAAGAACCAAATGAAAGCATTCTACACGTGTAATTAAAGCCTTCCAACACTGTTAGTCAGAGATGAACTAAATGCTAAAGAAATTTTAGGCGCTGTTCAAAATTTCTCTCTTTCCAATCTGTCCATAAGAGGGGAAGTTGAACCATCCAGATACATACTTGGGGGAGGTGGGGCAGTTATAGGAAAAGAATGCATTCTTGAATTGTAGAGATGAATTAGGGGGCTACGTGTACAATTACCATCAAGTGCTCCATTAGAAAGACTAGCAGTTCAGTTTCTGAAGCATCCCACCCTTTCAATCATGTTTTGAAGTCTCCTTTGAAGCTAAAATCAAACATCTTTACTTACCTACTTACTTACTTACTGTACCTGTTTTGCCTCCCCCGACTGTACAGGATACACCAGGCATGCGTGACAGCTTAAATCAGTGCACGGGTACATTAGATCTATGTGCCGGGGTCCACGACACTCAGAAATCACTAGACCTTTGCCCTTCATAACAACAATCCTCTGACATCACTGCCACCACCCACCCCAAAGCCCTCAGCATCACTAATCACCAAGATTCTCCAGAAATCACACGGAGGCAGAGAGCCCTGTGAGATGACCACCCTGGGAAGGCGGCTGCTGTAGAGGAGCCATCACAACCACAAGGGGAGATGAGAAGAACCGTGGGAAGAGACATCCCAACACCACGTTCCCTAAAATACGTGTCCATCACTTAAAAATGCTTGCTGCTTCAGAGCCAGGGTTACACAGGGCAGATGGGTTTGCATCTCAGCGACCACATCCTAGAACTGGAGGAGCCACACAGGAAGAAGGAAGGGGGGCGTGGGATTCCCTTTTCGTGGGAAAGGACAAATTCCAAAGATGACCAGTGAGGGAGTTCCAAGAGTCAGTCCATGGGAGATTTTCCACCGGTGTATGGCAAAATGGAAAGCAAAGCCAGCGTGGTAAGATTTCCCGATCAGCTAAATGTAGGCAATGTAAAGGGCTCTCCATTACAGGAGGATTAAAACCAGCTGGGGTTTTGTTTGTTTGCTGTTGTTGCTGTTTTTGCTTTTATGTCATGTTTTGAAATTATATTGTTACTAGATGATAGTAAATTCCCTGTTTTATCTCGTGTCATTAATAGAAAAAAAATCTTTTCCAACTGCCCAAATTAAGATCATATCTTAGTTTTTGAATGGTGGCAGGGAGGTCAGTAGTCTCTTACTCGATGAAATCCAAAACATCGGGCCACCCACTAAGGCAATCTTATTAATGCAGGAGTGTGTGTGTGTGTGTGTGGGGGGGGGGGGGGGGGGGTGAGAAAGCGATTGCAAGTTTCCAAAATAATTCAGCTCTTACTTACAGTCCTATTCTCAAAACTTTCCAGAGAAAAGCATTCTAGGTATTTTGACCCTTCCCAAAAAAAAGGGATTTTTCCCAATACATTTTCATTAAAGAAATCTCTAACATTAGAAACTTCTGGTGGAATTCTGGGCCTTGGAACGGAATGTAAATTTTGCAGAAAATGTGACAAGATGTTTGGGGCTGGCGAGGTAATCAGCGCCAGCCCTGCCGGGCCACTCCCCGGGGCAGTGTCTGCCTGCCAGCCACGACTGGGCTGAGAGTGAGTCCAGCGAACCGCACGGCCCGAGCGCAAGCCCAGCTCTGCCATTTCCCAGGGCTGCGTCCCTGTCAAGCCACTCAGCTCCCTGCAGCTGTTTGTCATCCGCAACAAAATCGCATTTTCGTTTTCCAGTTTTGTTTTCTTACTTAGATAATTTTGGTTTTATAGTAAAATACAATGCTCTAACAGTAGAGGGCCTCCTATTTTTTTCCTATATGTATTACTGTAATTTTTTTCTGGTTTATTTATTTATTTAAATTTAATTTTTTTTCCCTCCCCCTTTTATTCCCCCCCCCGCCCCACATGCCATCTACAGGCCTCTTATTTTTAACGAAGACTCCTACTTAGTCCCACATTTCAATCCGTTCAGTTGTCATCCCTTCCCTGCACTCCCATGTCACAGGTAAAGCCAACATATTAAATACTTGCTCTGGGCAGAGCCCTGTGCTAGGAGGCCACCCTGGAGACACGAGATTGGTACAACACAATCCTGGTCCTCAGAGAAACCTGAACACCCTCACAAAAGGCTACAATGCAAGACAGAAATTCAATTATAAGTCACGGGGATCAGACGACAAGAGGCTTCTTATCCCCAAGTTTAACAGGTGCTCTCTCCCACTCTGCCATCGCTACCAGTCAATATCAGAACTTCTAAATCACATCACACATATTCTTCTCCCCTCAAACTGCAAATTAAGCAAATTGATTACACCAGAAATCATAAATATCGGTAACCGTACACCTTCATCTGACAACCCGTTATTCAGTATCTGCTCCCATAAGGAAATGTGATTAGATCCTATATTTAGCACCAAGTCCTTTCAGAGAAATGATATCATTCCCAAGGTATATTTTTATCAAGTTATTTAATTTATTACAGCTCAATCATAAAATATACAGCAATGGCTTCTGATAAAAAGTACAAGTAAACCTGTGTGCCTCTGGGGATGAAAACCCACTTAGCAGAACCACTGGCTGTACTGAGCCTGTGTGGGACCGGGCCTTCCACGGCCCTGCACCTAGTCTGCTGTCAAAGCCAAAAGCTGCCCAGCCTGTGTGGCTCAGTGATTGAGCATTGACCCATGAACCAGGAGGTCACGGTTAGATTCCCGGTCAGGGCACATGCCCAGGCGACAGGCTTGATTCCCAATAGGGGGCATGCAGGAGGCAGCCTATCAGTGATTCTCTCATCACTGATTTCTTTCTCTCTCTCTCTCTCTCTCTCTCTCTCTCTCTCTCTCTCTCTCTCTCTCTCTCTCCCCCCCCCCTTCCTCTCTGAAATATATATATATATTTTATAGCCAAAAGTCAACTCTGCAATTAACTTGGGGAGGGGACGGGGGGCGGGCGGGGGAGGGATAGACAAAGAGAAAGAAAAAGGGAAGACAGAGGACATAATCTCTTCCTCTCTATTCACAGGTCATTCACTGTTATTGACAGTAATGTTCTCCCTGCTAAATGTAATGCATAAGCTGTTTGCTTTAAGAATATCTGTAAGCACATTCTTTTGAATGTTATCCTTAGTAGTAATTCTGGGAGATTTGGCTTTTGAGAACATCCAGCACGCACCCAGAACTAAGCCTAATGATCGAGTTGGTTATTTAAGTTCAATTAGGCTCAAAAATAACACACAATTACAGGAAGTAAAGAGGTAACTTCCTCGTGGTATTCACTAAGCAACTCTGATAATAACACCAAGATACAGTCTTAAACATATTTTCGGCGACAGCACCAGAATTTTTATAAAAATACTGTATTACTTGGAAACGTGACAAATTTTAAGGATAACACTTAGCTAGATATGTAAGCTTTGCCCTGTTTTAAACTTCATTTCGTTATAGCTGATCTTCATTTTAGTAGGAAAATGTCAGTAAATAAAAATGAAACAACAGATAATTATGGAACTAAATATACTACATTACACTCTTGTGTCTGTGTGTCATTTAAACCCTCGAATGTACAGCAGACAAATACTACCGTTATACTTCTTAACCTTCTGGAACCAAAGCGTTGTTTTATGCATGGAAGTCAACATCAGGTGCCATTAACATGGCCCACATGCAACCTCTGCAAACCCTTGCGTCAGTGAGGATTCCACCCAATACACAGGTATTGCCCAGAGAAACCAATTAACCTGTGGCTAGAAGATTAAGTGCAAAAACAGACCAATAAACTCCTCTTCGCAACCTCTCCCCAAAACACACACACTGATTCTGCCTTTAATAGTAGTACCCTAAGCAAAAATTAAATTCTTACAAATAAAAAAAGAACAGGAAAAGAAGAACAAGAACTTTTTTTTTTTTACCTTATCTTCTTGCACGCCTTTTCTGAAATCAGTCTCAAGCCTACAGAAATACATGAGCGAGTAACACACACCCAGATTTTTAAACTATTAACATTGTGTTCTCTGTCTCCTTTTCAATTCTCTTATTAGAAATGGGCAAGTCTCCTGCCTTGGAAAATCTTCACCTGACCCTTCCTAAACAGCTGTAATTCTTGGCCAAGGTTCTGGAATGAGAGATTCACCCTTTTTGCCCACTTTCTCAACTATCCAGTTATTGTATAACCTTTTGGAATCTGATCTTTGCCCCGATGCACTAACAGACAAAAATCCCTCTTCTCGCAGATATTGCAGTCCAGTGGATATTACATCTAGTGAGACAGAAAGATTGAACGGGGATTTTTAAAAGTTTGTCAATAATAAGCAGGAAGAAGGTAAAATAACAGGAAGGGAATGAGAATATGAAATGTCAAGGAAGGTGGCCAGCGCTGGCCGATCCCTCCTCTCGGCCCCCAGGCCTCCTCAAGGGCTCAGCAGGCGGTACCAGCTCTCTCCACAAGTAGCCCAGGTCTGCCTTGAGCCTCACCCTTCTTCAAAAGGATCCTTTCACTGAGAAATCACATCTACTCTCAGGCCATCTTTACCCGTGACTCCTAGACCCTGACTTGTCTTCCAAATTCACACCACTGCCAGCACCGCTTCAAAGGGCAACTAAAATTCAGGCTCCATTTCCCCCCAAAACACGAGTTCTACCTCCAGGTTTCTCTTCTGCTGTCCCTGGCGCCAATACCCCAGCGATCCCAGTGAAAACCCAGCAGTTATCTTCAGTTTGTTCTGATAGCCGCTCTTTTCTCTTTTTACATATATTTAATTTCATTTTTTAAATCCTGTTGAGTAGCCTGTCAAGTTTTTTTTTTTTTTTTCATTCTATTTTCAATGGCATGAACAGCTTCGGGGTCTCCCATTTTATCATACCTAACAAACAAAATAAGGAACCCCAAAGTGTTTAGGCTGTCCCCCTCCCCTAGTGAAAAACTTCCATCAACCACCCAGTTTCCACTGCCACAGCCTGAGGGACCAGGCCAGCCTGCTCCCAGGGTTCCTCTGCTCCAGGCTCCACCCGAAAGGCCTCTCTGCCTCCCAGCAGGTCCTCCTGCCTCGCACACATCCATCTGATGGGCAGCTCCACCTCCATCCCCTGAGAAGCCCTGCAGACCACAGACCACTCCACCAACTCTCCCCTCCTCTGGTCTCCTAGGCATTTATTAATGCATCTTTCATAAGGAACTTATTATACATTCGTCTTTACTGTTGGTATTCTTTAATATGTATGTGAAATATCTGTGGGAACAAGTCAATAAAGGCAATGCTCAATAAAGACCAGATGCTCCCAGAGAGGACCATATTTGTACTGACTTTAAAATAACAGTCGCATCGGAAAGCATTAAAACTTCGAACCACATGGCCCGTTTTTAAATGTTCTGTTTGAGGCAACATTACTTTAAACAAGACTCCTTTATAATAAGTCATCATTTAATTAATATCCAAATACCTTGAGAGCCAATAACAGTTCAGCAAAACAGCTGGAAATCAAATATCAGATATAATTACACACAGCTGGCTTTATTGAACCGATGTCATATTAAATAAACTTATTCCACAGACCGTTTCCCCCCTCTCAACTCCCCAAGAAAAAAAAAAATCCTTCAAGAAACATAAAAGGCTCTTTGTTAGATTTTTTTTTTTAAGTTTGCAGAATATATTCCAATATTAGAGATTTTCAGCAGGAGTACATCATACTAAAGATTTTCAGAGGAGTATATTTTGTTTTTTTGTGCCATACTGTGTGTTTTTGTAAGATTTCACCGCCTTGGATTTTGTTTTCTTTAAGACTAACACAAAAATAGCAAACTGGACCAAGTCACAAAATACAATGAACACCTGTATTTTTATGATCTGGCATTCAGTTTATTATTTTGATATTAGATTCTATTTATTATTTTTGTAAAGATGCCATGTCTTTATAAGTTGTAATATAAATTATCAAACAAAAATATTGCTTTCAAACCTATTGTTTCAAGACATTATATAAACCATTTTACTGTATTGTATATGTTATATGAAGGAGAACTTATTTTTATAATTTTATTTCAGAGAGAGAGAGAGAGAGAAAGGGAGAGGTAGAAACAATGATCTGTTGTCCCACTTATTTATGCATTCTTTGGTTGCTTCTTATATGCCCGTGACCAGGGATCAAACCCACAAACCTTGCGGTATACCTGGCCAGGGTTTGAAGGGTAACTTATTTATAAACAATAACAACTACCTATTATATGCCCGGCACTGTGCTGGATGCTCTACATCTATTATCTTTAATATCCACAACAATCCCATATGTAATACTTTATATCTAATAATTATCAAAAGGAAGAGAAATCACAGGTAGTTTTTAAATTGCTCCCCCGACCCACCCACACACAAAATCAGACTCCATAATAAGCAAGATTATATATATGCTACAGTAGATCGAGTCCCAAATAAGTATTCTCTCCCCTCCCCGTCTCCCTCACCCTTTTCTTCCACTTTAACGAAGAAAAAGTGTACATGCTGTACTTACCTAACCATCAAACTTAAAACTAAAGTCATACATTATAAAAATTTACAACTAGACTTGGTATTGTTTCATCTATGATATAACCTTTCAACAATCACCTTTCCAGAAAGCTAAAATTAAGTCCAATTGTAACATCAATCAAAAACTCATTTGTAATGAATAGGAGACTATATGCCTTGATACAAACCAACATAAGTTACTTAACCTGAAAATCAATTCTATTTGAAAAATGGTGAGAAAACCAATGCTCAACCCATATGCGTTGTTGTGAGAAGTACATGAGATAACGCCAGCAAAACCCATAGGTACCATATTTTTTTTTTTTTTTGTAAGAGAACATTTATTTATAAAATTACAGAAGTGGAAGAAGTAATTTGTAGAAGAAATGGGCTTAGGAAACATGGTATAGAGGCAAAGGAAGGGCTCTTGGAACTTGGGAGTGAGAAAGGTACAGGTGACACCCCCAGGGGAATGGCGTAGGCATGTTCCTGGGAGGGAGAGCTCACTGGGTCCTTGGTCCTAGGGTTTTAAGGCTAATAGTTTTTAAGGGAGGTCCTAGGGGAAGATTTTTTTTTTTTTTATGGTTACTGATTTTATTTTATTTTATTTTTTTATTTTATTTTATTATTATTTTTTTTATTGCTTAAAGTATTACAAAGGGTATTACATATGTGTCCATTTTATCCCCCCGCCCTAGACAGTCCCCTAGCCTCCCCTATCCCCCAATGTCTTATGTCCACTGGTTATGCTTCTATGCATGCATACAAGTCCTTTAGTTGATCTCTTATCCCCCTACCTCCTGCCCCCCAACCCTCCCCGGCCTTCCTGCTGCAGTTTGACAATCTGTTTGAGGCAGCTCTGCCTCTGTATCTATTATTGTTCAAAAGTTTATAATGGTCTCTATTATCCATGAATGAGTGAGATCATGTGGTATTTTTCCTTCATTGACTGGCTTATTTCACTTAGCATAATGCTCTCCAGTTCCATCCATGACGTTGCAAATGGTAAGAGTTCCTTCCTTTTTAGAGCAGCATAGTATTCCATCGTGTAGATGTACCACAGTTTTCTAATCCATTCATCTACTGATGGGCACTTAGGCTGTTTCCAGATCTTAGCTATGGTGAATTGTGCTGCTATGAACATGGGGGTGCATATATCCTTTCTGATTGGTGTTTCTGGTTTCTTGGGATATATTCCTAGAAGTGGGATCACAGGGTCAAATGGGAGTTCCATTTTCAGTTTTTTAAGGAAACTCCATACTGTCTTCCATAGTGGCTGCACCAGTCTGCATGCCCACCAGCAGTGCACAAGTGTTCCTTTTTCTCCACATCCTCTCCAGCACTTGTCGTTTGTTGATTTGTTGATGATAGCCAGTCTGACAGGTGTGAGATGGTACCTCATTGTTGTTTTGATTTGCATCTCTCGGATGATTAGTGACTTTGAGCATGTTTTCATATGTCTCTTGGCTTTCTGAATGTCCTCTTTTGAAAGGTGTCTATTTAGGTCCTTTGCCCATTTTTTTATTGGATTGTTTATCTTCATAGGTACCATATTGATAGTTGGAGACATCATGTGCAGACATGGGTCAGTTTACAGAGGGTCTCTAGTCCAGGTTCATGAATGCACATAACAAACCAAATATTAAATATGAAGATTTTGAGTATGCTTCCCTGAGGTGGAAAAGTTATTTTCTAATAACAATTATGACAGTTATCACAGATGAATTTTTTCAATATAAAGACTCCCAGATTTTTAATAAACACTTGAAAATTTGTTAGAGACAGCACTGAATGAGCAGAATGGAGGCTTACATTCTGAGGATCTTCTCCCCAGAAATTTATAATTCATGCTTTAAAAAGATTATACAAATTTAGGACCTATCTGTGAGATAATCTAAATTGCCATACCTCTCAAAAAAAAGTCTTAACTGCCCCCATTAAGCAACCATTAGATTCTTGAAATGTGTCACCATTCTTGATTTATTCATCAAACCTCAACACACACCAGGGATCAAATTTAATATGTATGAAGACAAGCGATTATGTATGGCTGGAATTAACAAACTATCCCAATTGTCATCACAATCTAAATTATTTCTTTAACGCAATGAACATTTTATACAGAAAGAAAAACTACAGGGGAACTACAAGTTATGTATGATGCTAATTTCTGAAAATAGAATTTAACTGTTTTAAAAGAAAACTACCTCCAAATACAGTTCAGATCTCTTTTACCACCTGCTTTCTGAACCCAGTATCACAGAAGAAATTCATTTTAAAACTGTTTTAACCCTGGCTCGTGTTGCTCAGTGGTAGAGCATCAGCCCTCACACCAAAGGGTCTCAGGTTCAATTCCGGGTCAAGGGCATGTACCCAGATTGCAGTTCATTCCCCGCCCCTGATAGGGGAGAGAGGGAGAGGCAACCAATTAATGTGTCTGTCTCACATCAGTGCTTCTCTCTCTCTCTCTCTCCCCCACCTCCCTCTCTCCCTTCCACTCTCTCTAAAAATCAATGGAAAAAATATCCTCAGGTGAGGACTAACAACAAAAATTCCATTTTACTAACAGAATTTTTAAAATTCATACTGAGTAATCAATTTATAAAAACAAATTAACACATCTTTTCAAAATATTTAGAATGCTACATAGCAATCCACATTTTTATGATTATATCCAAGATTTTTAAAACTATGTATATTAAAGAATATCCTCGTTCAAATTGCTATCCTTTTCTTCCTTCTTCTCCTGGTTCTCCCCCCCCCCGCCCCCCATGCAATCACATATCTTCAATCAAAAGCTATTATGAATTCAAAACCTAGAGTTTTAAAGAACTTTAATTTCTAATTGGTTCCAAATATGTAATCACAAGGAATATGCAAAAGACTAAAAATGTAGCATAGGACAAATGATAGAAGAAATTGTTGCAGTACTTTTACCTTTTAAAGCTCAATATGAATAAGCAAACTCTACTTGAATAAGAACTGCCTTGCATTCAAAAAGCATCACTGGAAACGAGGGGGAAAAATGAGGATTTACTGGATTACTTACATAGAGAGTGCATTACAAATTCACTAAAATCAAGTCCACTTCCTTTTGGAGTCATTACTTTAAAGCACAAAAGTACCAGATGTTCCTCCATACAGCTTGTTACATATAGAAAAAAATAAATTACATTATCATATTAAGGATATACATCTGACTCTAGTCTAAGCTCTTTGAGCTGTAATGTAATCAACTTTGAAGCAGACTTTCTTTACATGTGTGCTATTGAAGCTGAAATAAATGAAACAAGCACTTCCAAGCCATCGTCCCAACTCTACCAAGAATATTCTTGTGTTATGAGTGGGGCTTTAAAATCAGAAAGAGATTCTGAGGCTTAGTTCTACCATTTACTGGATATTGACCTTGGGCAATTTCCTTAACTTTCCTCTTCTGTAAAATGAGAATAAACAGATGTTCTTCATTGGGCTTGAGAGAGGATTAAACTTGCCTAGATATTAACTATTGTTAACATTTCCTATAGGAGGACAACTATTCGTTATTGACAGGGGAGAAGTATCAATAGGTAAAAGATCTACTTCATAAAATAAATATTATTCTAAAAAATGATGATACACAGACATGTGTCTGTCTATAGTATACCTGACATTACAAAAGACTTTTTCAAAGCCTTTGCACAGCTAGAATACTAATGGAATGTTGAACAAAGATAGTTTCTTGATGGAAAAAAAAATCCTGCTAAACTAAAAAGTGTAAGTATCCAATTAATATGAAGCCAATGCCACTTTTCATATTGAGGTATGAGAGTTCAAATGAATTCTCCTTCTCCGATTAATAAAAGCCTGGTGAGAGGGAGATCAATAATACCTGTGTTGTAATTGTCTCGCATTTTCCCACAGGAGCATTCACCTGATGATGGGAGAACAATAGTACGCCTTCTTCCTAAGTTAAGGAAAAGGATGCAGCCGCTTCCACCTATGAATAGGATGCTGCCGCACAAACTGAGAAGCTATTGTTCACACCATCAATTAAAATTACTTCCACGCTGCTAATGAAGAGTTCAAGTTGTAAACTTTTTATTTTATGCTAATTTTCTTAAAAGGAGCAAAATTGTTTGAATCATAAGAAAGTACACAACAAAAGAGCAAAACAAGTCACAGAAAGCAATGAACGAGTTGATAAATGGGTGGATCCACCAAGGCCTAGTCAATGTATATATCCTTTTAAATAACAGATTGCTGATTTTTTTAAAATCCTCACCCAAGGATATGTTTACTGATCTTAGAAAGAGAAGGGAGTGAGAGACACATCGATCTGTTGCCTCCCCTTCATGCCCCAACCAGCAATCAAACCCACGACCTAGGTATGTGCCTTGACCGGGAATCAAACCCACCACCTTTTGTTGTATGGGACGATGCTCCAATCAACTGAGCCAGGGCAGATAGTTGAAATTTAGAAGACAAGAAAATATAATGCCTCAAATTTAGTTTGCCACAATATACTCAGACCTTTTTTTCAGTGGTCAACCTTGATTCTGAACTATTTTTTTAATTGACTTCTTGGACAAGACTACTAATGCTCAGTTTTCTTGAAAATACCCTTAGCTTGACCCCAGCATGAGACATAAAATCAAAGAAAAGGAAATACTAATTTTGTCTACACAGACTCAGGCAACACACTTTTCCCAAGAATAATAATAATAATAATGCCCTGCCATTTTTGCCACAGTGGAATTTGAATTTACACATTCTTGCTTGTAAAATGGAAGTAGGATGCAAAAGATAAATAGCAGCATGATCCAGAAAGCCAAAGGGTGAAGGAGATACTTCAAATAGTCACTGCAGATGACAGAGGTGGGCCAGGGTAACAATTACGAGGAAGTATTTTGGCAGCAGAACCTAGCTGTCCATTCTGACTTTGCTATTTATTGCTGTGAGACTCAACATTTCCAAGTTTAACTGAGGATAATGCCTACACTTTACAGTGCTGCTAGCAAGGTCCAATTAGATAAGCTATATAAAGCACGTACACACTAGCTATTATAGAGCTATTGCTATTGTTTCCAATTTAAGGGGGTGGTGTTGGGGGAAATTAGACTCCATAATGCCAAATAAGACAGACTTGAGTAAGGGATTCCAGCAAGGTGGCCAATGACAATTTCTGCTTCCTTCAGGTTCCCAGGTCCAATACAGCAAGTACTGCTAGTAAAATTTCATCCTTTTTGATAAGATTGAATGGTACAAAATGAGCAAAAGACTTAGTTACATGTGGTTTCCAAGATACTTTGAACGCTCTCCTGAATGACTCGTAAGCTCTACTTTCCTTTTCTTTTTTGCCAACCATGAAGGATTGCTATTGGCAATTACTTACTTCTTCCTCCCCACAGAGAAGAGAGTATTTGCATAATATGTTCAACAAGACACTGTAAATAACAGGTGTCTACTACTTAAAGGCAGAGAGATTTAGGTAGGAACCTGTTGAATGATTTCTGATGATCTTTTAAGTATTTTCAATAAAGATGGTGGAGGTACCGCCCCCATGGAAGACTGGATGCCGGGGTCCAACCCCAGCAGGTCCAGGGGTCCCCAAAGGTGTGGACGGAGTCGGCGAAGAAGGAATGACATGGAGACAGCATTCAGTTGATCAGCAGGCTAGCCAGGATCTCCATCCAGGATCTCCAGCCAAGTTCTGGTCTGGATCTCCAGCGAAGTTCTGCTTAGGATCTCCTGCCAGGGTCTGTGTCCATGTTCTCTTGCTAGGTTCTCCAGGTTCTCCAGCCAGGTTCTGTAGCCATGTTCCCTCGCTAGGTTCTCCAGCCAGGTTCTGTGTCCATGTTCTCTTGCTAGGTTCTCCAGGTTCTCCAGCCAGGTTCTGTAGCCATATTCCCTCGCTAGGTTCTCCAGCCAGGTTCTGCCCAGGTTCTCCAGCCAGGTTCAGTCACCAGGTTCTAGTCAGGTTCTCTTGCCAATTTCTGTAGTCAGGTTCAGTCCAGGATCTTTTGCCATGTTCTCCCGCTAGGTTCTGTCTCTAGATTCTGTGTAGGTTCTGTGTCTAGGTTCTGAGTGTAGGTTCTGTCTTCTAAGTTCTGTGTTCTAAGTTCTGTCTTCTAAGTTCTGTGTTCTAAGTTCTGTGTTCTAAGTTCTGTATTCTAAGTTCTGAGACTTGCTGTCTTGTTACATCTGTATTTATACCAGTTGATTCAATCCTATCAATCTCTATTACAAAGGTTAGGGCGTTTCTTATCTCCATTCCAGGGAGTAAAGATTATGTAGCTTAAGCATGATTGTTCGTAGTTAAAGTGATTAATTACCCGCCTGGCACTTAGTTGAGGGGTTTTATTCCTTCCCTAACTTCAGGGGAAAATCCCTACCTGGGGAAACAACCTTTCTCAGAGACCTTGGTTAAAACACATAGTGCCAAGAAGGTGAGCAAACATATTAAGAACAGTATGCCATATATGCCAGGTCCTTTGAAACAGCAAGGATGGACCGGCTCCCGGCAACTGGAGATTTAAAAAAGAGAACCAAAGGACAGTTACATGCCTTCCTTTGCTTTTTGTTCAAATATAGTTTATTTTTTTACTATATTTACACCTAAGTAATAATGTTTTCCCAGATAAGAAAAGCAATGAAAGATAAAAGATCACTGAACTGAAATTCCTAGAACTGATTGTTGAGTTGGGAGGGTGGGGAGAAGAAGCAAAAGTGCAATGCAGCCCTAGCCAGTTTGGCTCAATGGGTAGAGCGTCAGCCTGTGGACTGAAGGGTCCCAGGTTCGATTCCGGTCAAGGGCACATGCCCAGGTTGCGGACTCCATCCCCAGTGGGGGGCATGCAGGAGGCAGCCAATCAATGATTCTCTCTCATCATTAATGTTTCTATCTCTCTCTCCCTCTCCCTTCCTCTCTGAAATCAATTATATATATATATGTATTTTAAAGTGCAATGCAGACACTTCTAAGAACAAAATTTATTAAAACCTTCCAGTTCCTACTTGCTTCCTTTAAAAATGCTGGATAAACAAACTGAGAGAACAACTAATTGGGAAAAATCAGCATTTTGAATGGTACAGCCACAGGGACTACTTGCTAATATTACCACAGAAATTTCATTATGCTTTGTGGGCGCTGCCACCTGCCTCATTTCATACCCCAAACTCCAGTTCATTTTAATGGACAAGGAAAGCCAATGTAATACAAATACTAACGTTGTTATCTCTTAAGTTTTCCCTCCATCCTAAAGAACGTACTTAGTGAAGAATTGCTTTTCACCAATAGGTTATAGATACCAAGAGCAACAAAACTTGTAATCTTGTAAAACCTGTTCTTCTTCTTAAAAAAAAGAAAAAAAAAAGCCACTTCTTCATCTTGGATAACAGGTATAGTCAAGTTAAGTCAAAGACATGACTTTGAAACCCTAGAAAGCACTTTAAAGGATCACAGGCTTATAATTCCCAAACTGAAAAGTAAAGAATACAATAAACACATCATTCAGCAATAACATTTAGGAGTAATGGCAATAACGGATAAATACAATAAACACATAACTTAGGAGCATCAGTAATAATGAATGAAAACATTAAGGCTCCTACCTCTCCCACAAGCTTTGTAATAACCCTGTTGGTTTTTTTCTTTTATTGCCACTGAGCTGGTCCACCCTCCAGCCAGCATTTTCATTGCTATCACATCACAGTTTCATTAAGAGTCACTCCACTACAACCGTCTGAGTGAGAGGGATCCTTGCAACAAAGGGCAAAGTTGCAGTCCCAACCACATGGTTAATGGAGCCTGCATGTTTATTGACATTTATAGATCGTGAAGTTCCCTGTGAAGGTACAATAGAGCATTATCTTTTCCTCACCTTGAATGGACAATGCAAGAATCTTGACCAGCCAATGAATCAAGCCACATGGCAAGTGGGGAAATGGTTCAAACTTAAATGAGCATCAGGATCACAGGATGAGCTTTCTAAATAATACATATTCCTGAGCCCCTCTCTAGCTGCAGTAAATCATTAACTCTGGAGACCTAGGAATCCATCCTATCTAATAAAAGAGAAACATGGTAATTAGTGTACGACCGCTACCCTTCCCATTGGCTAATCAGGGCGATATGCAAATTAACTGCCAGCCAAGATGGCGGCCAGCAGCCAGGCAGCTTAAAGCAAACATGAGGCTTGCTTGCTTCAGTGACAGAGGACTCCAACGTTCCCCGCCTGCCACTGCAGGCCTCTGAGCTGCAACTCTAAGCAACTATGTTACAAATATAGGAGCTAAACAAAACCCCAGAAACCTGCTTTAGTCGCTGGGCTTCAGCCAGCAGGATCGCAACATTGTTTCAAATACAGAAGGTAAACAAAGGCCAGAAACCTGCTTTCAGCAGCAGAGGCCTAAGAGCTGGAGCCAAGCCTCAAAGCTAAAGCTGGCCCAGAATAAAAAAAGAAAAAAGAAAAGAAAAAAAGGAGCTGTTGGGAGCTTCAGTCACCCACCAGCCTGAAAACAGCCCTCAGCCCCTCACCCAGACTGGCCAGGCACCCCAGTGGGGACCCCCACCCTGAAGGGTGTGTGACCAGCTGCAAACAGCCATCATCCCCTCACCCAGGCTGGCCAGGCACCCCAGTGGGGACCCCCACCATGATCCAGGCGGCGCCCCAACCCCCACCCCACGGGCCCTGCTCTGTGTGTAATGGGGTAGAGCCATAACCTCCCCATCGACCCTGCCCTGAGTGTGACAGTGGCGGCACCCCAACCCCCTGATCCGCCCTGCTCTGTGTGTGACAGGGGGCGGTGCCCCAACTCCCCTATTGGCCCTACTCTGTGAGTGACAGGGGGGAGCTCCTCAACCCCCTGATCGGCCCTGCTCTGTGCATGACAGGGGGGAGCTCCCCAACCCCCTGATGGGCCCTGCTCTGTGCATGACAGGGGGCAGCGCCCCAACCCCCTGATTGGCCCTGCTCTGTGCGTGACGGGGTGGCACCGCAACCTCCCCATCGACCCTGCCTTGAGTGTGACAGGGGGCGGTGCCCCAACCCCCCAATCGGCCCTACCCTGAGCATGACTGAGGGTGGCATCGCAACCTCCTGATCCGCCCTTCTCTGTGCATGACAGGGGGAGGCGCCCCAACTCCCCAATTGGCCCTGCTCTGAGCCCGACCAGGGGCTGCTCCTAGAGATTGGGCCTGCCCTCTGCCACCCGGGAGCAGGCCTAAGCCAGCAGGTCATTATCTCCTGAGGGGTCCCAGACTGTGAGAGGGCACAGGCCGGGTTGAGGGACCCGCCCCCCAACCCCGCCAAGTGCACAAATTTTTGTGCACCGGGCCTCTAGTATGTATTATAAGCAGAATCTGTGCCTCCCATGCCCCCAAGTAATTCATATAATCAGATGAGTTTGGGAAACATAGGAAAATAAGGGAACATTTGGAGGAATTATTGGCTTCCTGTCAATATGCAAAAGCACCTAATTACCACTGTACCTGCTCATCTTATGGTGTTAGATAGCATAGTGATACTAGAATTTTGATATTCCAGACAGGGTATAAAAATCATGGGTTTTTTTTTTACAGCAAGTTAGCTTTATAGCTATCATACAGTAACATAACTAACCAAGGATGCCATAAACCAGTTAAACTGAAAATGTTAACAGAAGACATCTTAATGATTGATTGATTACAGCAAGCTCCTACTTAAATTTCTGCAATAAATGTATGTATTTGTTAGTCCTTGTAGGAAAACAGATACATAAGCATATTGAGTAGTAGTGGCCAGACTTAAGAGACTTAAAAACTTGGATTTTAATCTCAGTTTTCCTACAAAGAAGCAAGCTGACAAAGTTGTCTGAGTCTCATTTATAAAAAGAGGTTAATAATAATGTCATAGTTATACCATTATAATTAAATAAGAAATAGTGGTACCATTAATTTTTAAACATGAATATATTTGAGCACTACCTTAAATTAGACACTATTCTAAGCTATTCTAACTATTGTTGTGGGAGTTTTTGTCTTTTAAAATTTATCTTTATTGTTGAAAGTATTACAGATGTCCCATTTTTTTTTCTCCCATTAACCCCTTCCACCCCACTCCTGCACCCCCTCCCAACTATTATTTTTAATCCATCAAAAATTTCTATCAATTTGAATTATTTTTTGTTTATAATTTCTTTTTCCCAACTCTTCCTAAGATTCTAACCTGAAATGTAGCCATTATCTAAATTCGATTATTAGATTCAGTAGTGTCCCAACTCATAAAGGCCACCTGTTTGAAAGGGATCATTTTCATCCTCAGAAAAGTCTTATGAGTCAGATTATTCAGTATCCTCTGTTTTACAGATGAGAAAGTTCAGACAGGTTATAACTTGCCCAAATTCACACAGCTTATAAAAGAAAGTGATAATGTAGCCTTCTTAACTTACTATGATAAACTAAGTATGTCCAGAAAAAATTTTAGTCCTTTCCTCCAAAGCTCTGCTAATTCAGGATCCTGGCTGATAAAAACAGATCTTACGTTTTCAGTTAAGTGCACACATACTCCTTCCCCAGCACATTAAAAGGAAATGCCTCTTTAAATCATTTATCTACCCCATCTGGTTGGTCAAGGATATCCTGGTGCCTTTTGCCAATGTACATGTTTTATTTTTTTTAATTCTATGTATGCCCAAATTTCAAGCTTAGAACGCTTTCTGCCTGTGTTATTATCTACACTTTATTATTAATAATTATAATTTATATTTACAATAAATACAATCAACATTTCAGCTGGACTTAGTACTCCACTAACTTTATCCATAGAGAGCAGTGATAACCTAAATAAGCAAGCCTACAATTACTCTGCCTACTTTTGCATTTTTATATTACTTTAGAAGACAACAATTTATAAAGGTGTTTTTTATGAGTTTGACATTATTGTTATTTTAATTCTCACCTGAGGATATGTTTATTGATTTTAGAGAGGGAGAGAGGGAAGGAGAGGGAAAGGGGAAGAGAGAGAGGGAGGAGGAGAAAGTAACATTAATCGGTTGCCTCCTGTATGCACCCCCAAACAGGGGATCGAATCTAGTTATGTGCCCTGACCAGGAATCCAACCCGCAACCTTTTTGGTGCAGGGGGATGACACTCCAACTGAGCCACCCAGCCAAGACTGAGTTTGACATTGAATCCAATAGTTGAATTTGGTGACTTAATTTTAGGTTAGAATCTTGAGAAGAGTTGTGTAGAGCTGGAAAGGAGACATCATAAACCAAAAATAATTCAACCTGATGATATAAATTTTTGACTGCCTGAAAAATCTAAATTTTCAAAATTAAACTTCTTGAAGTAATAGGTAACAGTGGTTAAAAACATTATACAAATTTCAGCTATACATTATAATTTGGCATCTGTTAAGTGCTCCCAACCCAAAGTCTAGTTTCCTTCCATTACCATCTATTTGACCCCCTTTATTCAATTTATGTAATTCCCTTCCTCTCTGATAACCACTGTTCCATTGTCTGTATCTATGATTTTGCTTTGTTAGTTCACTTGTTATTTTTGTTTTATATTCCCCATATGAGTGAAAAGATATGGTTTTGTCCTTTCCCATCTGACTTCTTTCACTTAGCATAATACTCTTAAGATCCATCCAATGTGTCGCAAAGGGCAATGAATCTTTATATTTTAATTAAAGACACTTTTCTCAAGAGTTTCAGAGCAAGTATATAAGAAGTGACCATTTTCAAAGTAATTATTTACTGTACGTTGTTTTTCAAATCAATCATGTTGCTCTCTTAAAAATGAGTTCACCTTGCAGCCTAAGGATGTATTTACTAATTAAATGGCACAGATCTGCCAAGAGACAGGGAATGTTGTGTTATTCCTTGAGAAGGAATCAAAAGACACACTTGAGAATTGTCCCATCTTTCGCAATATCACCCACATTAATTCCAGGAGTTCCTCCTGTTCTAAATAGAGTCAATTCAGATAGAAAGCAATGAAAAATATGCCCAGTAATGGCCCTACTAGAGAAACAGATAACATCACATATGTTTCATTACATGAAACTTTTCTCACAAAGACTCCCATTATCTCCTTCTCAACACAGAATTATATTATTGAACATTCCCACCTTTGTTCCAGTCCAAAGGGAAGAAGAAATGCCTAAACAGAAATTCAATTTTCTAATCCGCTTAGATCTTGTCAAAACACAGAAGAGGAAATTAAAAAAAAAAAAAGTGTCAGAGACTATTAAAATGAAAAATAAAAACTGCTCAACTGGAATTGCATATTGGCTTTAAGTGCTAAGTTTTCAACTTTTTCCCATCCATCTTCACTTTTGGAAAACTTTAACATCTCACTGTCTCTCTACCATAGTATAAGGTTGTCCCCTCTCCCCAATTTGAGAATTACTGTACCCACACCAGCTAAATGTTTCCCCATGTTAATTTCTGTGGGTTATATTATGGAAGTTATAGAATTTTCTGAATTCCAAATATCATTACTCAATGTTTCACCCCTGAAAATCATTGCTTAAAATGAGTATGTAAGCTACTCAAAAGCAAAAGTGCTATATATTTCTAATAGGTTATAAAATGACTGGCTTCCTAGACAAACAGAATCGTATCTATGGTACATGGATTATCCTCATAACAATTACCTGTACTATCTCAACAGAACATTTTTCTTCACCCACTCAGTCTAGTGTAGAATTCTCACAAAGGCATGTAGTGACATGGAAAGGAAATTTACTGAGATCTGGAATCAAATCTTGAGGTTCTGAGCAAGTCACGGATTCCTTCTGCATCCTTGGTTCCAAATGTGTTTTCTAAAAATGATGAAGTCAAGGGTTTCTACATTCTAGAATCTCCTTAGTCAGGCACTAACTCAGCATCCTACCTATTTTCAGAGACAGTTCATTGTACTCATCTTCAAGTACATTAACCTAGCCAAACATCTATCACCAATCGCTTGAACTTTTTTAAATGCTAAATGCAGTTGCCAGTCTGTAAGGCGATCTAAATTAAAAACACAGAAAAAAAAAAAAAAGAGAAACAAAGGTAGCATGAGTGGAATGAGAGATTATAGAAGAGCACGATTGTAACCTGAGTTCAATGATACTAGGAGTATGTATGCTTCAAATTACAGAGCCAACTTTATGAGTGAAAGGATTTCAAAAGATGAAAACACACATAAGAAAATAATAGTTGGACAATAGTATAATATGCTTCCTTTACTTCTTAGGAGTATTCAAGAATTGTGTTAGGAGAGAATAAACCTCTATTAGTGTCCTTTACAAATCCTATCTACCTAGTAAATTTTCTTGCCATTTCACTAAAGCACTGAATCTCACTTGCTTGTCTAGTTCTAACTCCAGCTCAACAACCTCCTAACTAGCCCGCTAAGAGCATACCTCCCCTCTGGAGTTTCAGGAAATAAAATATCATTTATTTAAAATTATACTGTCATATTAATGGTTATTGGATCATAAAATACTAGAGCTGGAAAAGTCCTTAGGAAGCATCTGTCCAACTCTTCATTTTATAAGCAAACTAGAGCCTAAAGAAATAAAGCAAGTTAGCTTTTTCACAACGGGTCTACCTCCAGAACACAGGCATCATGAAAACCACCACTAAATCAAAGCAAAAATGGGAAAAGACTCATATCAACATCATTGTCATGGACATGTAGATTTCAGTAAGTCTACTACTATAGGCCATCTGATCTAAAAAGGTGGTGGGACTGACAAAAGAACCATAGAAAAAATTGAAAAGGAGGCTGTAGAGATGGGCTTCCTTCTAATGTAAGATTAACTAATTCACAGCTTTACTTTAAAAATCCACTACTTGCCTGGCAGGGGTGGCTCAGTGGTTGAGCATCAATCAGTGAACCACAAAAAGGTCATGGCACATGCCTGGGGTTGTGGGCTTGATCCCCAGTAGGAGGAGTGCAGGAGGCAGCCAATCTAGGATTCTCATCATTGATGTTTCTATCTCTCTCTCCCTCTCCCTGAAATAAATAAAAATATATTTTTTAAAAATCCGCTACTCACAAATATGCACAGTAGCCTTCCTTGAACAGCCTACAAGAATTATATAGAATATAATGAACAACATAAACTGGTGAACAAAAATAAAGCCAAAGGAAAAAAAATATTTTAGAATAAAATAGAAGTAATCTGTTATTTGCAGATTTTTAATGTCTCCTACAATTTTTGTGATATTATACTATGTTAGTACAGTTTTGGTAATATTATTATATTTAAAATCTTTTTTTCTTGAAATATGATTGTTTATTACATGTAACATTATATTTAAAATCATTTTTCTTGAAATATTAATGTTTATTGCATGTAAATGGCTAATTATTTTGTATCTACAATAGATTTATTTTGTATGTTGTAAAAAATAAAATAAAATGAGTTAAAAAAAGAGGAAGAAGAATGAATTTTGAATTTAAAAAAAAAAGAATTAAATACAAACCTTCCACAGAGCGGACATTCTCTCAAAGAACCAGCAAAGATCCAATTCAGGAAATTGTTTTTAAAATTGTGGGCTGGGGGCACAAGAGAGGCAGAGAAGGACATGCTACAGACCCCGGGAAAATCCAGCCACTCCTGTGCTGATATGCAAAGTTGGCACCTTAGAAAACCACTGATAGTTCAGTTGAAAGGAGAAAACAGACTTTCATCTTGAGTTACACTTCTAAATTATTTATACCACCAAAATGCATTTAAGAGTCTACTACTTTAAGAGCCATGCTGAATGCACCAATTTTGTTAAGATTTTGGATCCTCAAAATAGAAAATATTTTGGTAAGTATGGGTCTTATTTTATGTTATCCACAGAATGAGGAACTGTAACAGTGGTTTTCAAATTTGACTGCACTTCAGTATAAGCGAGGAAAACTTTTTAAGACGTCCAGTGCCCAGGCCACAATCCAAATCAATTAAATCAGAATCTCTGGGGTGAGACTCCAGCATGAGTAAATCTGTCCAGATGTTTCCAATGTACAATAAAAAAAAACCACTACTGAACCAGATGATCTCTAGGGTCAGTCTAGTTCCAAAATTCTCATCTAAGTCAGCTCATGTCCACTGAGCCATGCAATTTTAATGATAATAAAGGCTAGCAATGTAATTGTTAAAGGCAGATTATGGAAAGGATATAGTAATTCACCAATGTAAAAGTGTGAATAATCAGAGTGGTATATAGCAAGCACTTGAATATTCACTAACCAACTAGGTATGACAGCAAAACCCCAAATTTAAAAGGTAAAAGAAAGACAATTTGAGCCAACATATTTAAGTAATATAACACTTACAAAATTATTTATCAATACATGAGGCCATATGATAATTTCTCAGTTTCCCTAACTTTCCCTTATTAATAATTCCCTTGCTATGTGTATCTGTGTATGTGTGTGTGTGTGCGTGTGTACATAGGATGGGGCAAAAGTAGGTTTTCAGTTATGAGTATGAAAAACTGAGTTTAATTTTGTATTATTTATTAATTATTGTATTATTTCCCATACAAACAACTGAAAACCTCCTTTTGCCCCACCCCATACATATATGCACTTATACCCTGGCTCTGTCCAGTGAGGGCCCAGAAGAGGGAATAACCCTGCAGCAATGAGCACATCCAACAACCTAGATCTTGGTTCTACTATCATTTTCCAATCAAATAAACCAGGGGAGCTTAGAGAAGTGGCTAATTCTAGAACTGGGGTGGGGAAAACACGGAGGAAGCTGAAGCATTTAGTAATATCAGAAAGTGAGAAAGTGCTTACGGGGAAAAAGAAAGAAGGGGCACATCAAATGGCTACAAGAGCAAACCTGGAAGAGCTCTAATGCCCAAGAATGGAAAAACCTGAACAATAAAATAATGTCCCATTAAACTACAACCCAAATTATACAATCGAAATGCCTGAATCCATCATGTTATAAATGCTTGATTGAATAAATAAATGAGGGAGAACGGGTAATCTTTTTTAGAGAGGAATTCCAAATGGTTTATATGGGAGGTGAGACTTACATCTCCCCATCCCACCCCTTGAGTGTGGACTGGATTTAAAGCTGTGCTTCCATAGACTGGAGTCTGCAAGAGGAGGGTAGAGAGAACATAACCTCACAGCAGAGAAACCTGACAAACACTACCTGAGCAGTGTGACAAGTCACGTGGACAGGATGCACCCTGATATTATGTAACAGTTTGTGGGCTTCCTCCAGAAACTCATACCAACAGTCTCTTTATGAGAAAAACATCAAACCCCTATTGAGGAACATTCTACAAAATAACTCATCATTAGTCGGTCCCTCCCAACCATCAAAGTCATAAAAAAACAAGGCAAGATTGAGAAATACAGGTCAGAAGAGTCTGAGTGATGACTGCATGCAACTTGATAGCCTGGATGGGATTCTGGAACAGAAAGACGTATTCGTGGAAAAACTAGAAGAATATAAATAAAGTCAAGAGTTTACTGAACATCACTGTAGTATTGGTTTCTTTGTTTTTACCAATGAATCATGGTAATGTCAGAAATCCAGTGAGAGATATACATGGACTCTCTCTACTTTCTTTGCAATGTGTATAATCTAAAATTACTCTGAAATAAAAGTTTTATTTTTGAAAAAAACTATATGCATGTGGACAGATCTTTAAAAAAAAAAGCATCACAGTTAAAAAATAATAATGCAAAAAAAACTCCAAAGGTTCAGCAATGGGCATGCTACCTCTGAATCTCTGAATTTGGATTCAAGCTTGGCAATGATTTAGGCTGGAGAGAAGGAACATTCATCATTTCAAAGGCCTGAAAGCTTAAACCACCTACTTTCCCCTTTCTTCTTAACCACATCCGTGATCAAGACACTACTCATTCTTGCTCCTCAACATCGCCTTTCTGCTACCACCTTCCAGCATCTATTTTAAGGCTTTCATCCACATGTAGAGGCAGTAATTTGTCTCCCTACCATCAATCTTTTCCTGCCCTATCAATTTCACACAACTTGTTATTTTTCCAAAATGAAAAACTTAAAAACCTCTGATGACACCATACTTTAAACAGACAACACAGACAAAACACACACACACACACGCGCACACACACACGCACACACACACACACCCCACAAAGTAATAACTGATATTGGCTTTGACCAACTTCTTACTACCCTTTCCCCAAGCACTGTATTTGCTAATCAAAATAATTTGCTCCCAAAAGCCCATGATAATTTTGCTTTTTGTTTCTTTGTGTTTAATATTTTTCATCTTGTATCGGATTGTGGGCTCCCTAAAACAAGAAACAGCAGGTCTTATTTATTCAGATTCATTCTCCACCGACTAACACAGGACCTTATGCAAAACAGGTGCTTCATACATGTATTTTAATATCCTGAAAAACTTAGTTCCCACTTAAAATCAATCTGAAAATAAAAGAACAATAATTTAAAAACCTCCTTAAAAATCAGTTTAATAAGCCCTGCTGGTCATCTGACTGCATTCAAGTCATCTTTTCAACGTCGTACCAATTCAGATGACCAGCACCAAACTGAACTAGACTCTGAGATAAACCATTATCTTTGACTACAGCTGTGAGCAACTGTGAGGCCACAAAGGGGAAGCAAAAAAGGGCCATTCAACTCGATGGCAGAACTGTCAGTACTTTTAAAAAGTCCCATCTGTATGTTACAGACTTGTGTGGCTCTGCTCTGGCCTACCTTTGAAACCAATATTTATGATCTTCATCATAACATCCACTATCCCCCAAAGTACAGGGAATAGGAAAGCACAATAGAGATCTCTGATTTATCCAACAATTTGGGGCAAAATCAGGAGCAAAATTTCTGTAGCCAAGCCCTAAGTTCCATTCACTACTCAGATTTCATTACTTGATCACATGCTATCTTCCTTGCTTACTAGGTCAGCAGCAACCAACACATGCCTCACACCGACAGAGAGTAACAAGGAGAAAAGGAAGGTGCAAGAGTCAACTACACAGCAGCCTGAGTTACCGGAAACCTTCTGGCTCAACACCTGATTCCAAAACAATCCATATACAGTTGATCATCATCATGTGTGGATTCCATATTTGTGAATTCACCTACTTGCTAAAATGTGTTTGTAGCCCCAAAATTCAATACTCAAGGCACTTCCAAGGTCATTCAGGGACATGCGCAGAATGGTGGAAAACGTGTCATCCTATAGGCTCAGCCTCACCAGCCCCACCTTGGGAGAACTAGGGCACTGTTTGGCCTTCTTGTTTCAGCTCTTCTATGTAAGCCAGTCCTTCTTGAGGTAGACTTTGTGTTACATTTTTTAAATTTTTGTGCTTTGTGTTGGTGATTTCACTGTTTACAAAGGCCCCCAAGCATAAGTATTGGCTAATGTTCACAAACACAAGAAAGCTGTAATGTAACTTAGGGAGAAAATGCACCTGTTAGATACTCTTCCTTCAGGTATGGGTTATAGTGATGTTCATGAGTTCAATGTTAATGAAGCAACAATAGCAGAGGTCCTCAAACTTTTTAAACAGGGGGCCAGTTCACTGTCCCTCAGACATTCCACACATGTGCACTGCGGGCCCGGGACAAGTCGGCAAAAAGCATGTGGCCCGCGGGCTGTAGTTTGAGGGCCCCTGATATACAGGATGGGCAAAAGTAGGTTTACAGTTGTACAAATTATAAATAAGAATACAAGAATAAACTCTGTTTTCTGTACTCACACCTGTAAACCAACTTTTACCCACCCGTGTAATAAGGTATCTTTAAACAGAAAACAAAGTTATATATTGATTTGGTGACAAAATGGCTGTGACCAGAGGTTTGCAGGAACCTAACCTTGTATATGCCCTAGGAGAAATGGCTCATTGTTCACTAATTCAGTGCTCTCCATGACTTAATAGATTATAAGTACCTTAAGTAACAAGAGAAATTAGTATAATGTAACTAGAGTCCTGGTGCACAAAATTCGTAAATTCGTACACGAGAGTGGGGGGGGTTCCTCAGCCGGGCCTGCACCCTCTCCAATCTGGGACCCCTCGGGGGATGTCCAACTGCCGGTTTAGGCCCAATCCCTGTGGACCTAAACCAGCAGTCGGACATCCCTCTTGCAATCTGGGGCCGCTGGCTTCTAACCGCTCACCTGTCTGCCTGCCGGATCGCCTCTGCCTGCCAGCCTGATCACCCCTAACTGCTCCCCTGTGGGCCTGATCACCCCCTAACTGCTCCCCTGCAGGCCTGATCATCTCAACTGCCCTCTCCTGCCGGCCTGATCACCCCTAACAGCCTCTGCCTCGGCCCCTACCACTGTGGCTTTGTCCAGAAAGACGCCCAGAAGACATCCAGTCTAATTAGCATATTACCCTTTTATTAGTATAGATAAATGTAACAATATAACTAATAACAATGTAAACTAGTATTACCTGATGAAACTAGAATTTGCAAATATACACACACACACACACACATATATATATACATACATATATATATATATATATGTATATATATATATTCTAAATAAAAGATTACATGGGCAATTTTCTAGATTCAACTTTTTACCTATGCCCAACCATTTTTTTAGAATAGTGTTAATGACACAGCATTTTATAAAGTTTCAAAATCATGCCCTAAGTCACATCTGTTTGTGATAACAATCTGTCCCCTGTGAACTTCAGGTTATTAGTCTAAAACAAACAAGAAGCAAACCTACCCAATCCTAAACAATTTTATGAAGTGCTTACACAAAACTGAACAGTCTAACATTTAATACTTAAAGCAATTTTTGAGCACTCAAATTACTAATACACATAGAAATTATCCCAGGTGCCGAAACCGGTTTGGCTCAGTGGATAGAGCGTCGGCCTGTGGACTGAAAGGTCCCAGGTTCAATTCCAGTCAAGGGCATGTACCTGGGTTGCGGGCACATCCCCAGTAGGAGATGTGCAGGAGGCAGCTGATCGATGTTTCTCTCTCATCGATGTTTCTAACTCTCTATCTCTCTCCCTTCCTCTCTGTAAAAACTCAATAAAATATATTTAAATAAATAAATAAATAAATAAATAAATAAAAATTAAAAAAAAAAAAGAAAGAAATTATCCCAGGAAACCAGAAACACCAATCAGAAAGGATATATGCACCCCTATGTTCACAGCAGCACAATTCACCAGCTAAGATCTGGAAACAGCCTAAGTGCCCATCTGTAGATGAATGGATTAGAAAACTGTGGTACATCTACACGATGGAATACTATGCTGCTGTAAAAAAGAAGGAACTCTTACCATTTGCAACAGCATGGATGGAACTGGAGAGCATTATGCTAAGTGAAATAAGCCAGTCAATGAAGGAAAAATACCACATGATGTCACTCATTTCTGGATAATAAAGACCATTATAAACTTATGAACAAAAATAGATACAGAGGCAGAGCTGCCTCGAACAGACTGTCAAACTACAGCAGGAAGGCCGGGGAGGGTGGGAGGGCAGGAGGGGGGTGGGTAAGAGATCAACCAAAGGACTTGTATGCATTCATATAAGCATAACCAATGGACATAAGACACTGGGGGGTAGGGGAGGCCAGGGGATTGTCAAGGGCGGGGGGGGGGGAAAAAAAAGGAGACATATGTAATACTTTTTGTAATACTTTAAGCAATAAAAAAAAAAAAAATTAAAAAAAATTAAAAAAATAAAAATTTTGGAGGGGGAAAAAAAGAAATTATCTATTTAGGAAAATAAAACAGGATAATTCTTTAGTTTTTTTCATCATTTACATGTAATAGTCTCTTATTTTTAAAAAAAAAAAAAGTAGAAGGAGGTATGAATAGGGAACAGGAGGACAAAGAAGAAAAAGAAAAACTAAAACTGAAAATTTAACTAAATTTGCTATTTTAAAGTGTCCACAGTACAGTTTAAGGGCCAATTTTACTTCTTACTCAGTGGATAGATATTTCAGGCATGATGCAGATTTAAAAATCAAGGCCTCCAAAAATGCTGTAGTAAATAAATTTGTTTAATCCAAGTTTAATTTGGATCCAAAAAATAATTTGACCACACGACTATCTTTTCAAGAGACATAGTAATAAACATTTTGTAAAATGTCAACATTTCACAGAATATACTATAAAGAGAATTTGCATAACATAAAACAATCTATTCTTACAAATTAGGTTTACTTTTATTTCTTCTGGGCCTGTTTGTCAAAGTCCCACCAGAACATAACCAATAAGCAGAAAGATGTACATTTTCCTTCTGAGAAAATGTAATATGAAATCCAGATTGCCTCCTGCACCCAGTGCCTACATACAGTCAAACCTAAGAGTGGTTTATAAGAAAACCATAAAAAATCACAGTGAAATTACATTTTCAATGAAAAGAGTGGGCATTTCACAGGTGGTTAGAAAATATGAACCACCATATGTGTTAAGTTCTTCAAAGTATTTAGAGACAAAATGAAAATAAGGAAAAATCATTTGAAACAACATTATATGCAACCTCCAAAATTAGCAAATCATCTGATATTTTGACTATCTCTTTATTAAGAGGTCACAACACTTCCTAATTCAAAATAAAAGCTTTCCTGGAAATAAATATAAGGAACTAGCACTGATAATTTTCAACATCTATTCTTCTGTTCTGAATCTCACCTAACTACCTACCTTAAAGATAAAGGATAGTCCTAGAATTCAATAAAATCTATCTGTGTAAGTACTATTAAATGTAAATGTGATTGAAAGGCTATTTTTCAACATCAAATAAGTAATTCTCTGATTTTTCCAATTCAGTAAGCAATATAATAATTTGTGACATAAAACTTATTACACCTGTTTCATTTTACTTTTTTTTTTATGTGGCTACTAGAAAATTTAAAATTACATGCGTGGCTTGCACTGTACTTCTATCAGACAAGCACTGATCTATATACAGCCTGTATTTTTGACAATTGTAAACACTGGGCAAACACTGAGTCCTCAGCAGTACTTTCTGAACAGTATTGTGATAATAAGGAAATAAAAAATATGAAAGCAAGTTGTGTAATAAGTAAAACCATCAGTGAAACTTGATCAAAAGTATTTGAGAGCTTATAGCTTTGCTTTCTCTATAAATCCTAGACCTACCAAGATGTGACAAGCAGTTTCTTGCAATCACTATGTTGTTACTTGTAATCTTCTGAAAACTGTATACCTATAACTTGAAAAGATAATCAAGACATCCTGGAACCTGACCAGGCTACAAGTACCTGAGTAATATGTGTCGCAGTTCAACTTCCATAGGTTGAATATCTGGAGAGAAGGAATGATTAAAGGATACCTAAAATACTTTTATTATTAATAAAATGAACTGAGACCACTGGAAAGAATAAGAGAACAAAATAAAGATAGCTTATGACTGAGCTTCTGCCAAAACAAGTATTTGAGTTCCTATACTCAATGACATGGAAAAGACAGAAAGAAATGAAATTGAGGCATTACACAGAAATACGAGTAACATTCTAAACATCCATTACTAAGGGACTAGATTAACTGTGATACAATGGAATGCTATATACCAGTGGTCGGCAAACCGTGGCTCGTGAACCACATGGGGCTCTTTGGCCTCTTGAGTGTGGCTCTTCCACAAAATACCACGTGCGGGCGGGGGCGATTGAAACTTCGTGGCCCATGCGCAGAAGTCGGTTTTCGGCCTGGGCGAGTCTATTTTGAAGAAGTGGCGTTAGAAGAAGTGGGGGTACATTCGCTGAGGTCGACCCCTCAGATTGAGGACGATTTTAGCAAAGGTCAGCTTAGGAGTACCCTAATTAAGTTAATAACAATGTACCTACCTATATAGTTTAAGTTTAAAAAATTTGGCTCTCAAAGGAAATTTCAATCGTTGCACTGTTGATATTTTGCTCTGTTGACTAATGAGTTTGCCGACCACTGCTATATACCAACTAAAATAAACAAACCCAATACAGTGGGGCCTTGACTTACGAGTTTAATTCGTTCGGAGACCGAGCTCGTTAAGGAGCTCGTTAACTCAAATTACTCTATCAACTCAATGCAAAAAATCAGCCGAGAGACAGCTGGTATCTCAAAAAACTCGTTAGTTGGGATACTTGTAAGTCAAGGCTCCACTGTATACATCAACATGAAGAGACCTCAGAAAATATGGCTGAGAAAAAGGCAAGTTGCAGAATGATGTAAGAAGCATTATAGGATTTAAATGAACTTTTAAAACACAAAACTATGGTTTATGAAGACACACAGAATAAAAGAATAAAATCAGATTGCAAGGACATCCACCAAATTTTCAACAGTGATTGGTACTGGGTAAGAGCAAGGAGTATGAGACTAGAGAAGGAAAAACGGGTTTTTCTCTATACTGTTCCATTGTCTCTATGTCAGATACACACACACACACACACACACACACACGAAAGAATATGAAAAAAGGAGATTGCAAAAAGACAAACGGGCTTCTGACTACTGTAAAAAATAACTTTGGTGAACAAACTGACCATACACATATAGGCTTCACTGTGCTGTCACAGCATACACACAGACACAACCCAATGTCATATCCTTGTCTGTTACTGGAAGCTACATTTATAGAACCTAAGGTCTCCATGGCAACAGCATGGTCTGTCAAAAAAGGAGGCCTTTGTTCAGAGTCAGAGAAAACACTTCCCCAAAAGTACCCTGCCCATCTAAAGAAAAACAAAAAAAGGCCAGCAATACATACTCCATACAACTCACTCCCCATCAAATATCAACTTTAAAGTATATAACATTTGATAAAAGCTCTTATCTAGAGCATTATATGTATATCCTTATAGGTGTAAAAAATCTGTAAAATTTAATCCAAGTCCTCAGTAGAGATAAACTATTATATCACCTGGTTTTTACAAATCCTTCTTTTACTAATCAATTCGTATGGGCCCAGCGGAATATTTTGTGCATAAGAATATATTTTCTATGAGTATGCCAGAAGATGGAGAAAAGAAACAATCCAAGCATGTATTTCTATGTCTCTCACTTTTACAGGTTTCCATTTACAGTGAGTGTTCTCACATAACTTTTGAGACTCCAACAAGGGAAGATTAAGATATGAACCAAGAGTAGCACAAATATATTTTTCATCAACAAAATTAAAATAAATGGTTATTTATTGTAGAAAGAATAAATGTCTCCTTAATCCTTGAAAAGTACCCAGGGAAGATTATTTTTAACGTTTTAAAATAAACAGGAAATCACATGCATTCGTCTTGATTACGTGGATGCAATCTAACACAGTGCTTAGGAGTACAAGTTCCAGAACCAAAGTCCCTGAATTCCAACACCAGCTCTACCCCTTACCATCGGCATCGGCACTGACAAGCCACTGCACTTCCAAAGCCTCTTTTGAAAAATGGGATAATATGTTCTTTACATAATGTAGGTAAAATGTTTTACACAGAAAGGATCCAATAAATGCTTGATATTAGCTGTTAGTGCTTATAAGCTACAAGACTTTAAAAATTAACCATTGCTTTCTATAATTTAAAACACTGAAACATGAAAAGAGGGCTCTTTTTAGAACTCTATGTTTTAAGTGATCTTTTTTACTTTGTAGCAATAAACTTGCTTGCTTGAACCTTTTGTGCCTAAATGCATTTCATATTATTTTCTGTGTGTTTTTTTTTAAATAACATAAAATAAACTATGACGTATTCTGGCAAATCAACCCCTCCTCCATAGCAGCTGTTGTGTGAAACTGACTTATGAAATGTAGACACAGAAATGAAATATTTGATCATCTGGTGCCATCCACTTGCCAATGTACCCGTAGAATTTTTCCATCCTATAATTCATGTTCAAATACTGCAAATAAATTGTTTACTGGTTTTGCAAGAAATCAGTCTGGACTTATTATATATGAGAAAAATGTTTCTCAGTTTGTCAAAGCTATAAATTCATTAACTTCGGATAACAAAAAAAGGAAAAAATAAAACAAAATATTACCATGATTTTTAATATTCTGAGTGGCATTAAGATACCTCTTTTTTACTTTCAAAGTCAAAAAAGAAAAAATAAACATCCAAATTCTGTCTTTTCCAAGTGTCCTAGATAATAATCTTTGCTATAAAGTTGCTACTCCTATCATCTTAGATGTACACAACATGGAAGGACATTTGGTCATATATACTCAGAAAGTACTGGGAATTCTTCCGCTCTGTACACATGCCCCAGACAACACTGATGCGCTGAGATGAGCACTTATGTTACAGAGGTGCTGGGCTCTCAGGGTCCCCTCTTAGTGGAGTCTGTCGCCACTTAATACCAAGCATGTCTTATTGCTATGTAGGTAAAACTGGCTAAAATTACCCTTCAACACTAGCCAGTAAACATATGAAAATATGTTCAACCTCACTCAGAATCAAAGAATTGTTCTCTGAACACAATTTTTCATTTCTCAGATTGGCAAAATTGTAAAAATGTAATGAAAGCTATCACTGGCATGGATTTTTATACACTGGTGGTGAAAATATAAATTGGCACAACTTTTCAATGAACCATTTGCCAATATCTGTCAAAATGTTAAATATATATATTTATATATGTATATATATGTATATATATTTTATATATATATACATACATATATATATATATAGAGAGAGAGAGAGAGAGAGACAGAGAGACAGAGAGACTTGGTAATTCTACTGCCAGTAATCTAATCTATATATCTATTCACACACAAAAAAAAATCCAAAAACACACATACACACACATACACACACATTTAATGATATTCACCACAGTTCTATTTGTAAAGGGACATGGAATCCAAAACTACCATGAATGTCCACCCATAGGGAACAACTGAGATCAATGACAATGAAGCCCAGGAATACTGTGCATCCTCTGAACAGAAAGAGGCTGACCTCGGATCCCCTCACAGGAATATGTAAAAGGCAAGAACTACATGTATAAAATGACTCCACTTGCTTAAATTATTTTTTTTAAATCTCAACATACTGGTAGGATGATAAAACTTTGTTTCCAAGTGTACAAAAATCTTATTAGAGCCTTTGGGATGGTGGTATACAGAAGGAAGGCTTTCCTTCACTTACATTGTTTTAGACTCGGTTCTAGAATGTTTGTATTTCTTTTTTTAATATGTATTTCTAGGGAAAAAATGAGGTTCAAAATAGATTCAACATCACTGCTTGTAAGATCAGACATTAAATTGGCATTATCAGTGTTAAATTATCTCCTCCCAGCACCCACCTGCTAAATAACATGCTAGTCTCCTTGACTTTGTTTTCTACTCCTTGGTAGACTAGAGAATTATCACTGAAACCCTTTCCTCACATCCATCCCCCCATAATGGGAAAAGCCTGAATCCTCTGACATTTATAACACTTAAAGCTGTCACTGCACAACTGAACACTTGGCATTACAAAGGAAACACCCCCACAAAATATTTTAAGAAATAATAATGTTATGGAATTAATATATAGCTTCCAAAAGCAACTGCTCTAAAAGAGGAAGGTACGTTGAGGTTTATTTGCTGTTTACCTGCTGGATTTCCAGAAAGGGGTTGTGCTTTTCAATATAATACCTGGATACATATCTAGTCACTATATTGTACACCTGAAACTAACTTAATATTGTAAAGAAATAAATATCTTCCCAATTTCTTGAAAACACACACACACACAGTAAAAACACATGGCTATACCAAAATAGTCTAAGTTATACTAAAATGATCTTTACCTAACATGAAAAAAAAAATCCTTAGAGTATAAAGCATTGAAAACATTGAGGCTAACCACCACAATGTATTAATCTGTGAAAATACAATTAGATTCACTTTTCAAATCTTTAAGCACAACATGCAGTCCGGGTGAAGGTCATTCATCATCCACAGTGGTAATGAAAGAAAAGACCACTGGCATGCTCTTCAGTCCAACATTCTTAAAAAGGTACGCATAATGGTGAAACATTCCGCTGACATTCTCAGGGCATGGGCCTCCATTTCTCTTCCAAAAAAATATCTCAGCACGCAATTCCTGTTTACTGGATTTCCTTCTTCCTGTTTAATGACTCCACCCCTGGTGTGACAAAACCAAAAAACCTGAAGGAATCTATTTTTAGGACAGACATTTACTTAGGTATTTTCTCTTTAATCAGTAGGATGCAAAGTTGTCCGTCCCTTACCAAAAACAAAAAGCAAAAACTGCCTGCTTTGTCCACTGTCCACTTGCTAATATTGAACACACAAAAAAAAATCTTTTAACAAATCCTCGTTAACAAAAGATTGCTTTTGAGCTTAATATCCAAAATTACCAAAATAGCCTTTAAGAAATAGACTAGTGTTCTGTATACTTTGGGTATATATGACAGCACAGGAAACACTGCTCAAAATGTCTTGGAATCTCCTTTCTTTTATTCTCTGCTCTAAATGCCTGCTTTAAACTGTGTAGGATGCTCTGCTCAAAGCCCTAAGAATAATTATAACATGAAATGAGATGGAAGAAAGTGTAGAGGAGAGGCTGCTTGGGAACCATGATCCTTTCACTAGAAACAGCTATGGAGTCTATCATTTGACACCTGCACATTGCAGCTGCTCTCACTCTTTCCCACACCACCTCATCAGGCACTTCGCGACGCTGGATGAATGCTCCTCAGATGGGCACCGCCCTCACTGCACTGGGAATTCCCTGCACGTGTCTTACTCACCTGTGTTCCCCAATGCACCTCGGATGAATGCTCCTCAGATGGGCACCGCCCTCACTGCACTGGGAATTCCCTGCACGTGTCTTACTCACCTGTGTTCCCCAATGCACCTCGCAGCCCAGTGGAGTGCTCAGAGTAGCTGGCGTGTGACAGCGCGTCTCTGGGGTGCAGGAGTGTGAATTTTCACAGTTACGGCCCATGATGCAGGTCCCACATTCACTCAGAATGTTACTCAGCCAGATGCACCGAATTGCTTGAGACCCTATTTCGTGGAAAAGTGACTTCTTCTCCCATATTTCAATTCATTCCTGTCTGGAAATCCCCTTCAGGTGGCAGCTATGTTGGGTGTCCTTTCAGTGGGCATGGACTAACTCTAATCTAGGACCACAGGGCTGAAGCCCCGGTCCTGTTATTTTTGGCTCAAAGGGTCTCAGAGGTCAGTTTTACACGCCAAACAGTGAAACAGTATGTAGACAAAGATATGCTGTACAATTATTACACTGCGTTTTCTTGATCCTTTCAATTGGCCAAACTGAAAATATAAATTCAAAATTTTTTTGTTTTCATCATTTCAAAAAACAATAGGGCTGGGGAGGGGGAGAATTCCCCCAACACCGTTCCTGCATATGAATCTTTCTACAATAATTCCCAAATCAACAGTTGCCAACCAGTGGCCCGCAAGCCCCGGTGGTCCATGAGGTCTGAAAGGTTGGCAACTGCTGTCCCAAATGTCAAGTTAACTAACTCGCCACACAGGAAGGAGCGCAGTTAGTGGTATACTGAAGTCTGTTTATTTGAACAAAGTGAAATTTTGACAAGGCTTATCCTGTGTGCTAAAGTTTGAACTTACTTTTACCCATACCTGCCTAAATTTCAAAAGCTGAAAGGAGATAAAATTTTATGCAGTGTGGCAGTGAAAACTATAACCAAACTATCTGTATCACAGTCTTGGTTATTTTTGCTGGGTAACATGGAGACACAAAAATCTGAATGCTATCCTTTTCCACTTCTTATCAAAAAGAAGGGAATTCTATATCAATGCTTTTAGATGTGTGTGTGTGCATGTGTGTGTGTGTATGTGTGTGTGTGTGTCTGTCTCCATCTATTCCCGATCACAGGTCCCTTCAGGAGTGTCAGGGTCAGATGAAGCAGACACAGATGTAACATCTCCATGGAGATGCCTCTTAGTCCAATCCCTCCCTGGGGAAAGCTCACGAATGATGTCACAGGCCACATTATGTGGTAAAATTAAACGATATTCATTAAGGTTCCACTAATTAGTAATTCAGTCTGTGCAAAAGTCGACTACACCATGAAAATGTTAAACAAATTAATAATGCAATTAAATCTATATGTGGGCACATTTACCCTACTTAAGAAAAGAATTTAAGAACCCTAGCACATTATTTGAATTCTAATTACAAATGAACAATTTGTTAAGTCACTAAATCATTCCACCAGGATGAAGAAACATTTTTTACATGTATTGTTGCTTTTCTTTGTGCTTTGTAGGTAAATAAGTTACATGTATTTAAATATTCTACATGAAATGTAGGCATTTCAGAAATTTAAATTACCCTTCTCAGTAAACTTAAATCTTTGTATTATTCTTTCATTTATTTTTCACAAACACACTTTCATTACCTAGAATGATTCCTTGGCTATAAATACCTAGAGATGTGTTCTTTCTTAAAGTCACACTCAGTAGAAATGCAAAATAATCCCAGTAATTAAAGATGCTATAATGATAAATGCTACAAACAAAACCTTTCATATGGGGAAGCCCTAACTCCCACTGTCATATGTGAAGATGGAGCCATTAGGAGCCAATCAAGGTTAGATGAGGTCATGAGGGTAGGACCCTGGTCCAATGGAATAGGTATCCTTATAAATGAGGGAGAGACACCAGAGCTCTCTCCCGTTCTCTCTGTATTTTTACAGAGGAAAGCCCTTGTGAGAACAACAGGAAGGTGGCCTTCGGCAAGCCAGGAAGTGAGCCCTCGCCAGAAACTGAGTCAGTCAGAACCTTGATCTTAAACTTCTAGCCTCCAGAACTGTGAGAAAATAAACTCCCATTGTTTAAGCCATTCAGTCTAAGTTACCTTGTTATGGCAGCCTGAATAGATGAATACAGTGAGTTTCTTAAACCCAGTAAAGTTAAGCCAAAGTAAGTTTCAAAAGCCAAATCCAGTTACTACCAACACCCTTTTTCTGATTAAAAATAACCTACGATGCACATAAATGTAACTTCCCATACAGTGTGAGCATTAGAAAGTAATGGCTATTAATGACCACTGAGGACAGCAGGGCTGATGATGGTCAGGAACAGAGGTTATGAGGGGCAGTGTCAATTGCTCCAGTTCAGCAGCATGCTCTGTTTTCTAATGTCTACATATTTCCCGAAATTACTGCTTACAAAGGGTGATCAAACCTTCTCATTACTACTCATAAAGTCACATTTTATTAAAGTTTATTTGAAAGAAAATAATACACACATCAAACACCAAACACGATTAGAGTAAAATACGTCATGACAGAAAACAATATTGAGATTTCCACTGCAGGTTTATTCCACAAATACTGATTAAACATCTCCTGCATGTGAAGCTCTGTCCTGGGCACTCATGTCACTAAAGTAAAGAAATACTTCTCATGATAAAGAGATGTCAGGTGTGAATGAAAAAGCACCGTATGCCAAAGCCGGTTTGGCTCAGTGGATAGAGCGTTGGCCTGCGGACTGGAGGGTCTCAGGTTCGATTCCGGTCAAGGGGCATGTGCCTTGGTTGCGGGCACATCCCCAGTGGGGAGTATGCAGGAGGCAGCTGATCGATGTTTCTCTCTCATCAATGTTTCTAACTCTCTATCTCTCTCTCTTCCTCTCTGTAAGAAATCAATAAAATATATATTTTTTTAAAAAAAGCACCGTAGCCTTAAATCTCTAGCCCCGTGAGCTCCAAACTCCTTACTTGATGACAAACAGGCATCCCAAACTCTCCTTGTTCTGAAACTGAACTTCTCACTCTCACCACCAGCACCAACCCACCATCCCTGTTTAATGGAGCCTGATCTTCCCAAAATCCTCTTCTCCAAAACATATCATCCTCATCCTTCCAGAAACCATGAAGTCATCCCCGAGTCTTCTATCTTTCATAGCTATAGCTAGCATATCTTGTCTGCTCTACTTTTATGATATATCCAACATGTGACTGTTTTCCCCTCCCACCACCTGCTGTCACACAGAGCTGACTACATTAGCCGTCCTGATCAGCCTCCCTGCCTCTCCCCTCTCCCCTCCACTGACTGTTCTCATTAGAGTGATCTTACCACGCCTCTACGCAAATCCTTCCAATGGTTCCCCAGCACACTCAGAATAAGTGCCAAAGTCCCTCCTTAATTGGGCCTCTCCTGCTAACCCTCTGGTATCAACACCTTCCATCTGCCACTACCTAACTGCTCCAGCCAAGCCCAGACAGACCCACCTAGACAGTCTGTGACGTTTTCTCCTCTGTTCGCCACAAAGCTGGCTCCGTCGCTTCATTCAATCCCTCAAGTACCACTTCATTATCCGTGAGCCTTCCAAACAGGGCCTGTCTCAACTTAATATTTTTCTATAATATTTATCAACATCTAACAAGCTATTTATTTTCTTGTTTGTGTGCTACCCCTCACTAGAACGTAAGCTCCATGGACTAAGCAAGGACTTGTTGTTCATAACTGTATCTCAATGCCTAAAATAGTGAGTGGTACACAGGAGACCCTTGTATACATTTGTCCAATTAATTAAGTCCTATGATAAGGACTCATAGAAGCAGTGACTGTTTACTGATATCTGGTAAAGTACAAAAATTTCTGCAGTGAGGTTCACTGTAAAAGAAAAAAAAAATTAAGAAACCATCTGCTTCAATGCAAAAGGTTCTTAGGCCACTTCCTAGACCCTGAAAGGCTTTCCTATGTGGCTACATCCAATGTTTGTCAAAAAATGATTCACACATCACATAGGTAATATTTCAGCAATAAGAAAATATTTTTTCTGCCCTGACTGGTGTGGATCCGTTGGTTGGAGTGTTGTCCTGTGCACCAAAAGAATGTGGGTTCAATTCCAGGTCAGGGCACATACCTAGGTTGAGGGGGGGGGGTACATACCTAGGTTGGGGGGTCAATCCCCAGTTGGAACACCTACAGGAGGCAACTGATCAATGTTTTTCTCTCCCTCTCCCTCTCTATCTCCCTCTCCCTCTCTCTCTTTCATCAGTGAAAAATCATATCTTTGAATAAGGATTAAAAAAGAAAATATTTTTCTGAGTACATATCTATAAATTATAGTAGAATCTGAAAATACAAGTTTTTTCACAATTTTTAGAACATATCCATTTGTTATATAAGTGGAGAAGCTACATACCTCTAATGTTATGTGAATTAAATCAACATTAAATATATATATATGTCTATAATATATATATATATTATATATATATATATATATTTGCATTTAGCCAAACATTAGAATAAGTAATGATTCTGCTACAAATAAAAATTTTGTATAGAAACATTCAAGTTACGAAGTGGCATTCAATCAGATAAAGGACTTGTGTCCAGAATACATAAAGAACTCTCACAACTCAAGAAAAAAACAAACAGACAAACAAATTTTTCAAAATGCTACATGCAATGTGGTAGCCTGGATTGTATCCTGAGCAGGAAAAAGACATTAGTGGGAAGACTGGTAAGATGCAAATAAAGTCTCTAGTTTAGTAAATGGTATTGTTCCAATATTTACTTCTTAGTGTTGTTGACAAGTATACCATGGTTTGTAAGTGACAGGTACACAAAAGGATGCACACTATATGTATGACTTGATGTGAAAAGACATTCTGGAAAAGGCAAAACTATAAGACCAGAAATCACATCAACGGTTGCCTGAGGCAGGGCTATCAGAGGGGACAGACTACAAAGAAATGTCTTTGTACTGACTGGGGTGGCAGCTGTGACTACACATAGAATTTTACACTTAAAAATTTACTCTGCTTTAATATGTGACTTTTGAAAAAGTTGCATCCAACTTAATTGCAACTTGATTTTTTTTTAAATTCCTAAGACAGTGCTGGAAGTAGTGCAAACCACTACTACAATAATTATTGAATTTAGAGATTCAAGCACCCTTTGGCCCAACAGAAATTTACCAGATTACATATGTAAAGGATATTCGCTGTAGCTGTGAACACTCTGTAATGGTCACACACACACACACACACACACACACACACACACACACACACTCGCATACACACGCCCCATCACCACACAAGGGAGCTCTTCATGTACTGTCCTAGAAAGATCCCCAAATTATATCTTATGTTAAATAAATAAGCAAGGGGCAGGTATATAGATGTAATTTTGAAAGTGGGGGGATATATTTTCTGTGGGTCTATATATGGATGTTTTTAATCTTTGGAAAAATAAACAAGCAACTAAAATCACCCACTATCATTAGGGGGTCGGGATTAGGCAGATGTGCACAGAGGAGGAAATAAGACTCTCCGCTCTATACTTTTTTTTACGTGTGAACCATGCAAAAAACAAACAAAAAAACCCTAAGTAAATAATATTTAAAACACAAACCTATAAAATACATAGCTGAAGTACAAATTATGAACATTTTTGGAACACTGGAAACAGTCCAGAGACAAAAAACATGATCACGTACACTTACCATGCCAGCCATCCACATAGGAGACTAGGTACTTAACCCTTCTTTCTGACCCCAAGACTCCCCAAAAATACAAGAAAAGGATGAGTATAAGAAACAGAGAACAAAGAATGTTTAAAAATGAAGAGGTATAATTTTTTTGAAAGGAGACGTAAATGAAAAAACTCAGACTGAAAAAGCCAAGAACGTGTTACACCTTTGAAAACCTTCTATCTTTCTGTCCTGGTGGGCTGTGCTCTTCCATCTTTTAAGTAACATGTCCTATGCCTTTAAGGGCGAAAGAGAAGCAAATAAGACTTCCTGTCACAGACAAGGTGACACAAGTCCTCTGCAACCTCACCACTCAAAGACATCATTTAAACACAGATGCACACCCAGCACAACCAGAGCATCTGGATGGGTTATTTTAGGATTTCAGAAGCACTTGAGACTCCTTAAGTCAGATCTCACATTCCAAAATCTAACAATCTGCCTTTCATTCTGCAGTTGAGACTGTGAAGTACAATCATAAAATGGTGTCAGAGCTAGCTAGATAAGTGAAATGATATCTCTGTGCAAGACAGGAATTAACTCTTAGCATAGCTGAATAAATGTTCCGGAAGTCTGGCCAAAGTCTAGTCCGAAGAGCCCCTTGCTGAAGAGTGTGGCCAGACAACAAAGTTCACTGAAGAAGCTGAGGCATCCTCATGGCCACAGTTACAAAAGCCGAAGTGCCAGGAATGCTTTGCCCTCCAACCAGCCGGCTGCCAAGACTATACTATAACCCATTCAAATCTGGTCCCTGGTAGCAACCTCCCAATCCTCTGCCCTGGCTTTTTCAGTTGGTTCTGAAAACTAAGCTTCGCAAAAATATTCCTACACAGAAAGGCTAAGTATTAAAGTAACTCCACGTTGAGATTTCATAAGCAATGGAAATAAGAGGTATAACAATTCTCTGTTTCCTACAAACCAGCAGATGCCTGGCTGTGCTACAACTAAGAAAAACTGGTTACTTTCCCAAATACAGAACAATGTGAAAGGTATCAAGTTAGCCCATTCCAAAAACCCAAAGTATTCTGACTGAATTCCTCTTCAACTGGCAAAAATCTCTAATACTGTAGTTGATTATTTTTTTAAACCTACAAAACCAAAAAACTACAAATCAAAAACCAATGTATAATAATAAAAGCGTAATACGCTAATTAGACTGGATGTCCTTTCAGATGTCCTTCTGGGATGAAGCCGGCACCTGCGAGGGAAGGATACAGGTAGCCCGGCTGCAAAGACCTACTCTTGCACAAACTTCATGCATCAGGCCTCTAGTAGCAAATAATAAGATATCAAGATAATATATTTTTTAAAATATATTTTATTGATTTTTTTTTTTTTTTTTTTACAGAGAGGAAGGGAGAGGGATAGACAGTTAGAAACATCAATGAGAGAGAAACATCCATCAGCTGCCTCCTGCACACCTCCAACTGGGGATGTGCCCACAACCAAGGTACATGCCCTTGACCGGAATCGAACCTGGGACCCTTCAGTCCTCAGGCCGACGCTCTATCCATTGAGCCAAACCAGTTAGGGCTCAAGATAATATATTTACATCCTTAACACAGTATCTAGTTACAAAATTAACAATCTATACATATTAGATGCTATTAAGACCATCATTTAAAACTATTATTTTCAGATAAACCTGGAGATTAAGACAGGCTACTGAAAAGATACATTTAAAATAGTAATAGCTAACATTTATTGAAAGTAATCTAGTTGCTAATAAGCACTGGGATCTAATTTAAAAGTAGACATTCCAGCCCCACTCTGATAACTCCAATTGTTTTAAAAATAAAATTTTAATAAAATTAGACTTCAATCCTGAAGCTCATCTCTAAAGTGTAACTTAGTAAGACATTTTGAATAAAGAAAAAAATCCTAAGGAAGTCAGAACTTCATTTTGTAAAAGTCCTTATTAACAACAATGCAGGTAATTTATACCAATCTTATTGTAGAGGGAGCTCAGAATAGTGAAAAAATATAGACATAATTAGAGTGATGTAATTCCTTAAGCATATTACTTTTTTTAAAATTTTGTTTTATTGCTTAAAGTATTACAAAGAGTATTACATATGTCTCCTTTTTTCCCCCCTTGACATTCCCCCGGCCTCCCCTACCCCCCAGTGTCTTATGTCCATTGGTTATGCTTATGTGCATGCATACAAGCCCCAAGAACGATGTCAGTGAGAATAGAAAAAAGAACTACAAAGAAAAATGAACTCATGTTTAATTTCCCAAACTCCAGGGTTAGCTTTTTATAAAAATCAATTCAAACACAGGACCAGTTTACCAGCAAGATAATGAAAGATGATTGTTCTTTGTGATTACAAGTATTATTCTTGCCAAATACTACCCCGCATGAATGGGTTCTACTTGACAAAGAGAAAGGAAACCTTAGGTATTTTCCTCTAAAATACCTTCCTAAACAAATAGGTCCACAACTTTCTCTTCTTGTACTTTTGATCTTAAAATCAACTGGGAAAAGTAAAAATGAAGGGAAATGAAGTTAGGATCTACCCTAACAGCAGAGGAGAAAGATAAGCACAGGTTCCCGTAAACGTTTTTAATGTAGTAATTTTCACAATCAGCAGGAGAGTGTTTATAATGCATTAAGAAGAAAATTCTGAGAAAGCCTTTATAATCTTCTGAAAGCTATGAGAGGGATGAGGATTTTTTTTTTTTTTAAATGTTGGGCAAAAGATAAGAATGACATTTTACAATAAATGTAACCTATTTAACCTATTTCATATATAAAGAAAACTATAAAATACAAAAGACCAGGTTTTTTTAATGTTTTTTTTTTATTATTATTACTATTTTAGTGAGAGAGGAAGAGATAGAGAGATAGAAACACTGATCACCTGACACCGGCACGCGCCCCCACCAGGGACTGAGTCTGCAACCCAGGCATGTACCCTGACCAGGAATCGAACCACCGACCCCTCAGTGCATGGGTCCACACTCAACCACTGAGCTCCAGTGGCCAGGCCAAAAAGGGCAGGTTTTAAGTTATGAGTGAGATGTTGTTTTTCCTAAAAATTTGACCCAGTTTAGTGAAAATTATGGACTGCATTCCACCAGACTTTCAGATTTATAGGAGGTGATAGTTGTTTTTTTTCTCTTTCCGCCATGCTATTTTGTATTTTGTTTTAACCAATGTGAAGGTAAATACTGTCTTCCTGAAAATTGATTTAAAATGTTTAACATGTACTCCCTTCCTTTAAAACACACACACACACACACACACACACACACACACACACACAGTAGAAATGTACAAAATGTGTGTTTGAAGTTTTAAATTCATTTTTTATCATTTCCAGGAGAGTACATTAATTGTTTTCATGAATAACTGAAGTGACATCTGAAAGTATAAAAACTGATTACCTCCAAGAATAAGCACCTGAAGTACACACTAGGACAATTTCCATTTGGGAGTAAGGAGTCCTGATACTATACACATTGTAACATGGTTTTCATTAGCATTTTTCTACAAAGTTTCATTTAATACTGGCAGGACACTATTGCAAATCTGGAGTGTAGTTGGTGTCTCGCGCCTAAACCATGATGAGGGCAAATGCTCTCCTTTAGGTTATTTCACTTCTAACCCCAAAAAGATCACACTGGAATAGTCTCTTTGCTTTACACACACTGATATAATCACTTACTATACATGTGCAAGTTCTAATATATGAACTAATTACTTAAAAGTTATCTTAGTGCTTGCCAAGAAGTAACAGCTTCTGAAGACAACGCCACAGCACACTAAAAGGAGAAAAAGATAAACTCGTGCAAGTTTCTATTTGGATATAAGATAAATAACCTAATAAAAAGTAAACAGTTTTATCTCTGAATCCAATTTCAAGATTTAGATAATACACCTACAACCCTTTTAAATAAGATAAAGTAGCAGTAAAATAATTCTTGACTGCAAACTATATGGAAATTAGGGTATTTTTTTTTAGTACAACACAAGGTTGAATGTTTGAGTAGAGAACCCAGCAACATGCCGGGAACTGGGCCCAGAGTATCTATTGGGCTTAACGCCTCAACAGTTTTGTCTTTTTCATAATGAAAGCCTCATTCAGGAAGAATACTTTTCCTCTAACTCCAGATTTCTTGAAAACCCAAAAGAAGACCACAGATGCCATGTCAAGAAAGTCAGACTGAAAAACTGAAGACAACAACATGGACAGAAACACATCCTTTCTGGGAGCACAACGTCCGGCACAGGAGCACCATATTGGATGGACAGTAACAGATCGTCGGGAATAAACAGTCCACATTCTACCCAGTGTCTTTCCGATGTTATATCAACAGTTACACTGACAGTGCTCTTCTAGAATACAATTTCTCCCTTCGGAGTGTATTTTCACCAAGAAATACTTTATGAGAATAACTGCAAGTCCTAGTCCATGTGTATAGCCATACCTAGGAAGAAAAAATAATTGAAAGAGCTTTGTTTTTGCTCATTTTAACTAAGAGAGAAACTAGGCTGGGTGAGTCCCTCCTCTTCATTCCTCTTTGCCTAAGGATACCTCTTCAGCAAAAACACTACAGGCTTGCAATCAGAGAAGACATTAGATCTTTGAGCCCTAAAAACAGTTGGAGGTTCTCACTGAGAGCCCAAGAGACAACTCAGGGGGGGGGGGGAAGCAACTTTATGTGTTTAATGCGTCCCCCGCAAAAGGGGATGAAATAAGAACCTATAATGCCTACCCATACCTCCCCTCCTTCAAACTCCTCTTTGATTTTCCTGAGAAAGCAAGTCCCCTCATTTACTTTATCGTCCCAGTCTAACTCTAAGACATTATTCTTAACATACTACTCCTAATGTAAAATATAAAAATGGTCACGTATCCAGCTCTCACACTGTAACTGATTATTCAGAATACCCACAATAGACAAAATAATTCAAAGTCATTAACTTTAGAGACAGTCCTGAACCATCACTGGTTCCTCTTCCTCCAAAGTTTGTCTGTTTCAACTCAAAGGAATGCAGACCTGCTTCTTACCCATCTCTGTGTGACTGCTAGTCCAGTGTACCTAGCTAGACTAAGGGGATGGCTCAGGCATTCCAAAAGCCGCCACAACCTTCCTGTTCATCCCAGGACTACTCAATTATCTGTCCTCAAGCACTATGCTGACTTTTAATGCCTGTATCCAAAAGCCCCCACTGAACATCAAATAAATTAGAAATTCTTTATCTGGCATGATTAAACTTTTCAAGCCTGTAAGCCCATCAGAAGATAGTGAAACACACATTTTTGTAACCACAGGGGCAGACAGCAAGATACGTACTTCTTATAGAATATATGCAAAATGAGAAGAGAAATACCTAATTAAGCATTCCATCACAAAAGGAGAAACTGTCTTGCTAAGATCAATGAGTAAATTTACCCCATCAAATAACTTTCTAAATATTTAGTTTGAATGTTTCCTAAGTTTTTAATGTTATTATTGGCAAAATTAAGGACTAAAATAATTTATTTATCTACAGCTATTTAAGAAGTAGAACATAAAACTCATGGATTAATAGAATTAAAAAATCAATATTTTCATTTCCTATATTATTGAATACATCAATTTAACTCAAGAATACCACAGTGTTTGTTTCTAAGGTAATAATTTTTTTTTCTGTGAAACCAAAAAAAAAAAAACAAAAACATCCTACAACTTTCATCAAGTTATCTGGTCTTGAAATAAATACGATTAAAAACATGTGTCACGTGCCAAGAAAATTAATTTGCTATGAGGGTTTACACCTCAAAAAACTCCTAAAGTTTTCATTTGTAAGTTGGCTAGTAATAGCAACTATAATATTCCTAATTATAATCACTTCAAGAGTTTAAACAACTTACTTCTGACATTTCCTAAAAATAATTTTACACAGAAATAAAACCAGAGTTAGAATAACACTGAGTGAGAAAGAAAAATAATGGCCGGGTGACTTCATGTTTTGAAAAATATGATATCCATTTTCCATCCCATCTTCTGTCTTTGAAGTTGTCTAAACTATAGAGCAAACCACTCAAGAAAGTTAACTAACCAAATCTGTTCAGAACTACATTATAAACAGCTCTAAAATAACTGCATTTATCTAATACTTGACTGAGAAAACACAACACAAATTTAAGGAATATCGTTAAAAATACACATTTCTACGCATGACCATGTTATATTATTAACAGACTCAGTCCCTCAAAATTATAAAATATGCTTTCCTAGCAAAGTTGGGTCACTCCACACTCTATCAAATATTAGAAAGAAACTTTCCACTCCTCTGAGGTGTAACTGATAATAGCACTGACTAATCGCCCCACACCCACACTCTTCCAGAGGTACTTGCATTTTTACAGAGACTCAAGTCTAAGGAAAGAAATGAACTTTTTCTGGAAAAAAGCCTCTTAGACAGCAACTGTTTTAGGCTTTTCAGGCCAGGCTGTCTCTGTCAACTCAATTCAGAGTCTGTCATGTGAAAGCAGCCACCAACAATATGTAAGGCCTAAGGCTGGCTGTGCTCCAATAAAACTTTATACACCGACGACAGGCTGTGGGCCAAGCATGCTCACCTCTGTGTAGGCAGGGGATTAAATTTTCAAGTTTGCTGGCTATGTCTCTATGACATGAAGGAATTCGCTTCACTCCTTTTGGTACTTCCTTCCTCTACTCAGGAGTCCAAACTAGATCAGGGATTTTCACCATGTTTCAGTGGTGAATCTCCTTTTGCTAATAAAGATAAAAGTGTGCAGGTCAGGCTAGCTGTCCACGCCTCCCTAGAGGGCACTGGGAAGCTTCTGGGGCCAGCTGCAGGTCCGTGAAACAACATGAAATCCACTGGCCAGCTGATCTCTAAGGTCCATTCAATACCAAGAACCAATGTTGCCATATCTGTCTTCCTCAGCGTCCTACAGGCATCGTGAAAAGGCGAGGGAAGCATTCTATGGATTAGGGGCCTTTGGGAGACTCCAGAAATCACACTGTCTCCTTCAATAAAGAAGAGCAGTTAAAAATCAAAATTAAAAAATAAAACAGGTGAAAAGTAGAAGACAATGGACATTTTAATGATGTTGGTTCTACCAATCCATGAACATGGTATGTTCTTCCATTTGTTTATGTCTTCCTCTATCTCTTTTTCCAATGTCCTGTAGTTTTCCAAGTACAGGTCTTTTACGTCCTTAGTTTATTCCTAGGTTTCTTAATTTTTTGGTGCAACGATAAATGGGATTGTGTTGTTGTTTTTTTTCATTTCTCTTTCTATGAGTTCATTATTGGTATATAAAAAGGCCATAGATTTCTGGGTTTTATTTTGTATCCTGCTACATTGCCGAGTTACTATATGTACTTAAGATGTCTGTTGCTAAAAAATCTATTTTAAAAAAAAAACACAAACTTGAATATGTTTTACTACAGCTTACTTTTTTCTAAAGTTTTATATATAATCTATACTAATAATAGCGGAATATGCAAATTGTCTGGGACTCTGTCACAGTAATTACCGAAGAGCAAACAGCAGGCTGCGTGGAGCAACAAGGCGGGCAGGGGGGGTTAGTGAGGGACGACCAAACAACTGAACAGCAAGCTGCGTGGGGCAACCAGGCCAGCATGGGGGGCAGTTGGGGGCGACCAGGCCGGCGGAGTGGGGAGCAGTTGGGGGTGACCAGGCCAGTGGGGGGGGGGCAGTTGGGGGTGACCAGGCCGGCAAGGAAGGCAGTTAGGGGTGATCAGGCCAGCAAGCAGAGGCAGTTAGGGGTGATCAGGCTGGCAGGGGGGGCAGTTAGGGGCAATCAGGCAGGCAGGTGAGCAGTTAGGAGCCAGCAGTCCTGGACTGTGAGAGGGATGTCCTGGATTGGAGAGGGTGCAGGCTGAGCTGAAGGGGACCCCCTACCCCCCCGCAGAAATTTTGTGCACCGGACCTCTAGTCATCACATATTTCAATGGAGCATATGTAATCTATTTCTGACACCAGCCTTAAAAAGTTAACATATTTGCATGTTAATCGTTTTGCAATTAAAAAACAAGTATGTGGTCATCCCCAGCCAGCATGGCTCAGTGGTTTCGCGGCAACCTGTGAACCAAGAAGTCACGGTTCAATTCCCCGGTCAGAGAACATAACCAGGATGCGGGCTTGATCCCCTGTGTGGGGCATGCAGGAGGCAGCCAATCAATGGTTTTCTCTCATCACTGATGTTTCTATCTCTCTCTCCCTCTTTTCCTTTCTGAAATCAATGAAAATATATTTTTTAAAAAACAAGTAGTCATATCTATTAAAATGGGTCAAGGCTAGGACCTCTACATAGTAAAAGTTCATCAGCAAGTTAGTTCTAGATTCTAGCATTGAGTTTAATTTTGCAATTTAGTTTAATTTAAATTACTGTCCTTGAAGATAGTCAAAATCTCAAAGTAATGAAAATCTGCAAAATAGAATAAAAATGTTATAGGAGCCCAGAGGAAGATTTTATATACTCTTAAATACCAGTGAAATACCATGTACATGACAGCTCAAAATATAAGCACCAAAGTGATTAAATTTACAAGGAGACAACTGCCTGATACTAAAAATAAGTTTGTTCCACAAAGTTACGTTTCTAAAGGAGGACTTATGTGCTGCTGAAACTTAACCAAAAAGTTACTACTCCTTTTCAGCTTTTATTCAATTTGCTACTAATATAAAAGGATATAATTACTTTTCCCCAGTATCTCAGGCTCTCAGGAAAGAAACATCAAGTCTTCAAAGAACATTTTTAGCTCCTATTCTGTGCTAAGGAGTGTCCTAACTTAGGATCCTAACTTAGACTACAAACTCAGGCATTTATTAAACACACCCCCACAACCAACTTATGAAAACAAAGAATATTTTTAAATGACAAATTCCCTCAACTTTTTCCAATAACATTTCTAGCCATTAACTTCTGACAGCAAACTGTTTAACTGACCCCACCACACATTAAGAGCAGTTTATATATATAAAGCTTGAATGCTATCCTAAAAAGCCCAAACTAAACACAACTGCTCTAAGGCGGAACACAGTACATACTTAAAGTTTAGTATTACAGCTAATCTTGTATAACATTCAAGATGAAAACATTTTTCTTAAAGACATAAGTTTATGATATAAATATGAATTCAACAAATTACAGAAAACTATTTAATGGCTATTTTTTATAAATATTTTATATACAAATGTATATTTATTTATAAAAAGTGATGATTCATCTTTGGGGAGTGATAACAAATTGAAACCTGAAAGTCCTAGAAAAATGGCAAAGTATTACTACAAGTAGAAATATGAGAACACACAAATGGAACATTTTAAAAATGAAATAAAATTTCTAGAATTTTAAAAACAGAGTAAATCAAAATCAAATGAATTTAGAAAATGTAATCCTACATTATATTTTAAATCAATATTTCAATCAATAGTTACCATTTAAAAATAATTTTATTTAAAGATTAGATTCAGTGTTTCATTTACACTTATAATGGTCACCCACTGGTATTTTTATCTCTATTTTCAAGTAAGAGACTGCAGTTCAGAAAATAACCATATAGTACTTAACAAATGAACCAAGAAGTTGAATATATCTATATGACTCCATAATTACAGCTACAGCAATGTAGCTCTATAGTCCAGTAAGACTTCCAAAGAGGCCTCCTGAGAATCACTGCATAAACGTATTACAATCATCTATTTTCTATGCAAAGTAAGTTGGACAACTACTATCAGCTCATATCACTCATTAACCTTGATCTCTCTCTTTCTTGCCCTTCTGTAATATACAGGCTTAAAAGAAAAACACTCAAATTCCCAGACTCCTTGGTAACTACAAGTATCGGTGTGATACAGTTCTGACCGATAACAAGTACCTAACCTAAGAGGGCTTCTTTCTGGTAAGTACCACACTGTTGTCTGTGTCTATGAGCTTTTTATTTTGGGGTTTTTTGTTTTTTGTTTTTTGTTTTTTGACTTAATGCCTTGTTTGAGAAAAGTAAGTCCTTAGTTAAGCCTGTTATGCGTGCAGTTTTGGGTAACGTGCAGACTAATGTGATCCTAATACAATGTATGCTATGAATCAAGCCTATTGACTTGAATTGTGTTATTTATCACTTTGGTGAATTAGTTATAAGATACACTAATGATGAAAAATTATCTAAGGGGACAAGTAACAGCAGAGAGCAAATAAATAGCAACTATTAATAGTAATAATAGCAATAGCAATATTAATAACATAACAAATAATGTATATATTTATACTAAATAAAAGGTAACAGTAATAATAACAAATATTTTTTAAACACTCCATGTCAGAGACTGTTAAAGAACTTTAAGATACATGAATCTATGTAACCTTCAAACCATAGGATATTGGTAATATTACCATACCCACCCCCATGGTAAAATTTTCATCAATCCTTGACAGAAACAGAATAATATGGTAGAACAGCTAAATTTATTGAGATCATGACCTTTCTATTTTTATGACATTAAAATGTCATGAAGTGATGATAATGAAGAACAAGTTTACGTTCATTTTAACATACTTAGTTGGCAAAATAAGTCGGTGACAAATCAATAGCTGAGCCCGGTGTTTATGAAATTTTAACAGTCCATGGAATCCAGGTTACCTACTCAGGACCAAAAAGCAGTTTGTTTGACACCAAAGTCCAGGGTCATAAACACTAAGTTACATGAAGGAAATACACTAAATAAACTCAAAAGAACTATTCCGTGAATACCATTAAAGATATAAATGTGTAACTACAAAGGAAAACAGCCAACCCAGGATATATAAAGTGGGAACAAGGGCATGTAACGTAATTTTAGCATGCTGCCTCCCACAGAGCTTCTCTGCCTGGTGTAGACTTTAACCATACCAGAGACGGGGGAATCAAGACAGGAATTCCCACCATTCCAACCTGAGTCTCAGATGATGATTAGGGTTTGGAGGTTCTCATTTGGGAATGAAGAACTGCACACACTGTGTCTAAAAGAAGTTTGTGGCATCTCAAACCCAAGGAGCGGAGCAGGCATGCAGATAACATTTGCTCATAAAGCCTGCTCCTCCATTTCTTCCAGCTCTATAAAAGTAGGGGATCAGCCCTGGCCCAGTGTGGCTCAGTTGGTTGGAATGTAGTCTCATATACCAAAAGGTCCTGGGTTTCATTCCCAGGTCATGGCACATACCTAAGTTGTGGGTTCGATTCCCAGTCGGGAGGCAACCAATCAATGGTTCTCTCTCTCCCTCCTCCTCCCTTTCTCTCTCCCTCTTTCTCTAAAATCAATAAACATATCCTTGATGAGCATATTTTAAAAAGTAGGGGGATCAGACATGAATAAAGATCGGAAACAAAACTGAAATGCAGGCAAATTCTTCACGTTTTACACCACTGCATTTCAATTTTTTTAAACTGTTGAGTTTTTAAAAATCATCTCTAGTTGTTTGGAAGTGTATGTTTGATCAAGCAGTTTCTTAATGGCTAAAAAATGTAACTCAGCCAAATATTTCTAACAATTGGACCAAGCTTTTTCTAATATATTTGAGTGTGCTTTTAGAAAACGAAGTTTGCAAGACTACATAATGTAAGGATTATGCACCGGAAGAAGTCAGAAACTTATTGCCTTGAAGGATTCAAATAGTTCCTTATATACAGAACTAGACAAATGTTAAACAGGTTTAGTCTACACCTAACCATTTTCACATTTCTTATTTTATAAGATTTTAGTTGCTTCAAAGTCTGGCCAGGTCTTTTCTTTTTCACTTGTTTCCTCAAACACGATTTATTACTGAAAGCATCAGACAGGAGGGGCACAAATTCTCTTAAAATAAAGAAAAGAAATGGTTTTATATCTTTATAATTGAAAACAGTAAATACCTCCCGGCTTATAGTTTATTTGTAGTTATCTCAAACATTCGGTCCCACATGCTTTAATCCATCTTCCAGCACCAATTTCAGTTATACCAAAACAGTACACAGGCCACAAAAACAGCATGCATTCCCCAGTGTTTACCAGGAGAAAAGGTGGGTGGCTAACTAGAGGGGGGCTGAGAGGTGGGGGAGGTGCTCCAGGTTTGCAATGTGAAGGTTTGTGGAAATATTTCTACCTTGAGCTGATTTTAAAAGAAATTACTTTTTTCACCCTTTTTGAATCCTAACAGAAAAAGACCTTAAAAGTCTAAATGAAAGCACTGAACACACTCCATTTAGATACAGGGTTATATCATCTATACCTATAACTGTGTCTCTGACTAGATTTTTTTATATATTTTATTGATTTTTTACAGAGAAGAAGGGAGAGGGATAGAGAGTTAGAAACATCGATGAGAGAGAAACATCGATCAGCTGCTTCCTGCACACCCCCCAACTGGGGATGTGCCCGCAACCAAGGTACATGCCCTTGACTGGACTCGAACCCGGGACCCTTCAGTCCGTAGGCCGACGCTCTATCCACTGAGCCAAAACAGTCAGCGCACTGACTAGACTTTTTAAATATCTTTGCCACTCCCTTCCCCCCTTCCATTCTCACATCTACCAAAAATAACAATTTAAACATTTTTTTAATTCACAGGAAAGAAAAAGGGGGGTTGGGAGGGACCTATAACCTTTTTGACTTCCTGGATTGACTTCCTTAAGCTGCTACCAAAATTTATTTTCCATTTTGCTTAATGTACATGAGATACATTATTTCCTACACATTTTTTCTTATACCAAATCTTGTAGTTTACTTAAATTTGAAATCATGAAATATTCAAAACTGGTTAAATATACTGTATCTTGTGAATTTCTACAAATTTCAGGTAGGATTAAAAATGAATAAATAGCCCTAACCGGTTTGGCTCAGCAGATAGAGCGTCGGCCTGCAGACTCAAGGGTCCCAGGTTCGATTCCAGTCAAGGGCATGTACCTTGGTTGCAGGCACATACCCAGTAGGGAGTGTGCAGGAGGCAGCTGATCGATGTTTCTCTTTCATTGATGTTTCTAACTCTCTATCCCTCTCCCTTCCTCTCTGTAAAAAAATCAATAAAATATATATTTTTAAAAAAGATGAATAAATAGTTAAATTACTGTTTTAGCCCTCTTGTCTATTTATTGGTGTGGTGTGGTGTGTGTGTGTGTGTGTGTGTGTGTGTGAGAGAGAGAGAGAGAAATTTCACCACTTGTCCTAATAACTTTTTTCTGGTCTCCAGCATCCCACATCTCATTTGGTTATCACGTTTCCTTAGTCTCTTCCAACCTGTGACAGTTCTTTAGTATTTCCTTTCATACCCTGGACACTTTTGAGTACTAGGCAGTTACTTTATATAACATCCTTAAATTTGAGTTTGTCTAATGTTTTCCAACACTTAGATTGAAATTTTTTTTAATAAGAATCCAACCACAGATGTGCCCTTCTCAGTGAATCATGATATTGATATGTCTTATTATTGGTGATGTAACCATGATCACCTGGTTAATTTGGTGTCTGCCAGTTTTCTTCACTATAAAAGTATTTACTTCCTTTTATAATTAATTAATCTTGTGGCAAAGATACTTTGAGATTATCCAAGTATTTCTGGTATTTGATAGCATGTTTTTCATCATACTTTCACCCACTAATTTTGGCATCCATCGATGACTCTAGCTTGTAACAATTATGCTATGATGCTTGCCTACTGGTAATTTTCAATTTCCATCATTCCTTCCACACTTTTAAAAATTGATTTTAGAGAGAAAGGAAGGGAGAGGGAGAGAAATATTCATGTGAGAAACATGGATCAGTTGCAGGATGCACACTCCCCAACTGGGGATCGAACAAATCTGAAACCTAGGCATGTGCCCTGACTGGAACTCGAACCCCAAACCCTTCGGTGCACAGGACAATGCTCCAACCAACTGAGCCACCCCAGGCAGGGCTCCTTCTGCATTTTTTCTTGGAATTCTACTATAACAAGGAACTTCTCCCCCAATTATCTATTTATTGCCTTATTTACTTATATTAGTACTAATGGCTCAGTGCATGAAATTCGTGCATGGGGGGAGGGGTCCCCTCAGCTCAGCCTGCACCCTCTCCAATCAGGGACCCCTTGGAGGATGTCCGACTGCTGGCAGTCAGACATCCCTCTCACAATCTGGGACCACTGGCTCCTAACCGCTCACCTGCCTGCCTGCCTTATCACCCCTAACTGCCCCTGCCTGCCTGATCGCCCCTAACTGCCCTCCCCTGCCGGCCTGATCTTGCCCCTAACTGCCCTCCCCTGCCAGCCTGATCTCGCCCCCAACTGCCCTCCCCTGCCGGCCTGATCTCGCCCCCAACTGTCCTACCCTGCCAGCTTGGTCACCCCAACTGCCCTGCCCTGCCAGCCTGATCTTGCCCCCAACTGCCCTCCCCTGCCGGCCTGATCTCACCTCCAACTGCCCTCCCCTGCTGGCCTGATCGCCCCTAACTGCCTCTGCCTTGGCCCTCACCACCATGGCTTTGTCTGGAAGGAAGTCAGACGTCCAGAAGATGGCCAGTCGACCTGGTCTAATTAGCATATTACCCTTTTATTAGTATAGATAAGCTCAAGAAATATTTTTTCCTTAGAGATTATAATCCATTATTTACCTTGTTGCTCAACTTGTCCTCAATTTGGCCACTGGAACACCTTTGTACATACATCTATTAGATTTCCTTCTGACTTGTGAAAAATGTCACTTCAGTAGGGGAAGGTCAAGTAATTTCTCTGAATGAGGAATCACTGATGGCTAAGACTAATCTTATCACTTCCATTATGGAAAAAAAATGTACATATTGAAATATCCCAAACATATTGTACTATTAATATACCTCTTGCTTAGCCAAGACTTCATGAACTTTGGTCTGTATACATTATTACAGAATTTTCTCACCATTGTCACTATTTAAATCTATCTCATCTTCACACACACACCCCTAACCCACAATCCCCACATATTATTGGTATTTCAGGAACATAAATCCAAACTACTCAGTGACAAAAGCAGAAATTCATTTTAGCCAAAAGGTAATGAGACTTATGCTGAGTGAAAAAAGCCAATCCTTAAAGGTCAAAAACTGTAGGATTCCATTTACATAACATTCCTGAAATGATCAAATTATAGCAGTGAAGAACACATTATTAACCTTTGCCAGAGGCAGGGTGGGGAGTAACTGTGGCTATAAAAGGGCAAGAGACATTCTGGTGGTGATGGAACTGTTGTGTATCTTGACTATCAATGTTAATATCCTGGTTGTGACATTGTATTATATAGTTTTGCAAGATATTAGTAATATCTGCATTCTTTTTTAACACTGCATGTGAATCTACAATCATCTCAACCTAAAAAGTTTATTTTTTAAAGTGGGTAATGAGTTTTAACTCTGCAGTGAATACTCAGAAGTCAGATAAACAGCACAGTGCCCCAACCCCTAGATCCACTGATTGCTAGTTTAGCTTCTAGGAAAGTTACAATCAGGCCTCAGCAGAAAAACATCTAACAGCTAATTCTTCTTTAGGGTCTTTTCCTTTCTCAGTTTTTATGTTAGGTAGGAACAAATACTACCAGCTAGAATAGAGAGCAAAAAGGTGCCAAGGGCCAGAGATTATGGTATTTCAATTCATTTAGCTCATATTAAATTTCTGAGAAATTCTAAACCTCCACAATCTCTGATTTTCAACTTGCACAAGCAATGAGAAATTACCGCAAGAGGGAGGAGGGTTTTGGTTCCAATGGCAAAACCAAGTTTCCCCTTCAAGTCACTGACATCAATCACACATCTTATGATTAATGAATGTGAAAACACAGAAATAATCGAGCCAAGAGAATTTAAAATGCAAAAGCTAAACTTTCTGCTCCACCAAAACTACCCCACCCACCACAGCCACACTAAAGATAAATCATTTCACTGACTGAAGAAGAAAAGGAAGTACCTGAATTCAGCAGGAAACACATACTTCATACGGTTCAGTAAGAAGTGGCTAATTAGCATGTGAGAATAAAGGTGTTTTTTATTTTTCCTGAAAAGTCAAAATCCTAAACCAAAATAATGTGGCAATCAGCTTATCATTCCCCCCAACAGAGGCTGACATTTTAACTATATGTATTCAAAAGCTCTAATAAAGCTACAATTATATGTACTACAAACTGCTTCTCCTTCCTAATTTAATATTAATCTATCTAAATAAAGAACAGTGTAGGGGAAGAATAAGGACCTGTTCTCAGACTCACTACAATCATTACATCCCAAGTCAATTGCAAATTGTTATTGTAAACTAGAGTCCTGGTGCACGAAATTCATGCAAGTGGGGTCCCTCAGCCCAGCCTACACCCTCTCCAATCTGGGACCTCTCGGGAGATGTCTGACTGCTGGTTTAGGCCCGATCCCGCTCAAAATCCAGGACTGCTGACTCCTAACCACTCACCTGATCACCCCTAACCACTCTACCCTACCAGCCTGCTCTACCCTGATGGCCTGATCGCCCCTAACCACCTCTGCCTTGGCCCCCCACCACCATGGTTTTATCCGGAAGGACGTCTGGAAGGATGTGAAGACATCCGGTCTAATTAGCATATTACCCTTTTATTAAGATAGATGAATTCACTTTTTGCCTGCTTAAATTCAGACACTTCTTGACTCTTCCCAGGCAGAATGCTTCCGATTCACGTTATCCTTACAGGTTAAGAAAAGGTCATGTATTTAGCATAATGATATGATAAATCAGATATTTCATATTAGATTCCAAACTGAACACATAGAAGATACCAAAGTTTAAGAAAAAAATAGTGTAACTTAAAAAAAACAAAACACACACACACAAGAAAATTATATTCAACAACCTGGGGTTTTCCCCCAACGAACTAGGAAATGTCCATCACTGTCATTGGCCACGACTGGAATGTCCTGGCACAATGTGAGCGTAGTTGGGTGCAATGAGCAGCTGGCATAAACGTGCACACATTCCGCCAGCCTGTCCAGCAGTCTACCGCATATTTCTGGTCCGTCTCCACTGCGTAACTCAGGCGCCCAACCATCGCAAGCCTGAAAAACAGCCACACATTTCCTCGGCTCTTCTCACTCTCCTCCAAACCACAAGCTTCTACACTCCAGTGGAGTCACTCCCCATCCCCTACTCACTCCTTGGCTCCAAGCACATTGATCAAAGGTCTGCATATCTTTTCTTACAATCATGTGTGCTACTTTTATGACAGTGTGTCAGTCTGGACTCTTCTTCGTGTCTCCTAGTTCACTAGTAGGTGAGTTCCTACTCACTCAAGACTCAGTACACCTACTCACGTAGGAAGACCACAGCCTCTCCCGTGTTGGCAGAGGACAGCTGTTACAGCACTAATGAATCACATCCTACTTACAGGATACAACAGACGGGTGAATTACTTGAGGGACATAGGTCTCATTTCATCTTTTGAATTCCCGAGGCTTGGAAAATAATAGGTATTTCCATTAAAATGTGCCGCAATATGGAAGAACTATCATTAGACATTGCACTGACTAGTAAATAGTACATGTACTTTCTTTGACTTCATTCACTAAACAACCTCAGAAAGCTATTGTCCCCATTTTACAGATGAGGAAACTGCTATGAAAAATGGGGTGAGAAGGAATAGCCCATAAAATGCAGGTATCAAGAAACTATCACCAGTGTCTACATTTTCATATCTCTCTAGACCCAAGTTACTTCAGGTAATTACAATTCCTTAAAAAGTAAGTTTTCAAATAACTCAAGAAGCACTGTCTTTCTGTGGTTTTAAACGTTCTTTATTTCAGAGTTAATTTTTATTTGAAACGTTCTTTATTTCAGAGTTAATTTGTATTTGCGGCATATGCCACGATTACTTTATGTCACATTACTTTACTTGATTTGAATTTTAAATATCACCAAAGGCAGATCTTCTTGTAATCATGTAACTCACCCACCCAAATCCACCCAGATAAAGTTTTTCTTCAAGCCAACAGTAAATTTTAAAAAAAAAGAAAGATGCCGAAACCGGTTTGGCTCAGTGGATAGAGCGTCGGCCTGCGGACTGAAAGGTCCCAGGTTCGATTCCGGTCAGGGGCATGTACCTGGGTTGCGGGCATATCCCCAGTGGGAGATGTGCAGGAGGCAGCTGATCGATGTTTCTCTCTCATCGATGTTTCTAACTATCTCTCTCCCTTCCTCTCTGTAAAAAATCAATAAAATATATTTAAAATAAAATAAAATAAACGTTTAAAAAAAAAGAAAGAAAAGACCCAGTGCATTTTTTTATTAAGCAAAGAAAATCTGACTTCAGAAACTGAGCTTTGAAGTGACAGTGAGTCCTACCTTTCTTATTAAATGGCAATGATAGGAGGTGATAGCTGTGTTTCTTTTGGGTTTTTCTTAATGTCCTTCCTTTTTAAAATTTTGGTTGACTGATTTGAGAGAGAGAAACACAGATCAATTGCCTCCTGCACACACCCCTACTGGGACTGAACCTGAAATCTGGGAATGTGCCCTGCCCTGGACTAGAACCTGCCACCTTTTGGTGGGATGTTCCAACCAACCGAGCCATACCCGCCAGGGCTCCTTTCTTGCTTTTTAAATGTTTTGTGAAAGCCCAAAGTCTGGGAAGGACTGTGTTAATCCAGTCTCTATATACAGCACTGCAGTTGGAGAGATTCACGTTGAACCTCAGCCAAGATATGCAAAGCTAATTATGGAACTGTTAATTACTAAATGCTTAAAAGGTTATTTGAAGGAGACTAATATAGAAGGAAAAAAGCCAGTAATATTTTTACCATAAATTTAGGTCCTCACTTGTTCAGTCATATGCCAATACAATTTGAAATTAGTATTTCAGTTATAAATATGTAGTTTTTTAACCTACAAATCCAAATATCATCGTTATGTAAACTAAATACTTGTGACCAAACAGGCATAATTTGGGGAGACATGCTTTTTGAATATTGCTCACAGATCATTTAGTTGTGTTTATGAACAAAACTGCTTAAGAAGCAAATATATATTACTAGAACCCCAAAATGAGCAAAAATATAATGAAAGTGTAAGCTCTCAAATGAAAATATGAGACTGCTCACAAACAATGATAAAAAGAAACTCAAATAGAAAATGTAAGTATAACAGACACAATTTTCCCACTAGATTTGAAAGTTAAATATTTACTATAAAAACTCTTTTGTGCAGATTCTCATAATTTAAAGTTCTCTGGGCTACAGGTATTTTTCAGCCTTGTCATACGACTTAAGGTGTATTCTACTGAATGACTTTGCAAGGAAGTAAGTCTTTCTTGTACCGTTAGAAACTCTCAGCTCACAAATTCATGCGTTAGCCATTAAATCAAAAGGTACAATAGCCAAAACAAAAAATGTTTTTCAATAGGTAAGGACAAAGTAAAATTGTTAACTAGAAGGGGATAAGGTGAAGCCATTTTACACTCACCAATTTTAAGAGTAACTTTTACAGCTAGCTAAAAGCACAATAAATTAGGTCTTTAAAGTAGAGGAAACAATTTCACAATAGATGTTTCACCTGAAAAACTGAAAACATTATGTGTTTAAACACTCTACAGAAGCAATTTCAAGGGGTCTGAACTCAACAACTTAATAAAACGGTTTAGAAAAATCATTTTGTTTGAAGCCTTGAGGGATAAAGCTGTTTGTAATTTATTTGCGTCTTTTACTTCACTAAATTGCTTTGGTGATCACGCTTCCCATTGAAGTGATTAAAGACATAAACCCAAATAGTTTAATAAAGCAATTACTTAAGAGTCCTGTTTTTCAACAGAGGTGCACTGAAAAGTATCAGTAGAACATTTATAGTGTTCATTATGTACAAGAAGGTTTGTTATTCAGAACACAGCGCCCCATTGACAAGAACTTAGCTAGGTTTCCAGACACACAATATGGGACGCACTTGGATTAAAGACGACTTTTTTCCTCCTCTCAGAATATCAGGTGAAAAAGTGACAAAGGTCAGGTGGCAATTTTTCTATTTCTCCTTACCATTCCTCCTCTCTAATGACATGCCTAAATAAAATGCGTTCCTATTTTCCAGGTGGGCCTGAAAAGCTCCCTCGCTGTCAAAGCCCGGTGTTTCCACTGGGGTTCTCACCACGCCCAGATTCTCTCCTAGCTAACTACTTAGGTTACACTAGCAACATCACCATGACTTCTAGGCAATTGATTGACCTAAATACAGAACTATGTAGTAAGTCTTCACCAAGTTTTGGAGAGAAACTGGATTGCTGGGGTTTAAAAAAAAAGAAAAGAAAAAGGGAAGAAAGAAACCGAATTTAACAAAAATTATTTCTATATGTTCCTGTATTCTTTTCTTTCAAAGCCCCTTCCTTTTGCCTGTAATGAGAATCATACAAACGCCTTTACCGAGTCTATCCTGAGAAACAGAAGGAAGTATGACAGCAAAACTGTCCTAGTTCATATCCTTCTGTTCATGATATCAAGCCTATTTAACGTGTGCTTTTCTTACATTACAAAATTCTAACTCGCAAGCATCCATGAAAAAGACAGCACAGAAGAACTCCCAGCCCCTGCATTAACAAGGCACTCCGTAGAAAAAGCACCTTCAACCAAAACTTTTTTACCTGAGTCCATGTCAAACATTCATTTTTTTTGACAAGCCAGGTGAAGTTGGAAAACATTCACATGCAAAACTACTTTCTCTTTAAAACAATAATAGATAAGTGTGACGGTCTGTAATAACCCAATGAACATCAACGTTAATAGGGCTGATACTTAAGAATGCAAAACGGCCTGAGCTGGTTTGGCTTAGTGGATAGAGGGTGGGTTCCATTCCAGTCAAGGGCACATGCAGGGGTTGCAGACTTGATCCCCAGTAGGGGGCGTGCAGGAGGCAGCCAATCAATGATTCTCATCATTGATGTTTCTCTCTCTCTCCCCCTCACCCTTCCTCTCTGAAATCAATAAAAATGTATTTAAAAAAGAATGCACAAAACGTTTGGTAGCTTTCCCTCTGTTTACTTTTGCCCTTAAAGGTTGGGTGGGGGCAATGCGCGGCTTCCCGACTGTCAATGAAGCTTTCATCCGGTGGTGTCAGTAGTCACTGGCCCACTTCTGACTCAGCCCAAGTACTATGCCGGGTCCGTTTTTATTCTACACAACTGGCACGGGAACAGGAAAGTTTAACAGTTCATTGACTTGGCACAGTCCACACGCTGTCACAGTGCAGGTTTTGTCTCTTACAGTCTTGTTTGGTAAAATACACCCCTCCCCCCAAGTAGGTTTCCAATCATTGCTATTCTAATTAATCGACAAAAGGCATCATCACTTCCCCCATCTCTAATTTCCATTAAAGGCCTCTGACATCATTTTCTGACCTGTCTTGCCTAGGTTCTAATATTCCCAGCATGTGTGCTTTCACTTGGCACTTCAAAATGCAATTCTTTCATTGAAATGTGCTTTTCCACCACACTAACTGGGAACGGGCATTCTCAGCTGCAGGAGACTGATGCGGTGGTCAATTTTAAAACTAATGGTGGATAAGGGAAGGCACACGACACATTTGGTAAATACGCGCAATCTATGATTCCCCCAGATGTGATGGCTCCGTCAAGAAAAACGAAAACATCAAAAACGGTACCAGGTGCCATTCTTGGGCCTTGTCCAAAGGCAGCCAATGGAAGATTCTGTTTTACTCCGTTCTCCCCCACATTAAGTAACAATAATCAACGTCAGAGAAGAGCATTTGGATTTGAACAGATGGCATCCAACACTTAACAAGCGCAGCAACTCTTCCAAGAATTAGATCCTACATGTCTGATGGTCCCACGGATCAGAAGGGCTTATTTGTCTAATAGGGTTGGCAACGAGATACCCTCTAGTCACTATCCCAACGCTTAGGAATATGCGTCATTCTCTAGTCAGCAACTAAAAGCAAAAAAAAAATAACTAAAAAATCAAACCACCACATTTTTATAAAATTTCCCCCTCGCCAGTCCAACTTGAAACGACCAAATCCAATGCCAGCGGCAATTCCTCCAGTTCAAGGAAAAGGAAAATAAGCCTGAAGGTAAACGAATGTATAAAGGTTAACAAACTTATCTAATTTTGACAAGGTTGTGCAACACCAAAGGAATCCGCACGGTGCCCTTCCCGGGGGTGGGTTTGACATGCCTGCCCTGCAAGAATGTCTGCATTTTAAACCAAAAGCACGAACTTAGCTATCCAACTTTTTCCCCCTGTCATAGGAAAGCTGCATCCCTTTTTCAAAAGAGCAAAATAATAAATACACAAGCACCTCAATGTTTTACGTTTAGAAGAAGGCCAACACGGATCGTCTCTCGCAGACCCATACAAGTTTCCTGCAAACACCTCCAAACTCTGAAGGTAGAAGGGGCCCCATGCATGAGAAGGGGCCCGCGGCCAGAGTGGCAGGAGGCGCCAACCCAGGGGAGGTGAGCACCTCCCCTCCCCAAGGCCCCCCAAGATTCACGGAGCCGGGCGTGCGGCTGGGGAGAGGAGAAGCTCATTTAGACAATTCCCTCCGCTGGGCAAACATAGGGGGAAGGTCAGGAATGGGGAGGGCAACGCAAAGGAGACTATCCAGGAGGCGGAAAAGTAAACCCAGGATGACCAGGGAACAAGACTGGGAGAGGGATGTCACTGGAAGTTGGAGGTCCTATCAGGAGAAGTGGGATGCGCGGGGCGAACCGTGTCAGGAAGAGGGGGGCGGGAGGGGGACCGGGGAGGGCGCAGCCGAGGAGGCGCAAATGCGGCCAAGTCCCGACGGGTCTCACCTGGGAGGTCCTCTCCGCGGGGTTCTTCATCACCGCTTGGCGGAAGCTGTTATCCACGTAGGAAGCCATCTCTGCCCGCGGGCCGGGCCGGGGCCGCTCCGCACCCGTGTCGGCCTCCTCCCGGCCCAGCGCAGCCGCTGCCTCCGCCCTGCGCGCTCCGCCCGCCCGCCCGCCCGCGGCTAATGAGCCAAACCGCGGCGGCGGCGGCGGCGGCGAGGCCCGCCGGGGGGCGGCTCGGCGGGGCCCGGGGGCCCGGAGCGCGGGACGGGCGCGCAGGAGACCTGGCGGGAGAGCGAGGCCGCGCGAGGGACGCCGGCGGCGCGCAGCTCCGGAGGGTCGCCGCGGCTGGATCGGCGGCCGGGAACTCCCCTTCCTCCTATTCCTCGCCGCTGGGCCGGGCAAGGCTTCCTGGCGCGCCCGGCTCCCTCCGGGCCCTGGCTGGACACGCCTCCCCGGCTCCACTCGGGGGACAGTGGCGGCTCCTCCTGGCCCCGGCGAGCCGGAGTTATTTTTAGGGAGGTGCGGGCGACGGTGAGGAGGGGTAGGGCTGCGTGCAGGCGGGGCCTCTTCTCCCCGCCCGCGCCGAGGGTCGCCCCCTCCTCTCAGGGGCTCGCGCCGCCGCCCGGGGGTCTCCGGAAGCGCTCGGATCGCCCGCGCCCCCCAGTCCTCGGGCAGCGGGGCGCCGCGGGGAAGGCTGGCTCAGGTCCGGGCGCCGCGCAGCCCGATCGCCTCGGCCGCTGTCCCAGCCGCTCCGGATCGTCTAGTGGGCTCGGCCGTCCCTCCCGATTGCTGCTGCATCCCCTCGGGCCGCCGCGCCGCCGCCGCCGCCTCCGTAGCTCCGGCCGCCGCCGTGGGCTCCGCCGCCGCCGCCTCCCCCCATCCGCGCGCCCGGAGCGGAGCTTCCCAGGCGCCGGCGCCGCCGCGGCCAGAGCGCCCGGCCCGGGCTGCAGCCCTCCGGCCCAGTCGCTCTCAGCAACTTTGTTCCAGGTCCGGGCGGGGCTGGCGAGGGGGTGGGGGCCGCGGGCGGCCCAGGTCCGACTCCCGGCGGCGGGCGTCCGTGGGCCGAGAGCCGCGAGCCGCGCACAGCCCCCGCGGGAGAGTGTTTGGGCAGCGGCGACTCCCCTCCTCTTCCTCCGCCTCTTCCTCCTCCTGCGTCTTCTCCGGCCGCCCGAGCCGATCCTCAGGGAGGAAGCGGCCTCCCGGGCTTGTTGCTTTGTGCTGCAACCATGGTGAGGAGTGAGTGACAGCGCGGAGGCGAGTCGGCGGGCGCTGCATCATCGCGGGGCGGGGCGGCCCGTGGCGCCGGGTCCCGCCCCCTCGCGGTCTCGGCGCCCGCCCGCCGGCCGCGCCCTCGCCTGGGAGCCTCACCTTCGGTTGGGGCCAGGTGAGCCCCACGCGGGGGGCGCCCGCGGGACGCCGCGCCCAAGGAGGAGCGGGTCACAGCCCCGCACAGCCTGGCCCCGAGGAGGTGGCGCGGGTCCCGGTGTCCTGGCACCGCACTGGGCAATCGTTTTGAACCCGGGGGTTGGCGCCTAGCCGCTCCCGAGACCATAAATCCTCTAAGGATTTATTTTGTTGATTTGTCACTTGCTGCAGGGAAAGCGTTCGTGCTGGCACCATCAGACACTTGAATGACCACGAAATTAAGGAGCTGGAAACGTGCCAGTGTCAACACTAGACCCAACACCACCCCAGGTTTAAAGGTGTTCGTGAGACCTGGAAGGTTTTGAGACATAACCGGAGACGTTGACCAATCAGGCTTTGCCTCGGACAGAGCAGACGTCCTTCTCCACAGTTTCCAGCGGGACTCCCTTGGTGCAGAGAGCACTGAGACCTAGCCCTTTAAGATGTCACCACTCCTGCTGCTTCGCGTCCCCCTCCCTCTCCCTTTCTGAGCCAGGTCAAGGTGTGTGAGGTCAGCCAAGCACCAGGAACAGCTCTGCTGGTCTGGTCCTGGGGTTTTATTTTTATCTGTCTCCCCCCTCCTCCTTTCCCAACAAGTCCATGTTTTGATGTCTATGGGGAGGCTATACTTAGAGGAGGATTGTTACTTTTATGACCTAGTACATTGAACTGTTTTCAAATTTTCAAACATACCTTTTTAACATCTCATTTATTTTAAACTCGTGAGCAAACATTTGGGGGGTGGGGGGTCCTTAAGTGACCTGTGTGGCATGAAACAAATTGTGTGGCTTCTAATTAGAGAAGGGGCTGTGCAACCCTGTGAGACTGGATCCAAGTTAAAATTGGATCTGTAGACCCTTTTGTCTTCCTCTTGCCGAAACCGCTTCCCCCTATTTCTTTCACCCCTTGGTTGAACCTTAGCATCAAATTCTCTATGACATGGACCACCACCTTGAAAGCAAAGAACACGAATAAGTGCCATGATAGCACTGTAAGGAGAGAAGAAGAAAATCAAATCCGATGAGGTGAAAAAATAATACCTGACACCTCCATCTGGTGTCTGATAGACGTCTCGGAATTAACATGTGCAAACCAGGCTCCAGGTTACCTGCCCCAAAGGCGCCCTCCCACAGCCTTCCCATTCCAGTCAATGCCATCTACACCCTTCCAAGGCCCAGCTGAAAAACACTGCCGTCTTCCTTGACTCCTCCCTTTCTCTTACACCCCACAGGGTCAGTAAACCTGTTGGCTCGACCTTCAAAGTACCTTATCTGGAATCCAACCTCCACCTACCACGTCTACTGCCATGACCCTGGTCAGCATCAACTTGTGCCTATATTTTGCAATAACCACCCACCTGAGCTTCCTCTTTGGGCGCTTGCCTCCAGCAGTATACTTTGAGTCTTTTCAGTCCAGCTCAAGTCATTCCTCTGCTTAAAAAAATAATAATAAAAATTAAAAAATCCACTAGCTCCCCATCTTATTTAAGTTAAAAGCCAGGGTCCTTACTGTGGCCTAAATACCTATGGATCCGGTTCCAACCCCCCTTCTCTCTCTGACCATCTCCTACTACGGTATCCCTTACTTGTTTTTTCCAGCCCCGTTGGCCTCCATGCTGTTTCTGAAACACAATGAGCAAGCTCCAGACTCATGGCCTTTCCCTTTGCTGGTCCTCTGCCGCCGGGATGATCCCCACACTCCCCCCAACCCACCAAAAACAGAACAAAACCTATGATATTGTTTCCTCGCCTCCTTCACGTCTTTATTCAAGTGTCATTTTCCCTGTCACATCTATGCCTTAGTTCTCTTCCTTTCCTTGCCACCATCTTAACATATTGTATCATTTTAGCTATTCGTTTTATTTATTGTTTGTCTTCCTCCACTATAATGTATGCTGCCGAAGTCAATGGTTTTTGTTCCTTTTGTTCACTGCTATTTCCAAAGACACAGTGTAAATGAATGGATACCTATGGTATTACATTATGTGTATGAGATTGTTACATATAGTATCTCACTTGTGTCCCTGGCAGTGGGGGGCAGAGCTGGGAGAGAAAACCTCTCTGAGCCTGTTTTCTGTTCTATAAAAAATGCACAAGAACTGCGTGCCCTGAAGATTTGTAAGACTCTATTATAATGTATGCAAAGTGCCCTGCACAGTGCTTGAACCATTGTATGCACTCAACAAATGGTAATTTTTAAGATCATTCTCATCATCCTATTCCTTCGAGGTTAGTGGAACAGTTATTATCCTGTTTACAGATGAGGAAACTGAGTCAAGTCAGGCGACCTGACTTGCCCTAGTTCCAGGCCTGCCTTTAACTTTGGAAGGGCCTGGGACAAGCTAACAAAAGGAGAACCATACACACTATCACACATACGTAAAACTATGAGTTAACCGGACATGGTGCTGCAGGGAGTACTGGCTTCCGGCCTGAAACTCGAACCCCATATTCTTCCCATCTCAGCTCCATCCCATACCACAAAAAGGCTCACACCCATGAGGACACCCCAGCCTGCACATTGAAACTCCATCAGACCCCTCACAAAAGCCACCCTGGTGAGTCCTGCAGCCCTGGTCCAGCCTTGGAAGATCAGGCCTCCAAGTGGCAGGACAGTAAGTTCCAGGGTTCCGGGCCCTCAGAGAGTTGGGAACTCCTTGAGCCATGTGGAAGGGTGAAGCTAGAACAGGGCCCTTCAAAGCGTGGGCAGCAGGCAGGAACCCCAGTCCCCACAGCCAGAAAGTTATGAATTGCAGATGCCAACCCACCTCTCTTTTTCTGAATGCTCTACTGTGACAGGAAATTGCACCAATGACCTCAGGTAAGGCATAATAGTATCTGATCCACCAACAAAATGACTAACTCACCTCTAAGCTATCATTTAACTTCAATTTAAAGCTAATTTCCCCCCTATTTATCATCTACTTATCTGCATATGTTAATGATACTAATCACCACTGAACATCTGGGACATCTGATATGGGCATGCATTGCTCTTTTATTACCATCTGAGCACCAACAGGGTGCTTGGTATAACGTGGACGACAGAATGAGACACTACATTTGCCAATTCATCTGAAATAAACTATGTCAACCAGCCATCATCCAAGTAAGCCATCTCTTGTGCTGTATCATAAAGGCAGGTTTAAAAATGAGAGTTTCTTTGTTCTGTCTCTACAACCATCATATTATCTAGAAAACTCTTAGAGGACACATAGAACATAGGGTTTTAAGTCTAGAAATACATTTTTTTAAAAATATATTTTATTGATTTTTTACAGAGAAGAAGGGAGAGGGATAGAGAGTTAGAAACATTGATGAGAGAGATCCATCAGCTGCCTCCTGCACGCCCCCCACTGGGAATGTGCCCGCAACCAGGGTACATGCCCTTGACTAGAATCGAACCCGGGACCCTTGAGTCTGCAGGCCGACGCTCTATCCGCTGAGCCAAACCGGTTTGGCTAGAAATACATTTTAAGTCCTGGCCTAAATACCATTCTACTTGTAACTTTAAAAGCCTGGGTCTTTCCAACCGTAAAATCTAATACATTCCTAAAGATATCATGTAAATTAGATGTTTAGAGTCATCTTTAAAATTCAGTTAAAATAATTTTTTTTTAAATTCCCATGAGTCCAACTATGACACAAGATTAGGGATTGATATATCTATATCTATCTCTCTATCTCTCTAACTATAGAACAGGGGTCCTCAAACTATGGTCCGCGGGCCACATGCAAATACAAATATTGTATTTGTTCCCGTTTTGTTTTTTTACTTCAAAATAAGATATGTGCAGTGTGCATAGGAATTTGTTCATAGTTTTTTTTTTTTAAACTATAGCCCGGCCCTCCAACGGTCTGAGGGACAGTGAACTGGCCCCCTGTTTAAAAAGTTTGAGGACCCCTGACATAGAGAGAGGATCATTTTGTTCACACACACACACACACACACACAACTTCCACTGAGTGTCTACTGTCCAATCAGTCAATAAATATGTATTATGTGCTGTGTGCCAGGTACTGATCTTGATGCTTGGAATACCAATGGAAAAATAAGACAGACATGGTTTCTTCCCTGGCCTTGTGGGAGCTTGATCCAGGTGCCAGCACTTGCTCCATTTACTCACCTCGCCTAGGACAATGGCGAGGGTGGGAGAAACCACCAGGGAGCTGCCCTGCTCTGCTAAGACAAGCACTTCCTCTGGTTACCATTTTCTCGGGTGGTTCCAACCCTCTGAAGACAAGCTTGAGAGTGGGCAAGGTTGAATTCTATTACAGACGCTCCTCACCTATCTCCCCCGCCCCACAACACATTTTTTTCCCATTGTGTTGCAGTAACCTCTACCCTTGTAGTCAGGGCAGTTAGAGTCTCAGGAGAGGGGCTGTAGTTTAGACACTGTATCGTTCTCAGTGAGCACACTCTGCTAGGAAATTCTGTATTCACCTGCAAGTCACATTCGTGAGAGTCCCGTGGAGAAGCCAGTGGCAGACACCCAGGGAGAGAGACAGTGTGTTCATAGGAGAGAGCTCATGGAACCACTTAGATGCAGTGTATCAAAAGCACAATTAGAATCAGACTTTTAGGTTTGATTTTACATAAATCATAATAAATTTCGTTTTAAGGATGCTGCCACGTAAGTCAGAAAAACATTAATGTAGACGACATGTATATGCTTAGGTGTTTTAGAACTGGTTCTAAGACCTTCCTTTTTTCTTCTCTCATGTATCAATACTGCTAACCTTGGTTCTGCCGTCAACATAAAATTAAATAAATACGTAAATCCAAAAATATTTAAACTAACAAGTAAAACTGTTCTATCTAGTGACATTATTGTATCCCTCACACTGACATAACTACTTTCTTGCATTGATTTGTTCACATTTGAAATATTGGGCCAATGGGAGAGAATAACCTTCTTTATTTCCTTATTGTCAGAAAGCGGATGCTGACATTTCTAAAAGGAAATGCACTGTTAAACTTTTGATCCACGTCAATTCCTTCTATTTTTTTTTTGCCAGTGTTTGGCACTTATTTTTATGAGTTGCCCTGTAAAACTGCAGTCCAAAATCAGTCTGCCAATTTAAAGGGGTTTAGGGAAAATATACAGACTAATTTTTTTAAACCTGAAAAGAGGTACAATTAAGGACTTCACTTTAAAACTTAACAATGTAAATGCCACTACACAATCAATGAGTACATAATGCATAGATTTTTAAAGCCCATACTACAGGTCATGAATGCTCAAGTTAATAATTTAAAGATTTAAAAGAAAAAACAAAACAACCTTCTATTACAAACATCCAAAGTTAACCCAGTGAGACAATTCTATCATAATGGAGCATTGTATAAAATTGTATCTGGGTTTCTCTAGTTATGTGAAGGTCATTACATATCCACAACTGAAATTGCATCCACAAGCAAACTGGTATGCAGAGCAGAGTTTGTAAATGTGTTTCCGAGAGGAAGAGCAGCCACAGTTATTGCCAGCTCTGGTCTCCACGTGATCTTCAAGGGTAAAGGTACGTATGCTATTATACAGCTGTCTACTCCAAGAGTGTCAAAACCAGACAAGGGCACTTGAGTAAAAAGGGCTGTATTCTTGGCCAGCTGTGATTTTTTTAAATGCCAATACAAATAATCATTCTGAAGTCACGATTATTTAATATTTGTTAAATCCAAGACTAGTGCTAGGCACCAGCTGTACATAAACAAAGTGCCTGTGCATTGAGCTTACAAATCTAAATTAGGGAAAGGAAGTGAAGGGCCAACAAGGGCGTGGGAAACGTGCGCTGAGGGCCTGTTCAGAAAGTGAGGCTGTTTTGTTGTATTGTTATTTTAGTTTTAACTATCAGATGGCCCAGGATGTTGTAACACAAAGATTTAAAGGAGGGGACTCAAAGGAGAAACACACTTTGCTTTTATGGAGGTTGAAGAAGGGAACCTGAAATTTAAAAATGGCAAAATGTATCCATTTAGAGGCCTAGAGGAGGAAAGCACAAAGAAATGGCATAGATTTTTAAAGCCCATACTGCATAGATTTGGCCAGTGGTTCTCAGGAAAGACAATGCATGAGATATGGCTCGGAAGAAAATAGAACTCTCCGAGCCTTTGAGAGGCGTATCACAATTGGTCTTGCCCATCTGCAGTGTTTTTCTCACACTAACATTTTACTTATCACGTAAGAATTATGACCAGTGCTAAGTGCTGGTAAGACATTTGAAACAGTTCCATGCCACCATACGCTTATCTCACCTACAAGGAATGAGCCTGTGTCGTCATACTGCCTGGAAGAATCCAGAGATAATTAAGTTAAAGACCCACCTAAACTCACAGTACTCCACCCTGCCCTGGCCAGGTGCCTCACAGACGTGTCCGTTGACACAAAGGAGACAGAGCGTAGAAGTGATTGGATTAACAACTTTATCGCCTTGCTGTAGGGGGGAAATATAATCTGTATTTTCAGTTGAGTCCATAAATGCAGCTTTATGAGTGTAGTGGATTGTACCAGTATGATGTAAGCCATAGGGGGGAAAAACCTTGGGATCCACTGTCAGACAGCCCCGAATTGGAAAGCCTGTTCTGCTATCCATGAGCTTGTGCCCTTTGGGAAAGAACTTAACATCTCTGGGCTGAGACAGATTCGTTTCTAGCTTTCTAAAAGGTCGTTAGCAATCTCTTCCTTGCTGGATGAATAATATGACCATGACTCAAAACAGGATTTTTAAAAGGAAATACTCTTTCTCATCTCTTCCTTCTCCCTAAAAGGAATACCTTCCAACAATATTTATAGGGCCCTTCAAGTCTCTAGGAAAGGAAGATTTTAGATTAAAAATAGATTTGCCTAATTAACTTTATATACAGAATTTTGAACTTCGAGAACTAAAATAAGCTTCTATTGCTTTATGGTAAATAGCCCAGAGCCTCAAAGGCAAATAACTTTGCACCTAGGCCAGTGGTTCCCACATGTGGGTGAGCAGCATCTCCCCGATGCTGAGAGCTGCACTGGGCCAGCTGGCGATCCCGGGAGACCCTCTAACTCAGTGGTTCTCAACCTTCCTAATGCCACGACCCTTTAATACAGTTCCTTATGTTGTGGTGACCCCCAACCATAAAATTATTTCCGTTGCTACTTCATAACTGTAATTTTGCTACTGTTATGAATCGTAATGTAAATATCTGATATCAGGATGTATTTATTTATTTATTTATTTTATAATTTTTATTTCTTAAAGTATTACAAAGTGTATTACATATGTCTCCTTCCCCCCCCCCCCTTGACATCCCCCCGGCTCCTACCCCCCCCCTCCCCCGGTGTCTTGTGTCCATTGGTTAATCTTTAGGTGACCCCTGTGAAAGGGTCGTTCGACCACCAAAGGGGTCGCAACCCGCAGGTTGAGAATCACTGCTCTAACTGTTCCCCAGGGCAGGACAGGCGCTGCTTATCTCTGTCACGCTGGGCCTGGGGGTGGCTCCACCTTTATCAAATAAATGAAAAACTAGAACTTACTCTTACAAAGATGGAGTCTATTGGCAGGTTTATATCCATTTCTAAAAGTGAGGGATAGTTGCCATGCATTAATTTTTGTGCTATTGTCCCATTTTTTAAAGTGTCAGAATTGTTGATTCCAAATATAAATATGCGTAAGTGTACACATGATACTCAAAAGACTAAATCTAATAAATGTAGCATAAAACCAAATGAACCAGAGGGATCCCATGTAATTACATACATAGATAATATCCACCGTGGTATGTAACACTGGCAGCTTCCAGATTTTTATCAGAGTTTAAAACCCACTCAATCTGCTTCCCCCTGGCTGGCCACGGGCCACAGGGTGATGCTCCAGGCGCCTGTCCATATTCCCCGCCCAAGGCTGGCTGCAGTGTGACAATACAAGGAACTAACCACGTGGAATCGGTGCAAAATCACCTAAAGCATTTCTTCCCCACGTTTATCTTTGTGGTGATTCTTCAAAAACAAAAAAAGAAAGAAAAGAAAAGCACTTTCAAGACCTGCTTTCTTCAGTGCAACACAACTTGCATCTAAAACTACGGGAAGCTGTGAACACGGCAGCATGGCAGACTGCCCAGAAGGCAGAGTAGCAGCAGAAAAGTTCTGACCGCTTTTCTTGTTACCCTTCAGGGAAACAATGTGTATCCAAGGTGATATCTAGTCACTACTCTCACACTCTCATTTGGGAGATGTTTAAAAACACATATCAAAAATTGCCAGCAGGGCCCTGGCCAGGTGACTCAGGTGGTTGGAGCGTTGTCCTGTACACCAATAAGGGATGGGTTCAATTCTTGGTCAGGGCATGTACCCAGGTTGCATACCGGAAGCAACCAATAGATGTTTAGATGTTTCTCTCTCTCTCTCTCTCTCTCTCTCTCTCTCTCTCTCTCTCTCTCTCCTCTCTCTCTCTCTCTCTCTCTCCCCCCCCCCCTCTCTCTCTCCCTCTCTCAAAAAAAAAATCAAATCAATATAAACATATCCTTGGGTAAGGATTAAAAATGAAATTGTAAGCAAGAATGGTTTCTAAAAGAAAGAATTTTCAGCAAGGAATTTCAGATGTTATATGTAGTTTATCTTTGGAAGGGGGCACCAAGACCTTCGTTCAGGCGCTCTTTCCCCTGACCCCTGTCCCATGCAAGAAAAATGATCACAGTCAGTGAATACTATCTTTTCTTGTGAAAATGAGGTCATTACCAAACAGTGCTAGGGCTCTTAAAGACTAAAGTGTTCTCTAAAGCATTCCTACAACAGGCTCCTGGCCATCTATCCATGTAACCAGTAACAATGGCTAGAAGGTATTGAGTGCTCACTATATGCCAAGCACTGTTCTGTGTCTCCAGTTTCTCTGTCTTAATCTTCCAACAGCCCGCTGAAATGCATACTATACTATATATACTATACTATACTATACTATACTATACTATACTATACTATACCATTCTATACTAACTATTCTATACTAACTACCCATATTTTACAATTAGGGGGAACAGCGACTTCGGGAGGTCCCAGGGCCAGGATGTACACACATACTCTGATGCCAAAGTACATGTGTTCAGCCCTCATTGTGGAGGTTCTCAGGTCTTCCTTGACTTATTTCTTAAACTTAGAACATCAAGTGCCAGGATTAACCATTTGTTGGTAATGAAGGTGACTTTTAATCCTCAGCCCCACTTTCTATCCCTAAGAGATGTGACATTTCCTGAAAAACGTAATTAGAATTTACCTGAATTCCAGCCCAGACAACATTCCGAGCTCCACGCTTGCCTGCAGGTCGTCTGCACTTAGATGTCCTCAGACACCTCAAAACCATCATCTTCAACAGAAACAAATGAAGTCCTTAGGGATACACCTAAGTTCAATCTTCAATAAATTCTGTCAAATCCTACATCCAATCCTTCCCAGGCCCTCTGTTGCCATTGACCTTGTTCAGGCGCTCTTTCCCCTGACCTCTCTCTCCTGTGCATGGACGTTTCAGAGCATCCCCATGGAAGTAGCAAAGGGAAACATTGCTTCCCTGGGTACCATTTACAAAAGATTTTTAACAGAACATGTTGCCATGACGGTTTTTACGATTAGGATGGAAGGATGTCACGTTTAGTCACGTTGAAAGCACATAAGTAGTGTGGAGCATGCAGGCAAAGGGTCAGGCCTCTTTCTCCTGCCAGAGGCCTCTAGTCAAAGTGCAGGCGCCTCCCCAGGTGGGTGCCTGGCCCTCACCCCAGGCTGGCTCCTCTCCTGTTAGAAACTGCCAGGGCTTTTGCACAGAGTGATCTTTTAGAAAAGCAAAGCTATCATTTAATTCCAAAGCCTGAAGTCCTTCAGTGGCTTCAGCCCTCGGTAAAGTACAGGCCCCTTTGCAATATATGGAAGAGTCCTAAGTGTTCTGGCCCAGATATGCCTGTCTAGTTTTCTCCCCTTCCACTTTCCACCCCCATAACTGCTACGCCAATCATGGGCAACAACCAGGCCTATGAGGCTTTGCAAAGCTCTCTAATCCTGTCATGCCCTGCATACTAGTAGGCACCTCTTGCCCAGAATTCTCTCCTCTATGTGGTTTATCGGTGAAATTCCTACTCCTCCCTCAAGACCTTCCTAAGCAAAGGTCTGTGGGCAGACGATGCTGCATAACTAGATGGAACAAGAGATACCAGAGTGGTGACCTTGATTCTATCTGGTCACATACCAGCTGCTTGTCCAGAGGCAATTCACATACCTCCGCTGAGCCTCAGGGCCCAGGAACATGGAGACAATATTATCTGGATAACATAGGGGAGGCATGAGGGAAGGGAGCTAGTGGCAACATCGAAAATGTTCTTCCCAGGTGGACTTGCTAAGATTTTTTACCCAAGATTTGTATTGATATGTCCTGTATGTTCCCTACTGGTAATTTGGATTGGCCTCCACCAACTGACCACCCTCCCTTCCCACTCCATAAGGACAGCTATTATATTTAGGACTTGCCTGGCATATGACCTCTATTATTACTGTTACCATTATTATTTCTTAATGTATCATTATTCCCTGATTCCTCACCTCCCCCCTCCCCTACCAGGTAAATTGGTCTTTTTGCTCACTGCCCTCATAGCAGCTTACACGGACCATTTTATAATACTTTTTATATTCTACTCTCATCATAGCTCAACTGTCTGCCTCTCCAATGACTCTGAACTCCTTGAGGACAGGGCCCATGTTTTTTAATTTGTTTGCCTTTCAAGCTTAACACTACCCTGGGCACTGAGTAGACAGTAAATCGTAGTAATTGGATAAATAAAGGAAGAAAGTATATTTTATTGATTAGGGGAGTAAAATAAATATTGCTTTATTGATTCCTAACAGGTTCTAGTCTAATAGAAAGCCGATGTTGTAGAAGAAATTCATCAAAAGAAACCAGTTGGCTTTTAAAGGACTGGACTCTCTCAGAAAGCAGTGGGCATTCGGCCAGTGACCTCTTGGGTTGATTGAACTCAGGGCTTCGTGTGTTTGTATGTATTTGCCTAAATCCATTTATCTAAATTATAAGACTAAAAGTGAGCTTTAAAAATTCACCTTTGATGACTCTAATAAATCAAAACTGTAGTCTCCCCAAAATCTCATTACAGACCATGAACAAACCCAAACGTATTAGCTCTGTATAATATCAATTATGGTTGTTTTGATACGTGGTACTCTCGTTTTGGTAATTTTGTGGAGGGGTTTTCCCTACAAAAAGTTGAAAAACTAGAACATACTTCAACACATTTTTGCCACATCGGTAATCTCTCCCTATGTCTGTCTCCATCTCTTTCTCTTTGTTTGTCTCTCTATATATGTTCACACATAACACACATTTTTCTCTTTTGCTGAGCAATTTGTAAGTTACAAACATCATGACACTGAACCCCTAATGTTTCAACACCCATTTCCTTCCCACAGATGAGAACATTTCCTGCATAATCACAATACCAGTGTAATTCCTAAGAAAATTAATCCAATAATATCTAAAATTCAGTCTATATTCAGTCACTCAGTTGTCCTAAAATAGCTTTTCCCTGTTGGTGGTGATTCTATTCAGGGTTATGTATCTCTTAGTTTCTTTTCACTTTTTTAAAAAAATTGTACTTGAAGCATAGGAATTTCTTTTAAATATATTTTTGTTGATTTCAGAAAGGAAGGACGAGTTAGAAACATCGATGATGAGAGAGAATCATTGATTGGCTGCCTCCTGCATGCCCCCCTACTGGGGATCAAGCCCACAACCCTAGCATGTGCCCTTGAACTGATTCGAACATGGGACCCTTCAGTCCACTGGCCGAAGCTCTATCCACTGAGCCAAACCAGCTAGGGCAAAATGTATGCTTTTTAAAAAAACTAAATATAATTTTTTAAAATATATTTTATTGATATTTTACAGAGAGGAAGGGAGAGGGATAGAGAGTTAGAAACATTGATGAGAGAGAAACATTGATCAGCTGCCTCCTGCACACCCCCTACTGGGGATGAGCCCGCAACCAAGGTACATGCCCTTTACCGGAATCGAACCTGGGACCTTTCAGTTCGCAGGCCGATGCTCTATCCACTGAGCCAAACCGGCTAGGGCTAAATATAATTTTTATATAACAGGATGGGTGGTGGATTATTTCCTAGTATATACAGGGTCATCTCAGCCCTATTTAACACTCAGATGTCAAATATTGTTCTGGTTTCTGTGAGGAAGTTTTGTAACACAAAATACATTTGATAGCTTTGTCCTACATATATTTTCAAGTGAACTGATTTCTCTACACTCTATAGAGATAGTTCACTAACTTGAGTAATTGTACCTCTGCTCTCAGCACACCTCCTTATTTCACACAAAAGACAATTCATCACCATTTATGTTCTTACATTTGTAGATAGCTAACTGAATCATAAAAAACATGTACACAGGACCCAATCCTTAGTTTTTCAACCAAGAAGCTTTGAGTCATTTCAACTTTTCCTTAAATCAAAATACCATACTGACATTTACTGCACTTACTTGTAACTATGCAGTTAAACTGGGGGACGCTGTCCCCTGTGGTTCCAGAAGCACTTTAAAATTAATGGAAATTGCAATGCACTCTGGAGAGATTTATGAGAATATTAATTAAAATAAATTTGTCCTAGTTTTCATAGTTTTTCCAGAATTGAGAAGGATGATGATGTGTATGGCAAACTGACATGTTTCCCAAATATGACTGCTGCTCAAAGCTATGTTGTTTTTTTTAAAAAAAAACACACATATTTTTATTGCTTTCAGAGAGGAAAGGAGAGGGAGAGAGAGATAGAAACATCAATAATGAGAGAGAATCATTGATTGGCTGCTCTTGCACGCTCCCTACCAGGGATTGAGCCTGCAATCCAGGCATGTGCCCTTGACTGGAATCGAACTCGGACCCTTCAGTCCGCAGGCCAATGCTCTATCCACTGAGCCAAACCAGCTAGGGCTGGTTTTATTTTTTTTTTTTTAATATATTTTTATTGATTTCAGAGAGGAGGGGAGAAGGAGAGAGAAAAACATCAATGATGAGAGAGAATTGTTGATAGTCTGCCTTCTGCATTATCCTTGGGTATCACGCCTGCAAGCTGGGCATGTGCCCTGACAGGAAATTGAACTGTGACCTGACTTATAGGTTGATGTTCAATCACTGAGCCACACTGGCCAGGATTTTTTAAAAATGTGTTTTCATTGATTTTTTAGAGAGAGAAGAAGGGAAAAGGAGAAGGAGAAAGAAACACTGATGTGAGAGAGAAACATCAGTTGCCTCCTTCATGCATCTCCAACCAGGGATGCAACCAGCAACCTGGGTATGTGTCCTGACCGGGAATCAAACTAGCGATGCATGGGATGACGCTCATCCAACTGAGCCACACTGACTAGGGCATCAAAACTATAGTTTTAAATAAAACCTAATGAATCTTCAGAAAAGATGATTTACAGTACAACATAGCATTTTAACCTCAAAAATTATACAAAAATTTATACTTAGGATACATGAGGGACTCAGGTGCATTAATGAAATATGAAAGAAATAAGGCAATTTCTGAAGGTGTCTGAAAAATCTGTACCATTTTATCTCCGAAGGCATGGTCTAGTCATACTTTCATACCTTTACTTTGATGTGCACACATAGTATGGTTAACATTGACAAGAGTTAAGCACACAATTTAAAAAAGAAAATTGCACCATTTTTAATATATCCTCCAGATGATTAATAAACACAAAAAAGACTACATTTAAGTAGAAATATAAACCTAACTTAAAATACCAGGAGCCAAGAAATCCATCATTGGTTATGCTGTCAGGTACTAAGACAAATGGAAGGGGTTGGGGTAGGCAGAGCCACAAGTTTAATTTCATATATAGAAAGCACTTAAGCTATTGAATTGAAGGGATTATTCACCTGCCAATTTAAGTCAGAATTGTTCCTGCAACCTAGTTTTCTGATTATAGTGAGGTTACTTACATTTATGAAAATGTAATTTAAAAAATTTTGACTACAACTGTACATTATTTGCAGATAATGTTTTAGCACTTACAGCTTGTCACCAAATATCATTCCTAACTTCCCACTTCCAGGCTTGAGGCCCTTCATGTTTGCCTAGCTCATATTTGGTCAACTCTCTGAGCCTTCACTCAGGTACAAACACAAAACAAACAGAACACCTCCCTCTCTCTCTCTTTCTCTTTCTCTCTCTCTCTCTCTCTCTCTCTCTCTCTCTCTCTCTCTCTCTCTCACACACACACACACACACACACACACACACACACGAACATACAAAGAAAATTGTCAGATTTAGGTTATCCTTTCTTCTGCTTGATTTTTTCTTTATTTTTTTTCTCCTCAGCTACAGTAGAAACACAGCTTTTAAAGAAAGCTCAGTAAACCAGGTGCATTAAATAACCAAGTGTTGAGTCTCCATGGGGATTTGACAAGAAAGGATGGGAAAACCAAGATTCCAACACTATATGGACTTTAAATTCCACGCCCTTCTTGATTCATCATTTCATTTCCAGAAATTGATTATAAGTAAATAAATACTATGCAGCAATTAAAATCACATTTTCAAGATTATTTAGTAACATCAGTAGATGATCACATTATATTTAGTGAGAAAAAAGTAGACTCCAAACCTGAATTTACAATGATATCCCAATTTTGTTCTTTTAAAAAGGAAATATAGATAGGTAGATAGATACTGACATAGAAATAGGGACAATTTTCATGCAGTTACTTGTATAGAACACCAACCTAAAACAGAACTTAAAATGAAAGTCAGTATTCCAAAAATTGTGCTTTAAATACATGGTAGAGCTCTGGCTGGTAAAACCAACCAATTTGCCAACCAAACAGCAACCACAAAAATCCTGTCTTCCTGAATAGAAATCAATGTTTTAATGTATCCAGTTGGGTTTTAGATAACAAACTGGTTTATCGACTGGTAATACTGAACTAGTAACTAAGTCATGTTTGTGTTGTTTTATGACCAGCTCCATCCCCACAGGGAAAGTGAGAAAGTTGGTTTTTTTACTTCCAGTCTTTCCTTTGGTGTCCTACGCTTTGCCTCCTCAACCTTATTTATCCATTCTCCACTAAATTATACCAGGCTTAGGAAAAGTCCTCAAAAATTCATGCAGCCCAAGATGAAAAGTGCTGGCCAGCGGAAGTACTTCCACCACAAATAAGTCCTGAAACCCCCAATGATTCTCAGCTGGTGCACTATCTGCATTAGGGACAGGGTCATTCCCTGCGTTCGGGAACTCCCTACTCCCCTCGCCCTGAAAATCAAATAGTTGATGTAAAGCCAGTGTCATCCTTGTTCTACTCTGGACTCCTGCTGATTGCTCAGGGTAATAAGTTCATTTATTTACAGATAGCTTGGGGGGACCTGCTACAGGCCAGGCACTGTCCTGGGATTTCAGAGCCGCTTGGTGCTCCTGGCTGCACAGGGATCAAGAAATAACACTGAAAACTTCATTAACAATGATTATTCCTACGCTGTTTATTCTACTTTCCCCCCCTCTTCTTACTGGTTAAATTTTGAAATAATAACAAACAAAAAATTTAAAAAGGTTAGATTTAATTGGAAATACCTGTCTCACCAGGCCTCTGCCTTTCCCCCTCCGTTTCAAATACTATTTTTAGAGACACCTTGGCTGTATTTCTTTGTCATTTATTATGGACTGGAGAGTCCTGATTGCATCCCCTCCTAAATAAATGAACAAACATATGAAGTGCCACCTGCTAGCCCCCACCATAGCACCCACCGTTTTGCATGTTCGCGTTTCAGTAGTTTACTTGAGAGGGTGATACTTTGCTCCATCAAATCAGAGCCTCCGGTTTTTTTTCCTCCCAGATGTTAATCGCCATGACTGTTATTGAAGAGGTTTTGTCTCTGTAATTAAAGACCTCTTCATATCATGTTTGAATGCAAAGTCTTCAATGAGTCATGTAGTGAACATTGGTCTTCTGACTATAATGAGGTGTGTTTTAATGTAGGGAATTATTTTTAGATACATTTTTAAACTGTGATAAATATTTTGATTATACATTCTTAATATAGTTCAATTGAAATAGTGTTTAAGCTTACAAAATAATGAGTATAATTTAGAAAAACTGTTAACGAAACTCAAACTTTGGGTCAAAAACCAAAGAAACAACTCCCTTCCCCTACCAAACACTCTCTTACGAGAAAAACTAATTAAGAGAAAAACTGTTTAAAGTATTTATTATTGTTTCTATGACAGCTTTTTCTTATGGACATCTGAATTTCACCCCAACTTTTCTCGTGTTTTAAATAATGAGATATTCAATTTGTGGGTAAAAATGTTTATTTTTAAAGAAACTCTTTTGATATAGTAGTTGTTCCATTAAATTTTAGTAATCAGATATTATGTATTTTTTAACTAATAGAAATAGAACAATTATAAAAATAACCAGAAATAACTGTGAAATCAGTCATAGCTTGCTACATATTAATAACATAAAGTAAACATATTCATCCAGAATTAAAACAATAGGTCAAAAGAGCAATCTGTTGGGAGTCAATAATCTATAGCCATCGGGACAAGAATTGGAACCAGACAGACCAGAATCTGAAAATGGGTCTTAATTCTTATTAGAAGTGTGATCTTATTTTATTAACCTTCTCTGAACTGCAGGTTATTTACCTGTATATGGAGATAATTGTACCTGAGTCATAGTTGTTGGATGAATTAATATGTGTGAAGACATAGTACAGAGTCCCATAAATGTCATCATCATCATTATCATCATCATCATCGTCATGGCCTCCTTTAAAGAAACTGGAAACCAACTAGTAATTTAAAGGCCTAGTTATTGGCAAAACTTTCTGGCCTCCATGAAAAAAATTAGTCTCACTAACCAGGGTCATTTTCTGTTACCAATAGTTAAGAGAATTTTTAGGATTATCCAGTCCAGTGCTCATTGAAATTTCATAACCACAAACCCAAACTCATTACAAAACACCCCAAAATATTTTAGAACTTTAAAAATAAATGAGTCAAATGATATTCTGCCTGATCATCATGATATCACTAGTTTAATTGGCTCTAATCATTTGAGTGTGGCTGATTTATGTATAGTGGAGGTTGCAGAATATTGGGCTTTGACTCGTCTAGTCTGCAGATAGATAGGACTGCTTTGGCCTACCCAGTGTTGGCCTATACAAAGTTGAAGTGACCAAGATTAGGGCAGAGGACTCAAACGCAAGTTGGCCTGCCTCTAAAAGCTTTCATTACACCAAACTATGTCTTTGAATTTCTTCCAAGCAATATATATGATAATATATTATAATTATTACATAGTATAGAATATATATATATATATATATATATATATATATATATATATATATGTATGTATTATTTATTGGATATTCAATTGCATGGTGTTCCTATCTGTGTGTGTGTGTGTGTGTAAGGTTGTGCTGGAAATTTTCTGTTTGTCCCTCTAGATTTCTACCCTTTTCCACTCTGGGCTCTGAAAGGATAGGCTGACCTGTAAAGATTACATTGATGGACTCCCTTGTTCACTGGCTTCTAGATAGGCTCAGCCAATAGGGTACATCAGCAGGAGATGGGAGATAGGGGACAACAAGACATTGGAGTATTTATTCCCCATATCCCTCCCTAAAAAGGTCACTGTGAGAGAAAGTGGGCTTAAGATGGGTAAGGCCCTTGCTCTTAAGAGTCCCAGAGAATTGCATCACTGTGGTTTCCCAGTATACTCCTCACACCTTTGTAAACAGTCCAATAACCCAACATGAGTGTCTAATGTTACTTGTCCTGACCCTCTAATTGATATATATGTTCTTATTAGTAGTGATGTAATAGATTGTGTACATAGTGTTTGCATCTGCCTCCCAGCTTTAATAGCCTCCTTTTTCTAGTGAACTTCCTTCTGCTGCTGGGATTGTAAAATATACGTCCACTCCACACTGCCTTACTGCAGTAACCACCCAAGACCATGCTGGGCCAAATGCATCAACACTGCCTTCCTCCCCAGAATAATGATTAATCCATGTGGAGAAGCTGCAATCTAAGCCAGATGATATGGGGTCTTCACCCAGATCTTTCCAAAGGATAGGGAATGTCTGGCCTCTTGAATAGTTCTTGAACTAAGAACCGTTGAAAGTAACCTTGGGACTCTCTGTGGCCATCTTCCCTGTTCTCAAGTAGCACGTTCTGTAGAATGAAGGTGAGCAGAGATAAGAGGGAAGAAATGAAAGAAAGTTGATACTAAGAAGAGGTTCCTGGAGTCATCACATTCAGTTCCAAACTCCAAGCCCCTGGTCCGTGCAGCTCTCTGACAACTGACTTCACGGCTATGGGAGCAAACACTCTGTGTCTCCTTTTTATTTTGCAATAATTGGAGTTTCTGTTGCCTGCGATTTTTTTAAAGTATTGATTAAAACAATGGCAAACACTTTGCAAACTGATGTGTTGCTCATATTTGAATCCAATTTTCCTTGAAGAATTCAGTGATGCTGGTAAGAAATGCACGAGAAACACCCTGATCCACATAGACATCAACATCAATGGGGCTTTTTATTACCAAGGGGCTTCAGAAAGCCTCTTCTGAAATTCAATTTGCTTTAGGACATATTTTGGACATATTCTTAGTCCAGATTATTTCCCAGAGGGGAAATGACTGAATTGGGGGTGGGGGAATGGCAATGGGGTGAGCAAAGAGGGGGAGAGCTTTCACTTCCTTTCATTTTAAAATTTTCAAGTTTGATTATATATGAATGATTAATATTCGTGTCTTGGCTTTACTACCCATTGTGGAAGTTTACTTTTTTTGTTTGTTTTTTTTTTGGTTGAAGAGAGCTTGAAGGAACATTAGGTGGTATAGGAGAAGAATAGTTATTTTTCTAAAACAATGTACCTTCTTTCCATAAATGTGACATTGTGTGGATTCCAGCAAAGCACAAAGGCGGCACAAAAGACAAATGAGACGTGTACTTCATCACAATAATTTGCTGTGTATTAACTTTCCTAGCAGCACCATTGTGAGACTGACTAACAAAGCCCAATAAAGATAGGAAATGGTCCATAAGTTTTAATAAGAGTGGACCTTCATACATTTAGAAGGAGTAACCCAACATAACTCACAACTCACCACATTCTGTTGTACTTATCAAAGCACATCTTTCAACTAAAATTCTAACTTTAGTTTTAGAACTTTTTTTTTTTTTTTTGTAGTTCCATTTAAAATTTTTTTTTAATTAAATCTTTATTGTTCAGATTATTACATTTGTTCCTCTTTTTTTTCCCCCCATAACTCCCCTCCTCCCAGTTCCCGCCCCACCCTCCGCCCTCACTCCCCACCCACTGTCCTCATCCATAGGTGCACGATTTTTATCCAGTCTCTTCCCGAATCTCCCACACCCCTTTCCCCCCCAGGAATAGTCAGTCCATTCCCTTTCTATGTCCCTGATTCTATTATAATCAACAGTTCATTCTGTTCATCAGATTATTTATTCACTTGATTCTTAGATTCACTTGTTGATAGATGCATATTTGTTGTTCATAATTTGTATCTTTACCTTTTTCTTCCTCTTCCTCTTCTTAAAGGATACCTTTCAGCATTTCATATAATACTGGTTTGGTGGTGATGAACTCCTTTAGCTTTTCCTTATCTGTGAAGCTCTTTATCTGACCTTCAATTCTGAATGATAGCTTTGCTGGATAAAGTAATCTTGGTTGTAGGTTCTTGGTATTCATCACTTTGAATATTTCTTGCCACTCCCTTCTGGCCTGCAAAGTTTCTGTTGAGAAATCAGCTGACAGTCGTATGGGTATTCCCTTGTAGGTAACTGAGTTTCTTTCTCTTGCTGTTTTTAAGATTCTCTCTTTATCTTTTGCTCTTGGCATTTTAATTATGATGTGTCTTGGTGTGGTCCTCTTTGGATTCCTTTTGTTTGGGGTTCTCCACGCTTCTTGGACCTGTAAGTCCATTTCTTTCACCAGGTGGGGGAAGTTTTCTGTCATTATTTCTTCAAATAGGTTTTCAATATCTTGCTCTCTCTCATCTTCTGGCACCCCTATAATTCTGATGTTGGTATGCTTGAAGCTGTCCCAGAGGCTCCTTACACTATCCTCGCATTTTTGGATTCTTTTTTCATTTTGCTTTTCCGGTTGGGTGTTTTTTGCTTCCTCGCATTTCAAATCATTGACTTGATTCTTGTGCTCCTCTGGTCTGCTGTCGGGAGTCTGTATAATATTCGTTATTTCAGTCCGTGTATGCTTAATTTCTAGTTGGTTCCCCAATATAAGATCGAGGGTCTCATTAGTTTTCTTGTAGATCTCATTAAGTTTATCGGCGGCTTCTAAACAGTTCTTGAGAGACCTTAAAAGTGTGGTTCTGAACTCTATATCTTCCATTGACAATTTTGTCCTGTTTCTTTGTCTCCGCATTTTGTTATGCTTCCTTGGTGCACCCCCTAGTGGTCTTTGTTCGCAATCTTATAGTTAAATCTTGATTGTTGTAGCTAATTCCAGGGAGGTTTTGACCTCCAGGCCAAGTGGCTATGAGAATCAGCTGTGTCAGCAGTGAGAGAACTTCTGTCCTCTAGGGAGGTGCTAATCTGGCCTTTGCCTGAGGCTATCCGGCAAAAGCCTCTGTGCAGGGCTTGGGCAGGGCGGGTCGCACAGGATCAACAGGGTGGGCCGGAGAGAGCAGTTATGGCGGCTCTCAGTCCTGTCCCCAGGGGCTCTGCCTCTCTGAGTCCCAGCACCCGCTGCAAAGCTCAGAGAGAAAGCTGCACTCGCTCTGACCGAAGCCAGACAGTCCCGCTTCTCCCGTTTGAGTCTGGGTCCCTAAAGACTCGCCCGGATCTGGAGCTCAGAGTCTGCGACTCCCTCCTGATTGAAAACGCCAACCGCGCCCTCCGCCGCCAGCCCGCTCCGCACACTCCGCACCTCAGAATTTGACTTCAGCACTGCGCCTCCTCTGAGTGTCCGTATGCGTTTCTCTTTCCTCCTAGTTGTAGGACTTCCACTCAGCCAGCGTTCCTGTGGTTCTGGGTGATGTCCCTTCCGTTTTTTGGTTTCACTTTTGAAGTAGTTGTTCAAAGCAGCAAACTCCGGCGTTAACCTATGCCGCCATCTTGGTTCTCTAGTTTTAGAACTTTTATACCATTCCTAGTACAATGGTTCTCTGAAGAATTTGGGACCCTGAAATAGGAATTTATAAAATTAACGATGAACATTAATTAAAATACCATAAAAGAAAAACAAACAAACAAGAAACGCCCACTAAGGAAGGTTGGGGAATATTAGGAAGATATTAGAAAAATATTCCCCAAGGAGAGGATGAGCAAGGGAAATATTCAAATTCAAGTTGTCTATAATCTACCAACTGCTGTTTCTTACTCTCAAAACAATTATTTGTGAATTCATTTGGAACTTAGAAGGAAATATTCCTAGGAAAACAATGTTAAAAATGGTGAGCAAAAAAGTTAAGGGGATTCAAAAGTACAAACTGAAAGTTATAAAAACAGTCACGGGATGCAAAATACAGCATAGGGAATATAGTCAATAACTGGGGAATATTAGACATATATTAGATAAATATTCCCCAAGGAGAGGATGAACAGGGGAGATAATCAAATGCAAGTTGTCCTCAATCTACCAACTGCTGTTTTTTACTCTCAAAATAAATATTTGTGAATCCATTTGTAACTTAGAAGGAACTATTCTTAGGGAAACAATGTTAAAAATGGTGAGTGAAAAAGTTAAGGGGATTAAGAAGTGCAAACTGCAAGCTATAGAAATAGTCACAGGCTGTAAAATACAGCATAGGGAAGATAGACAATAATATTGTAATAGCTGTGTGTCAGATGGGTACTGGATTTATTGTGGTGATCACACCGTAAGTTATACAAATGTCTAATCACAATGGTGTACACCTGACTAATACAATATTGCATGTCAACTATAATTAGAAAATAAATAAATAAAAATTTACATGGTGGTTGTGTTTCTAGCAGGCCTTGTAAGCCTACTGACTAGCTGCACCGAAGAACTCTAGTTCCCTACTGTTCCTGAGGAAAAACATTGCAACCTGCAACCCAGGATGCTGGGGGACCCCCCTCGTTCCCAAACCACCATTCACCCCAGTGCACAGTATGGAAAGTAGGAGTGGAATCTTCTAGTCTTCTCTCCCACTGGGCCAACAAAGAAAAAGAATCTCTTCCCTCATGTTGACAGAAAAAGGAATTCCCGGGAAGCTGACGTGAACAGGAAGCAGTCACTCACGTTTAGGGATCTTCATCAGTCAGTTTTCAGGGCTTGGGAAAGGGCCCGCGTCCAGGCACTTGCTTCATTTTCTTTCACGGTAAATTGGTCATTGCTGCCCGTGTTTGGTTTAGTTTAATAGAAATGGCTGTGTTGATCATGAGAGGTAACAGGTGTTCTGAATCTTTTTTCTTTCTTTCGGGCACATAATGGGATCTACAAGTCCCAGGCTACTCCCCTCCCTTTGCCCTTTGCCTGCCGTAGGGCCTCAGGGGAAGGTCATTCCAGGCAACTGAACTGAGGTGCCAGAAACCACACACTGGTTCTACCAGCCACCTCACAGGATTCTCTGATCACTAGTAACCTACGCACAATCCCTTTATGTTATCTCAACAACTCAAGCCAGAAATAACTCTAACATTAAAAAAAGTCTCAAAAGCCTTTCTTTTCCAGCCCCCCAAAAAACATTAGCATGCAAACGAGTTGGTAAGTGGCCACTAATAACTTTTTTTGCTGAAACATTATTAGTTAATTATATCAGTGATTGCATTCTTAGCCTATCAGACCATGCTTTGATCATCCAGAGACCAAAATGTTTCTTGGAACCCGTCCACAGGGCAACAAACGGAGCCTGTTTTGATTGTTCTTTCTGAAAAGCCTGTTGCCAGCAGCGCTCGTCATCACTGCTGACCACCGAGGCTTGGCACGGGGCCGGCATGAATGGTTGTAGCACATCATGCAGAGTTCTGAGGAGATGAGCCCTCACTTGGCAACTCTCCCTTCTAAAGCCTTCATAAAAAGCAATCATCGCCACATAAATGTGTATTCTTTGACGCACAGAGCTATCCATCACTCTTACCTTTCCAATACTGGAAATTCTGAATATGTGAGAATGCACACATTTAAGTGATAAAAAGCTTGTCATGGGGTTAGAGCACCATTTCTCATACACTGTATTACATTACACATTGCCTTACTGACGACCATCTAAGGCAGCAATTCTCAACCTGTGGGTCGTGACCCCTTTGGGGGGCGAACGACCCTTTCACAGGGGTCGCCTAAGACCATCGGAAAACACATCTATAATTACATATTGTTTTTGTGATTAATCACTATGCTTTAATTATGTTCAATTTGTAACAATGACATTGGGGGTCACCACAACATGAGGAACTGTATTAAAGGGTCACGGCATTAGGAAGGTTGAGAACCACTGACTAAGGAGATGTACATATAAAGTTAAGAAATAGCGACAAAGTTAGCAAAATATTCACCTATCTATTATTTGGTTGATATTAATAATTTAAGATTCTCCCAAACCCTATGTGCATCTTTACATTTGAAAATGTCCAGGGATCATGTGGCATTAAATCTTAATCACCGTTCAGAAAAGTTTGCCCCATGTAGGTCAAGGCTTAGTGAACTACCGTATTTTAAAATTATATATATTTATATATATTTAAAATTATATATATATTGAGTTCAGAGAGGAAGGAAGAGGGAGTGAGAGATAGAAACAACAATAATGAGAGAGAATCATTGATCGACTGGGGATCCAGCCTGAAACCGGGGCATGTGCCCTGACCGGGAATCAAACTGTGACTTCCTGGTTCATAGGTCGACACTCAACCACTGAGCCACACCAGCTGGGCAAGTCTATTAAAGCCACACAAGGTTAGAGTGGAACAGGCATTACACAAGGCAATATGATGGTAATACTAGAGTGAACCTTAAAAATAACTTAAACATGCTTACATTTGAGCCTTGCCAATGTCTATATTACCTCTGAATCAATTAAATACTTGATGACTGTTGATGTTTATTATGCCAAAATTTTTTTTAACTTCACGGTGTTCACTGTGTTATCAATGTATTCATCATTACGTTCATCTAAAAATTTGATGGCAAAAACTATTGTAGATTTTTATCTCTGATATTTTTTCTCTCTCTCGGTGTTCCTACAAACATTCTATTTATGGTAGGGCACTGGCAATTCAGGTTAGAGGTAGTTTGTGATGAGATCCATCTGTCCTTTCCCCCCATCTGAGTCCTTCTGTCATGATTAATTGTTGTTGTTGTTTTAAAGTACCATCTCTTTACTGGTACTTTAAGGAGGCTAGCAATCATTGCCTTTTTTTGAGAGTAATGGTGCTTAAAATATCGCAGGCTTTGTTCTCTGTGGCACTAAATAGGCAATCGCTGCTACTGTGGTTCCAAAGCTTCCAGTAGACCATGAGAGACAGATGGAAGCCACCCTTGCTAACATCAGCGTCTAACAAAATGGAGACAATATCTAAATGGCTAATCAAAGCGTTACATTTTGCATTAAGCACCTCAGGTATTTGCTTCACAGAAAAAAAAATTAAAAACTGAAGAAAAAATACATATCATGTTTACACTGATAAAAACGAGCTGCTAAAGAGTATGAGAAAAAGGCTAATACCACACCAACGTATATCACGTTTGATGGAAAATCAGTTACGAATGTAAATCCACACTTCCTAAAGACCTCTGCCATTGCCTAATTTTGAAAGCATCTCAAGAGAAAGTGAAAGAGGCCAGAGCTAGGATGTCATTTTTTATTAAAAGGAAATGTATTCTAGGAGAGACCAACACAAGAGGTAACCCAGGACACCAAAGGTCTGCTCAGAGGTGTTTCATGATTAACCCCGACGAGGTGACTCCCAAAGGCTCTACCTCAGTTCAAGTGGAAGATTCACTATGTTGTGCTATGACACTCACAAATGGTACTTAGTCATTTATTCAACCAGCATTTATTAAGCACCTTCTATGTATCCAGGCTTAGATATAGAGAAGGGGAAGAAGATGCAAAAGTGGTGAAGGACAGTGTTGGTATTGTTTTTAATTATTAAGGAACTTTAATCGAGTTGGGAAGCTGAGCCATGAAGTCCAGGGCAGCTAAGAAATAGAGACAGCAGCCTCTAGCAATGTGATCTGAGGGACCACAAAGGCTCCCTCTTTTTCAGGACATCCCTTCCCTTGGTCTGAGGTAAAGATGTGGAACATACACACAACACACACACACACACACACACACACACACACACACACACGCACACACGCACACACACACACACTCCCTACAAAGCCCCATGCTAATATATATATATATATATATAAATTTAGGAGGGCTCATACAGTCAGTTATAAAATATCGTTTCAGTCTTGACAAAATGAAAACAAGGTTCTGAGGTCATGAGATATAAGACATGAAACAAAAACATAGTTAAGGAAGGAAACACAAAATGGTCCCAAGTAAGATGCGGACATATCTAAGGGGAATTATGAAACTGATAAAGTGAGTTCAAACTACAGGTCCAGGACATCAGGACATTTCAATGTCGATGTGATAAAGCTGGATATTTACTTATGAAGAATGGAGACCAAGGGAGGTGATTACCAAGAAGAAAGTAGCTGTGACCTGGCACCAGTCTTTGGTTTAGATCAGAAGAGGTAAAGACCAGGATCAGGAGATCCTTGGGGAAGCTATTGGCCACTTCATGAATATAGAAACAAAATACCTACATTAAGTGATGTTATAATAAGAACAAATTAATGTTTTGAATAAATATAAGAAGTTGTAGTAACAGATCAGAGAATGGAGGGGAAGAGGGACAATAACTCCCACACTTTTAATGTTAGGTAACTGGGAACTGATGATGGCATTGAAAGACATAGAGACACGGGAAATGATACCTAACTTAGCCACTGGTGGCAACATGGAGAGACAGTAAAAGCTACTTGAAACACTTTCAGTCATACAATGAACTGGACATTTCTTGTTGCCCTATGACCCAGGACTGGAATTTTGGTGAGATATGGGCAAAAGAAACATGAATCTGCAAGTCACACAGACTTGAAGACTTGAGGGCAAATGACGAAGAAGGACAGAGAGCCAAGAAATTTTCTTGAAATTTTCACAGTTTGGTGGAAAAGAACAGAGATATCTTCACTAAGAAGAAATGGATAATCAGGAAAGTAGAAGGAAAGAGGGAGAGCTTTAGGAAGGATAAAGTAATCAGTGTTATGAAGTGGTGGTCTAACACATTAATTTTTTTCACCCTCAAATGATTATCTAACTGCATACAGAATTCTGACATGGATTTTTCTCTTAGTACTTAAAAAATTATATCCACTGCCTTTGCTTCTGTTTTTACTGTTAAGGAGTCTGGAGTCATTCCAAAGAAATGATCATTCCTTTGTCAGTAATTGGTCTTTTTTCGCTAATCACTTTTAAACTATTCTGCTTAGGTCTCACTGGGAATCATGAAATCCGAGAATACATCTTTTGGCAATTCTAAACATTTTTCAAATATTGTATCTTTCAATATTACATTTCTCACATTGTCTTGATTCTCTTTCTCAAGAGACCCCTAAGTTGTATAAGGGTAGTTGTAAATTAGATATTTTCTTTTCCATCCCAATGTACCTCTCTTTTATATATTCCATCTCTTCATCTCTTCAAGTTATGTAATATGGGTAATTTCCTCAGACATAACTTAGAGTTTATTAAGGCTCACTTCTGTTTTTTTTTAACTTTTCTATTAATATTTCATTTCAATGACTTTTGCTTTTCATTTATTGAAGTTATATTTAATTATTTTTTTCCAATCAACATGTTGGTTTTTTTCTAGCCTCTTATTATTTTCTCATATTTTAGAATCCTTTATGCCCTTACTCACATTATATTTATTTTATAGTCCTTATCTATTCGTTCTGTTATCTGAAAGTCTCAGGGAACCCAATCCTCCTAATTATTGTGTCTGCAGAGTCTCAGACATGGTGAGCTGTTTCCTTACAGGCTTTGTATCCAGGAGTGTGTGTTCATCTTCAGTGAGGGCATCCCTCAGCCTGAGCGAATAGGTGATCCCATCAGAGCAGTTGTTATGTTTGCTTTGTCCAGGAGCCTTAGAGTTATCACTGGACAGGACCAATTTTTTTTTTTGGCAGAATTTTATGATTTTATTAACACAAATACAATGTGTACACAACCTGTCTATTCGTTTTCTTCGCTGCGCAGCCTGGCATTGGGATTGGTGACTCTGATGGCCAGCTGGGCTGCTCTTTCCACAATGGCTTTGCGGTTCTTTGAGGAGATGTTGTGAGCAATCTCAGCACAGTGAGATCTGTTGCACATCAGCAGCACTTCAAGCTCCTTGACGTTATGGACCAGGAACTTCTGAAAGCCACTGGGCAGCATGTGCTATGTTTTCTTGTTGCTCCCATAACCAATGTTGGGCATCAAGATCTGTCCCTTGAATCTTCTACGCACCCTATTGTCAATGCCTCTGGGTTTCTGCCAGTTCCGCTTAATTTTGACATATTGGTAGACTGGAGCCGGATGAACTTCTTGGTCCTCTTTTTGGGTTTCACGAGGGGTCTGAGGGCAGCCATGGTGCTGGGTGGGAGATGGCTGCCACCTCCGTAGGCAGCGCGGAGGAAGAGAGGGGAAGGTGCCACGCGAGGCCTGATGGTGGACAGGCCCAATTTTTATATCAGAGTTTTGACTTGTAGTCTATTAGACCAGGCAGACATTATAAATCAGCATTCAGCAAACCACCTCCTCTTTTGTAAATAAAGTTTACATTTTTTTTTATTAGGCGGAGGTGGGTGGGAAGAGGTCAAAGAACTTGTATGCATATATGTATAAACCATGGACACAGACAGTAGGGTGGTAAAGGCCTGGGGTGGGTAGGGGCAGGCTAGAAGGGGTCAATAGGGAAAAAAATGGGGACATATGTAATACTTTCAACAATAAAGATTTTTAAAAAATTAATTAATTAAAATAAAAAAAGAATTAAAAATTTTTTAAATTAATGATAGCCTTTCTGACAGGTGTGAGGTGGTATCTCATTGTGGTTTTAATTTGCATTTTTCTGATGATTAATGACTTTGAGCATTTTTTCCATATGTCGATTGGCCATCTGTATGTCCTCTTTGGAGAAGTGACTGTTTAGGTCCTTTGCTCTCTTTTTAATTGGATTGTTAAATTTGTTGGGGTAACACTGGTTAATAACATTGTATACATTTTAGTTGTACACTTACTAATATAATGCATCTGTATAGTTAATTGTATGCTCACCACCCAAAATCTAGTCTCCTTCTGCCACCATGTATTTGACCCCATTTACCCTCTTCGCCCTCCCCACCGCCTGTAAATGAAGTTTTATTGAAACACAAACATGCCCATTTGTTTACATATTGTCTACAGCAGCTTTCATTCTTCACTGGCAGAGTTGAATAGCTACAATGGAGACTGTGTGGCCCTTAAAGCTGGTAATATTTACATTTCCTTTAAGGAAAATGGTTCCAAACCCTGGTATAAATTCAAATTCCAAGCCAGAGCAAGAACTGGATAAGGTTACAGATTCTCAGGGGAGACTATTTCCTTCCATTTAGAATCCAAACTGACAAGCTTCTTTGTTGACTCCATGTGCTACAGGGAAGGTGGCTTTTTAAAAATAGTTCATACTTTTACTACAGACAGTTTTTTGAGGGTCCGGAATTCATGCAGATTTATTGACTCTAACTCTGTATTTTGCATGAGCTCACAGCCTAAGGTCTCACACCCTGAGCACATTTAAATCCCAACTCCTAGATGTAGGAAAGCACACATTCCTGCCACACCACATTTTTCCGGGATTGTAGCACCTACAGTTCCTACACTATTTATTTTTGTCTCCTGCAGATATCACTTACAAATCAGCTGTGTATAAATTATTTCTTTTCAGCAATAATAGGTGTTTTATAGCAACAGTTTCTCAACTTATGTACTATGTCACATTTCTGGGAATTGGAAGTTGTGTAAAATGTAACTAGAATTTCGAGGACTGAAAAATTACAAATTTTGCTAAAAAAATGTTAGGATTAAATAAGACTATTTCTGTAGATCAAAAGGTGTAATCCATTTAGGACTGTTGAGAAAGAAGCTGGCAGTGAGGGTAGTAAAGATATGCATAGAGCCACTAATGATTGAGGGCCACATAGCAGAGGAGTCTGATATCAGACTTGCCCCAATCTGGATCTTATCTAAGTGACCCTTATAAAAGTCATTTAACTTCTTATAACCTCCATTTCCTTGTGTTAAAAATGAAGGCAACCCAACTGGTGAGGCTCAGTGGTTGAGCATCAACCTATGAACCAGGAGGTCACAGTTGGATTCCTGGTCAGGGCACATGCCTGGTTGTGGGCTCAATCACCGGGGGTGGGGTTTGAGGGTGGGGCGCATACAGGAGACAGCTGATCGATAATTCTCTCTCATCATTGATGTTTCTATCTCTCTCTCTCTCCCTTCCTCCCTGAAATCAATACAAATATATATGTTTTTAAAATGAAGGCAATAAGATCCAACAAATAGCAAAATCTCAAGACATAATCCTTGCAATGAATATGAATGAATTACAGTGTCATTAGAATGTTACTCTTCAGATTTCCTCCTTCCTGCTTTGAAGGAAGGAAAGAACCATATCCTACATGTGGCATATATAACAGCAAGTATTTCTAGCTGAGTTTAGCCATTGTCATTGTTTCCATGGCATCTACCTTACGCTGAGAAGAGCAGCAAAACACGTAAAGATGCTATAAAAGATTTATAGTCACTTGTTCCTTATGATCTTCATGACTCTCAGGGTTATGAGGGAAGGAGTTATCACAAATAAAACTTGAAGCAGTTGTCAACAGTTTCCCTTGAGAAACTATTTAGTAATTTTCAATTGTTGAATCACTGGTCTCATTTTTAACCATATCTCCACAAGTGCCTTAGAAGGTTATCAGATTGCTATAAATAATCTGTCAGAGTATACTCACGTGGTAGACATTAAGAAGGAAAAGCTAGCTGGAAAACATTGTGTGAGGAGAAGGAGATATTCAGATTTGGGAAAAGATAGGACGTTGTTTCTAATTGTTGGGGCTGGGAGACGTGGTGGAGCCTAGAAATGGCAACATAATTGGAGGAAGAGGGAGAGGAGAGAGGAGAACAACTGTCATATAAATAATCCAGTTCACTGTTATTCTGGTCATACAAGTGGTGTTCAACTGCTGTGGAGGCCTTGCCTGCATCTTGTTTACTCAGATGTGGCATTTTTCCCCTCTAGTGAAAGCAATGACTTATTTCTCCAATAAATTATTCACATTACCTTTGTTTTCATGCAATCTTTTCTCATATGATATTTTTAACCTATCCAAAGGAACTCACAGAAGATAACACAAATCAACTTCCCAGTGAGTTCTCTATATCTTCCAGTGTTTTGATCAGTCAAAAGTTTCCTTTCTTAAAATCTCTGACTTATTTTCAATTAGAACCTACCTGATTGTAATGAATATAGGAGTACAAGTCCCCTTTGGTTATATATTTTAAATGACTCCTAAACACATAATTATCATGGTATAATTTCACTTCCAACCATGCCAAAAGAAAGAGGAAAGCAATATAGTGCTTGAATACTTCCAGTCTCTAAAAGACAAACACCCTCCATTCTTATGAAGCTTATGTACTTTAGAGAAAAATAGCTTTAAAAAATTGACTGAAGAAATAAACACATCAAAAATCTCAGTTTTCTTTACTATGAAAAGACGTTCTCCTTCATGGTAGGAAACAGGTTATGATGAACTGGTCTAGAAATATCCAGGTCATTTACTTTGAAGTTAGACAGTAGATTCCACCCAGCCCCTCCCTCTCCAAAACAGGTGCTGCAACTGGGCCTCTAGTCATTGTGAAATGCGCAATATCAGCTATCAGTTTGCTATGGACTGAATGTTTGTGTCCCCTCCCCCCTCAAATTTATACATTGAAACCTACTTCCCAATGTGGGGGTATTTGGAGGTGGGGCATTTGGGAGGTGATTATATGATGAAGTTGGAGCCTTCATGAATGAAATTAGTGCCCATACAAAAGAGACCCCAGAGAGATCCCTGGCCCCTTCCATCATGTGAGGACAACCCGAGAAGATGCCCTCTAGGAACCAGGAAGTGGACTCCTCACCAGACCCTGAATCTGCCAATGCCTTGGTCTTGGATTCCCCAGGCTCCAGAGAAATAAATGTCTGCTGTTTATAAGCCACATGACCTATGCTATTTTGTTATGGTACTCTGAAAAGACTAAGGCAGAGGCCTAAAAGGAAATCCTTTTAGAGAGTAATGAGCTAGGCACCTTTGCTCAGGGCCCTTCCATAATAAAAATGCAAATGCTCAGAGCTATGGATTAATGAGCATTTTAGTACAGAGGTAGCCTTAAAGTGTATGTGGCTAGGTATAACGTGAAACACTCTAAAGTCCCATAACCAAATTCATCTCCCTAGGAATGTAAAATTTTCTTTGCAAATAACTGCATGCATTATTAATGCAAGGTATAGAACCAAATAGAAAACTCAATGTTGTGTCACATTAATGTAATTTGAGAGCTAAGCAATATATATGAAGAAATTAACATGAATGCCAACAATGTTTTTTTAACAGTCCTGCCAGCCTCATTTTTGAGTAAGATAAAAGAAAACAATATTTATTATTCATCTGTATTTCTTTCAAATAACAAACAATGAAGAATTCCAAGAAGCTCACTGGCATCAGCAGTATGATTTTCCTTAGTAATTTCTAGCCTACTTGACTTGTATTTTGCAAATTAAAATAGAAGATGTAAGGGAGGGATTTCTTTTCAATACTAAAATGATCATTGAGCGAGAATAGCAGCGAGGCTACTAATAGATTGCTTTAACTTCCCTACAAGTTGTTTTGTTTTTGCTTTTTCAGAAAGACTTTGCAGACAATTCATTTGAAATGTTTCAAAGTTCCCCGGATACGTTTTTCTGGTTCCGCGTGATCCTTGGCCTTGCTAAGATTTGGAGAATGCAGACCATGGCACACCAGGCATCAGGCACTCTGCTCTAACCACTGCTCAACCGATTTTGTTGGTTCAAAAACATTCATTGTTCATCGCGCTCTTCATTATTTATACATCGACTCTTATTAATACATTTCAAATATTAAAGTTAACACTCTTACAGCTATCTTTTCACATTATCCCTGCAAGTATGTACATAAATTAACCAATGAAAATGAAAGCTTAAGGAATGAACTTCAATGAAAAAAGACAAGGAAAATACCACTGTCTTCAAGACCAGTTTCTTTATTTTGGGGACACAAAGAAGCTAAATAACCCACTGAGTCAGTCTGGCTTTCAGTACGTGCTGCAAGCCTCCTATTTTTGCTCAGTGTCTTCCCTTTTGTTGATCTTGAAAACAAAAGCACTGAAACTATGCTTTGCCAAGCCACCCTAACATCTTATTCTGCAATTATCTTTGTGGGGTTGAGTCATAAGTAGATACACTTAAATCAAATGGTAATGCCTTCATACATTTTTATCGACTTGTTTTGGGTACAGAGCATTTAAAAGCGCAATCAGTGTGAATGAACTAGAGAGAAATGGACCCGTAGCAAGAGCAATTTTCAAGACCAGTCCAGACAGTCAGTTGAGACATCACGCTGTACACAGTAAAAGTAAAAGGGTGGTGGAATGGTGGGAAGACCTGGGTTTGAGACTCAGACACCAGACCTGGGTTTGAGTCTCACTTAATCTTTCTGAGTGTCTATTTCCTTGCCTGAAAAAGAGGGATAGTGAAGTCTTTTATATATGGGTAAACCCCTTATCCTATCAAAATGATGAGCATGGAATAGGTATTTTAAGTAGTGGCTTATTAATAAGGGAAAATATTAGACAAATTAAATTAATTTAATGTGGCAAAAGTTAACTATTTTAGTTTCAAATCCATGGAACCCATGCTTTCTAGGCCATCGTAGACTGGCCGGGGACAACCAAGTCATAACTCGATCGTTTCAAATATAATAAAAAGCAGCCTCTGGTTTTCAGTTCCTTGCAGTGGAATCACCGAGCCTCTGGAAGGATCTCTGGGTGGTCCCGTCTCCTCTTGGCGGCCAGTGAGGTTCTGCCGTGGTCCAGCTCTCTCCACACACACCTGGCCTGCACCTGGCACTCATTCCTGCAGATGTGTGCTGTGTCTCCCACCCTCACTCCAGTTCTCTGCCACTGACGCCTCTGTACCACCATTATTTCCAGCTGCTGATGTTGGCAACCTCACTCAACTCTGCCCGGCCCCGTGGCATCAGTGAGAAGACATTTGCAGTTCTTCCAGAAGCTGCCCTCCGTTTCCACAATGCTGCTTCTGTGTGAGCTATAGAATGCTCATTTCTCTTACAAGCCCATCATTTGAGTCAAAGGATTCATGAAGGACCCTGGATCGCATCTCTCCCAGCTCCTCACCAGCAAGTGTCCCCGGATACCACCCAGGGCAGCAGTGTCCCCAGGCTCAGGGTGAGGCAGGTGTCTGTGTTGGGGAAGTAGTGAGGCCTCAGGGTGTCAGGCCTGAAGGTTCTGAGAGCTCAGGGAGACACACACAGGCCCGGGGCTAGCTTCCACAGAACCGGAGTGAGGGTGGGAGACTCAGCTCTGAGGGCACGAGGAGTGGTGAGGTTCGCCCAGCAGAGACCCAAGTTCAGGGTCCTGGCTTTTTCCTAATGTTTTCTGGTTGTATTCCTTTCCCCACCACTTCTCTAGCACAGTCAGTGTATTTGGATATACACTAGATACGACTCTATGAAAGGGCCTTGGGAGTGGTTTGGAATGTCGTGGGGAGAGGTGATGCTGTTGGTTTGCTTTGCACAGGGCTGAATCCCAGGGTGATGGCAGGCCCACCTCTCCGCACTTCCAGAGACCCTCCGATGTTTACCAGGTGGCGGCTCCTTCTAGATACAACTATTCAGAAAATGAGCCCCCCCTTTTTTTTTATCGTTAAATGATCTTCAATTGCAACGTTTTCCTTTGTAGTGCTTAACTAGCTGGGCATTCCACCCCACCACTGCTGATGTCATCTATGATGTCGTGAGGGTGGAGGCCATCAACATTGCAGCCCACAGACTGGGCAGTCCCAGCATCGCTTTAATGCTTCCAGGGAGTTCTCCAGCTGAAGGTCGGTGCTGCATCTGCCGGGCAAGGCTGACAAGCTCATCAAGAGTGATATTCCCACTGTGCTTCATGTTTCGTTTCGTTTTGTTTTGCTTTGCTTCTTTCTGTCTTTTGGCGATCCTTTGAGGGCTTTGGTGATCGGGCAGAGGCAGAAGGCACTGCCTCCAGCTGGGCCTGTCTGTTCTGAAGGGTCAGTTTCACTGTAATCCTCGGACCCTTCCAGTCACCGGTTGCTTTAGCAACGTCATCACCAGCCTTTTTGGGAGACAGGCCCAGGGGGCCGATCTTGGGGGCCAGGAAAGATGTGGCACCCACTTCCCCACCAGTCGCCTTCAGGTATAGGACTTCGAGGCAGTTGGTTTCGGATGAACCTGGATTCTGGACGACCGAAGAAAATTGCACCTAAGCCTCTTCTGAGCTGAAAGCCGAAAAAGCCTGAAGATGCTTTATCTTCCTATTCTACACCACCTCCGCCCACTATCCCCCCTTAAACCATCATTACTCTCAGGTCTCTTCCAATGTCTGGGAGAATGAGATTCCTTCCTATTAGCCCCCAGGTCTGATTGTTGGGCTTCGGGTTCCAGCTCCTCTGAGAGTGGACTTCACCTGCCGGGCTCTGGTCCCCTGACACTACTGGAGGCCCAGCTGCGCTCCAGCTCTGACGTGGGCAGCAAAGACGAAGATCCCCACGGGAATCAGTGTGAGTCTCTGTGTGGGACTGACCGGGAAGCAGTGCCCTACTCCCCCCATATGGCCTCTGAGTTGGCGTCCTTTTTCCTCCCATCCTGGTCATTGGACTCCTCACTAGAGTTCCCCCTCCCGAGTTCACTCCCTTCTCTGGCCTGGCTGGTAAAATTAGAAATCTGTCTTGGTCCCTCTCATGGCAACTTCAGAACATAGGTGATTCCTCCCGGATATTAACTTGGCCCACCCAGAGCTGGTGGGTGCCCTGAGCTCAACAGTCAGGTCTGGCGGGAGTCTGCACAGCCCACCTATGGCAGGATTCACTGTGCTGTGGCTGGGCACCGGGGGGCCCCTGTGCCTCCCCTCGCATCTGCACTGGCCTCGGCATGACTGGAGAACACTCCCACTCGTGCTCTCGGTGCTTTCTCTCACCCCAAAGAATCCCTGAGGTCAGCTGCTAGCGCCAGGCACACAGCATACCCTCAGGGGGAAGAACCCACCACGTCTGCCCCCTGCCTATCTCTTGGAAGCCAGTCCACTATGTGCCCTTATTTAACCCGTGATGGCCTCCCCTCCCTGCTCAGACATTGCCCACCCCCCAATGTTTGTTCACAAAACTCATCTGCATTTTAAAATCAGCTCTTACCCTATGTTAAAAATATTTGACCCTAAATTTTATTATTCTTAAATTCACATTCATGTTTTAGGATGTAGACCAGGAAAACTTGTTTTCTGGGGTCTGTGACAAAGAATAATTTCAACCAACCCTAGCCAGTTTGGCTCAGTGGATAGAGCAATCAGCCTACGGACTGAAGGCTCCCAGGTTCGATTCCTGTCAACGGCACATACCTTAGTTGCAGGCTCCTCCCCGGACCCTGGATGGGACACATGCAGGAGGCAATCAATCCGTGTGTTTCTCTCACATCGATATTTCTCTCTGTCTTTCCCTCTCTCTTCCACTCCTTCTAAAATCAATGAAAAAAATACCCTTGGGTGAGGATAAAAAAAATAAAAGAATAGACTCAACCGCCAGCCATTTACAGAACTTTAAAGCGTAGGGAAATGAGAATCTGTATTGTATTTGAGACTCGTGTGTGTCTACTGGCAGTTCTCTCCAAGTCATGCCTTTGTCTTTTCTCTCTTTGTCCTTCATCTTACTGAGCTGTCTGTCCTCTGATATATGTCTCCATCCACGCTATCCATTTTAGAACATAGACTCTCACAGATTAGGTCTATGTTCAAGATGTATTATTCTGGAAAGTACCTAACACAATGACATCTGCACTTAGATTTTTTTTTTTAACTATTGTATTTTCATCATAATGATTATCCTATAATTAAAGTGGGAAGGCAAATTAAAGGCATTATAGTCATTTGTGGACCAATATGGTACTTTATATAAAACTGTAAAGGTAATGGGTGTGAAAGTACCTTGTAAAGTATTGTTCGTTATTATTTCAGTTATTCTTATATTATTACATTTTTATAATGTGCCAGTTAAGAAAGGTATATTTCCCTTCATACTGTAATTATGTTTTTAACCAGATAGAAAGCACTCTTAGCCATGCTTCCATTATTTCCTTTACAGCTATTTATTTTCTTTATTCTGTAATAGCTGTGAATGTCTAGGATGATAGTCATAGAATTGTGCCCCTAAAAGAGACTTTAACATTCTTGTACATCTCTTTGCCTTTAGGCAGAGCTGCCCTTAATAAACCTATTCAGACAGATGAAGGCATCTGCAACTGAAAAAAATAAAGGGGATGTTTTCCTGATTACAGATACAAAGCGTACATTTTAAAAAAGAAGTTCTATGTGTTCCCTGCAGTCAATACCAAGCATTTCTAGTTTGATAAAACAAACAACTGTATTTCCTTTGCTAGTACTTAGAGTAAAAAGCATCGATTGTGGTTTGATATTACTGCTCTTGGTAATGGGCTTCCTGTCCCCTTTCACCCTCATTGCCTCTGTCTACAACCATGACATTTAGAAAATAATACCCTTAGAAAATGGTCAAAACAAGAGGACCAGAATTTTAAAGAAAAAAAGGTGCAAGTCAATACAATAACCATTTTTTTAATATTTTTCTCCTATAGTTACTAATACATATACAGATTTTTTAAAAAAAAAACTATAATCACATATTCAATTTTTTTTTTCATGTAACATTACATTATAAATTTTCCATAGTCTGACCTGGTGCTGATATCTTCTATTTTAATAAATGTACAATATTTTATTAAGGGAATACAGCAATTTTTGTTTATTTTCTATTATTATATAATGAGAAAATAAACACGTTGGGTTACACAGGTTTCCAAATTTCCAAAAAGTAACATTTGTAGGACTTGGTCTCTAATTCTAAATTACTTTTCCCAATGATTCTCCCAACTCCTTCATCACCAGCCTCGCACGAGTGCTCTGGCGCCAAATGTTTCAGTGACTTTAATTTGCACTAAGTTTGGAATCAGAGCCTTTAATGCAATTCATCCTTTGAAAACCAAACAAAGAGCGGGGGAAATCACCTCAGCCGCTGCACACATCAGGTTACTTTAAACATTCGATGAACTTCTGGTTATTAGAGAATGATCTAGAATCTTCTACTAGATTATTAAATAGATCAGATACATTAAAAGGGCAGTCAGGAAATGAGCACTGCCCCTTGCCTGCTGACTGCCCCATCAGCACCCCTTGCTCTGAGGCCCTTTCATACACGTAGGAATTGAGCGTATTGGAGAAGATTCTCTTTTCTGACCTGGCTGTATTTCTCCCCTCCTGAAAGCGTCTTCAGTGGCTCCTACCGTCCATAAGGAAGTCCCAAACCCTGAGTCCTGGCTCTGAGGCCATGGAAAGGGCAAAGGACAGCAGTAACTGAGCACTGGCCGCAGGCTCAGAAGGCCCGGGTTCAAGTCCCAGCGTGTGCTGATATTTCACCCTCCAGTTTGCTTACGTGCACAGTGAGGACAGTATCCATCTCACCAGGCTGTGTGGATGATCAGGTGAGAATCCATTAGGAAGCGTCCAGAAGGAAGGATCTCCTGAAGTGACTGCCTTCCTTTCATTCCTCTTCAACCTGGGCTCTGCCTCTTTACCCCGCCGCCATGGGTTCCCCACACCCACTGTTGCTTTTCTGTTTCTCTACCTCCGCTCATTCTATTCTCTCCATCAAATGCTTGTCCTTCACGTCTCCAAAATCCGACCTAAGACCCAAGTAGGAAGCCTTTCTGGAATGAAATGGACTCTTCCCCCTGGGCCACTGCCTCCCTTGGAGCATCCATCATACTTGGCTGCATGTGAGCACTGTACATGGCGCCTCGCTTGTCTTTTGGAAATGGAGCTCGTTTCTCAATGTCCTTTGTATCCCAAGCACAATGCCTGGTACAAAGTAAGCACCTGCTTATTGTTGGTTTTGTTTGATCCCATCCTCTTAGATGCCACCCTTTTCCCCCTGCTCTCCCTTCCCTGACTTTATTCATTGTGTCCCATAGGCAGGGAAATTCCACGTTGAGCCCGTCCACCGTGAACAATAGAGATGGAAGGCTGTGAACTTCCCCTAACCTCCAAACAGGCACACCAGCATCCCCATAAGTATATGAAATGACAGTCCCGAGAAAGGGAGAGAAAAATAAACCCCAGCCTGTGGAAGAAGCAGCTTTCGCATGTCTACATCTGTCTGTTTTGGGAGGTAGGCCAAAATCAGGGGTCCAAGACTTTTCCAATTCGATTGCATTCCATTTATTATTTATATAGCACATATTGCTGTAGTCTCTAAGCACTTTAAAATGAAATACACATACCTCTGGGAGCGAACAAGGAAATGAGGAATGGGGAAGGGGGGAGGTGTCGGAACACTGGTTATCACTGTGAGCCTGGGGAAGCCTAAGCTGAAACAAGCCGCTCCTCCTCTGTCTGACACAGGTACGCGTAACGTATTGTTCAATGTCAGGGGCATAAATTTACAATGGGAGTTGGAAGCCAACCTTTGCAAAAAAAAAAAAAAAGAAAGAAAGAAAGAAAAAAAAAGAAAAAAAGCTTCCTTTATTCTTTGCTTGAAAAATGCAGTCCTGGGGGGCGGGGGTTGGGGGAGGTTAGGACTCCCCCCACCCTCCAATACACACACACACACACACACACACACACACACACACACTCCTCTACTATCCACCTGGAAATTCAGAACCCGATCAGAACATAATTGCTATCCACACTCACCATATAAATATCACGCTTCAAGATTTTTTTTCCATTCTTTGTGGCAGCAGACACCACAAACGCTAAAGCTTCTGGATGCTGTGTTTCACTCACATGGTTTGGTTTCCTACATCATTTGGAAATTCTCAAAAAGGAGGAGAAAAGGAGGGAGTCAGGTAGGGTGGTCGGAGCATGAGAGAGCACCCCACGTCCTGTCATTTGTCCCAAAGGCCACACCACCCATACACATACAGTAGGGGGTCAAGCTTGCTTACCTTCCAACAGAATGCTGCCCGTCTTTCCCGAGCATGTGCCCTTCATTAGGAGGTCTAAGGCACCCTCAGGACCTCTCCTAAAGTAGAAAAGCACCCAAATGCCTTGACCCTAGACCTCAATGTTTTTGATGCCTTTCAATGTGGTCTCAGGCAAACTCACACTGTCTGGGGGAGGCACTCTGATAGGCAGGGTTGCTTGTGGAAGCCTTGGGCCAGGGGAATAAGTAAGCTACACGGAGATGCCTTAGCCTGGTGCTCAATACCGTCTTCAAAGATTAAAAATGCCAATTCCAATGGGAGCAGAGTGCAGGCTGTAGAGGTTATTACGTTTTGAAGCATGTTCCACGTGAATGGAGAGGGCAGGGTTGGAGGGGCTAGGGAATAAGACCCTGACAGACATCAGTCCCTACAGCAAGGAGGCCGGAAGGGCTCCATGATTCAGTAGCTCAGCTGGACGGCAGAGGCAGGCAGGCAGGCGTCCTCTCTCCTCTACAAACAAGGCTTTCAAACCTTCAGTCTCCCGTGGTTTTCCATCACGTGTCAAATGTTCTTCTGTAGCTGCCCGCCCTCCAGGAAAGAATGTGGGACCCAGCAGCTTCCTGTGAGCAGGCAGGGGGGACAGGAGGGAGCCTGCGTCTGTGTTCTGGCTTGGAGAGAGGTGTTAGCACAAGAGGTGACAGGGAGAGTGTGAGTGTGCTGTGGGGGAAGAGGGCACAGGGGCGGCCAGATGGGCTTGTAAGAACACGGGCCCAGGATCCGGTTTCTCGGAATAGTTAGGAGTCAGGGCTGTGTGTCCTGCATCCATGTCACTGGGGGGAGGGATGAGCACGGAGGGAAGATTATTATTATAGGAATTTTACAGACAGAGTTGAGCTGGAATGATGATAAACTGGAATAGGAACTGCTAAAGTATAGATTCATTTCTAATTGAAGAGGAGGAGGAAAGGAAGGAAGGAAGGAAGGAAGGAAGGAAGGAAGGAAGGAAGGAAGGAAGGAAGGAAGGGAGGAAGGAAGGGAGGAAGGAAGGGAGGGAGGGAGGGAGGGAGGGAGGGAGGGAGGGAGGGAGGGAGGGAAAGAAAACCTCTGTGGCTTGTCCTGTGTCACCCAAGGCTTCAGTCTGCTGCGAGTGGGCCCCAGGAATGGGAGCACCGTGCTCCATATCTCCCCGGAATGGCTTAAACGGTGGGGAGTGAAGAGGAACTCAGAAACAGAAGACACCCTGGACTTTCAGGAACCCCACTAGGTCCTTGGAGGCAACCTGAAGCAGGAAGATGTGGGCTAGGGGAACCCCAGGATGTGAGGTGCTGGGTCCTGCAGGACCCCTGACTGGCCTTGGCCCTCTTCGCGTTCTCCCAGGTGCCGGTATGCATGCCTAAATCGCTACATTACACCCACACCTATTTGTATTTTAAAAGATTTCCCAGCGTGGATAACACAACCCAAAGGAATGATCAACAAAAACGTGCAACAGAGTGGGTACTAAGTGCTTTCAGTTAAATCGTTTTTTAAAGAAAAATACTCTTACAATTTTATTACATTTATTGGGGTGACATTGGTTAATAAAATTAGATAGGTTTCAGGTGTACTATTTTGTAATACATCATCTGTATTCTGTATTGTGTGTTCGCCACACCAAGTCAAGTCTCCTTCCATCATCATTTATACCACCTTTTACCCTCTTCTACCTCCTCCCACACCCCTCTCTCTCTGGTAATCACCATATGTTGTCTGTGTCTATAAGATGGTTTTGTTGTTATTGTTTATTTGTTTGTTTGTTGCTTAATCCCTTCACCTTTTACACCCTATCCCTCAACCTCCTCCCCTCTAACAGCCGTCAGTCTGTTTTCTGTATCTATGAGTCTGCTTACATTTTGTTTGCTTGTTTATTTAGTTCATTAGATTCCACATAGAAGCGAAATCATATGGTATTTGTGTTTCTCTGACCGCTTATTTCACTCAGCATAACGCTCTCCAGGTCCATCCAGGCTTGATTCCCATGACGACCCAGTGAGGGCAGAGAGCAGCATCCCCTCCCCATCTGCAGAAGGGAAGAGCAAGGCTCACCTCTAAACGGTAACGAAGTGAGTGGAGGCGCTTTCTAAATCCAGCACTTTTCACCACTTTCAGTCTGTTTTACCTGCACAACGGGGCAGCCTCAGCCTGTGACATCTGGGTAGATAAATCTGTTATTGCGTGCAAGAGGGGTGTGTGTGTGTGTGTGTGTGTGTGTGTGTGTGTGTGTGTGTGTTTCAGGGTCTCCTTAAACCATGGGGGGCAGGAAGCTCTGCTCAGCTCTAGCCAACTGCTGCCATGCAGGAAGGTGAGGCCAGGTCTTCCAGCTTTTCGAGTAGCTGGACGTTCACATTTGTACACGAAGTCTGCTGTTTGAATATCGGGGCATTTGGAAAGGAAAAGCAACCCAAACAGTGTGCACACTAAACCACTGGCCACCACTGTGAGACTTCAGCCTGCAGTCTGTCTGCGTACCTGGCTTCTCCCAGGGTTATTCACAGAGAAAGTACAAAGGAGTTGCCGATCATGGCTGCACCCCCTTCCTCATCCTCTCTCCCCATGAGACTCACCTGATCGGAATATCTGCCCCTGGAGTCCTCATCTCCTTTGTCTATCTCCCTTCATCCGCGTCACTTTCACTTTTCTTTGGGGACTTTGGAAATTAAATGCAGGCAAGGGAAACTTGTTTTGTTTGTTTGTTTGTTTGTTTGTTTAGCATCCTAGACTGGGATGAGCTAGATAGGAGACAGCTGGGGGGCACGGGGGTTGGAAAGGGGGAGAACAGGAAGGATTTGGAAGCACCGGGCACAGGCACTGCTCATGAAGGAGAGGAAAGAATGGAGCCGATGGCACTCATAGTACGTATTCCTCAGTAATGAAATAGAGAGTAATCGGCCACTAAGCCACGGCGACAAGCATGCCGTCGTGTACTGTACGGCGGCACACAGCTGGATACACAGCTCTCCTGACAAACCCAAGCCGTTTTACTGTCCTGAGCAATGACAGCAAGGCAACTGTGTCTGCTATCATGGAAACAAATCCATGGCGGAAGGAGAGTGACGGAATACAAGAAAAATACTCTATTTTCATTGTTCTAAGTAGATGTTACATCTCGTGGCGGATAGGATTTCGTAAATGAGCAGCAGGAGATTTGGGGAATAACCGTAGTGTAAATGCTCTCATTTGGCAATGAAAGTGCTTTCGGCTGTTATGCGTTAGTAATTCAGGCAGCAGTATTTCTTAGCTCCTATTGTGCACAAAGTAGCAGGGATGGTTGGGGGGCGGGGTGGGGAGACAGGGAGAGGAGGGATGTTGCATTTTCTTTTGAGCAGCTTACAGTCTAGTGCTGTTAGATTTGCAAGAAGAATGAAGCTCCCCCACAAAGCCTATATCAAATCGTAAACTGTTTTAAGCAATTAAAAAATATCTTAGACACTTCTTCCAGAAAACATGTCCCTTTGTATTCATCTGAACATAATTCAAACCACATTTACTAAAACCCTCTGTTACCCTGTTGTATGGCCACTTTTTTTTATGTTTCTGTAAGAAAATGCTCTTTGCATCTTTAAGATTTTAAGCAATAAAACAGTGTTTATATTTATCTAATCTTATGGCTCTCTGAGGCTGGAGGATTCAATTACTGTAGACAGTGATCCTTCCTCCTAACTCACACTCCCTTTCCCCCATCCCCCTTTTAATATAATACTCACACTGCCATGTATTTCATACATATTTATTAAAAATACTAGCACTTCCCTCCCACAATCAATTCAGCAGGCCAACACCAAAGTTAGGTAGTCACACCTGTCTTCCCACTTGTCAAGCCTGCTGGGTTATCCGTACACACACACACACACACACAGTCAAAAAATAAGGCAGAACAATGGTAATACTAGCCAGTAAGAAGAATGAGATCCAGATGCTCTCAGAATAAGAGAGGTTTGATCCATCCCACATTGACTTCACTTTCACTGCTTCCCCAACTGGGTCAGGAAAAAAGCAGTACGGGGCCAGAGAATTGTGCTGACACTGAGGAGTGTCTTTTAGCAAGATGCAATTTTAAAAATAATGTCCAAGTTACTTGATGTGTTATCAAAAGATCACCTTAGATCACCCTGGCCAGGTGGCTCAGTTGGTTGAAGCACCAGCCTGTATACCAAAAGGTTCCAGGGTTCAATTCCTGGCCTGGTGTGTACCTGTGCAACTAATTGATGTTTCTCTCTCTGTCTCTCTCCCTCTCTTTCCCTTCCTCTCTCTTTCCCTTCCTCTCTCTAAACATATCCTCAGGGGGAAAGAAAATCACCTTATATTTATTAAAAATTTTTAATTCTAAGACTCAAAGGTAGCCTTTACCTCAATGCCCATTTCCTACCAAGACTTCTCCACTAACTGATTTACTTTTATCTCTTCTGTGACTGCTAACCATCAGTGATGTAATGCAGTCTATATTTGGGATATCCATGGAAGTAGAACCTTATTTTTCAGACACAAATTTTGTGTGGCTTTTAAATAAGTTTTAAGTAGATCCTGACCTCATAGAAAAAAAAATGACTAATACTCCCAAAAGAATCATAAAAAATCAGAACACTCTAAAGAATACCTTCAAAAAAAGTTGACTAAAAGTCTTACCTTGGGATTAAACAAGTGACTGTGTTTAAAATCTCTTGGTTGGCATCCCATCCTTTCATTAGTCTCTGAGTATCTTGATATCATCTATGCATTTCAATCTTCTTTCTGACATTCTCTCAATAATTTTCAAAGCTACTCAATGTGCTGCTTTCAGAAAATCAATAAAGATGACTTAGACTTCTGTGCAGTGAAAAAAAAACAAAAGCTTAATTGGCCTAGCTGTGCCTTCTTATTTATTTAAATTAAAAGAAATAAGCTAATCTGTACTGAAGGCAGAATCCACCCAGGTGTGACCAATTGGTGTTACTTTATTTTTCTTGACAGTGATTTTGCAGAAATCCCTATCTTTTGTTGTTGTTGTAAATTTACAATAATCAGAAAGCTCTTTTATTTTCTTTCTGTGAAAATTAGTGATTGGTAATTTCTAAGTATAATGCACATACCTGACATTCAACAGTTTGACATCTGTATTTTAAATAATTCAAATCACAGATTTCAACCTAAAAGCTTATGCTTTATATTCAGACATTAAATAATTTCAAACTCTTTATCATGCGGTCAATTGTTTCACTTTTCAAAAACAATTATTAATGATCACTGCAAACAAATGTCTTTGGCCATATCTTCAAAAACAAACAGATAATGCATTTTCATTCCAGGGTCCTGCCGCACGGTGACTGTGGGGCAAACATTGCGGCTGTTACCCCCGCCCCCAGCCTTTCTCCTCCGTGGCCCCGTGACTGTGACTCTTGCCTGCGTGGCTCGGGGCCAACAGAAATGCCCATGGAAAGGCCAGCCCCTTCTGAACAGAGGGCCGACGGCCTTTGTGAAAGATGAGAAGACAAAGCCTAATACAGTGAAACGTCTTTGGAACATTTTCCAGGGAACTGAACATTTTGAGTGTTGGACGTGGGAACATGCTCCGCACAATGACGCGTTTCACTGCACGGGCCTTGCCCGACATTCCAGCGCACCCCGCACGCCGGGCTCAGAAGCTGGCCGAGCCAGGGGAGGGCTGGTCACAGGCTCAGGGGGGCTGGCCTCCCGCCCCGTGTGGCTGCACAAAAGGGTGGATGACTTCCGTCTGAAACAGAGGCCAGGTCTGTTCTCAACTCCCCTGCTCCGGAGGAGGGATGAGAACGAATACCCGAGGGTTACTTGAGCTAGTTCAGGTGGCGTAGATAAGGGCAAACAGCGCCTTTGTGTGCTACCAAACCCACTTTCAGAGCGAACTGTGGCGAGGGTAAGCAGGCCACACTGCGTGTCACCTCTAACTGCTGGGAGTAGGAGCTGGTTTACTTTCTTTCCTCCTTGTGCTTCGCTCTGCTAGATGCGATTCTATGATGTGCTATCATATCATGGTTCTCGTGTTTGAAACCCGCTCTTATGCATATTAATATATTTTAGAACGTTGGAAACCTGAGGACAACATCACCGAACACCAGGGAGCAGGATAGGCCATGCTGTGCTTTGACAATGTCAACACCGAGTTCCAGCCTCGTGGCTTTCTTGTTGTTTTTGTTTTTTGCTGTTTTCCCCCTGGAGAGCTTGTTTGGTGGATGCAAGAAATTGTACTCACTGGTGTTTTTGTTTTTTAAAATATATATTTATTGATTTCAGAGAGAAAGGGAGAGGGAGAGAGAGATGGAAACATCAATGATGAGAGAGAATCATTGGTCGGCTGCCTCCTGCACACCCCCTACTGGGGATCGAGCCCGCAACCTGGGCATGTGCCCTAAAGGGGAGTTGAAGTCAACACTCAACCACTGAACGACTCTGACCCCGCTGGTGTGTCTTTTCTTTTTTATCCAATTACCTAGGAGTATTTTGATATTCAGATTACCAAGAATCTGTTGTAATGTGGCTTTGGGACACAACAGATCAAGATAGAGGCTAATGAAGACTGGGGTTTCTTAGGAATGGATGATAAGTTTTAGCTGATTAAACAATGTAATTAATTAAGTCACGGGACAAGGCAGGAATGAGATGACATCTTTTGAATTTAAAATTGTTTAAATTTTGCCCTGAAAATCAGAGGGAATTTTAAAAATACACAATTAGCCCTAGCTGGTTTGGCTCAGTGGATAGAGCGTCAGCCTGTGGACTGAAGGGTCCTGGGTTCGATTCCAGTCAAGGGCACATGCCGAGTGCGGGCTCCATTCCCAGTAGGGGGCATGCAGGAAGCAGCTGATCAGTGATTCTCATTATTGATGCTTCAATCATCTCTCTCTCCCTCTCTGAAATCAATAAAAACTATTAAAAATAAATAAAAATAAAAAACACAATTAAGACAAGTATTGTTTAAATAGAGGAGTAAATGGTTTCAGACATTTTAAAAGGTATGCATGTATATATGTACATTTGGGGTTTTTCCTTTCCTGTTAGGATTAAGTAGCTTTTAGACTAAATTTATTTAGGAGTTGATTATTTGTTTTGTCCATAACTACCAAATTTTTGTAGCTCTTTTAAAAATTACTTTAGCACAAAGAATAGATATTTTAGAAAAAGATGAATAATATTTTAACGGTTTTTAATGCTTGGTTACAGAATACCAGTGGCCTAACAAAACTAATAGAATCATGGGCATAAAAAGTGGGATGCTCTAAAAGGACTCAGGATACAGGAATGGCAGAATGAGATGACGAAATATCAAAGTCAGGGTAATTTCCAACTCTATTCACCACCCTACCCCACCTCTTCTGGGTCAGTCTTCCAGCAATTGAGGGAGGGTGCCAGAGTCAGTTTTGATGTTTCAGAGGCTGCAGCAGCTCTATAACAAGCAAACGTTCAATAGTCAAGATTCTTGCTCTTAAAATACCCCCCCAGCCACACGTCCACCGAGGATTTCTCATTGGTAGAGAGCCTCTAAATAACCCCAGTGACCCCTTCCCGCTGGTATTCATGCCCCTGTATAATGCCCTCCCCTTCCATGTGGGCTGGGTAAGGTGACTGGTCGTTTTCTAGCAAACAGAGTTCGACAGGGGCAATGGATGCCGCTTACCTGATTAGGTTACAGAATGGCTATGGCTTTTGTCCTGGGCGCTTTCTCTCACTTGCTGAATCTAAAGAAAGCGAGCTAGCCACGTAGCGAGCTGCTGTTTGCTGTGAGAGGCACACACCACAGCCCAGTAGCCCTCAAGAACCAAATCCTACCAGCAGCTGTGTGAGTGAGCCCAGAATCAGACCCTCCACCACTGAGTTTTCACCCAAGACCTGAGCTCCCACCAACACATGGACAGAAACCTCCTAAGAGACCTGGAGCCAGAGGCACCGAGCAAGCAGCACCCAGATTCCTGACCCACAGAAACTAGGAGATAATCCTTTATTCTTTTAAGCCACTAAGTTTTGGGCTACTTTGTGATACAGCCACAGATGAACTAACGCACCGTTTTTATCCACTTCCATCCTTCTGAGCTCTTCAGTCCACATCACTTCCTCCTTTCTGCCCTGTCTCTCTCATGGCCATTCCCACATTCCTTTTCCTTTCTCTTTTCTTGTGGAACGATTTAAAACTATCTGTTTTATAGGCTCCTTTAGACCATGCCCCAGGGCTTCTCCTTCTTCACCTTAAATGACCAAAAAACAATTAAGTTTTCAACCAAAGAGAAACTGCAGTGCTGGCTGCTATAAGAGCAATGTTCAGCTTCTATAAAGGAACTGTGAGTCATCCAAAATAAGGAATGTAGCTATGATTTCATCAACTTAAAAATACTCCAGCTTTCATACATTTTTATAAAGTTGAGATTACACACCCCAGTGATTAAACAATCACGGCCCTCATTACTTAAACTTTTTATAGTAATAAAACATTATTTTCAAATATTTTCGTTATTTTTGGCCTACTATTGGATTTGGACTGTGGCTACATGTAGGTGTGAGATATCAGTACCTGAGATCCTTAGGCTTTTCAGCCTCTAGGCCAGGGGTGGGCAAACTTTTTGACTCGAGGGCCACAATGGGTTCTTAAACTGGACCGGAGGGCCGGAACAAAAGCATGGATGGAGTGTTTGTGTGAACTAATATAAATTCAAAGTAAACATCATTACATAAAAGGGCACGGTCTTTTTTTTTTTTTTAGTTTTATTCATTTCAAACTGCCGGATCCGGCCAGCGGGCCGTAGTTTGCCCACGGCTGCTCTAGGCTCTGCTGGTTGTTAATTGTTCCGTTAATCCTCACAAAAGGATATTTTTCCATTGATTTGTTTAAAATACATTTTTATTAATTTCAGAGAAGAAGGGAGAGGAAGCGAGAGAGATAGAAACATCAATGATGAGAGAATCACTGATGGGCTGCCTCCTGCATGCCCCCTATTGGGAATCGAACCTGCAACCTGGGCATGTGCCCTTGACCGGAATTGAACCTGAGACCCTTCAGTCCGCAGGCCGATGCTCTATCAACTGAACCAAACCAGCTAGGGCTCCATTGATCTTTTAGAGAGAGTGGAATGGAGTGGGAGAGACAGAGAGAGAGAAACATTGATGTGAGAGGGGCACATCAATTGGTTGCTTCCCACACTCAACCCGATTTAGGGCCAGTATTGAACCTGCAACTGAGGTAAGTGCCCTTGACCAGAATCGAATCTGGGACCTTTCAGTCTGCAGGCTGATACTCTATCCACTGAGCAACCAGCTAAGATTCAGCTGTTACTTCTATACCCCCAATGGAATGCCTTGTGCTGCCCCCTCCCTCTGATGGTGGAAATCCTCTCTTCTAAGATTTTGAAGGATACTGGAAGGTTTAGCCTCCCATTTGTCACTGTTCTCTCTGGAATCATTCCCACCCCTCGCCGCCCCATCAGCTGGCTGACCTGCTCTTCTTGCCCTCAGTTTTCTTCTACTACAGGCCCTGCCCAGCCCAGCCCTGCTTTCTTAAACTTCCCCCAAATGCCACCAAGAGGCTGCCAAATGGAATACAGCAAAGCACAAGATAACAAACAACTTAATATTAAAAATTGGATATTTCCGGCAATTAGACTTCTCCAGTTTCTTGGATAAGCACAGCACAGGGAAGTTGCTGTGATCGACCGCCTTGGGTCCTATGTGCCCCTCCCTCGCTGCCTCCCAGCCTACCAAACCCTTCTCTCACATCTTGCTATTTTTCCTCTAGTCCATGATTCATTCTCCACCACAACCATAATTTTCCTTAATTCGGGGAATTTAACTTGGTTTGGGTTAAACTTCTCTCATCCAGGTTGTGTCATAGTGGGGACTGGGGAGGGGTCTTAACTTCTCCCACCACTGAGTCCCAGACACATTCCTGTCTTCCTTCCTTCCTTCCTTCCTTCCTTCCTTCCTTCCTTCCTTCCTTCCTTCCTTCCTTCTTTCTTTCTTTCTTTCTTTCTTTCTTTCTTTCTTTCTTTCTTTCTTTCTTTCTTTCTTTCATTCGTTGTTGTTAATACTCACCTGAGGATATTTTCCCCATTGATTTTTAGAGAGAATGGAAGGTGGGAGGTGGGGGGAGAGAGAGAGAAGAGAGAGAGGTGAGAGAGACACATCAATTGGTTGCCTCCTGCATGTATACCAACTGGGGCCAGGGATCGAACCTGCAACCCAAGTATGTGCCCTTGACCAGGTATTAAACCTGAGTGTGCCAGGCAATGCTCTAACCACTGAACCATGCCAGCCAGGGCCATGTGTTCTTTCCTGGATGTCACCCTCCTCAGCTCAAACTGTTCCCAGCCATTTGAAATCACATTTTAAATGTTGCATTAGAGTTGAATAAAAAGATTAAGTTTTTAAAAAAACCACATAAAATATATAATAAAAGTTATTTTTCCCATTGAAATCCTGCTGTGTTTGCTAAAAATTATCAATGTACAAAGAAGTGAAGTGTTTTCTTAAGACAGACCAAACACCCAGACTATAAACTAGTGTCTGATCCATTTCAAGTAAAAGGTAACTGCTACTTTTATGATTGTTTGTTAGGACCCTCTTTGAGGATCAATTTCCATAAATTGGAATGCTCCTTCTATGGTTTGGCAAGTGATTGGCCAATAGTAAGAAGCTCTGTCTTCTCTCTCAGTGTCAAAGATCTGACAATGACATGAAACGTTTTGACGAGGAATTGCTGTAAATTATGCTTCATCTCGGGAAGCTAGATGAATATAAGACACTCCGCTTTGTAAGTGAAATAGAGAAAGACAAGCACCATATGACTTCACTTACATGTGGAATCAAAAGCACAAAATGAATGAACAAACAATGAATGTAAATATTTATATTCCATTATGAAAATACGTCTCCTCAGAGAAGTGAGAAGGGCTGGTCCCTGGCTGTGCACCGGGAAACGTTCCCTCTCTGCTTCCTCCTGGGGGTTCACCACACCCCGTGTTTTCAGAGAGACCTGGGAGTTTCTAGAGAAAATAACGTGAAGCACGCCTGGCGAACTGGGTGAGGGACAGGAAAAGGGCACTGGGCAGAGGGAGAGTGTGATGAAAGAAATTTCCCACAGGTAGGTCTTTCCAGGCAGGAGAGATAATTCAGCAGGAGCAGAAGGTAAGTGTGGCAAAGGGCACTGTATTCAACTAAAGACCTGAGGGTTAGCGTAGAGGGGTTTGCAAATCAGCAGTGTCTACTGACCCAAGTTGTTAGTACTATGCCCATTAAGTCATCCAACGAGCTGTTACACAAATTGTGTTGTCCTGTTGGCGGCCCTCCAGGGCGTCATCTCTTATCTCCCTCCCTGGTGTGAGTCTGAGTCAGAATGGCAGCACAGAGAAGGGAAGGGTAGTCGGGAGCCCAGGAGCAGTCAGGAGCAGACATTACCTGAATTCTTTGGCCAGGGGCCAACATGGAGAGGGACTCCACTGGCTTGAGCAACAGCCAAGTTGGAACTTAAAGAGCAAAAGCCTGTGGATGAAGATACTTAAAGTCACTAATCATGGAGAACTGCAAATTAAAATCACAATGAGATATCACCTCACACCTCTCAGAATGGCCATCATCAATAAATCAGCGAACCACAACTATTGGTGAGGACGTGTAGAAAAGGAAACCCTCGTGCGCTGCTGGTGGGAATGTAGATTGGTGCAGCCACTCTAGGGAACAGTATGGAGGTTCCTCAAAAAATTTGAAATAGGACTATCACATGACCCAGCCATTCTACTCCTGGGTATTTATCTGAAGAAATCTAAAACACTAATTAGAAAAGATATATGCATCCCTTTGTTCATTGCGGTATTATTTACAATAGCCAAGATATGGAAGCAACCTAAATGTCCATCAATAGACAACTGGATAAAATAGAAGTGGTACACATATACAATGGAACATTACTCAGCCATAAAAAGGAATGAAATTTTACCATTTGCAACAGCACGGTTGGACCTAACCAATATTATACTAAGTGAAATAAATCAGACAGAGAAAGACAAATACCATATGATTTCATTTATATGTGGAATCTAAAAATAAATAAATAAACAAACAAAATAGAAACAGACTCATAGTTACAAAGAACGGTCTGCGGGTTGCCAGATGAGAGGGAACTTGGGGGACTGGATGTAAAAGGTAAAGGGATTAAGAAGTATAAATTGGCAGTTCTAGAACAGTCATGAGGATCCAAGTACAGCATAGGGAACATAGTCAATACTATTGTAATATCTATGTATGGGGCCAGGTGGGTACTGGACTTATCAGGGAGATCACTTCATAAGATATAAAAGTCTAACCACAATGCTGTACATCTGAAACGAATATAATATTGAATGTCAAATGTAATAGAAAAAATTAAAGTTAAAATGGAGGTATGAAGAGCAGCAGTATATGAGATAGCAGTAAAGGAAGCATGTGTTACTTCCAGAGATTTGTGTTGGTGGAGAGAAAAGAGGAGAAATTTGGAAGTAGATTGATGTTCTGTGATTTCAAAGGTAGGAGGGGTATTAGGGTAAGAAAACCGAGGATTGAATGTTACTGTTGCACCACTTGCATTCACAGACTGGGAAGTTGCAATAGCACAACAGAGAATAGCTTCTAGCTGTGACCACATGGGAGGATGTCACTCCTATTAAAAGTACCATTTTCCCTAGCTGGTTTGGCTCAGGCTCAGTGGATAGAGCGTCGGCCTGTGGACCAAGGTCCCGGGTTCGATTCCGATCAAGGGCACATACCTTAGTTGCAGGCTCCTCCCCGGCCCGGGCCCTGGTCGGGGCTTGTGCAGGAGGCAATCAATGTTTCTCTCTATCTTTCCCTCTATCTTCCACTCTCCCTAAAAATCAATGAAAAAATATCCTCAGGTGAGAGGATTAACAACAACAACAAAAAGTACCATTTTGACAAATGTGTTTGTTGGCAATCAAACTTAGGTTTCAGCTGTAACAACTCAGAAATAATTAACCAGACTTGGGATTCTACATTCTTGGCCATGAGGGGACAATAAGCACAGCAGTGACACTAAACTCTGGAACTCACTGAGCTTATCAACAAGTAGGGGAGAGTAATTCTGTGCCGTAGCATCACTATGCAGATAATGAGAAAACTTCCGGGAAAGTGTTTGGCACATAGTAAGCCTGCAATTATATTTGTTCATTGCTCAGCGAAGACGATTTAATGGAACATTAAACTGGTGTGCAGAGAAAGACCACATAAACATCAGAGCAAATTCCAAAGGCTTCTGATATCCTCAGCGCCGCATGAGAAAAAGAGAGGACAGATTCTTTTGTAAGCCAGAGCGGGGCGGAAAGCTGCCTGCATTGGAGGGAAAAGGGTGGCTTTTTGTCCTGATTCTGCTTCCTGCTCTCCTGTACCTTTTGGTTAGCTCCTTACGCAACCTCTCCCTGTATCAGATTGCTGGGAAAAAACCCCGAGGGGCTCAGTCTCGGTAACAATAACTATTTGCACATTTGGAAGATGTGACCATTATTGTTGCTAAAACACTTGCTTTAATTATTTATTGTTTCTTAATGTATGGTTTAGCAATTAGGAGATAGCAATGACAATGTTTTGTGGTTTTAATTGTTTAAAAACTGTGTTTTTATAGAAAAAGCAACTGTGGGAAGTTGGGTTGACTGGACGGGCAGGAAATAACACCACTATAATTGTGGTGCCAACTTACCTGAATTCCAGCTAAATGAGCAGGAGGAAGACTATAGACCCTTTTGTGAGCTGGCCTTGCAAGTCCAAATACAAAAAGTAAGGTCATGGTGGTCACACTTTAAATTTGGATTCATTGTGTGTGTTTTCTAAGATAATATTGGGGGTGGCAAAGGGGAAGGAGAGGGGTGACAAGACTAATATTATAGCAAATATTTATTGAGCAGATACTATGTGTCATGTATGGTGAAAAGCATTTTATATACATTATCTCCTTGGCCCTATAGATAGGCATGACACTTCTCATTTTACAGAAAAAACAACTTGTCGATGTTACACAATAAGAGTGGTTGAGATTTAAAGCCAAGTCTGTGACTCCATTCCATGTGTTTTCCATGATTGTTGCCTGGAAACAGAAATAAAGAGAAAGGATATAAAAATGTTTGGTGCTGCCCGGCTGGTGTGGCTCAATGGTTGAGCATCGACCTATGAACCAGGAGGTCACGGTTTGATCCCCGGTCAGGGCACATGCTGGGGTTTGGGGCTCAAACCCTAGTAGGGGGTGTGCAGGAGGCAGCCGATCAATGATTCTCTCTCATCACTGATGTTTCTATCACTCTCTTCCTCTCCCTTTCTCTCTGAAATCAATAAAAATATATTTAAAAAATATTTTGTGCTGAAAGTTATAAAGAAAGATTTACCAGTACCCGGTGCCAAAGCTCCCCAGTCTGCAAAGTGTGCTTAGTAATAGGATATTTGAATGCTAGTGGGTAATTTTAGCAAATTCTGACCTATATTCGCCTAGAGATACATACCACTGCTGAATGAAAGTTTCCAGTTTGTATTGCTTTTACGTCATTGCAGTGTATAACTTAATGCTTTCCTAAGTGTTGGTCCGGGATGTGTTTTGCAGGGCTGCTGCGTTGGCCTCCCCCTTGTACTGTGGACGTGGTGATCAACTCTGAAGTCGCTGTGAAATTAGCGAAGGAAGACAATAGTCACATGCCATTTGTGCCAAGCAGCAAACCCCGAGTTTCAGCAGAGGAGGCTGCTATTGTTTCATGAACAAAAGGCGTTTTGTCTAACAGAAATGCATCTGGTGGCCACAGCAGATCATCTTTAATCCCCTGTAACAAGTTCAGTAGCTGTCACAACATTTTAGGATAATTTGGGCTTAATTTTAACTGCCCTATTAGCCTGTCATGCAGCATACACAACTCAACACTTCGCTTTATTGATTGGCCTTGGTTTTCTTCCTTACTTTTGTTTTCTGGGTCTAATTTGTGGTACCACTACTTGCCAGTCACCCAAGCAGGAAAACTGAGGTCATCTGACCCCTTGTAACCTCTGTTCAGCACATTTCCCAAATGTCTCTGGTCCATTCCTGTCACCTCTGCCGTAGTTCAGGTCCTCATTGTCACCTCCCTGAGCCACTTCAACAGCTGCCTGCTGGGGCCCTGTCCCCAGGCTTTTCGCCTCAAGCTCCTTCTCCCCACAGTCAAGCATCTTCTATTTAAACCCAAGACTGACCAGTCTCTGCCTGTTTAACACCCACCAAGGGTCCTCACTGCCTACAGAATCAAGTCCAAGCCCCTGGAATGGCTTTGGGCCCCATCTCCCCCTCTGGGCCATGACCATGACTATGACCTCCTGCAGCGCTGAACTTGTATTTTTGCTATGCACAGTTCTGTTAGCTGTTTCTCCCCTCTGAGCCTTTTTCTCAAGCTGTCCCCTTTGTCCAAAATACCCTCCATGCCCACCCCATCCTCCAGCCCCCTCCCATCCCTTGCCTACAGTTCAAATGGCACTTCCTCTGGGAAATCCTGCCTCACCACACTGTGAGCCCTCACCCTCTGCTCCTGCCGACTCAGGGCATCCTCCTTTCGTTCCCATGTCTCCAGGAACAAATCTGGTGTTTTTAAAATATATATATATTTGTATTGATTTCAGAGAAGAAGGACGAGGGAGAGGGAGATTGAAATACCAATGATGAGACAGAATCATTGATTGGCTGCCTCCTACACAGCTTTCCCTGGGGATTGAGCCTGTAACCTTGGCATGTGCCCTGATTGAGAATTAAACCGTGACCTCCTGGTTCATAGGCGGATGCTCAACCACTGAACCACAGCAGCCAGGCCTGTTTTTTTTAAAACTCTAACCATCAACACCCTCACTACATTTTATTGTAATTCTCTGTTGATGCATCTGTTGTCCTTCTTTAGAATGTTTAAAAGTAGAACAGAAAAAGGCCAATGGCTTGTAGTAAAATACACAAGAGATATGATCAGATATGATAGAAAATAATGCACGTGGCCCTTAAACATACGAAAAGATGTTCAATCTTGCTGATAACAAGAAAAATGTGAATTACTATGTCACTGTTTCTTACCTACCAAAGTGACATATGCAAAAGTTTGACAACATACACTGGGTGAGGCTATGGGGAAGTAGTCATTCTCAGGCCCTATTGGTTGGAATACACGATGGTAAAACCAACATAGAGAATTTGGCAACATCAAGCAATTTTATTTATGTTTTTCTTCTTTGGTCTGGCAATTGCACAGCTAGTAATCTATCTCAAAGTTGTACTGTAAAATATATGAGAAGATGTGTGAAGAAAGCTATACTTTATAGCACTTTTTGTAATAGCAAAAGATTGGAAACAGCCCATATGACCATTAATAAGAGGTCTGGTTGAATAATTATGATAAATCCATACAATAGAGTATTTTGAAGCTGTACAAAAAATGGAAGTAGTGATCCCACTTCTTGGAATTTATCCTAAGAATACTGGAACACCAATCAGAAACAATATATGCAGCATTAGTTACAATAACCAAGATCTGGAAACAGCCCAAGTCCCCATCAGTAAATAGGTGGATAAAAAAGCGATGGTACATTTACACCATGGAATACTATGCAGGCATAAAAAAGGAACTCTTACCTTTTGCAATAGCATGGATAAACCTGGAGATTATTATGCTAAGTGAAATAAGCCAGTCAGAGAAAGACAAATACCATATGATCTCACTCAATATGTGGAATCTAATGAACAAAATAAACTGACAAAATAGAACCAGAGGCATGGATACATGGAACAGATGGACAGATCTCAGTGGGGATAGGGGTGGAGGGGATGGAATGAAAGAAGAGATTAGCCAAAGAACATATATGTGTTACCCATATACACAGTCTGGTGTTGGCCAGAGGGAGGAGGGGCCAGAGGTGAGGAGGGGCCAGAAGCTGGGTGAAGGTGGGCAAAGGTAGGGGGAGGATGGAGACATCTGTAATAGTGTCAACAATTTTAAAAAATGAAAAATATCTTTATGTAAGTGATTGCCACATGTGTTAAGTGGAAAACAAGTTGGAAAAAAACATGTGTTTAGTTTGCTACTGTTTTTCTGAAAAAGGGGAGGGTATGAATATAAATATATATTTATAGTTTTTACAAGTTTTCCTACAAGAAAAAGGAATGAACAAGATGGAGATGACAAGGATAAAAACTAGACTTCTCTAAATAAATATCCCTGATTTTAAGGATTTTACTTTGGGACCATGTAAATATTTTACTTAATTATAAAATAATGGTTTAGCCAGGCTGGTGTGGTTCTGTGGTTGAGTGTCAACGTGGTTCTCAACCTTCCTAATGTTGCGAGCCTTTAATATAGTTCCTCATGTTGTGGTGACCTCCAACCATAAAATTATTTTTGTTGCTACTTCATAACTGTATTTTTGCTACTGTTATGAATCATAATGTAAATATCTGATATGCAGGATGTATTTTCATTGTTCGCGACCCACAGGTTGAGAACCGCTGAATTAGAAGGTCACAGTTTGATCCCCAGTTAGGACACATGCCCAGGTTGTGGGGTGCAGGCTTGATCCCCAGTGTGGAGCGTGCAGGAGGCAGCCGATCAATGAGTCTCTCTCATCATTGATGTTTCTATCTCTCTCCCCCTCTCCCTTTCTCTCTGAAATCAATAAAAACATATTTTAAAAATAAAATAATTGTTTAAATCTCTAAAAAATGAAACAAAACAAAAAAATTGAACCTAAATATGTAGTGAGTTGGCAGAATAATTTCATAGGGAAGAACTAACTCTGATTTTTCTCCTCTATTTTACTTCCCTCCAGTCTTTTGCCACCAGAATTGCTGACCCTAAGCCCACAGTGGATTGTGAGATTTGTAACAGTCTTTAAGGCAAAGCGGAAGCCTGCATTTCCCATGATGGATTCATAGGAGGTCCCCAGCCAAAAACCACGATCTCCTCTATTTTCTGCTTTTGTTACTAAAAAGTTAATTTTCCTCATTCAGGTTCTTCCTTCCTTTCTCTTTTCAGCATCATGCAAACTTCAAATGATGACCCAGTGGGCAGGTTCCCATCTTCCACTAGGAGGTTTCAAACTTGGATGCCGTGGAACATGCCAGCTCCAAGCACACAAATAGGTCATTTTCAGAGAGAAGCTTTCACCTGACCATAGAGACCCCTTGACTATAGTCACCAGAACTAGGTCACCTAAGAAAGATTAGGCAAGCTTCCGAAACTGCAGAGGGCCCACGTGGAGATAAAGAAGAGGCACGCAGGTCATGACCAAAGGACATGACAGGATGGTGTTTTCTACTGAGAAGATCAGTAGCCAGGACTCTGGTGAGAAGATGAGCAGCTGAAACAAGAAGCACTCCTGTCTGTGTCGCAAGTCAGTTCTCTGGAAGTTGGGGGGCAAGATGCTTATTTGGGATCTACATCTGTGGACAGAAAGAGGCTGGAGTAGGATTGGGCAGAGGAAGAAGCTGACCTGTGATGAGGGCTCAGCCAGGCCTTGGCCCACCAGGGAAAGAACTAAGTAACAGCCGATATGACTGGCTGTTTGAGCCCCACCTCACTTAGTCCCCTGACACCGGCTGCCCGCTAATAGAGCTTGACCTCAGACAAAAGAGGCAGCTCCCTGCAGCTTAAGCAGACCCTGAACTTGCTGACAGCTGGAGGTCGTCTGCTGACAGCATTTCCCGCAGCTGAGATTCAGCCCTTCCTTGAAGGGAGACACTGGTGCATCTCTCTGCCTCCTGCCCTAGCAAACATAGTGTTTTATGTTCATGTCTCTCAACAAACAAAAGAGAGCCCCGTATATTTAATGCTGAATTTGAAATTACTATTAGAATTTACATGCCATGGATTATTAGGTGGTCAGCATTATATTTTTGGGCAGTCTGGAATTTACTGTTCATTCATTCATTTCACAAACATTTTATTAAATATCTGTTGCATAGCAGTCTCTGAAAATCGAGGTCTGGATAAAAATGCCTTTTCCATAAACTCCTGGGAATTAGATTCTAGTGGGAAGGCAGACAAAATAGACAAAACAAAGTGGTAAGAGTTAAAAAGATAGGTATACACAATATACCATAGAAATTAAAGGGGCGTGAAGGAGAAAATGCTTAGCTATGCCTGCAGGCATCTTCCTAGAAGAGGAGGTGTGGGCTCTGGCTTGGAGGACAAGAAGTATTTGCATACAATGTTATAGGAAGAACCAATTGCATGTATAAAGGCTCAGAAGAATGAAATTTCGAGTTTCTCATATTATGGGCACCATAAATAGATTGCTTATGACCAAGGCACAGATTGTGTTTAAGGAAGTATTAGAACTTGGGATTGGAAAGAAATATATATACAACTAGAGGCCCAGTGCACGAATTCATGCACCAGTGGGGTCCCTCTGCCTGGCCTGCAGGATTGGGCTGAAACTGGCTCTCTGACATCCCCTGAGGGGTCCCAGATTGTGAGAGGGCACAGGCCAGGCCAAGGGACCCACCCGTGCACTATCGGGGCCAGGGAGGGATGTGGGAGGTTGGCCAGCCAGGGAGGGACCGCAGGAGGGCTCCAGGGCATGTCTGGCCTGTCTCTCTCAGTCCCGATCAGCCAGACCCCAGCAGCAAGCTCATCTGCCAGTTGGAGTGCCTTCCCCTGGTGGTCAGTGCACATCATAGTGAGCAGTTGAATGGCCTTAGCATATCATTAGCATATTACACTTTGATTGATTGAACGGCTGACCAGCCGACGGGACACTTAGCATATTAGGCTTTTATTATATAGGATAGTTTGGTGAAGACCAAAGGACGGGGAGGTGGGAGCGAGTGAAGGTGGGCAAAGGGGAGAAGTAGAGGGGTATCTGCAATAATGTCAACATTAACATAATTTTGTCTACTCCAAGTTTTCCAAATGCAGTTAACCATGCTTTAAGGTTTTTGCTTGCTTTTTTTTGCAAGAACACCCCTCTGCAGAACCTTCTTTGGGCAATGTTGATTGACCCTGCCAGGCCATCTGTGACAAGCCTTTTCTAGATCTAGTACCTGAGAAGGTCTGTTCTGACTTGATATTCATAGATAAAGAAAATATATTATTGGATACAATTCCTGGGAATACTACCACTGCATCTGTCCGTTCTTGGAGGTTGGAATACTGAACTCTGTTGGAACACCCTCTCTCTGTCATAAAGAGTCCTTAGCAACCAGTCTGTTGAGACCACAGACAGGGAGAGTAAAGACCACAGTGTCTTTGAGTCTTGCTGGTGCAGATAAACTGTTCTGAGGAAGCTGAGGAACCAAATCCAGTGGCACAGTTCAGGCCTTGGCCATAATGTCTATTGCATATCGAGAGCCCATCTCTGCCACAGTGGGAAAACGCATGATTTTTACAGGTAAAGAGATTTTCTGTATGCTTTCACAAGGAGATCTAAACTTTATCCCTCACCCATATGATGCTCATATATGATACTCACATAATGGATACAAGAATTGGCCCTGATCAGGTAGCCCAATGGGATAGCAGCGGTTCTCAACCTGTGGGTCACGACCCCTTTGGGGGTCGAACAACCCTTTCACAGGGGTCGCCTAAGACCATCGGAAAACACATACATAATTACATATTGTTTTTGTGATTAATCATTATGCTTTAATTATGTTCAATTTGTAACAATGAAATTGGGGGTCACCACCACATGAGGAGCTGTATTAAAGGGTCACGGCATTAGGAAGGTTGAGAACCACTGGGTTAGAGTGTCATCGATATGCTAAGGTTGTGAGTTTGATTCCCTGTCAGGGCACATATAAGAATGAACCAATAAATGAATAAATAAGTGGAACAACAAATTGATGCTTCTCTCTCCTCTCTCTCTCTCTCTCTCTCTCTCTCTCTCTCTCTCTCTCTCCTCTTTCTCTCACCAACCAATAAATAAAAAAGAATGACATAATCATTTTATATATATTTATTTTGTATGATATTGCTACTCTTATTGTGCATACTCAGCCTGGGCATCAACACTGTACCTCCTCAAACAGATCTGTGACATCCCAGTTCTCACTATAGCTGAGCTTTCACAAATTCTATATCATAAAGTTTGTTGTGTGTAAGAGGAACTACTTTGATGCTAATAAAAAGTACCTTGATCAAATTTTAATTATTATTGATTTAATCTTCACGTACTTTTATAAACTTGACATATCTGCTTGACAACACTTTGAGCAAGGTGTGCATTTGACCTAGTAAAATTGTTGGCTTGCATTTTGTTCCTTTAACTTGTTGGAAATGATTTGGGTGGTGTATGTGTGTAGAATTAAAATAAGATGTAATTAAATGGAATCTACTAGTTGTGATAAGTCTGTAAGAAAGAAACTAAAATTCATCTTATTTCCTTTATAAGTTTAAATAATGAGCATATTTTATGAGCATATCCCCTTGCTTCTATGTCAACTCCCACTCCAGTCATCAGAAATCTGGCCCCAGCTATTTGCCATTGACTGACTTGTTTACATGTGCATGTGTACAAGGATCAGAATTGTGAACCTGTACTCCATGACCAGCAAACAAACAAAACAAAAAGAACTTTATCAACTGGAGTAATGTGCTTCCTTGCGGTTCCCTTTGCTTAAAATATACAGGTTCTACTCATTTCCAAAGTTACTTAGGTCATCTCCTCTCCCCACCGCCCCCTCCTCCCCCTTTCAGTGCTGCCGTGTAATACAGTTAGATTCTCTTGTCACAGACTGAATTTTTTCCTGGAATCTCCTAAATGATTTTTTAAAAATTTATATACATCAGGTTTGTTCTTTGTGCTGTAAAATTTATAGGTTTTGACAAATCCATAGGTTCCATACCCATCATTCTAGAATCGTATAGAATAGCGCCGCCACTCTAAACATCCCTGTGCTTCAATCTACTCATTTCCTTCTCTTCTCTTCCCAAACTCCTGGCAACCACTGATCTTTTCCTTTTTTTTTAAAAAAAAAAATTCTTTATTGTTTAGAGTATTATATATAGTATTACATATGTCTCCTTTTTCCCTCTTGAACGCTCCCTGGCCACCAGCCCCCCGCCACTGTGTCTGTGTCCATTGGCTATGCTTATAATGCATACATACAAGTCCTTTGGTTGGTCTTTTACCACCCCACTCCCCTGCCTTCCCTCTGAAGTTTAATGGTCTGTTCAATGCTTCTCTGTCTCTGGATCTATTTTTGTTCATTAGTTTATGTTGTTCATTATATTCCATAAATTAGTGATATTTATCTTTCTCTGACTGGCTTATTTTGCTTAGCATAATGCTCAGGTCCATCCATGCTGTTGTGAATGGTAAAACTTCCTTCTTTTTTATAGCAGCATAGTATTCCATTGTGTAGATGTACCACTGTTTTTTAATCTACTCATCTGATGATGGGCACTTAGGCTGTTTCCAAATCTTAGCTATGGTAAATTGTGCTGCTATGAACATAGGGGTGCATATGTCCTTTCTGATTGGTGTTTCTGATTTCTTGGGATATATTCCTAGGAGTGGGATTACTGTGTCAAATGGAAGTTCCATTTTTAATTTTCTGAGTAAATGTCATATTGTCTTCACAGTAGCTGCACCAGTCTGTATTCCCACCATCAGTGCATAAGGGTTCCTTTTTTCTCCGCATCCTCATCAGCACTTGTTGTTTGTTGATTTGTTGATGGTATCCATTCTGACAGGTATGAGATGGTATCTCATTACTGTTTTGATTTGCAGCTCTCAGATGATTAGTGACTTTGAGCAAGTTTTCATATGTCTCTTGGCCTTCTGTATGTCCTCTTTTGAAACGTGTCTATTTAAGTCCTTACCACTGATCTTTTCACTGTCTCTATAGTTTTGCCTGAATGTCATGGAGCTGGAATCATACACTATGTAGCCTTTTCGGATTGGCTTCTTTCACTTGCCAGTATGCATCTAATGTTCCTGCATGTCTTTTTGTGGCTTAAGAGTTCATTTCTTTTTATCACTGAATAATGTTTCATTGTCTGGATGTACCACTATTTGTTTCTCTACTCACCTATGAGAGGAAGTTTGGATTGCTTGCAGTTTTTAGCAATTCTGAAAAAGAGTTCTGTAAACATTTGTGTGCTGACTTTGTGTGGCTATGTTTTCAAAACCAATCTGGTAAATACCTAGGAATGTGACTCTGATCCAAATCCAAGAGATTTATGGAATAATTAATAGGGGATGCTCAATTTAAAAGGCACCATAAGAGATCATCTAATTTAACCCATCATTTTTCAGATGGGGATGATGAGGTCCAGAGAGCTAAGTGACTTGCTCAATATCACACAGCCTTGGTCAGAAGGCTGTAAACCTCTGCCTGCCCCCTTTTTATATGATGTATTTATGTGTATTACATCCGAATATTTGACTGAATAAAAATAGGAATGTATTTAGTCAGCCATCCTATATCTACTAGAAAATCTGCTCATGTAAACCAAGAATATTGCAGAATTCTACCTTATAAAGGAATGATCACAATTTCTGTTAGAAATGTATTAGAATTGGAAATACTCTCTAGGACATGGCTGAAAGCAATATGATGAATGAAACTATAAGTGGTAGGAGAAATACTACATAAATGTGTATGTAATTTTGAAAAGCATTGCTCCATTAGCCTGGGTTTCAGACCCATTTATTCATCTCATTTTTTTGCCCTTTGAAACTGCCACACTAATAGTTATGTCTCGAATTCAATTATTTTAAAAATAGAAAATGACTTCACACTGAACTGCCAGTGGTTTCCTTTTTGAAGAAAGAATAAAATATTCCTGACTGCAAATTCAGCGTCAGTCTCAACACTATAATTCACAAAGCAAATAGTTTAGATTTGTAAAAATGAAATTATGACAAAAGCTTACACATTTTAATGGCACTGAAACATTTGGGTGGCTAATCTGCATTTTATTCTATAATCATAGAATGTGATTTGCCTGAGGGACAGCAGTTCCAAACCAATCCTTCCTAAACTGCTGGTCATCTAAGTCATCGCTAATGCGATTTGCAAGAAAAAATCATTAGTTGTTGCTACCACTTTGAAAACATCTAAACCAAGAGAACTTCTAAGGACAAGCTTTGTCTTATACTCTAGTTTTTCTGTGTTTTTTTTTTTTTTTTTTTTTTGTATGTGTGTGTGTGTGTGTGTGTGTGTGTGTTTGTTTAGAATAATAAATGCCTTTATTACATAAACTAAGATGGGAAGAAAGACTTATTTGCCTTTCTGGATTTTGATTTAACTTTCCAAAGTTGATACCCTATAGATTACATTAATATAGCCTCTTTAAATCAGGAAGAAATACTCAGGATTAAGCAAAAAAAAAAAAATGTTGTTGAAACTGTGCTTGAAAAAATTCTTTTGTCAAAGACTAGTTGATTGTTTAGTGGGCAACCTTATAGGAAATGGAAGTAAGCATGAAGATCCTATTTCAGGAAACCAAGGTGATAAACTTAGACACAATTTTGGCTTTTCCTCTTACCCTTTCTGACCTCAGTTTTCTCATCTGTAACTTGTGAATAGTAGTACCTATTCCATAAGGTTTGCTATGATGATTTAATGAAACGAAGGTGCCTGCATAGACCACAACTTTAACAACATTTAAAAAACTTTTCTTAAGTAGTTATACTAATTTTTTCCTTGAGAAGCTCATTATCTGGAGGAGGGAGGTGCTGGGAGAGAACACAAAAATCACCCTGAAAATTCTATTTTTTCATAATAAACCAACAAAGTACAGTTTATTCCCAACGTCTGAAGATTTAAGCAAGCTTTTAAAGGGTACAGAGAGCAATAATCTAAGATGATCTAAACGAGTGGCTTTGAAACTGTAATGTGTATATTAATCACCTGGGGAGTCCTGTTAAAATGCAGATGCTGGTTCCATTGGTCTTGACTTGGGAGCCTGGGAATCTGCAATTCTACCAAATTCCCAGGTGATGCTATGCTGTGGTCCAGGGACCACACATTGAGTAATGAGGATCTAAACTTGTCGGCTCCACTATTTACTACTGTGACCTTGGACAAGATATTTTCCTCTCTGTGTCTCAGCTATAACATCTGTAGAACAGCAATAATACCCCCTTCATAGGGTTTCTAGGAATTTCAAGTGAGTCAAAGTACACAGAATGCTTAGAACAGTACCTGGCATGTGGTGAGTGCCATGTACATGTTAACTATTATCATCTGACGCAGATCACTAGCAATATAAGTAAACTGCGGGCTAGTGAAGTCATTGGCCCAGAAGCATGGTGTTTCTAATCATTAGAGCCCACACAAATATATATATTTGTTTTACCTGTTCACTATTGGCCTTTTGGATTTTCCTATAAATCTGACCTAAATAATACTGAAGAAAACAAGCTCCATGAAAAAGCTATTATGGTAGAATGGCAGATTTTGGAATATTACTTATAAACCTCATTAATGCCTGTAATCTCAGTTGATGGAAACGACATGTCATTCTATGGTCAGGAAGAATAGAAAGAGCTGCATTGGGTGCCCCAATGGGAAGTCTTTCATTATAGACATTACATTTGTCTCCTTATTTTGTGTTTGTTTCCTTCTTCTGTCCCCCCGCCCTCTCCTGCAAAAGGAGAGGAAGCACGTGTTGAACTCCAGCAAGGAAGCACTTTACTTTGGACACCCGCTGGGCATGATCCTAATCAGTTTCACTCACAACAAGTGACAAAAAATGAAGTGCCACACTGTCTTGCTAACCCCAATTGCCAGCACTTATCTCAGAAAAGGGCAAACCTCTCACAGAGCTTAATAAAAGGTCCCTTTGATCACAAGTATCATCTTTAAGAGAAATACGCTCCAGGAACAGTCCGAGGCAGATAGAAGCTTATCCATACCTCTAAGCATAACGCCACGGAAAGGCACCGCAACTCGAGTATCTGCTCAAATCATGTATGTGGGGCAGCAGTTTCTAAAAGAAAGGAAATAATTTCTGGAAACTACAGAATTGCAGGAGAGGCGGCCATGTAAAGGGAAGAAATAGCTGCACTGCTTGCCCCTGCTCTGTAGCCAGGCTCTGATGTCGCGTGGAGACCTACCGCCTCATCTCCAAGCAGAGTCTGAGGAGGATGGAGTTTCTCTGACAAGGACCTAGAACCAGCTGAAGAAATCTGGCAGAGCCAAGGGGAGATTTGGTGTATTCCTAAACCTCATTCTCATTAGCCAAGGGACCTGCCTTGGGGAGGGAGGTGGGAGCACCAGAGGACAGAGCCATGAACCCTAAGCAGCTGGACTAAATAGACGCAGCAGCTCCCAAGTTCAGTAAACAATGATGGAAACTCACCAGTGCATAACTGGGGGAGGGAGGTGGCTACCGAGGAGAAAAGATCCACGGTGAGCCATGAGATGTGAGCCACATCCAGTTTGGGGTTCTTTGTCACATTCTACTACCAATAAAACGAAGATCTCCCTGGAGGGCTCTCTTAGCTGACCACAATCCCAAATCCAGGGCACTGATTCTCAAAATTTAATATGCTGAAGAACCACTTATGGAGACTCCAAAAAATATATGTACTTTTATTGGTTTCAGAGAGGACGGGAAAGGGAGAGAGAGACACATACATCAATGATGAGAGAGAATCATTGATTGGCTGCCGCCTGCACGACCCCTACTGGGGATCGAGCCTGCAACCCAGGCATATGCCCTTGCAGGAATCGAACCCGGGACCCTTTCAGTTTGCAGGCCGGCGCTCTATCCACTGAGCCAAACTGGCTAGGGATGGAGACTTTTTTGAATCCAGAATTCCCCAAATTCAGAGTTTCTGGGGCCCTAGCACCTGCATGTTAAACAAGCACACCAAGAGAAAGTGATACAGGATGCCACGTGACACAGTAGGGGAGCACAGTAGGCCCCAGGGCAATAGGAGCTGTGCCCATTCTACTCCTGGAAGCTCACACGCCCTCCAGTTCTATTACTCTGCGAGGTCTAACTTGCCTCCAGTTAGAAGATCAGAAGTCTCAGCTCACAGCCACTGAATTTTAAAAGTAATTTAGAAACCCACAATTTTAAAAAGAAGAACAGAAACATTTGTATACTTCAAATTAATGTGCATTATATCATTCTGTAAGTGATCATATAAAAATGAACTAAAAATTTCAGCCCAATGAATTATGTCACTGATGACAGGATAATTAGGAATCTAAGTAGTCAAAATGTATGCAAACAAAGCTATCTGAAGTTTAGGAAGATTAGTGAATAAATGTTGACAGCATTCGCGTCTGACAAATTCTTTGTTCATAGCAAGGAAATAATACCTCCTACATCTCTTTCTATTAGAGGTTTTTCAGACTCGTTCAAACTCCAATTTACAAGCTAAGTAGCTATTACCACCCTTTTTCACAAAACAGAAGCAGAACAAAGTAGACATGCTAGTCATGTGGGCTAAGTAAAGACATTTTTTTAAAAAGCAAACCTACAATTCTACAATCCTAGGAACTGACGTGGTAAATCTCATTCATGTCCTTTCCTGAGGCTTGTGTGGCCACTTAGAACACAGGATCCACCTTAGAGCCACACTCACTTCCCCATCACCACCCTTCACACGGTATGCATGTGCCTATGCACGCACATACCCACCCTTTGACGTGTGGAAATGCCCTGAGGAATGTCGACGTCTCTTGTCTGCAGGGATACAAAAAAAAAAAAAAAAAAAAAAAAAAAGATTGCTTATCATTGACCTGGGACATATAATTACTCAGAAGATAAATATTGAGATGAGAGTTTGCAGTAAATCCCCAATACTGTGATAACTCCACCTTTGCTTCCCAGGGAGGGGCGTGCTCCAGAAACACTGTCTAGCTATGGATTATTGTGTGTGAGGACTATACACTAGGAAGTTATTTACATTCGTCTACATACAGGTCAGGAACCCCATTAATCATTGTTAAATAAACAACTCCCTGCTGCTCCTCCCCCAGGGCGCTCTGAGCCCTGACAGCGGCCAGGGGAAGCTGTCATTCACAACCAGCCTGGAAGGTTGCAAGCCTCTGCACTCATGGTTTGGAGTTTGAGGCCCATGGGCGTCCTGGCCCACAGCATTTTCATCTGGCTGCAGTCACAGTGTTAATGGCTCTGGAGCACGACTTTGGAAGAGTGATAGCCTTTTGCAACATCCAGCCTTTAGGCCAGACTGTCTCAAACATTATCTCCAAATTTGGATGAGAGTTTGTCCAGCCATTTTTCTGTGATGATGTAACAAACTCAGACAGAAACTACATGTGAATGTTCACCTCACCACTGTGATTCACCTGACATGATGACAGAGTGCTGAGCTTAAAATGTTTTGACTTTGAAACATACATGTGGGGGCTGAGAGTGTGCCCAAAGGCAAATTATGTCTTGAACAGAAAGGGCCATCTCTTAAAGCAGAGAGTTCACCGAAGGTGGGAGAGGGTAGTGCCACAGATAAATGGAAAGGGAAAAACACCACACCCCTGCCAGGCCCAGGGCAGAGGGTCCAAGGTCAGGGCTACTTCAGTTGGCCGGCCCTCACTCTCTCACATCTCAACTAGACACAATGGAGCAGATGACATTTTGAGCAAGTGACTCCTACCGATGGCAGCTTCAACAATGTCTACCATGATGGCCATTCTTGTAGTCAGTTCATCAAAAGGGATCACAAATATTTAGATCTCCTATCTCCTCCCTTCACCAAAGGGCTGATATCAACCTTTAACCCCTATACCCACTCTGCAATCTCTCCCTATTCTCTTCTTTTCCACAGTTACAAAAATAGCTGTGCAGAGATCACCACAAACCCTAGTGGATCTTTGTTTACATTTTTAAAAAATTGATACCAAAGGAGACATTTAGGGAATCTTGACCAGAGCTTTGAAATTCAGCCCCAGTACAGAGCTGGTTTCCTGTGCCCACTCCCACCCCCACCCGGTAAATCCAGCAGGCCAGATGGCTAGTGTCGCCTCCTTGGACATTTACTTTGTTCTCTTCTCTGGCTTTAACTTCTCCTGTTGTCCCACTGGAGAATTTGTGTCGTAGTCACACCCACATTATTAGGAAGACCAACTGTCTCAGTTTACCCAGTTCAAGGAGCTTGCTGGACACTGAGTTTTCAGTGCAAAGACTGGGATGGGTTGGTCACCCTAACTCTGACCCTTAGTTGCGGCCCTTGCCAGGCCAGCCTCCCCAGGTCAAGGTGAAGATAGAATTCGTCCTCTGAGTTCTGCACAAAGCAGGATGGGAAGTGTTCATGATGTCAGGACACCCGGCAAGAGTTGCCTCATATATAAGTCATTGTTAACTTCCTCCCTTGCACTCCATCAGAGAAAGAGGAGAAGGTCCAGGCTATTCCACAGAAATGCTAGGTAGATAGACGTCTACCTCCACTCTGAGGCATCTTGCCCAGTTACATAAGGTGGTAATCACTGGCCTTTTTACCTCTGACCTGGAACTGCGGTTCCCCTTGACTAAAGACCAGTTGCATCAGCACATCTACTGTAAACCCAAGAAGACCACCCTGAATCTATCTCAACATCTTTCCAGCAACAATATGGCCTCAAATGTTTCAAAGAGAGCAAGACCAGCATTCTGGGCCATTATACTTGCTTGGAGTAAAAAATAAAAATCTCTCCCTTTTTATGTTCTGAACTTTATTTTTCCCCCCTGTTTAATGATAGCAGTTCATGTATTTGTCTAGCTCCCATCATTAGTTGATATGTATTACCTAATGTTAGAGTCAAATAAATCATGTCAAGTGCAAAGAAGAGGACCACCATAACATGTTAGCTAGACTGAACTTGTGGCCATAACCTAAATGTGGTGGGTTTGTGCTGTCAACTTACCAAAGCTAGAACTGCGTTTCCCAGAATGCTTTGCTCTGCATAGCTTTGGGGTAGGCTGGGCAGCAAAACACATTTGTGTGCAATGTGGAAGGCGGATGTGAAGTGATGGACACATTTTTGCCATGCTCAGAAGGTGGGTGCGGGCCACCAGGGGATGTTGCAGCCCATGCTCACTGTTGCTGATAAGTTGGCTCACCTCATTGGTCTGGGCAGCTCCTTCAGAGCATTCCATGCTTCCTTCTTCAGCTTCATTGATTTCTTTTTAAAATATATTTTTATTGATTTCAGAGAGGAAGGGAGAGGGAGAGAGAGATAGAAACATCAATGATGAGAGAAAAATCATTGATCGTCTGCCTCCCACACTGGGGATAGGAGACTGTAACCTGGGCATGTGCCTGACTGGGAATTGAACCATGACCTCTTGGTTTATAGGTTGACGCTCAACCACTGAGCCACGTTGGTTGGGCAGCTTCATTGATTTCTGGGCCAGGTATTTAGCACTGTGACAAAAAGGCCCATTTTTCACTTACATCAACCAATTTGGAGGCTTAGAGGCATAAGAGACCTATTTGGGTCCAGTTAATCCCTGTAGGTTGCAATTTATCTTACAAACCCACATTGCCTGGACCCACTGCTTTGATGTGTTGCTTGTTAACCAGCATCTGAATCACTTTGCTGACCTGGTGGGGGTCGCCGCTCAGTGCTGGGTATACCACAACCAGAGTTGTTCTTGTGAAGCTGGGTATTTTGGCGCTCCAGCTGGGGGTGAGGAGCAGGACTTCTGGGACTCACCTTCTTCCTGGTTCCAGCTTCAAAGGCTAGGCAGATGGCACCAAGGGCCACCTAATGTGGAGTACACTAAAAACGTTTGTGGAGGGAAGGCATGAATGAGCTGAAGGGTTGACAATTCCTTGAGAAGTTTGCAGTCTAGGGCCTTTTCCTCCATCATACTATCTAGGCTCCGATTTATATGTTTCACCAATAATTCTGCTATCGAGAGAGTCATCTGGATACCTGTTTATCTCTAAACCAGGTCAATAATGATCTCAGCACAGAGGACAATGCAGAAGGAAGGCACCATTATTCACTACTTTTGTTCATTTCTTTCCCTGGGGTAGATGAGTGTGCTGTTGGAAAGAAGAGGGAGTCCTCCATAAGATCTTCCTCTCTCATCCAACACTGCTTTCTCCATGTTGTATATGGTTTGTTCACTAACAGAGCGCTGCTGAGAGCAACATCCAGAAACAGATTTTAGACAAGAAGCTTCTGTCCACCTGCTTCCTCCAACCTGTATTCTAAGCACCCAGGCGCTCCTCTCTCCACCCTCCTACAGAGCTTTCCAGGGCACTGCTTGCTCGTGGTCCTGCTCTTATAAGACAGACATTTGCTTTTTAGTAGAAATAGAAAAGTAAAGATATTGCAGATGCATTGTGGGAAGCAATGGGAGGGGATCAGATGGTTCAAAGGGAATGCATTTAACCCTCTCCATCTTCCAGGGGCCCAGCTGCTGCTCATGGTGTGTCTCTGTGGGAGGCAGTCTGCTGTAAGAAACACGAGAAATGGAGAGCCCAGTAGGACCCCCCACTTTAGCCTTTTTAAGTGACAAACAAGTGTGAAGTAAGGAGGCTGCAACCACAAGGGGTTACCGAAGAAAACGTAGAAAAATAACTCAGAAAAGATGGCAATCTACAAAGTGCTCCTCCCCAAGAGAGAAGGGAAAAGAAAAGAATAACAGAATTCATCCTTTCCCTTTTTTTTACTAACTAGAAATTAGAAACTAGAAAAAGATCTGTAGTTGTTAAGTCGTTGCATTTCTCCCCACTGATAATTAGCACCAGATGGAGCAAAATAATGTCATTTTATAATTTGTGGACACTGCAATAGTAAGTGGGTTAAAGAGAGTTCAGCTAATGGGTCCACGTGTATCGCTTTCATTTCTTCGTCTGCTGCCAGCAATAGCCAGCGTTTGAAGAGGGTGGGCAACTGTGAGATGTTTCATATGAAACTACACATGTCACCGTGGTCTGACGAATGGACACTGGCAGTGATATTGGAAATCTGCTTAACATTCCATTTCTCTTATACAGACAGCAGGAAAATGGAACTGAGTCCCATCCCCACATTTCACATGCATTTGATTGTAGGCTTATACTTTTTAAATTACAAATTCTAATTTTTCAGACCTGTGTGCTGACTTCATTGATCTTTCCAAGTCCTGCACAAGGCCCATATTTTCCATGACTAATTCTCATCGGTCACGCCTTTCGTTGTATTTCTTTTTTAATGAAAGGCAGCCTGCCCAGCTCTGGGCTAGCTGTTCCGTGTGTAGGGCAGTTTTCTTACGTAGATTATAAGTTCTCTGAGGGCCGGATCAAGCCTGATCATTTTGCCTCATCAGCCTAACACTGAGCATGTAGTAAGCACTTAGGCAACTTTTAAATAGCTAACATCATTAGTCAGTTTAATTTCACAAGATTTTAGGTTTTAATATATGTTATTCATATTTATGCATAAATTACAATGCAAAGCAATATATAAAATTGAATTTTTTTTGTTCTAACTCTCTCCTTTCTAACAGACTATTTCTCTTCTGTTGAGCTAGCAAATCTTGACACCTTTGTATTACAATATTTGCAAAGGCATAAAGACAAATGCCCGGAAGTTGTACTATTGTTCCTGGCTTGTGATTAAAAAGAAAAAAAAGACTAAGCAATAACTAAATTTCAATTCTAAATGCTTTGCTACACTTGTAAAGAAAAGTGTTTCTAAGTGAAAAATTATTAGCTGTATTTAAAAAACTGAATCAGCCTGGCCAACATGACACATGCCTGGGTTGCGGCTTGATCACCAGTGTGGGGTGTGCAGGAGGCAGCTGATGAATGATTCTCTCTCATCCTTGATGTTTCTCTCTCTCCCTCTCCCTTCTTCTCTGAAATCAATAAAAATATATTTTTAAAACACAAACTGAATCATTCCTGCAGAAGTACAACACTACTAAGTGTGTTGCTGAGTGGTCTGCACCTGATTGGTTCACATGAGACAGTGGATTTCTCCCTTCCTCCAATCAGGGAGCTCTTTCTATCACATGCATATCACACACATATTCATTTATTCCACAAATATTTATTGTGTGTCAGGCTCCAGGCTTTTCCTGCATTTGCATATTGGTCAAGGAAGGGAAAGAGACCAAAGGCAAAACAACTCTGGGACTTGCTAATTCTGCTCCTTTAGAGTCAATTAACATCTAATAATATAGTTCAATTATTTACATTTCTTGTAGGCCTTAGGAGTCCCCAAACTGATTTTCCTGTAATTCAGTAAACATATGATTTTATTACCATCACTGTGATGACAGCACTTGAGAAAAATTAAGTTGCAATTCATATTGAAAATTTAGGGGATTCTACAAAAAGGTAGATGTAGAAGATGAAATACCCATCTCATACATTTGAAAAGACAATGTACCAGTAGAAAGAAAGCATAAAACAAAGTACTAGACTGCTGATTGATAGACCGATGGCATATCATGCATTTAAATGTATATCAAGAGGAATAGATCCACCAAGAGAGAGTGCCAGTTGGGGTTACCGACTAAAGCAGGAATGATTTAATCTAAGAGAGTTTTCCTAACATGGTAAATATTAAAACACTAGAGGCCTGGTGCATGACATTTGTGCACTCTGGGTGGGCGGGTGGGGTCCTTCAGCCCAGCCTGCACCCTTTCACAGTCCGGGAACCCTTGGGGGATGTCCGACTAACGGCTTAGGCCTGCTCTCCACTCCCCATGGGGAGCAAGTCTAAGCCGTTAGTCAGACATCCTTAGTGCTGCCACCACTGCTGTGCTCACCAGCTGTGAGCCCGGCTTCTAGCTGAGTGGTGCTCCCCATATGGGAACACAATGACCATCAGGGGGCAGCTTCTGCATCGAGCGTCTGCCCCCTGGTGGTCAGTGCATGTCATAGCAACCGCTTGTTCTGCCATTCGGTTGATTTGCATATTACCCTTTTATTATATAGGATAAAGTCCTGTAGCAGTACGCACATTTATATTTCCATGCAACCCTCACCACCACCTACCTTCAGAACTTTTCCATCTTGCAAAATTGAAACTGTGTCCATTGAACGCCAACTCTCCATTTCCCCCTTCCCAGCCCCTGGCAACCACCATTCTACTTTCTGTTCCAGTGAAAATGACCACTTTTGTCATCTTATATAAATGGAATCCTTTTGTGACTGGCTTATTTTACTCAACATAATGTCCTCAAGTTTCATCTATGTTGGAGTTTGTGTCACTATTTCCTTTCTTTTTATGATTCATTGTATAAATAACGATTCATTGTATGTTTTAATGGATTGACTTGTCCTCCCTGACAATTTCATATGTTGAAGCCCCAGTCCCCAATGTATTTGGAGACAGGTCTTTCATGAAGGTGATAAAAGTTAAATAAGGTCGAGGGATGAGACTCTAATCCCATGAAACTGGTGCCGTTGTAAGAAGGAAGAGGACCCTAGCCAGTCTGGCTCAGTGAATAGAGCATCAGCCTGCAGACCAAAGGGTCCCAGGTTTGATTCTGGTCAAGGGCACATACCCAGGTTGCGGGCTCGATCCCCAGTGTGGGGCGTGCAGGAGGCAGACAATCAATGATTCTCTCTTATCATTGATGTTTCTATCTCTCCCTTCCTCTCTGAAATCAATAAAAATATATTTTAAAAAAAGAAGGAAGAGGAATACCAGAGCTCTTTTTCTCCCCATGTGTGCACAGAGGAAGGCCATGTGAGGACACAGAGGGAAGGGCCACCTGCCAATGCAGGAGAGAGGTCTCATCAGATGTTGGTCCTGGAAGACACTTTGATCTTGGACTTCCAGCCCTCAGAACTATAAGAAAAGAGGTCTCTGTTCTTTCAGTCACCTACTCTAGTATTCTGTTATAAAGCCCTAACACACTCATGTATATCACATTTTGTTTATCTGCCCGTCCATCAATGGACGTTTGGGTTGTTTGACCGTTTGGCTGCTGTGAATAATGCTGCTGTGGAATTGCTGGGTCCTCCGGTAATTCTCTGTCTAATTTCTTGAGGAACCATCACACCGTTTTCTACAACAGCTGCACCCTTTTACATTCCCACCAGCAACGCACAAGGACTCCAATTTTTCTGTATCTCATTTGAAAAATGCTTAATCTGATATGTGGTTACTGTGAGAAACCTGTGATCACTCAGTCACAACTGTAGATTTGGAACCGTTGACCACCTATTCACATGTGGAAGGTTAATTTGCTTTTCTGTGAGCTAGAATGCAACAGTACACAATACCACTTTTGAGGGGGAGGGGAGGATTCAAAATAAGCAGAATCATTTGGTGCCATTTTGTATCAGCATCACTTTATAAAAAATTGTTTCAGCATCCTGTGGTGCGAGGTTTGCCAGGGTTATTTATATGGAAAATAACAAAGTCACCTCCTCTTCCCCCGCAGTGCCCTCACCGGAGTCAACTAAAACACAGTCTCTAATCTAAAGATATCTGGTCTAAAGGTATCAGATCAGATAGCATCTTGGGACCCCCGTCCTGAATTAAATTATGGCATTTGTAAACATGATTTTTTTAATTTCAGTTCCACATTTTACATAATCTTATAGCTCGTAAATGGAGTTTAGAAATGTTCACATAGCCTGTAAGCTCTAAATGCAAATAAATCTGTGCTAAGTAGGATATCTTTTTAAAATCCTTCTAATTATTTTCAAATTTTATAGCTTTAAGGGGTCAATTGAGGAATGATTTTCATAAGCATAAAAATAATTAACTCAGAGAAAATTGCAAAAAATTTGTAGCAACGTTTTTCAGTAAGTATCAACGCTCTCCAAATACTTCAACTAATTCAGAATAACTAGTAAACCTTTTAAATTATTCTATACTATTCTTAAACTGCCTTCTTCTGCACAATCTAAGAATGGGGATATGTACTTCAAATATTTAATATCTGTCGGTTATTCTAAATGTTCCCTAGGAATTATTTACAGTGATTGCAGCACTTTCATTTTTCAGGCCACTTCAGCTGAAAGACAGACTGAAGTAAAATTGGCAAATAAAAGTCAATATTTAACTGGTACTTCACTCGGACATTTTATTCTAGTTTCTAACTTCGATGTTTAATAATTGATTGAGGGAAGGAAGCAGGAGTTCACTGTGTTTGTTCTCAGAGATTTGAACAGAGGAAGAGAAAGCTTGCTGTTAGGTTTGCAAAAGGCCTAATAGACATTAGGTTAGGTTTGTCCTAGGAGAAAGAGAGAGAGGGAGAGTAAAAATTAAATGACAATGTGGATTGCAAAAGATAATATTTTAGAATTAGGGGCTAAATCCAACAAGATTAGAATGTAACAGGAATAAATATGAACCTTGCACTTAGGGTTAAAAATCAACAGGACGAGTAAAGGGTAGGGGGGACACTCATGTGATTGGTTAGTGTGGAGGTCTTAGCTGACTGTAAACTCAAGATGAGCCCGATGGTTCCGACAAAGCTGACATAACCACGGAGCTCCGTGTTCCACAAACCAGCAGACTCTGCCGGGCTGGAGCACATTGCAGCACTCCTTTTGGTTCTGAGTGACGCATTTTAAGGGAGATGTTCATAAATGGAAGAGCCTCGCGAGGCAGGGTGGTGAAGAGTCTGAGAATCAGTTACAGGAAGAGCACCCAAAAGAAGAGGACACCTCCTTGACCCAAGAACTTGGTGTGAGCCTTTCCCTGTGTCGGCCAGGCTGACCAATGAGAGAGGGACTGTCCGCTGGGATTCAGACGAATGCGTGACTGCTACAGCAAAGCAGATTTCAGTTCAGCATATGGAAGAATAATTAGATCTGTCCAAAAATAGAATGTGCTTCTGTGGCTGGAAATATTTTGGCAGTTGGATGAGCACCAGCTGAGGGACAGAACCCAGGGTACAGGTTGTACCTGCCCACCCCAGAGGCTGCAGCAACCCAAAGCTCCCAGAACACGCTGCAAACGTGTCCTTTCTGCCAATGTTGTGGCTAGTGTAACTGGATTTAGGGCTGTCTTCATGTGATTTCCAAACAACCAACTGGCAACCCAAGTGGGTGAATATGTCTAGAAGTACAACAGGGCATCTATTTATTTTAGCACAGGAATTTTGGCCGTGGCCACTACTGCAGAAGCCACCGGAAACCATCACCAATAGCACTACACTACTGCCCTCAGAGCCTCTGAATAGCAGCTGAAACATGGAAATATTTGAAGAGGAAATTACCTTCCTATCTTCCCATAAGAGTACCAGTTTGATACCCTTTCTTGATTCTGAGAATATATGAGTTACAATTTCAGAAGCCAAGACTAGATGCTTTTAAGAATCAAAACACCAACACGGTTCGTCTTGGTATATTAATTAACATATGTCAGAAGTGACTTGGCACTTTGACTTCTTTAGAAACAATATCGATGGTATAAAGCCATGGCTCTCCAACTTTATCATGTGTCAAAGTCACGTGGAGGGATTGTTAAGGCCCAGATTGCTAGGCCCACCTTCAGAGTTTGTGTTTCAGGAGACAAGAGGTGGGGCGTGAGATTCTGCATTTTGAATAAGTTCTCAAATGCTTATGTTGCTGGTCCGGAACCACACTTTGAGAACCACTGATATAATGAATGAATGAACACAGCATAAGAAGCCACGTTATAATCAGCGAATTGCTAGTGTCTATGGGATTGGTGTGCCAGAGCTGGCTTGTACCTTCTGATTGTTAGCAACTCTTTTCAACTCTGCATTCAGTGACATCAGCTTGGTAGTTTGAAACTGGTCATGGTGGAAATATTTACACCACAGATATTGGTATATGCTAACACCATAATTTTTTTTTCCTCTGAATGCCAGAATTAAATATTTACCAGTAAACCATTGCTATAGACTCACAGCAGAAGGAAAATATTGGATGATCTAATGTCTAATGTAACATTGCTCAAATTCACTTCACTAATGGATTTAATAAGTATTTCTTGAATCCTGGCTACATAAGCACAGCAGTATTTTTTCAATTATAATGTGCTGAAAGGATTTAATAAGCATGGATTAAAGCAGACAATGAAATATGGTTTCATGTATTAGTCATTTGCTGTAAGAAATATTCAACATTTGATCCATTGCATAAATGTGTATGAAAATGAACATAAACCAGTGATCATTAAAAGTGCATTATCGAGCCCTAGCCAGTTTGGCTCAGTGGATAGAGAGTGTCGGCTTGTGGGCTGAAGGGCCCGGGTTCGATTCCTGTCAAGGGCACATGCCTGAGTTGTGGACTCGATCCCTGATAGGGGGCATGCAGGAGGCAGCCAATAAATGATCTGCTCTCATCACTGATGTTTCTATCTCTCTCTCCCTCTCCCTTCCTCTCTGAAATCAGTAAAAATATATATTTTTTAAAAGTGTGTATCAAAGATTAAGAAATAAATAAAAGTGCATATCAGTTCATTATCTTCACTGTCTAACATTTACTGCTTAGAATATATCAGATACTATTCTAAGTTTACATGAATTATCTCATTTAATTCTTATAAAATATGTCACTTAGATACTGTTATCCTCATTTTATAGATTAGAAAAACTGAGTCACAGTAACAGGTATATGATACCTATGTATCAATGTTTATGGAATATCAGCAGCCATGTTTTGTGTGATCTCACATGTAATGTCTTAGAAATCTCACATACAGCATTTCTCAAAGACAGTTTACTGATAATAACCACATTATTATTATATAATCACTATAATCTTGTTTTGTTTTTGTTAATCCTCACCTAAGGATATTTTTCCATTGATTTTTAGAGAGAGGGGAAGGGAGGGGGAGAGATAGAGAGAGAGAAACATTGATGTGAGAGAGACATAATCAGTTGGGACCAGGGCAGTAGATCGAGCCTGAAACTAAGGCCCTTGACCAGAACAGAACCTGGGACCCTTTAGTCTGGGGGCCAACACTCTAGCTGCAGAGCCAAACCAGCTAGGGCTAATCACTATAGTCTTAAATATATTTTTAATGATAATTAGAAGAAAATGCAGATGGCATCGATACTTTGACAAAACAATACCAGAAGAATACTGGCATTCCAGGGAAAACAATGCTAACCATTGGCTTGACGGCATTCAAGCACAATAGCCTGACCCTCCCAACTCTCTTCTGTTGAGCTACACTCTCAAGACCCCTCAGCCCTCTTTTCTGGTGGGAGAATAAGATCATAGTTTGCCATTCTGATTCCCCAATTTCTATCTTTCCGTGAGGT